>NC_090821.1:38968856-39639928 GCF_000390325.3 Nicotiana tomentosiformis | reverse complement strand
ATTTGTGTTATGTGAAAGCCGTGTACGCAAGGTGACGAGTGGGTACACGGGCTATATGTGGTATTTGATCGGTTTAGGTTCTCTAGACTCTTTCTATGCCATTAATTAAATTGTCATGACGTGTTATATCTCTCATTATTAATCTACTCTTACATGCTCCATTTGACATTATTAGCACTTATTGTACCTTTGACTTGTTATTTTGCCCTTATATGCTTGAGTTGAAGTTATTGCCTTCCTTATTGTCTTGTTACCTCTTAATTGTTGAGTCCCTTCCATGACTCCGTGCCTATTTGCTATTTGTCTTAACTGTTTTACTTGCACAGCTTAGTTGTCACGTGCTTTACTTGTCCTGTTAGTTTTATAATATTTGTTGCATTCCTTTGATTATTACATGGTTCCTTTATTGCCGTGTACTCATACCCTTTGATTGTAGAAGTTCTTGAAAATTGAGATATTAGATTGTTGTTATTAATTTAAATTGCTTGTGGATCAAGTTGCGCGCCGTAACGGGTGAAACAAGGGAGGATTGTGATATTGAAATTCGGTGGGATCAGGTTGCACGTCGCAACTAGTGAAATTAGAGAGGATTATGATATTGATATATGATGATACGGTGGGATCGGGTTGCGCGTCGCAACAGTTTGTATATATGATACATGATATTGTTTATTGATTCTTTGGTGGAATAAGGGAGGATTTTGATATTGATAAATGATGATACAGTGGGATCGGGTTACGTGCCGCAATGGATTGTGTGTGTTATACTTGCTGTTGTTGTTATGTCTTGTGTGAGTCATGCATCCTACGTGAACTATTGTATTAATTCAAGGTGTCAATCTGTGCTTCTATGGTTACTTGGTGAATTGATTTTCAAGTTGAATTTACTGCGCAGAGTCATTATCTCATACCCTGCTGAGTTGTTGGTAATATAACGATTTTAAATAAAGGAATTATTAATATATTTACCTTATGTGACTCTTAAGTTAAAGTTCGTCATTTCATTCGGTACTTTATTATTCTTAATAGTCGTCATATTTCACTTTAATTGATTTCTCAACTTAATCTCCTTACCCTATATGATGCTTTTACCTTACTTTAAAAAAATCTTATTATGTTTTAATTTAACAAATTCTATATTTAATTCAGTAGCTTATCCGATGCTTTATTTTATTTGGAAAATGTTATTTTCATCACCCATCTAATTTCTAAAATAAACTTATTTTCTCATTTGATTCCCTACTTTATTCAAGGTTGTTATTATGCCTTAGCATATATAAATAAATCTCTTGAACATTTTAATTAGCTTTTGACGCGGATACAATGTACTTGGTGGCACGTGGATTTTGCCGTGCGAAAGTGATTTGGAAAAATATGGGCACGAGGTGCCAAACGTATAAAATTTGAAAGTTGCGACTTCTGATGTGAGATTATGAGGAGTGTTACCTCGGGTAATTCTTGTTTTAAATTGTGCATTAGGAACGATTTGATTGATTGAGTTATCATTCGTTTCTTTATTACTCGTCTATTTCTTGTTGCTATTTGTCCTTCTATTATTTTCACTGTTGATTGTAAATTTGTGATCCTTCTGATATTGGTCTTACATTGGCGTTCTTTCCATTCTTAGCTTTAAGTTATATCTTGCACAGGTTTACATGTCTAGTAGGTGTCTTGACTTGGCGTCGTCACTACTCTAGATCGGTTAGGCTTGATACTTACTAGGTACCACTGTGGTGTACTCATGCTATGCTTCTGCACATTTTTTGCAGATCCAAGTACTTATGATCGAGTTGGTTTGAGACTTATGTCTGTGCGGCTGGAGACTTCAAGGTATACCTGCTTGACGTTCGTAGACTCCGAAGTCACCTTCTGTTGTATTTTATTTCCATTGTTTCCTATTATTCTGGGACAGTGATGTATTGTTATTTCTAGTGACTCTTAGAAAAGCTTATGACTTGTGCTACCGGTTATTTGACATTGTATCATGTTGAGATTGTTGACTTATTATAGAAACTTTTGTTTCATGCTTAATAGTTATTTGGTTAAAAACTATTATTTAGTCAGCAAGTGTTAGGCTTACCTAGTCTTAGAGACTAGGTGCTATCACGACATACTACGGAGGGAAATTGGGGTTGTGATAAGTTGGTATAAGAGCTCTAGGTTCATAGGTGCTACGAGTCATAAGCATGTTTAGTAGTGTCTTGTGGACCAGTTCGGAAAGTCTGTACTTATCTTCGAGAGGCTACGAAACTATTAGGAAATTCCACTTCTTTCATTCCTTATCGTGCGCCGTTTATTCAGCTTGAATCATATATCTTATATTTCTTTGCATCCACTCGTGTATCATATTACGCACTTGGTATCAGCTATGCGCCGATGGTTTGTGATGCTGTGGATGGGTTACGAGGGAGCCGGGGATGCTCAAAGATTATCTCAACATATTGTCCATACTGAGGATACGAATGTATTGAGAGACCAGTCAGTTGTTCATGTGGGTGTGCAACGGGTTCAGGCATCTGGTTGATAAGTACGAACTTGGGAAGATTTAATTGGTTGCCTAATCATCGCGATCACGGTAGGGTCATGAGGTGGATGATGATTTGAGGATAGTTGAAGGTATTAGAGACTATGTGGTTCGTATGGGATTTCTACTCAGTGAAAGGCACATATTATCATGCAACGCACTGGAAGAAGCGAGTTTGATACCTACGAGCTATGATTATGAGGTTTGGTACCTCGTGGAAATGCTTGAAAGATCTGGTGTGAAAGCGGTTGTTCTATTTGAGTTGTTGCTAGTTTTTCCCTTATTTGGTTTCACCGAACTTAGACTGTGTTCAGCTTACTCTATAGCGTTATTACCTGGCTACTTCATGTTAAAATTGTTGTTACCAGTGTATCATTGCATGTATTATTTTGTATTCTGTATCCTGCTTAGCTTTATATTAACATTGTTTCTCTATTACTTCACCTTCATACTTTTTCATGTTGTTTAGTCCGGTAGGTGTCTTGACTATCCCTCGTCACTACTCCACCGAGTTTAGTCTTGATAATTACTAAGTACCACTGTGGTCTACTCATACTACGCTTTTGCATATTTATTTGCAGATCCAGGTGTCACTGTTGTTGTTGATTATTAGCTGGCTGGTCGAGCATTGCTGTGGAGACTCAAGGTAAACCTACTGCCGCGTTCGCAGGCCTCGGAGTCACCATCTGATATTTTATTTGTATTGTTTAATTCTATTCCGAACAATTATATTTAGGGATTTTCTAGCAAACTTAGTAGGGCTTATGACTTGTACTATCGGTTTTGGGATTGTAAGTTGTGTATAAAGATTTCTATTTCATATTTATCAGTTCATGGTTTAATTCTTCTATTAATTCAATAAGTATTAGGCTTACCTAGTCTTAGAGACTAGGTGTAGTCATGACATCCTACGGAGGAAATATTGGGTCGTGACATGTGTATGGGAGGATTTGGTGTGTTTGCAGGTGTTACTGGGGGTATAATTTTGGTTGTAGGGACGGAAGTCGGGGTATTGTTTGTTTGGCGAGTAGTTGAAGGAAAGTGCTCGGGGATAGAATCTAAAGAAGGAAAATGGGGTGGTTGTGGGAGCGTCGTCAGGGCCAGATGCCCCAATTCCCAAATGTGTTCTACTTCCTCCCTCAATGATTCCATCTCTTGGGTCATCCTAACAACATGTTTTTCATTCCGAGTATCATCCATTTCTCCCGATCGCCTTGGGCTATGAGCTATTACCAGAGCGTGTTCGGTCGGGTTAACTGTTGCAGACATCTTCCCTTTCGATCTCAAATTGTATGGTGGTTCCGCAAGTTTTTGGGTCAACACAAACCAACTACTTTCTTTGGGGAATAATAATAAAGCAATGGAAGAAAATAAAAGAAAAAGAAAAGGAACATACGTCAATTTCAGTGATTGCACAAATAATGGGCATACAGAGCAGTTAGTTCACGTATTCAAACAAATGTTTTTCCTAGTGAGCGAGGGACCTCTCTTTGCCAGAGATAGGCCTAAGGCACGAAATTTTGACAAACAATTAGATTCAACACATTCAGATCCGAAGAAAACTTTGGCTTTCATTAATAATATTTGGATTGTAACAGGCGGGAGCAAAGGTTACAACATTGTTTCCAATATTCATAAGGTTACATGGGCTCAACAGACTTTCCCTTAGGGAAATGGTTGGGTTCGAGATAAAGGATATAATGTGGGAAAAGGGGTGAATTCAACCAGCTTCTAATAGCCATCCCCGGAATCATTTCCCCTGTATTCTTCCTCTTCCGAGTCTTCTTCAAATCCTTCTTCATCATCATTGAACTCGGTCTCTTCCTCAGGGTCGTCTTCTGGTTCTGTCTCAAAATCAATTTGTATACACTCAAATACTCGGTCATCATCCTCGGGAGGTGGCAGCATATGATCAATTGATCCTGGGACCACTTGACGATGCATGGAGGTAGTCACAAGGTAGTGAGGCAGAATCTCATGATAGATTTGTAATGTTGCCACTGCATCTTCCATCTAGGCTATTCCTTCCCTGCTTGGCCAAGATAGCTCATCCTCTTCGTTGATCCAGACATCGTATTCCGGAGTGCATCACAAATTCTGACACATTGGCATCATGATTAAATCATTCCACTCCTCCTCAAGTCTCCTTATCCTTGGTATCAGGATCTGCCCATTGTACTCATCTTCATACAATGTTTTCCTCGTCTAAAGAGATACATCCTGAATCAGCCCAAACTGCCTGAGGACTCGTAGGGGTGCACATGGATGGATGCCCTCGAGTCCTATCAGCTCGATGAAATACTTCTAGGGAGTCCTTAGAATTGCCCATCCGCTCAGCCACGATAGCTTCCAGTTTATCCATTCTCCGCATAGGTTGGTCAATATCTCTCTCTATTTTTCCTGTCTGTGCGGGGAGACCTAATGCCTCACTCTCACTATGACTTCGAATCATGTTGCTAACACCCACAAAGTAATCAAATGTGGCCTCTCGTTGAAATAAGTGCTCTGTGGCCCATATTTGGAGTAAAGTATTGCAGCCTTTGAAGAAATCTATAACGACCTGATCGGTCATTTTGAGCTCTAGTGTTCCGTTCGATGGTTTGAGACTTTGAATATCTTCATATGATATATTATGACTTTCATGTATGATTGGTATTAGTTTTCGAGTGGTTCGGCATTGATTTGGAAAAATGACTCTCGATTTGGAAGCTTTAAGTTGGAAGAGTTGACCAAAGTTTGACTTTTGGGTAAACATACCCAAAATTGAGTTTTTATGATTTTGATAGGTCCATATAATGATTTTGGTCTTGTACGTATGTTCGGATACAGTTTTGGAGGTTTCTAGAAGGATTCGACACTATTTGTCCAAAATTGGCAATTTGAAAAAATTAAGAGTTCATAAGTTTGACCAAGAGTTGACTTTAGTACTATTGGACACCAATGGGTGTTCCGAGACTTTTAATAGGTCTATATAGTTGAATTGAACTTGTGTGCAAAATTTGAAAGTAATTCGAAGTGTTTAAGTGTGATTCGGACACTCTTTTGAAAGAATGAAGATTTAACAACTTAAGAGAAATTCTATTCGGTTTGAGCCTCGATTCTTTGTTGTGATGTTCGTGTGGGTATTTTGAGGCTTAGGATAATTTTAAATAAAGTATTTGTGTTTGTTGGTGTGATTGAATGGGGTCCCGAGGGGCTCAGATGTGTTTTGGATCATTGGTTGAGAAACTAGTTAAGTTAAGGATTTAGAGTTTGACCATGGTCAATATCGGGTTAAGATGACCTCTTTTCGGTGCTTTTAGCGTGCGAGCAGGTTTGTGGTGTGTTTTATAATTGAAATGCATATATGACTTGTGTCCGGGAGGTTCCGAATGAGTTTTGGGTGCTAAAATGAAGATTCTTTTGTTACTGATTTTCTGGTGTAAAATAATTACAAAAATGTCATTTTTGTCTCTTAAATTTTCAGACTTCCTTTAAAACTTAAAAATATCATATCTCCCTCATTTTAAGGCCAAATTGGATGATTCAAGAGGTTGTCTTGGGTATAATCTCGCAAGGATAATATTGGGCTTATCAAATATGAGTTTCGAGGTCATCTATAATCTGATTCGAGCTATAATAACCGCTGCATGTTTTTTAATTTATTCCGGATTTTAGTCACTATTTCTTACATTTTTTTGGAGCTCGAATTTGGGCGATTTTGGAGAGGATTTTCACCACATTGATCGGGGTAAGTGTTTTATACTCGGGTTTGATTATATTTCATGAATCTATCTTTGATTTTGGCATTTGGATTATGAGTTTTAAAGAAAAATTGGGGGGGGGGGGGGGGGGGTTTCTATACTTTCCTAAAGTGAATTATTGAGTTTTGAACATCGATTCGGAGTCGGAATTGAGTGAAATTAGTATGGTTGAACTCGTAATTGAATGGGTTGTCAGTTTTTATGAATTTATTCGAGTTTCGAGGAGCGGACCGGGGGTTTACTTTTTGGGTTGAGTTTTTAGTTTTCTTTAAACATCGAAGCTTTATTATCCGTAATTATTTTCTATGATTTTTATTTATGATACGAAGTTATTTTTGCTAGATTTGAACTGTCTAGAGGTTGTTTCACATGAAAAGGTCATTTTAGAGTATCGGTTTAGCTTCTTTGAGGTAAGTATCTTATCTAACTTTGTGGGGGGGAAACTACCCCTTAGGATTCGAGCTGATTGTGCTAATTGTGTTATGTAAAAGTCGTGTACGCAAGGTGACGAGTGGGTACACGGGCTATAGGTGGTATTTGACCGGTTTAGTTTGTCTAGACTCTTTTCATGCCTTTAATTTAATTGTCATGACGTGTTATATCTCTCATTGTTAATCTACTCTTACATGCTCCATTTGACGTTATTAGCACTTATTGTACCTCTGACTTGTTATTTTGCCCTTATATGCTTGAGTTGAAGTTATTGCCTTCCTTTTTGTCTTGTTACCTCTTAATTGTTGAGTCCCTTCCATGACTCCATGCCTATTTGCTATTTGTCTTTACTGTTTTACTTGCACAACTTAGTTGTCACTTGCTTTACTTGTCCTGTTAGTTTTATAATATTTGTTGCATTCCTTTGATTATTACATGGTTCCTTTATTGCCGTGTACTCATACCCTTTGATTATAGAAGTTCTTGAAAATTGATCTATTAGATTGTTATTGTTAATTTAAATTACTTGTGAATCAGGTTACGCGCTGCAACGGATGAAACAAGGGAGGATTGTGATATTGAAATACGGTGGGATCAGGTTGCACGTCGCAAGGAGTGATAGTAAAGAGGATTGTGATATTGATATAATGATGATACGGTGGGATCGGGTTGCGCGTCGCAACAGTTTGTATATATGATACTTGATATTGTTTATTGATTCTTTGGTGGAATAAGGGAGGATTTTGATACTGATAAATGATGACACAGTGGGATCGGGTTGCGTGCCGCAACGGATTGTGTATGTTATACTTGCTGTTGTTGTTATGTCTTGTGTGAGTCATCCATCCTACGTGAACTATTGTATTAATTCAAGGTGTCAATCTGTGCTTCCATGGTTACTTGGTGAATTGATTTTCAAGTTGAATTTACTGTGCAGAGTCATTATCTCATACCCTGCTGAGTTGTTGGTAACATAATAATTTTAAATAAAGGAATTATTAACATGTTTACCTTATGTGAATCTTAAGTTAAAATTCCTCATTTCATTCGGTACTTTATTATTCTTAAAATTCATCATATTTCACTTTAATTGATTTCTCAACTTAATCTCCTTACCCTATATGATGCTTTTACCTTACTTTAAAAAAATCTTATTATGTTTTAATTTAACAAATTCTATATTTAATTCAATAGCTTATCCGATGCCTTATTTTATTTGGAAAATGTTATTTTCATCACCCATCTAATTTCTAAAATAAACTTATTTTCTCATTTGATTCCCTACTTTATTCAAGGTTGTTATTATGCCTTAGCATATATAAATAAATCTCTTGAACATTTTAATTAGCTTTTGACACGGATACAATGTACTTGGTGGCACGTGGGTTTTGCCGTGCGAAAGTGATTTGGAAAAATATGGGCACGAGGTGCCAAACGTATAAAATTTGAAAGTTGCGACTTATGATATGAGATTATGAGGAGTGGTACCTCGGGTAATTCTTGTTTTAAATTGTGCATTAGGAACGATTTGATTGATTGAGTTATCATTCGTTTCTTTATTACTCGTCTATTTCTTGTTGCTATTTGTCCTTCTATTATTTTCACTGTTGATTGTAAATTTGTGATCCTTCTGATATTGGTCTTACATTGGCATTCTTTTCATTCTTAGCTTTAAGTTATATCTTGCACAGGTTTACATGTCTAGTAGGTGTTTTGACCTGGCCTCGTCACTACTCTAGATAGGTTAGGCTTGATACTTACTAGGTACCACTATGGTATACTCATGCTATGCTTCTGCACATTTTGTGCGGATCCAAGTACTTATGATCGAGTTGGTTTGAGACTTATGTCTGTGCGGCTGGAGACTTCAAGGTATACCTGCTTGACGTTCGTAGACTCCAAAGTCACCTTCTGTTGTATTTTATTTCCATTGTTTCCTATTATTCTGGGACAGTGATGTATTGTTATTTCTAGTGACTCTTAGAAAAGCTTATGACTTGTGCTACCGGTTATTTGACATTGTATCATGTTGAGATTGTTCACTTATTATAGAACTTTTGTTTCATGCTTAATAGTTATTTGGTTAAAAACTATTATTTAATCAGCAAGTGTTAGGCTTACCTAGTCTTAGAGACTAGATGCCATCACGACATCCTACGGAGGGAAATTGGGGTAGTGATAAGTTGGTATAAGAGCTCTAGGTTCATAGGTGCTATGAGTCATAAGCATGTTTAGTAGTGTCTTGCGGATCAGTTCGGAAAGTCTGTACTTATCTTCAAGAGGCTACGAAACTATTAGGAAATTCCACTTCTTTCATTCCTTATTGTGCGCCGTTTATTCAGCTTGAATCATATATCTTATATTTCTTTGCATCTACTCGTGTATCATATTACGCACTCGGTATCAGCTATGCGCCGACGGTTTGTGATGCTGTGGATGGGTTACGAGGGAGCCGGGGATGCTCAAAAATTATCTCAACATGTTGTCCATACTGAGGATGCGAATGTATTGAGAGACCGGTCAGTTGTTCACGTGGGGGTGCAACGGGTTCTGGCATCTGGTTGATAAGTACGAACTTGGGAAGATTTAATTGGTTGCCTAATCATCGCGATCACGGTAGGGTCATGAGGTGGATGATGATTTGAGGATAGTTGGTGGTATTAGAGACTATGTGGTTCGTATGGGATTTCTTCTCAGTGAAAGGCACATATTATCATGCAAGGCACTGGAAGAATCGAGTTTGACTGGCACGGGGATGGATATGCGCTTAGTAGATGATTTAAGGTATCTAATGATTGGTGTTGTACAAGCTATGAGGGTTAGTATTGTGGATCATCGGATGTTGTGTCATATGGCTTCGCGCCAAGTGGGGGAGTCCACTAACGATGATCAGATTGGAGGGTCATGTGTTATATCAGTTTTAGCCTGCAGTGTATATGTGGTATTAAATTATTCCTCAAATTCTGTATATGATTAAGATATGAGATTTGTATGGGATAATGCTGGTACTTGCAGTATTTCTGCGTCATTAATAATTCTACACTTCAGCATCAAAAAGGTTAGAGAAACAGCTTCAGACTCACAAAAGGTCTCTTCAGAGTGGGTATCTCGGTTGCGGCATTATGGGGTGCTTCAAAGGAAATACAGTGGTTATGAGCTTCTGGGCTATGTGGTTCGTGCTAGGATCTTCTGCATTGAGCTTTAGTTCTGGGATCGTGGTGTACCAACAGGGCTTTCTAGAGAAGTGTCACCGTATTCTCTGCTTCATGGGCATTATGGAGGTGAGCGGAGTTGCGTTTACTACATTTCAGCTGTCAGGGGCCGCATATCAGTGGTGGCAGATTTATGAGGAGGATAGACCAGCTGATGCAGCACCACCTATTTGGGCTCATTTTCAGAGATGTTTTTTTAGGGAGTTTGTTCCCCAGACCCTCAGGGATGCGTGGCGCACAGAGTTTGAGCAGTTGCGTCAGGGCACTATTACGGTGTCAGAGTACGCCAGCAGGTTCAATGAGGTATCCCGTCATGCACCTACTTTGGTTCCTACAGTCAGAGAGCGAGTTTGTAAATTTATTGGGGGGATCAGTTATGATCATAGATTCAGCATGGCTCAGGAGTTGCAGACTGATACTCCATTTCAGTAGGTGGTGGAGATTGTCAGGATGTTAGAGCATATTCGGGGTAAGGAGAGGGATTATAAGGATACCAAGAGGTCTCGAGGTTCGGGAGGGTTCAGTGGATTCTACTCTTCAGCGATGGTCTATCATGGTTCTCCAGTTGGTCAGGGTACTCATGTGGGGTAGTCATCTTTAAGTGCACCACTGGCACGAAGTTCCTACAACGATTATTCCATATATCTGGCACGGACTCAGTACGAGCAGCCATGCCCTCAGAGTGGTTGTTATGAGTGTGGTGATACTAGGCACATCATGAGAGATTGTCCCAGACTCGGGAGGGGTGGATTTTATCAGAGCACTCGGGCTACAGGCTCCATTCCAGTTGCTACTCCACCTGCACAACCGGTTAAAGGTGGAGGGCATGTGGGTTGAGGGCGCCCTAGAGGGGGAGGCCCGACCCATTGATATGCTTTCTATGGTAGGGCTAAGGCCACTGCACTAGATAGTGCCATTACAGGTATGGTTTCAATTTGTTATAGAGGATCATCATTCTTATTTTGATTCGGTTCTGCTTATCGGGGTGAGTCCTCCTATCTTGCTTCACATATGGGCTAGTTTGGTGATTCTGTACTATGCTTATGTGTTTACCCCTGTTGGGAGATTTTATAGTGGTAGCATGTGTCTATCGTTTTGTTTAGTTCACTATTGAGAGCTATGAGACTAGAAGTGACTTTCTTTTACTTATTACGATAGGTTTTGATGTGATTTCTGGATGGTTTGGTTACGATTTGTGAATAGATACTCTACCGGTATGGGGAGTTTGTTACGTGTTATGATTTTGTTTCGCGGAATTAAATTAGCAGAAGGTTTCGGTTGATATGATGTGTATTCTACTTGTGATTCAGAGCTTAGGATGGGATCCTCGCGTTTTCATGTGGTTTGATATGTTTGAACCGGGATATGTGATATTTTGGACTTGTACGTATGTTCAGATTCAGTTTTGGAGGTTTCTAAAAGTATTCGACACTATTTGTCGAAAGTTGGTAATTTGAAGAACTTAAGAGTTCATAAGTTTGACCAAGAGTTAACTTTGTGTTATTGGACACCAATTGGTGTTCCTAGACTTTGGATAGGTCTATATAATTGAATTGAACTTGTGTGCAAAATGTGGAAGCAATCCGATGTGTTTAAGTGTGATTCAGACACTCTTTTGAAAAAATGAAAATTTAACAATATAAGAGAAATTCTATTCGGTTTGAGTCTCGATTCTTTGTTATGATATTCCCGTGGGTGTTTTGAGGCTTAGGATAAGTTTAAATAATGTATTTTTACTTGTTGGTATGATTGAATGGGGTCCCGAGGGGTTCAGGCGTGTTTTGGATCATTGGTTGAGAAACTAGTTAAATTAAGGATTTGGAGTTTGACCATGGTCAATATCGGGTTAAGATGATCTATTTTTGATATTTTGAGTGGGAGAGTAGGTTCGTAGCGTGCTTTATGATTGAAATGCATATATGGTTTGTGTCTGAGAGGTTCCGAATGAGTTTTGGGGTGCTAAAACGAAGATTCTTTTGTTGCTGATTTTCTGATGTAAAATAATTACAAAAATATCATTTTTGTCTCTTAAATTTTCGACTTCCTTTAAAACTTCAAAACATCATATCTCCCTCATTTTAAGGCCAAATTAGATGATTCAAGAGGCTATCTTGGGTGTAATCTCGCAAGGATTATGTTGGCCTTATCAAATGTGAGTTGTAGATTCATTTAGGATCTAATTCGAGCTATAACAACTGCTGCATTTATTTTATTTATTCCGAAATTTAATCACTTTTTCTCACATGGTTTTGGAGCTCAGATTTGGGCGATTTTGGAGGGAATTTTCACCACATGGATTGGGATAAGTATTTTATACTCGGTTTTGATTATTTTTCTTGAATCTATTTTCGATTTTGGCATTTGGATTATGAGTTTTAAAGAGAAACTGGGGGTTTTATTTCTAAATTTTCCTAAAGTGAATTTTTGAGTTTTGAACATTGATTCGGAGTCAGAATTGAGTAAAATTAGTATGGTTGGACTCGTAATTGAATGGGTTGTTGGATTTTATAAATTTTGTCGGGTTCCGAGGTGCGAGCCGGGGGTTGACTTTTTGGGTTATGTTTTTAGTTTTCTTTAAAGATCGAAGCTTTATTATCCGTAATTGTTTCCTATGGTTTTTATTTATGATGTGAAGTTATTTTGTCTAGTTTTGAACCGTCCGGAGGTTGTTCACACGAGAAGGTCATTTTAGAGTATTGATTTAGCTTCTTTGAGGTAAGTATCTTGTCTAACTTTGTGTGGGGAAAATTACCCCTTAGAATTCGAGTTGATTGTACTATTTGTGTTATGTGAAAGCCGTGTACGCAAGGTGACGAGTGGGTACACGGGCTATATGTGGTATTTGATCGGTTTAGGTTCTCTAGACTCTTTCTATGCCTTTAATTGAATTGTCATGACGTGTTATATCTCTCATTATTAATCTACTCTTACATGCTCCATTTGACGTTATTAGCACTTGTTGTACCTCTTACTAGTTATTTTGCCCTTATATGCTTGAGTTGAAGTAAATGTCTTCCTTATTGTCTTGTAACCTCTTAATTGTTGAGTCCCTTCCACGACTCCGTGCCTATTTGCTATTTTTCTTAACTGTTTTACTTGCACACCTTAGTTTTCACGTGCTTTACTTGTCCTATTATTTTTATAATATCTGTTACATTCCTTTGATTATTACGTTGTTCCTTTATTGTCGTGTACTCATACCCTTTGATTGTAGAAATTCGTGTAAATTGAGCTATTTGATTGTTGTTGTTAATTTAAATTGCTTGTGGATCGGGTTGCGCACCGCAATGGGTGAAACAAGGGAGGATTGTGATATTGAAATACGGTAAGATTGGTTGCACACCGTAACGGGTGAAATAAGGGAGGATTGTGATATTGAAATATAGTGTGATCAGGTTGCACGCCGCAACGGATAAAATAAGGGAGAATTATGATATTGATATATGATAATACGGTGGGATCGGGTTGCGCGCCACAATAGTTTGTATATGTGATAATTGATATTGTTTATTGATACTATGGTGGAATAAGGGAGGATTATGATATTGATAAATGATGATACAATGGGATCGGGTTGCGCGCCGCAATGAATTGTGTGTGTTATACTTTTTGTTGTTGTTGCTATGTCTTGTGTGAGTTATTCATCCTACTTGAACTGTTGTATTAATTCAAGATGTCAATCTGTGCTTCCGTGGTTACTTGGTGAATTGATTTTCAAGATGAATTTACTACGCATAGTCATATTATCTCATACCCTGCTGAGTTATTAGTAACTTAACGGTTTTAAATATAGGAATTATTAACATGCTTACCTTATGTGACTCTTAAGTTAAAACTCGTCATTTCATTCGGTACTTTATTATTCTTAATAGTCGTCATATTTCACTTTAATTGATTTCTCAACTTAATCTCCTTACCCTATCTGATGTTTTTACCTTACTTAAAAAAATGTTATTATGTTTTAATTTGACAAATTATATATTTAATTCAATAGCTTATCCGATGCTTTGTTTTATTTGGAAAATGTTATTTTCTTCATCCAAATGATTTATAAAACAAACTTATTTTCTCATTTGATTCCCTACTTTATTCAAGGTTGTTATTATGCCTTAGCATATATAAATAAATCTCTTGAAAATTTTAATTAACATTTGACGCGGATACAATGTACATGGTGGCACGTGGGTTTTTTCGTGTGAAAGTGATTTGGAAATATGTGGGCACGAGGTTCCATACGTATAAGATTTGAAAGATACGACATATGATGTGAGATTATGAGGAGTGGTACCTCGGGTAATTCTTGTTGTAAATTGTGCATTAAGAATGATTTGATTGATTGAGTTATCATTCGTTTCTTTATTGCCCGTCTATTTCTTGTTGTTATTCATGCTTCTATTATTTTCACTGTTGATTGTAAATTTGTGATCCTTCTGTTGTTGGTCTTACATTGACGTTCTTTCCATTATTAGCTTTAAGTTATATCCTGCACAGGTTTACATGTCTGGTAGGTATCTTGACCTGGCCTCGTCACTACTCTGCCGAAGTTAGGTTTGATACTTACTAGATACCGCTATGGTGTACTCACGCTACGCTTCTGCATATTTTTGTGCAGATCCAAGTACTTATGATCGAATTGGTTTGAGACTTATGTCTGCGCGGCTAGAGACTTCAAGGTATACCTGCTTGATGTTCGTAGACTCCGAAGTCACCTTCTGTTTTATTTTATTTCCATTGTTTCCTATTATTCTGAGTCAGTGATGTATTGTTATTTCTAGTGACTGTTAGAAAAGCTTATGACTTGTACTACCATTTTGGGACATTGTATCATGTTGAGATTGTTGACTTATTATAGAAACTTCTGTTTCATGCTTAATAGTTATTTGGTTAAAAATCTATTATTTAATCAGGAAATGTTAGGCTTACCTAGTCTTAGAGACTAGGTGCCATCACGATATCCTACGGAGGGAAATTGGGATCGTGACAAAATCGTACCCCCCGGAACATGCAGACAATGCTCTGAGGATCTTTGCTAACACCATAGGTACCAAGGTAGTCAATGCTCCTAGGTGCGTCCTGATTTTAGCTTCATGCTCTCGGCGAATTTTTTTCCACCATTGCTTTAGCTTGTGCGGTGCTCCCATGACCATATTCATTTCGGGGATGTTCTGGTTGATTTTTATTTTCGAAGAGGGTAGAAAGAGGGCTTGATAAGTGTTTGCTCCGGATCTTTAGTGTCTCATTATGATTGGTTCGTCATTCCACAAAATTCATATCGTTGGATGCGTGACCTGTTGACATTAGGGTGGCTTTTCTAATTGTGTGTCGATGCCAAGGATTGACTCACCTAAGGTTTATGCAATATGACATGTATTTACTAGACTAGAGTGTTTCCTAATTTTGAGTTGGACTTAATACTGCGAGAAGTTATGTCAGTTGACCCGACAAAGGCATTCTCTGAAACTAAAGAATTTTGAAAGAAGGTTCGGAGGGGTGTAAAAGTCCTCGCGTGCCATTGTTTGTGATAGCTTATGGCCAAGACTCGATAGGAACGAGTGCAATGACGGTATATATAAAGCAATAAGAGATAGTGGGATGTTAGTAATAATTTTAAAGTAATCAAATAAGTAAATAATGAGCAAGTAAGGCAGGTAAGCACATAGTTGCAAATTAAGCACAGTTAAAGCAGTATATCAAAATTCCTAAATTTCAGGTCTAGCCTAAGTCTACTAGAGTCAGAACCTAAGTGCAATCCCCAGCAGAGTCGCCATGTTGCTGCACCCTATTTTGCACGAGTCAAAACAAGATTCAACAAGTGGTTTCCCTATCTATCTATCTATATATATATATATATATATAAAATAAAAAAAAAAATTGAGAGCCATTTGCCCGGTGACATGGCAGGCTCATTTAGCAGGAATTGCATTTCTCTTTTTTCACAATTCTTTCTCTTTCCCCTCTTATTTCACCGTTAAATTATTTTTAATAGACACTACCCTTTGCCCTCATTTTGTAAATCAAACGTTAACTGTCATTAACCTTATATTAAATAGACACAACTCTTTGCCCTTCCTCTGCCACGGTTACAATACGTTTTATGTTTCCCTTCCTTTTGGTTTTGTCTTTTTCTTGTAATTTCCCCTACCTCAACTCTCTCTTTCCTTTCTTATGCAAATACATTCTTTATCATTGAACCTCTTCCTCCTCAAATCTGATTTCTTATTTGGATATCAATTTATATATTCTACGTGAAGCAAATGGCTTTTCTGGTGAAACCGAGTTTCTTCTTAATTGGTTATGTTAGATTATAAATGCATAGTTGCATACATAGATTTTTTAAAGCAGAAATTGCAAAGACCACTATCAAAGGACAGAGTTTTTGAAGTATTGGTTTATTTTTGGAAGGCATAACAACTTGCAAAACCATTTGAGATTCATTAATACTTTTTCATCTCTCAGGCTTCAGTGGGAGTAGTCTCAATAACATAAAAAGAATGGACTCAACTGCAGCCACATAGAAACAAAAAGACATGCTTATTTGATCAGGTCTCCCTAACATATTCTCTATTTTTTTAGATCAATTCAGTTAGCAGTTCTCTGTCTTAACGTTCGATCATTTTTTGTTCTCTTACAGTTTTTTATTTCTTAGGTATAGAATTAAATCACTATGTGTATAAGCAAATCACCATTGAGCCCTGCTATAACAAATTCGGATGATGTCAGTTATTTATGTAGAATGGATGAGGGTAGAAAATAGTGGACAAGCAAGAGAAATTAAGGCATCCAAGTTGTAACAGATTTTTTTCATTCTACGTACTTTTCATTTGTTTTCTTTTGATTGCTAAAACAAGGTTGTATTTTGTCTTATGATTTTGAGAGAGTTGGTATATTTGGGCCACAGTATATGTTTTTTATTTTATTTTGTTCCTTATAAATATTTTTTTTTAAAAAGGATATGTTAGTATCTAATATGAGTGTGTCTATGTCCATGAATGCAATAAGGTTATTGAATTCTTTTCCTTTCAAATTTTTTGACGTTTTGATTATTTAAATTTTTTTAACAAAGATAGTAGTCATTGCAGGAAAAGAAAGAAGAAGGCACTTAGCGCGTGCTAAACTCTTTTAAATTTTCTTTGATTGTCCATTATCATATTTAAGTGAAAAATAATTTTAAGTTGACTACTATAGTTTTGTTCGTGTCTGTTAAAAATGAAGTTTCGTTTATGATTGATGCTTGCAAGATGAAATATCTTTAAATACCGCACCAAGCGTAGATTAGAAAGATGTTGAGAGATCGTATAATTTGACGAACATCTAAAGTACTAAGATCTCCGTTACGCTATATTAGATTTTTCAATATGTATTTATCATGATATGATATTGGTTTAGTTAATTCTCAAAGTAAAAACTTCAATTGACATTTCAAACTAAGTTGATGTTTTTGTTTCAAGTGAATGTTCACTTGGTTCAACAATAGATAATTTTTACTAAGTCTATAAGATATAAGATGAACATAAATACATGACGAAACTTAAAAACTTAAGTGCATGACCCACAGTGTACATGGAGCTTCTATGACAATAGATACCTAAGTACATAAAACTAACTAGACTCAAATACCCACTGGAATTGTAGCGGGCTCACCATAATCTACTGCGCAGAAGATCCTTATCAAAGATCCATATCATCCAGTAGAAGTATACATGCATCCATTAAAAGATGCAGCGCCCCCGACAAAAGGGACGTTAGTACTGTCGAATAGCACTAGTATGTATAGCTAAAAATTCTCTTTCAAAATAGAATGCCAATATGATCTATACGTGGAACACATAATATAAAGTAATTGAAACAACATGTACAAACAAGGTAAATGAAAATGGCACGTAATGTCTGCGTTAACAATGCATTTCACTAGACCGTCCATATCCCTCTCTTATCTTACACCTATACATTTCATAGACCGTTCATAGTATCACCTATACAATATACTTGTGCATTTCATAGACCGTCCACAATGTTTACTTACACAATATACATATGCGTTCATAGACCGTTTATAGAATTTCATATACAATGCAAATACACTTGTGCGTTTCATAGACCGTTCACAGTGTTTACTTACACAATATACCTATGCGTTTGATAGACCGTTCATAGAATTTCATATACAATGCAAATACACTTGCGCGTTTCATAGACAGCTCACAATGTTTACTTACACCATATACCTATGCATTTCATAGACCGTTCATACGATTTAATATATAATGCAAATACACTTGTGCGTTTCATAAACCGTTCACAGTGTTTACTTACACAATATACGTATGTGTTTCATAAACCCTTCATAGGATTTCATATACAATGCAAATACACATGTGTGCTTCATAAGCCGTTCACTGTGTTTACTTACACAATATACCTATGTGTTTCATAGACCTTTCATAGGATTCATAACACATTATTATGCACATAACCACATATAAAGTCAAAGCGGCATGATTAACACTACTTTTAAAATCGTAAGTTCTCGGATCATTGGGACACTTCATGTTCATGATCATTATGGAGAAACATCGCTAATTAAATTAGCATGTGTATGGTGAATCAATAAGCCAATTTCAGTGGCACATGGCCCAAATTCGTTTTTATAAAATTTATCATCATTTAGCATAAGACATCTCTCTTCCACCTCATATACACCCTCTTATCAACTTATGGTCATTAGCTATGTTCATGATTCTTGGGGACTTAACATCGAAGTCATTTACATTAATTATTTTAGTAGCACACATACTATGATAGAAACCATAGAGACATACAATACCTCATAATTCTCATTTTGGCAAACGGCAACATTTCATGTTCATACCATCACTTACTTGTACTTGCCATAGGTGATCATAGGACATCAAGAACATTTAAAATATTTAGGAAAGCTATAGCCTCTCTTCATGAGGGCGTAAGAGCTTATAACACATTGGAAACATAAGTACAAATACATTCATCTTATAACATTCCCCACCATATATCACTTCACAATTATTTTCAACTACTTACAACATCATTATTTCATTGGCTCCCTTGGCCATACATATTCTTATTCATTGATGGCACTGAGGCCGTATATCATATTCCACACTTTTATTTTTTCCCTTTCATAGATCATCAACATAATTATAAATTTTCACAACTTTAAGTTCATTAGTAATGAAAGCTTTAAACACAATTGATTTCATTCCAATAAATGGAGTAAAATGATTGACAATCGAAGCACAAGTTAAAATCATACACAATTTTCACTCACGAATGTGTAAGAACACAAAACACATTGAAAAATACTTACAAAGTATAACATTAGCTAAAACAGCCATATTTGGGCATCACTTGAGTTCATAAGCCTTTAGCCAATTATATTATCGAAGTCAATTTTGGAATAGTTGAGTCAAAGATCATTTCATAATCTTTCTCGCATTATTTCATTTCATTGGCATCATTGGCCACAAGTATAACTTTCACTATTGGCACGTTGGCCGCACGTTATAACCCCAATTCACTTATTTCGCTTCCAACCATCTTTATAGGTCATCAACAATAAGATATTTCCAATCAAGACTTTAGTTATACATATGAGCAATTAAGAGTCTTATGAATATTGAGCTTTTCTCACACAATTTGGCATACTACTATCTTTCATTGAAACACGACTCAAAGCAATAACATTTTAATACATAACTCATACTTTGAACATCTATCTTTCGACATAGGGCTCATTCGGGATAATCAAATTTATAGGGAATAACCCGAAATATAGAAGTTAGGAATCTTGAGCCAATCATACTTGATCTTACGGAAACATTATGGAATTCAATTCCAAGAGAGAATGTTTAGCCAACATACCTCAATTGAGCTTCCTTAAACTCTAAAATGTTCTGGAATTCTTAGCAACTTTAATCTATTGTAGAAATATAACAAATTGAACCAAAATTAGGAGGATGATTATGGTTCTTGCTCATTTGAGCATTTTATCAAACACTAGGTGTGCATAAGGTTTCAAGGTTCTTTAATGGAGGATTCCATTATCCCACAACCCAATCTTTACCATTTTTAGCTCAACAATCTTCCTACACTCTTTGATAACACATGCAAGAAAATAAATAACTCTCATACCCAAGAATTATCTTGTTAATTACCCATTTTCAGAAAATTTTGAAATTAAGGGTTAGGGTGTAGAATCTTACCTCTAGGATGAAGATCTAGTGAGTTTTCCTTGTTAATCTCCAAAGATTTGAGCAAGAATTGAAGAACAATTATTGAAGAACACCTTCTCACTCTAGGACACTCTCTCTCACTCTAAAAATATCAGATTTTTGGCCAAAATGACTTAACCCCTCTCTATTCCCGGCCTAGGGGTTATTTAATGACTTCCCACGTGCGCGGTCACGGATTTGGCCACAGATTGGCCGCACACCTGAGGCAGAAACTCTCAAATATGCGCGGCCACGCATATGACACATGTCCAGTAAAATGGCCATATCGTTCTGTATACAAATCCAAATGACAAATGGTTTTATGCGTTGGAAACCATATTGAAAGGGCTTTAATTAGATAGGTAGATCACCACCTAAGGCATTATATTGAGGGAGTTCTATTCATTTGAAGTTGGGTCTTGTGCCAATTGAAACATCCTTTCCACTTAATGTGTCCAACTTGTTCCACACAAGTTCTTGCCATTTCCAAAACTCCTTAGTATGTTCCAACACACCTTAAACATACATTATCAATTCAAAATTATGTAGCTTTATCCCGTAGGTCTCCTTAAATACTCAAATACATTATTTCCAAATACCGTTGGTGCACTTTAAAAACTTAAATCATTAGGAAATTTTAACGTGGTCTTACATTCTCCCCCACTTAGGATCATTCGTCCTCGAATGAGGAATAGAGTCCTTCCCAAAACACTTAACATAACTCGAGTCTTCTTTCAAACATTTCAATCCCCAAAATTTGACTAACTCCAAAAGTTTTCATAAATTTTGACAGAGTCACCCCTGTAACTAGGCCTATCGACCTGTCATAGAATCGCAGAAATCAATCCTAAACAACATATAGATAACACCTTATTGAACCATATACATGAAATCAACAACCATGACTCTTGAGGCTAACTGTATGACCTTGCTTACCTTGGTCGTATCCTTGACTTTTCCTTCCTCCATTACGAGGACAATTGGGCACCTCACACATTGTTCCTGTCATGTGCGTCATTCCTTTAATCCTTAGGCCTTTATCATTTCATAGCATGATGTGCAAACATTCCTTAATATTAACAAGTGAACTCAGAGATTAACTCAGAACCTTAACGCACGATCGAGGATAGAAGAAGAGAAATATTTCCTAAATGTCATTGTAGCCTCACTATTATAAGTGTGGCCGGAAACATACTGATAAGAAGGACTCTACTGACACAGCTCCATGACACCTTAGGACTCCTAAACCGTGCTCTGATACCAAGTTTGTCATGCCCCAAATTCGAGGAGCGCGACCGGCGCTCAACTGAGTGAACCCAGTCGAGCAAGCCTACGTTACATCAACCTCTCATCATAACTCATGCTTGATTTATCAAAACATAATTAAATCATGACTTTCATATTTGAATGCATTTGGCTCAACGGCCCGTAATTTTGTTTTCTTTTCTTTTCTTTTTCTCTCGTGATGGGTACATAGCTTCATAAATATTTGTGAACATAAATACATGGCGAAACTCAAAAATTTAAGTGCATGACGCACAGTGTACATGGAGCTTCTATGATAATAGATACCTAAGTATATAAAACCAACTAGACTCAAATGCCCACTGGAATTGTAGCGGGCTCACCATAATCTGCTGCGCAGAAGATCCTTATCAAAGATCCATATCATCCTGTAGAAGTATACCTGCATCCATTAAAAGATGCAGCGCCCCCGGCAAAGGAAACGTTAGTACTGTCGAATAGCACTAGTATGTATAGCTAAAACTTCTCTTTCAAAATAGAATGCCAATATGATCTATACGTGGAACACATAATATAAAGTAATTAAAACAACATGTACAAACAAGGCCAATGAAAATGGCACGTAATGTCTGTGTTAACAATGCATCTCACTAGACCGTCCATATCCCTCTCTTATCTTACACCTATACATTTCATAGACCGTTCATAGTATCACCTATACAATACACCTGTGCATTTCATAGACCGTTCACAGTGTTTACTTACACAATATACCTATGTGTTTTATAGACCGTTTATAGGATTTCATATACAATGCAAATACACTTGTGCGTTTCATAGACCGGTCACAGTATTTACTTACACAATATACCTATGCGTTTTATTGACCGTTCATAGGATTTCATATATAATGCAAATACACATGTGTGCTTCATAGGCCGTACTGTGTTTACTTACACAATATACCTATGCGTTTCATAGACCGTTCATAGGATTTCATATACAATGGAAATACACATGTGCGTTTCATAGACCGTTCACATTGTTAACTTACACAATATACATATGCGTTTCATAGACCGTTCATAGGATTTCATATACAATGCAAATATACCTGTGCATTTCATAGACCGTTCACAGTGTTTACTTACACAATATACCTATGCGTTTCATAGACCTTTCATAGGATTCATAACACATTATTATGCACATAACCATATATAAAGTCAAAGCGGTATGATTAACACTACTTTTAAGATCGTAAGTTCTCGGATCATTGGGACACATCATGTTCATGATCATTATGGAGAAACATCGCACATTAAATTAGCACGTGTATGGTGAATCAATAAGCCAATTTCAGTGGCACATGGCCCAAATTCGTTTTCATAAGAGTTATCATCATTTAGCATAAGACATCTCTCTTCCACCTCATATACACCCACCCTCTTATCAACTTATGGTCATTAGCTATGTTCATGATTCTTGGGGACTTAACATCGAAGTCATTTACATTAATTATTTTTGTAGCATACATATTATGATAGAAACCATAGAGACATACAACACCTCATAATTCTCATTTTGGCAAACGGCAACATTTCATGTTCATACCATCACTTACTTGTACTTGCCATAGGTGATCATAGGACATCAAGAACACTTAAAATATTTAGGAACGCTATAGCCTCTCCTCATGATGGCGTAAGATCTTATAACACATTGGAAATATAAGTACAAATACATTCGTCTCATAACCTTCCCCACCATATATCACTGCACAATTACTTTCAACTACTTACAACATCATTATTTCATTCGCTCCCTTGGCTATACATATTCTTATTCATTCATGGCACTGTGGCCGTATATCATATTCCACACTTTTATTTCTTACCTTTCATTGATCATCATCATAATTATCAACAAGTAAAATATTTCGGAATTCACAACTTTAAGTTCATTAGTAATGAAAGCTTTAAACACAATTGATTTATTTCCAATAAATGGAGCAAAATGATTAGCAATCGAAGCACAAGTTAAAATTATACACAATTTCCACTCACGAATGTGTAAGAACACAAAACACATTGAAAAATACTTAAAAAGCATAGCATTAGCTAAAACAGCAACATTTGGGCATCACTTGAGTTCATAAGCCTTTAGCCAATTATATTATCGAAGTCAATTTTGGAATAGTTGAGTCAAAGCTCATTTCATAATCTTTCTCACATTATTTCATTTCATTGGCATCATTGGCCACAAGTATAACTTTTACTATTGGCACGTTGGCCGCACTTTATAACCACAATTCATTTATTTTGCTTCCAACCATCTTTATAGGTCATCAACAATAAGACATTTCCAATCAAGACTTTAGGTATACATATGAGCAATTAATAGTCTTAAGAATATTGAGCTTTTCTCACACAATTTGGCATACTATCTTTCATTGAAACACGACTCAAATCCATAACATTTTAATACACAACTCATACTTTGAGCATCTATGTTTTGACATAAGGCTCATTCAGGATAATCAAATTTATAGGGAATAACCCGGAATATAGAAGTTAGGAATCTTGAGCCAATCATACTTGATCTTACGAAAACATTATGGAATTCAATTCCAAGAGAGAAAGTTTAGCCAACATACCTTAATTGAGCTTCCTTAAACTCTAAAATATTCCGGAATTCTTAGCACCTTCAATCTATTGTAGAAATATAAACAAATTGAACCAAAATTAGGAGGATGATTATTGTTCTAGCTCATTTGAGCATTTTATCAAACACTAGGTGTGCATAAGGTTTCAAGGTCCTTTAATGGAGGATTCCATCATCCCACAACCCAATCTTTACCATTTTTAGCTCAACAATCTTCCTACACTCTTTGATAACACATGCAAGAAAATAAATAACTCTCATACCCAAGAATTGTCTTGCTAATTACCCATTTTCAGAAAATTTTGAAATTAAGGGTTAGGGTGTAGAATCTTACCTCTAGGATGAAGATCTAGTGAGTTTTCCTTATTAATCTCCAAAGATTTGAGCAAGAATTGAAGAACAATTATTGAAGAACACCTTCTCACTCTAGGACACTCTTTCTCACTCTAAAAATATCAAATTTTTGGCGAAAATGACTTAACCCCTCTCTATTCCCAGCCTTGGGGTTATTTAATGAGTTCCCACATGCGCGACCGTGGATTTGGCCCCGGATTGGCCGTGCATATGACACATGTCCAGTAAAATGGCCATATCTTTCTGTAAACATATCCAAATGACAAACAGTTTGATACTTTGGAACTAGATTCAAAGGGCTTTAATTTGATAGGTAGATCACCACCTAAGTCATTATATTGAGGGAGTTCTATTCATTTGACGTTGGGTCTTGTGCCAATTGAAACATCATTTCCACTTAATGTGTCCAACTTATTCCAAACAAGTTCTTGCCATTCCCAAAACTCCTTAATATATTCCAACATACCTTAAACATATATTATCAATTTAAAATTATGTAGCTTTGTCCCATAGGTCTCCTTAAATACTCAAATATGTTATTCCCAAATACCGTTGGCGCACTTTAAAAACTTAAGTCATTAGAAAATTTTTACGGGGCCTTACAGTTGTTAGGCACCCCCTAGAATCTACCTAAGATAGCTCCATAGGACTTAAACTAGGTTCGGAGAATTAAAGGTCCATATTCTATTTAGTTAGTGCTAAAAGTGTGTGACTTACCTTATGTTATGTTTAAAACTTATCACTTTTGGAAGAAAGATAGTATATGCATTTGAAAGGAGTATAGGTTTTTATAAAATCTAAAATGTTTATAACTATATGAGTGAAAGAACTTTAAAATGTATTTCCATGATGTTCATGTTTGCAAATCTTGCTAAATATGGGCTAAGTATGAAAGGCTTTTCCTTTGAAATAAGAAAGGCTATTTGTATGACTTTAGCAAAGCATGTGTTATTTTGAAAAGGGGTTTAGATATACCTTAAGATTGATTTAAAATCTTATACCCATGTTTAGAAATATCGATTGAGGCGTCCTCTGGCCGCGACTTTGGTTTGTAGAAAACCGCCCTTGAAATCACTTTTCGATTTTGGCCTTCTTTATTTTTTCAAAAGAAAGAGAGTTGTTTGCCTTTCCAAATCTTTGTTAACCTTTATGATCTTCATGAGAAACAGTTAGTGTGAATAAATAAAAGGCGAAAAAAGTTGTATAATAAAGTAACTAAGCATGTGAGGTTATTTTACTAATGTAGGAGATAGTACTTCTTTTAATTTACCTATGGTTTTTAGGCTTGCCTAGGTTACCTAAAGTAATTTAAAGATATAAGAGAAAATATTCACTCAAATATATCAGTGTCATATACATAAAAATAATAACAGATCATATAAAAGGATAAAGGGGGGGAATGGACTCATAGGTTTGGGCCTGAAGAAGGTTAGGCTAGCAAACAAGCTACATCAACTTCAACGACTCCAACTCAAGCTAGAACTTAGGCCTGAGTCCTATGAGAACTCAGCAGGCCCAGTTCGGTCACATGTGAAAAAAAGAAAAGAAATACATTAGACATATGGCCCAACATGGTACTTAAACACAAATGATATTAATGTAAGGCTCAACAGAACTGTAACAAACACTAGTAATTAGGAATGCAAATAAAATTGTGTAAGGTCAAACAGAGTAAAGAAAATTACATTGAAGCCTTTCCATTTAACACTAACCCTAAGGGATAAAGGTGAAATTTGATTCATAGCTAAGACACCTTTTGGATCCTTGGCACTTCAGTGTTCACAAGGGTATCATGGACCCCGAGAAGTGATTGTGTCAGGGCAGTATCTCAACCACAAACTAAATCTCACTCCTAAATACCCTTAACCACTCACACTTACTCTTCCCTATAGGTTTAGGTGCCAATGAGGCATTCATTGTAAGTTTCAATTGAATTGTAACAACAATACACATGTTTTAGACATATGCCCTTCTAACAAAAACTATGAACATGTGATAACAGAAAATACCAGGGAGATCACAGTCCAAACACAAGTGTGTAGTTCACTATCAAGAACTACCAATATGCAAAAGAATACTTATAGAAGCCAATTACAGGTGCAATTAAGGGAAGAGGGCAGCAACAGGTTATTCTAGAAGTTCAAATAATTAAGTCATACAACTTAAGAACTAGAAGAGATATATTGTTCAAGTTTACATAAGTTCTCAACCTTAACAACCTATGTTTAAGTCAGTTCGGGGTTCATATATAGACTAAGTCTTAATTTCTAATAGTTGTATGAGTTTACAGCTTCATATAAAATCTTTAAAGAGCATCAGTAGTGATAGTTAAGCAAGCAAGCTGGTCTCACCTTAATAGATGATCGCTTTCTCCTTAAAAGTTTTCTAATCTCATATTCACACTAGGTTCATTAAGAGTTAAGACATGGTATTATACTCATACAGACAAGATAACATTAGAAGGTTCAACCTAAGTCTATTAGTCAGTTACAGCCAACTTATAGAGGCTTAGCAAGGTTGAGTTTCGCTTATGTGACAGTGCAGCATGAGAACATTGGCATTAGTGTGAGAGATAAGCATGAAGTTTTGTTTAAGAACATGATAGGGTACAAAAATCCAAAGATAAGATGTACAGACACACACATGAGACATTCTTTCAAAATGCAAGACTACAACAGGGTAGAGTATCAAATACCTTGGGGATCAGACTAACAAACTAATCATAGGAGTTCGAAATAATGAACTGTTTCACATTAAGTAAGCATGCTTCAGTTATAAAAGTTAAGTGTAAAACTAGTCATAGTGACGTTCAGTTTAGCATCCTAACATGACAGATGAATCTAAACACCACAGATACAATTTAATCAATGTAACGACCTGGCAGGTCGTTTTAAGTATTTTAGCCTAATTCCCCTATTTATTGTCTCTTGTATGTTATATTTTAGTTATGTGACTTGTCGGGATGGTTGGTTTGGCCTCGGTTAAGTTTTGGAGTGAATTGGGACACTTAGTCCCAAAGTTGAAAGCTTAAGTTGAAAGAGATGACTGGAGTTTGAATTTGGTGTAGATGACCCCAAAATGGAGCTTTGATGGTTTTGATAGCTTCGTATGGTTATTTGGGACTTAGGCGTATGTATGTCCGGATATTGATTTGGAGGTCCATAGGTCGTTTTGCCTTAAATTGGCGAAAATTGGAAAGTTGAAGGTTTGGAGGATGGAGAAATTTGACCGAGAGTTGACTTTATTTATATCGGGTCCAGATTCCGATTTTGGAAGTTGAAATAGGACCAATGTATCAATTATGACTTGTGTGCAAAACTTGAGGTCATTTGGAGTTGGTTTGGTATGTTTCGACATTAGTTTTAGAAATTGGAAGTACATTAGTTCATTAGGCTCTAATCGAGCAAATTTGTATCGTATTTTAGGACTTGTTGGTATGTTCGAACGGGGTCCCGGGGCCCCCGGGTGTGTTTCGGATTGAGTTCGGACCATTTGTTCATGTATTGAGATTGCTGGTTTTCTGTGTTTCTAGTTTCCTTCACTGCGTTCGCGAAGGTTCACCCACGATCGCGTAGGGTCCTTGATGGAAGATGGGAATTGACTCTTCGGGATCGCATAAATGGGGATGCATTCACGGAATGATAGAATGTTGTGCACTGCGAACGCGATTACGGTATCACGATCCTTTAGAAGGAAGGAGAGGTTGTGGGAAGGCATACGTTGTTCATCGCGTTCGCGTGGCCTTGACCATGATCGCGCAACTTGGAGATCACTGGTCATCGTGTTCGTGACTAGAGTCTCGCGATTGCGTATGAGGATTTTGTGAGCTGGTCTAATTTTTTCTCTATGATCGCATTTGTTTTTCCGCGACCGCGTAAGGTAATAACTGGGCAGCAGATATTGAATTTCCACATCGAGGGTTTGTTCCATTTTTCATCTTTTGAGTTAGAGACTTCGGTTTTAGGCGATTTTGGAAGAGATTTTCAAAGAGTTTATTGAGGTAAGTAATCCTTACTCAGATTTGATTATTCTACATGAATCCATCATTATTTTTATCAGTTAATTAGTTTTTTGAGTTGGAAAATTGGGAAATTTTGTGAAAATTATCTAAGCTATATTTTGAGGATTTGAAGGTCGATTTGAGGTCGGAATTAAATAATTTTAGTATGGTTGGACTCATTATTGAATGGGTGTTCAAATTTTGTATATTCTGTCAGGTTTCGAGATGCAAGCCTGGGGTTGACTTTTTGAGTTGACTTTTTTATTTTCTTTAAAGATTGCAATTTTATTATCCGAAATATTTTCCTATGATTTGTATTTATGGTATAAAGTTATTTTCGCTAGATTCAAGCCGTTCAGAGTTGGATATTAGCGAAAAAGGCTTGGTAGTGGATTGAGTTAGCTTGTTTGAGATAAGTATGTTGCCTAACTTTGTGTGGGGGAATTACCCCTTAGGATTGGAGTTGTTTTGTATTATTTGTGGTACCTGAAAGTCGTGTACCCAAGGTGACAAAGTGGGTACATGGACTAAATGTGTAATTGACCAGTTTAGGCTATTTAGATTCTTTTCATGCCTATAAACGAATTGTCATAACATGTTATATCCTTCATCGTTAATCTATCCTTACATACTTTAGTTGAACATTGTTAATACTTGTCCCATCTCTTACTTGTTATATGCCCTTACATGCTTAGTTGAAGTTATTGTTCCTTATTGTCTTGTTAATTATTTAATTGTTGAGTTACCTTTATCGAAGTTGTTATTTCTTGGAATATCTTCTTGTTGAGTTTTGGTGTTTAAGTTTTAAAAGTTGTTATCACTTGAGGCTAAGTTGTTAATTGTGGAGATATCGTTCTTGTTGAGCTATTCACAATTATTTGTTATTGCTGATATTCTTGTACACATTGTGGTTGAGCCATGGGTTGTTTGTTGTGGAAACATTGGTAATGTTGGTTCTTTTTGCAAGTTGTGGCATATTGGCACTTGTGGTGCGAGTTTTGATTATGTTGTGATATTTATGTGCATGCGACAGTATAAGGATATGAGTTAATGTGTATGCGGTGGCATAAGGTGGGATTTATGTGCGTGTTTCTAGTAAGGGAATTACTTGAAGCCACGCGGCGACATAAGGTGGGCTAAAGTGCGTGTAGCTATTTTGGAAAAACTAATTTCAAAACTATCTAAATGTATGGCTCATGCGGCGGTATAAGGAAAGATTGTGATTGTGACTATGAAATGAGATTACGAGGCGGTACCTCGGTTGTGATTCTTGTTGGTATCTCTCATTTACCTCACTTGTATTTGTCTGCATTGTTTCCTTGATGTTCTTATTATGTGTTCCTTCCTTGTTGTATTTATTGCTTTAAATTCTAGTGGTAGTCTATCTTGTTGTATTTCCTTATGTCACGACCCCAATTTCCCTATGTAGGATCTCGTGCTGGCACCTAGTCTCTAAGACTAGGTAAGCCTTACAAACATGCAAGAAATAACTGAAATAACTAATAAACTCTCAAATACTCAACAATTTTAATAAGGAAAACTCCACAACTCAGCATATACAATTTCCCCAAAACCTGGTGATATCGAATCACAAGCTCTAAAACGATGTCATAATCATCCCTATACAACTGTATCTAATAAAAGAAGGAAGATATAGAAATAGATAGAGGGTGACTCTGAGGCCTGCGGACACCGTCAGGTGTACCTTGAAGTCTCCGTGAACGAACTCAACCTACTGATGCCTGAACTGGTAGGAGGTACCTGGATCTGCACAAAAGATGTGCGGAAGCATAGCATGAGTACACCACAATGGTACCCAGTAAGTGTCAAACCTAACCTCGGTAGAATAGTGACAAGGTTAGGTCAAGTCCCTAGTGGAATAAATAAGAGACAGAATGAGTAATTTAATAGTGCAATAATAGTAACAATGGAAATGAAACAAGTAAGGAATATACCAAATTTTACTACACAGAACTAAAACAATTAATGTATCATGGAAGAAAACAAGGAATGTTATGCCAAGGAAACAAAGCAACTAAACACAAGTGAAGTAATAGAGAAATACCAACAAAAGTCACTACCGAGTTATCGCCTCGTAGTCTCAAATCAAAAGAATAATTCACAATCTTTCCTTATATTACCGCGGGAGCCTTGCATTTAGTTTTGAAAATCATTTTCCTGAAATAGCTTCCCGCGTTTTAGCCCACCTTATCACATCGCGTGGCTTCTAGTAGTTCCTTTACTAGCCACGCGTATCAAGCCCACCTTATTTCACCGCATGCGTTTCAACCCCAAAACCTTATACCACCGCATGCGTATCAATATCACAAATCGCACCTCAAGTGCCGAATATCACAACTTGCCAAAGAAACCAACAACAACGGTGTTTTCATAATAAATAGCCTATATCTCAACCATAATGTACACAAGAGTCTCAACAATAATAACCGGTAGTGAATAACTCAACAAGAGTAGTATTTCACAACTTAACACTTTGCCTCAATGTGAATCACGACCTTTATAACTCAATACAACTTTCAACAACAATATATTCCAAGAATAGCAACTTCAAGTAAAGAGTTCAATGGTTAAATAATGAATATGCAATAAAGGAAACAAGAACTTTAAATAAACATGTAGAGCAATTAGCAAGTAAGAGATAAGAAAAGTAGAACATGTGAAAATAGACTAATGATGATGAATATAACATGTTAAGATAACTCAATTAAGGCATGAAAGGAATCTACATAGCTAAAACCGGTAAATTTCCACATTTAGCCCGTATACACACTCGCCACCTTGCGTACACGGCTTCCATACATCACAATTATCACAAAACAACATCAATCTTAAGGGGTAATTCCCCCACGAAATGTTAAGCAAGACACTTACCTCAAAGCACGCTAACTCAATCCATTGTAAGCTTTTCCCTCGATTATCCAACTCCGAACGGCTCAATCTAGCCAAAACAACATCATACCATAAATATAAACTATAAGAAACTATTTCGAGCAATAAATTAAGATCTTTGCAAAGAAATAAAATGTCAACTCAAAACGTCAACCAGGGCCCGCTTCTCGAAACCCGACCAAAATTATAAAATCTGAACAGCCATTCGATAACGAGTCCAACCATACAAGAATTACTCAAATCCGGCCTCAAATCGCCTTTCAAATCTCCAAATTTTAGCCTAATAAGTTTTCACAATTTTTCCCCAAATTTCCAACTCAAATCACTAATTAAATGATGAACTTGACAATAGATTTGTGTAATTTAACCACAACCGAGTTAGGATTCGCAACAAACCGCGCTCTCTAGGTCAAAAAATGGTTTATGAAACTCAAACCCTCGAAGACCCCTTTTCTGCCCAGTGATCCTCGCTTCTGCGGGCTTGAGGTCGCACCTGCGATGCCGCACCTACGAAAAATACATCGCAAGTGTGGTTCCAACTTAACTCCATAGGTTCTTCTTCTGTGGACAATAGCTCGTACCTGCGAGCCCGCTTCGGTGGAGAAACGACCGCATCTGCGGTCACGCCCAAGGTTGCTCCCCAAATTCTGCTTTTGCGAAGGCAGTCCCCGCTCCTCGAACCCACTCTGACCTGGTCCTGAATATATTCAAACTCCAACGCTCTGTTAGCCCATGAATACTCCCAAATAAGAAACAAGATGAATTCTATTCTTTATACATCACATCCAGAAGAAACATAAACTCTGAATCTTCCCAAAACCTGCACATGAATCGATAAGGTGAAATATAGCACACATTCATCAAGTTCTTTGCTCGAATTACCCCTGATGTTTTCTTTTCTTAGTCATAAATAATCCACCAATGCACCGATAAGCAGAAAACCGCACAAGCATACAACCACACGATCCAGTCGTAGACGGTGGGCTCCCCCACTTAGCTTTAAGCTACCATCACATGAAATGTAGAACCCACAAAGATTCCTCCTTCTCAAATACCATGATCTCGCACCGCCAACCTGCCAGATTTCTCGTAGTCTCTTGTTAAACTTTTCATGAACATTCCGAATTATCAGCCACCATCGCATATTCGACCTCCTGCCGGGTAGTAAGTAGAACTCTTCACAGAAACTTCATCAAAATCGTGCAATCACTAACCTACTCCAGGAGATAACTCACCTGTGGAATTCCATACTGACATCTTCCAACAATGCTGCACTGGGTACCACTACTACAAAATTAGTAAACCCTCCTGAGCTCATGCTCGTCCACCGGTTGTACAAGTCTGTTCATTCCCTATTGACATCAACTGAAAGTCTGACAATACATTCCAACTCGAAGTCACGTCATATCCCATAACGTTAATCAAGCTCTTACATCCCTAAACACTCCAAGACAACTTCTTTCTGTCATATTCAACCTTCCTCAGCACAATAGCCACAATTCCAAATAAAATCTGTAGACCTAGTCACTGTCCACCATGATCCCCAAATCGCTCTAAACTTTTCTCAAAGCATGTGGCTATCCTACCACAGAATCCATATGTTACTCTGCCACTCCCACTTCGGTTAGACCATCTATTTAAGCAACTTCTCGGCCTTTGTTGTTCACACTTGGCCCGCTAGCAATTCAACCACCGCGAGACACCTCCCACCATGTCCTTCCTCATCTTTCGCTGCCCAAATACTGCCTCAAATCAAAATCCATCTCTGTAACACCTGAACTAATAAATTGCTACCAACGTTAAGCCCCCTAGAAGATCATATCGAGCCATCAACATTAGAAACACTGATTCGATTATGAAACCGCTACACACCGCCATCTCTGACAACTGCTTCTCAGGCACCATTTCACAACACCCTGCCTCGAAGGCAAATCAAGAAGATCATAACACCGACAAACCTTAATGTTCAAACAAGGACGACAATACCACATCACACATGAGAATTCCACGACGCTCAAAAATATCAAGTCTCGTTACTCCATTAACCAAAGCCTAAACATCCATAGTCTGATTGTCTTTCCTCTGCTGGAATTAAATGCCGAACCTCTAAACCATGAATCGAGAAATCCTCCTTTTGAGTCATCCACTGTCGCGACCCATAAATGAGCAATCTACTACTCACAACAACACAGCATGATAACAATGCACGAACATCATAACAATCTGTGCATAACCTCAAAACCATAGGCAATACTGATACAGGGCTGGAACGACAGAACCCCTTCCACAAGACGACGATAATAACTCGCTCGAATACGCAGGGACAAACATCCTGCACCACATCTGCAGCACCACTACAACTCCTTGATTTCCAATTGATAGCAAGTGCTCCACATCGCATAAGATTGAGTAGGAAGGAAATGAGGGCATAAGCTTTAATGGAATCAAATCGCACGATGAGGAATCAAGAACGGAAGTGCTCCTAATAGCCCTGTAGCCTCTCGAAGATAAGTACAGATATGTCTGTACCAATCCGCGAGACTCTACTAGACTCGCTCATGACTCGTGATACCCAAGTGAACCTAGAGTTTTGATACCAAGCTAACACGACCTAAAACTCACTATAGGCCGTGATAGCGCCCAACGTCACCATTAGGCAAACCAACAGTTAACTATCACATTAATTGTTTATTTTATTACTTTCAAAATCATAAATTTTATTAAGTAAGGAAATTTACGCCCTTAAAATCACAGGTACATACATAATTAGTATTGTATAAAAATAAAAGGTGATAATAATATATGAATCCGTAAGCGTCAACTAGAATATCCCTAAAACCCGGTGCCACAAGTGCATGAGTATTTTCTAAGGAGTACAATAATGATACAACATCTATCTGGAAATATAAATAAGACAGAATAAAGTAAATAGTATGACGGAGACTCTGTAGGCTGCGATACGTAACCTGGAATGCAGATGACCATTAAGTGTCCTCAGCAGCTGCCCCTACGCGCCCAGATGACCATCAAATGAACCTGTCAGATCATGCACATTTAGTGCAGAAGTGCAGCATAAGTACGTAAATTAACGTGTACCTAGTAAGTATCTAGCCTAACCCCGGAGAAGTAGTGACGAGGGGTCGACATCGACACTTACTAGAGGTCCAATAAAGCAATATGATCAATCGTAAGCAGATATGAAGCACCACATTATAATGGGATAAAACGGTAGCCAACATATTCTTTCAAAATTCTTTTAGCGATATAAACTTTTCAATCTCGTATCCTATCTCAACAGCTCAGAAAATATCAAGTTCCAATATCAAAGGAATGAGGAATACCATATAAAATGCCAGGCATCAGTGGAAGTATAATCTCGTGATATTTGGTCTGCTAGCGATATAACGCACGATTATGCCGAAGTCGTACGGCCCGATCCCGAATAATGTGTACACTGCCGAGGGTCGAGCGGCACGAACCATAGATGTGTTTATTATACTACCAAGGTGAACGTCCAGATCCCATAAAAGTAGTGTTATCATACTGCCGAGGCGAACGGTCTGATCCTATAAGAATATGATATTGTCGAGGCGAACGGCCCGATCCCATAAGAATATGATACTTTAACGGGTCCTTGACCCCACTCACGAATATACGTGTGAGTTATGAAATTTAAAGAAGCTTTTCGATGAAAACGCACAACGCGAGAGAAATTCAAAAGGAGAGCACAATTATTCCGTGGCTAATCAAGTAGCTCGTCAAATCTCTACAATAGCGAGTCTATCACTCTACGCAAGCCTAGTCTCAGGTTTCAAAGCAAAATAAAGGAATTAAACAAGCAAGGATAACTCAAGTAGTACAAGTAAAGCATGGCGTGACATAATCATAAATTCTAGCATATGCACGGACACTCGTCACCTCATACGTGCGCAACACCCACAACATGTAACATGCAACAAGAACAACACATACGGGGTAAATTCCCCCTCACAGGGTTAGACATGAGACATACCTCACTCTGAAGTTCCATAACCGACTCCAACGCCTCTCTAACACCTCAAACCTAAAGTCCATCGATCCGACACTAGTCAAACAATCATGAAAACCAATAAAAATATGCTCCAAATCATAATGTATTAAATTATAACAATTTCCATCACTGCTCGAAAAGTCAACAAAGTCAACCCTCGGGCCCTCGGGCCCGAATTCTGAAACTTTTCGAAGATAAATAATACCTACAATACTATGAACTCAAATATATAATTCCAAAAAATTCAAAAATTTCCAAAAATTCCACAATTTTTCATGTTTAAATCCACATATATTCCATGTATATAACTCACAACGGTAGGAATCACTTAACTCACGAAGGATGAATAGAATGGCACTCCAAAATCGCCCCCAAGGCCGGCTCCAATGAGAGAAATGAGGTGAAATGAGCCTAACCCACGTACTTAAATCAAGCATTCTGCCCAGCGACTTTCGCACAAGCGGGCCATCAGCCGCACCTGCGGCTCCGCACTTGTGGAAAATCTATCGCAGGTGCGGTTCTCTCCAAGCCCAGGCAAATCCGCTTCTGCGGACCAAATTACGCTCATGTGTGACCACTTCTGCGTTCTAACCCTCGCTCTTGCGCACTCGCACATGCAGAGACCTTTTTCTTCTACAACCCCAGCTGCCCAGGTCACATTCCGCTTCTGCGGAGCATTCTTCGCATCTGCGGGCTCGCAGATACGAAAATATCCTCACACCTGCGGCCATTCCAGCTTTAGTCCAAATGTCGCTTATGCGAGCACAACGCCGCACCTGCGGCCAAAGTTTCGCAGTTGCGATTACACCAGAAGCCTTAAGCTTCAGAAATCCTTTAAGTCCAAAATTCGATCTGATTCCAATCCGATTTGCGCCCGGGGGCCCCCGATACCCCATCCAAACATATTAACAAATTCAAACTTAGTCTAAGCCTCAAATCATGCCAAACAACATCAGAACTATGAATCGATGATCGAAACCTTTCTTTAATCTTTCAAACATTTAAACTTCGCCGAATGCGTCTGAATCATAGTTAAACTTCCCAAAATGACGCCAAACTTTACGCACAAGTTATAAATCACGATACGAATATATTCCAAGTCTCGGAACCCCAAACGAATATCGATAACATCATAATCCACTTCAAACCAAATTATGAAATTCTAAAACCTTCAAATGCCAACTTTTTACAACAAGCACCGAAATGCTCCCGGACGGTCCGATACTCAATCCGAACATATGCCCAAGTTCGAAATTATCATACAAACTTATTGGAACCTTCAAATCCTGTTTCCGAGGTCGTTTACTCAAAAGTCAAACCATAGTCAACTCTTCCAACTTTAAGCTTCCGAAATGAGAATTTTCCATCCGAATCAACTCCGAACTTACCGAAATTCAATTCCGACCACTCGTACAAGTCATAAAATATAAAGTGAAAGCTACTCATGGCCTCAAATCATCGAACGATGCACTAGAGTTCAAAATGATTGGTCGGATCGTTACATTACTTTTCCGTAACTGTGCACGAGCTGAGCATAATACCTTTTAAGTTATTCACTTTTATTGTCTTTATTATATTATTATGAGTACTTTATTTCCAGAATAAGATTTTTCTTAAGGCTATTGAATTATGAGTACTTTATTTCCAAATTATTGTCTGTGAAAGCTTGATGGAATTTTAGGAATAAAAAAAATCTTCTTAGAGAATTCCTAGAAGCTAAGTATTGTAAAAGAAGCATCTGATACTAGAGACTGGTCTTATAGTTAATCCCATACTTAGAAGAGACTTATGGATATAAAAATTGAAGCTGAAAATACATCTTATGAAAGATTGGTACAAGTTTGATTTCCTTCTAGTGGAACAATTGGACCGCTAAAGGATGCTTTGGTCATGATTACCCAATTTTATAAAGCTCCAAGAAATCTGTTGGTGAACCATTTTACTGAAGGAGGGGTCTGAAATGTTACTAAACTCGAAGACACCCTCCCAGAAAATATTATCAATGATATTCTAAGGATTGATATTCATAACGGAAGAAAAGATTAGCCATCGGACAATTGATACTACTTGAGTTTTCTCATGCAAATGTATTTGGCAACACTTGACGAGACTGAAGGATAGTTCCCTTACTACTAGTATGATTTGGCATAAGAAAGTTATTTTCAAAATCTCTTTCTTCATATTTAGGATGCTTTAGAATAGACTTCCAACTGATGATATGAAAATATTACCATGCTAGTACCATCTAAATGTTCATGTTGTACTAGTCATAAGGAGGAGGCTATTATGTACCTTTTCCGGGAGAGTCAAATTGCTAACTTCTAAGCATGTACGGTCCTTTTTAGGATAAAGTTGTGGCATTATGATTAGATATGGCATTATGATTAGATATTGTAACATTAAGATTATTATTTCTGGGTGGCTAACTAAGGATCCATGTAGTCATTCTTCAGTGTCTTCTATTACTTATCTGTTGGAAGATATGAAAGGATAGATGTACTGTTAAATATAATTATACTAACATATCTGGAAAATTTAGTATTATTTAATACTAGTCAACTTGCCCACGCTTCGCGCAGTTATAAAAACTTCAAAGATATAAAATAATTTTATTTAATATTTAATCAAAATAGTCAATTCCTTTCTTTTGTTTAAAACCCCTAATAACAAGTTTAGCCTTATATTTCTTAATTATACCATCATGTCTCAACTTCTTCTTAAATATCCACTTGCTACTTATGGGTTTACAACCTTTAGGCAAATCAGATAAGTCCCAAGTGTGATTAGAAACTATAGAGTGTAATTCACTTTTAATGGCCTCTTTCTAAAAATTAGCATCTATTGACCTCATTGCTTCATCATAAGTCTTAGGGTCTTCTTCTATTAAATTGGTAGACACTAATTCTTAATTCAAAAGATCAAACTCAATATTTTAAGTCAAGAAAGTAGTGATAAAGTCAGGACCAAATCTAGCTTCAATTCTACGTCTCTTACTCCTTCTAAGTTCATTTTCATGATCATTAGCAATAATACTAGAAGAAGGCACAATATGAGAATTAAGACATAGATGTAGAAGTATTATTAGGCACATCAGTAGGAACAATATCTTTCAATAGAAAAATATGCTCAAAACATTCTGCATCTCTAGATTCACAAATAGAATGATCATTCAAAGATAGAAATCTATATGCAGCACTATTTTGAGCATAACCAATAAAAACGGCATCAAAAGTCTTGGGTCCTACAGTTACTTGTTTAAAATCAGGTAGACCAACCTTAGCCAAACACCCCCACACTTTTAGAAATTTCAAGTTAGGGGCAAATCCTTTCTATAACTCATAAGGAGTTTTATCTAACTTCTTATGAGGGACTCTATTAAGAATATAGCATGCAGATAAGACAGCTTCCCCCCACATCTTGTCAGATAAACCTGAACTCAAAAGCATAGAGTTCATCATTTCTTTAAGGGTTCGATTTTTTTTTCGGCTACACTATTTTGTTGGGGAGTATAGGGGGCACTAACCTCATGTATAATACCATTTTTCTCACAAAAAGGCTTCTAGAGTATTAGTACTATATTCACCACCCCTATCAGACCTAAGTTTCTTGATTTTTCTATCTAATTAGTTTTCTACTTCTGCTTTGTGTTTTAAAAATATACTTTCAGCCTCATCCTAAGACTTAAGAAGATATACCTTAGTGTATCTCGAAAAGTCATCTATAAAAGTGGTGTAGTATTTCTTTCCATCCTTACTAATAATGTTCTTGAAATTAGCTAAGTCTGAATGCACTTGTTCAAGAAATTCTGTTTTTCTACTAGTTATATTTTTAAAAAACTTTTTGGTATATTTTGCTTTTATACAAAAAAAAATACTTAGAAAAATTATCGACATTAACCGCAGGAATTAATTCCATTTTTCTAAGTCTTTTTATAGAAGCAATATTAATATGACCTAGACTACCATGCCACAAATCAATAGACTCAGCGATATAAATAGAATTAGAAGTACTTGCATTACTAGTAATCTCTTGAACAATGTTTAGTACAAACAAACCTCCATTGAGGTAACCCTTCCCAACAAAGTCTCTTCCACGAGAAATAATAATTTTATCAGATTCAAAAATAAGTGTAAGGCCTGCTTTGTTGAGAAGTGCACCAGAAATTAAGTTTCTACGAATAGAGGGAACGTATAGAACATTGTTCAAGGCTAAAGTTTTTTCCAAAAGTTAACTTAAGAAGAACTTTTCCTTTACCCATAGTTATCCATGTAGACACACTCTCCATCGGTAGACTCCTCAAAGTCATGAAATAATTCCTTATTGGCGCAGAGGTGTCTTGAAGCGCCTGTGTCCAGTATCCAATCAGTCTTGTTAGATACCATATTTACCTCAACGACCACAGCAGCAATCACATCACCACTTTCAGTAAGGTTATCTTGGACCGGAGATTTCCCTCCCTGCTTCGAGCGTTGTCCTTGTCTTTGGTTGCACTAGAAAGCCTTGTGACCAATTTTTCCACAGACATAGCAAGGTCCTTTCGACTTTTGGATTTGGCCCTCTGATTTATTTAAGTAATTCTGCTTCTTTACATATCCTTTCTTCTGGCCTTTCTTCTGTTTGCCTTTAAACCTGTCTTTCACAAAAGTACTAGCAGATTCCACAAGGATAACTTTAGAAGAATTAAGAGAGAGAGAGATTTCATCTTATCCTTAAGTCGTTCTGCCTCCTCATCTTTGAGACGGTTTGCTTCCTCAGTCCTCATGTGACTGATCAATTCTTGAAGAGTTAAGTTTTTTTTCTTGTGTTTCAGTTGATTCATGTAATCACTCCAGGAAGGTGAAAACTTTTCAAGCAGAACATTAGCTTGAAGAATCTCACACATCTCCATGCCTTCGTTCAAAACATCAGCAGTCAAGTTCTCATACTCATGAACCTGCTCCATGATTGGCTTATCATCAACCATCTGAAACTTGATCCACTTTCCAACTACATACTTCTTTTCCCGCATCATCTGCACTATATTTTTCTCCAAACTGTCCCATATGACTTTAGCAAATTTATAATTTATAAACAAATCAAAAAGAGGGTTAGCCATATGGTTAAGTAGATGCCCTCGAACAGTTTATTATCCTTTCCAAATTTCATTTTAGCACAACAGTAGCAATTGTATTAGAACTATCAGCAACATCAGTAGTATTGGAAACAACATCAGCAGGAGGTTCATTAAACAAAACGTAATCAACTTCTAATTGTTCAAAGAAAATTAAAAGTTTCTGGGACCAACGCTTATAATTGTTGCCATCTAAAGGCTCAAGCTTTGAAAGATTAGGAAGTATTTTGTTCAAAGTGGTAGTCATTAGTTAATATTATATACAGGATCGCTTTCAAATTGTTAGAAAAATAGTTGATAATATTGATCAAGAATAATAAGAGATTAGAAATAACTTATCGAATAAAACTGTATCGTGGCAAGTCACTGCCTTGAAAGCAATTTTGATCCGACTGGGTGCAAATCGTTAAGATCGCTCGCTCCCCAAGGTTCCACAGTACTCCCAAACACGTGCACTCGTGACTAGAAGTTTGGAGTTTGCAAATGAAAGAATTTCCCAGGAAAAAACAGAAAGAAGAACAGTCTTCCAGAAAAATAGGAAGAAGAATAGTCTTTTGTGAGGATGAGAGAATAAATGTTTTGGTGGGTATTTAGTTCACAAATGATGATGTTTATATAGGCAAATCATCTATGTTTTCTTCCATCAGAAAAACGTAACAAGCCAAATGGGAGTTAATGTTATGTAACATTAATCTTGTTTAATAACAAAATTATCATAAAGACAGTAACTTCAAACCTTCTGAAAAGCTAATATCTTTTCACAAACGAAGTCACAAAAATTAAGAAACCATCATATGAATGAATGTGAACCATTTATGAAGTAGTAACTTCATTTTCCCATTCTGCATATACATACAAGAAATGTTACAAGAATTAATGGTGGAGAGGTACCACAGATTAACTGTGGATCAAAAGTGTTCTTTATTATTTGCAGTATCAAAATAGAGTATAACGCCTAAAGAGGAATAATACCAACAATTTACTTATCAGAAATTTAATAAAGTAAGATTGAAATAATATTTAAGTAACAAAAAAATTTGAAAAACCCGAAAAATCCGACAAAACCGAACTAATATATCCAAACCGATATAGTTGGTTTGATTTGATTTGGTTTTGGATAAAAATCGAATCAGCCCGGTCCATAAACACCTATGAACTATGCCAGGAGAATGAAAAACAAGCTATCAACAGTTCACTGTTTACCAGACACAATGAACTAGCTAATTTTGGAGAAAACTTGAGAAGTTAACTGATAATTGATGAAGTTCGTGTTTACCAGACATAATGAACTAAATTTTAAGGCTTGATCGATTTGGCATCCCAAATTTCAGAATAAAGCCAAGGAAAAACCATTTTCTTCTTAATGATGCTACCTCGAGATAATGCTGACTTTTGTATAGTCATGTTAAATGTGTGTACAAGATCCTTTTGTGAAGCTAATGGCAAACAAGATATCAAGGAGGATATGTCCCAATCTAGGCAGTTCATCCTCTTTCAGATGTACATAATAGTAATTAATATCGCACTTCATTTTATTGTGGAGGCTATGGTCTATGTACTCCTCCTGTACTATTTCTTTTTGATAATATATAGGTTTAACTTTTAGCATAAACCCCACCATCCACCAATGTGGACCTTTGATTTAAAAAAAATAGAACTTAAGAATTATGTCCCAATCATCGTAATTGAAGAAAAAACATTTTGCAAGTTGGGACAAAACTCGGACCAAGTGGAAATCCAAAGTTCATGCACCAATTTTTTACGTATGCCATGACAAAGCTTAAACCAAATGTAAGCTAATTGAGATTCCGTGCATACCAAATTACCAATCAATGGCAAACCCTTAGGCCTTAGCTAAAATGGGGTATGAATCTCTGAAATTCTAAATCATGCATAAATAAATTGGTTCTTCAGCCAAATTTTTCGTTCGCCCATTTCAATCCAAAAGAAATTGAAGCAGTTGACTAGTTAATGAGTTAGTAACTCGACTGGAACATTCACAATTAGCAATCTTTAAAAGTACTACCTTCAAATCATGTTTACTGTCTTTGCAGAGAAATTTTAGTATGTGAGTCACATAACCAACATTACTTATGTGAGTCTAATTTATTTCTTGACAAATGGACTCATGTTCCTACTTACTTATTTTAAAGCATAAACTAAAAAAGACAATATTTAAGTCTACTCTTTTTCCTAATTAGAGGCTTAGCTGATGGGCAGTAAAAGGGGAAAAAAAAAATCTCCCAAGATCAACGCTTTGATAAGAAATTATTTTTACTGAAAATTTTATTTCTTCGAAATTACAAGTTTTATTATTCAAACCGTGATAAACTAATGAGTACTTTTTAATTGAAAATTATTAGTTCACATTTCTAATTTTCTACTTTCTTTCACCTATCATATTAACCGGAGTGGAGTACTATTTACTAAAATTTTCTTAGGTTGAATAGCTCAAGATATGGTGCATTAAATTTTGCAAATATGGAGATTGCTCGTACCTTTAATTTTCATAAAAAGTTTTTTTATGAAAGAGTATACCTAATAATATACAGTAATAAGAAAATAATATAATGAAAAAGATTTTTCCTGTTTTATTTTTCTTTTATTGGCCACCAGTTAAGCCTCTAATTAGGGAAAAAAGTAGACTTAAACATTTTCTTTTTTTTAGCTTATGCTTTAAAATAAGTAAGTAGGAACATGAGTCCACTTGTCAAGAAGTAAACTAGACTCAAATTTTATTTTATGTCTCACTTACCATATCATACTTATGTGATGCTCTTTATTATTTGACAAGCTGACTTGTGGGTCCCATCTATTTATTCTAAAAATAAAGCTAAAAAGGCAGTTTAATGTTCCATACTTTTCCTATTTGATATCCTTAAACTAAGGATAAAAAAAATTAATAAAATAGTAATAAAATATTTCGTCTTTTAGAAGCTAATTAACGTATTCAGATTCCCTTCCGATCGGCACTTATGTTTCGGAAGCTAATATTATGCTAAATGATAAAAAAAAAAATAAAAAAAAAAAAATTGGGCATGAAAACAGAATTTTGTACAACAATAATCTCATAATCAGTGTATACTCACAAAAAGAAAATGTCATATTCTGATCATTCTAAACTTGTTCAAATTCATGGCCCGAGTACATATACAAAAGACAGTAAGCGAGATTTGTTCTACCAAGCTTGTACCAGCTCTATTCTACTTTGAGGGTGAATCGCCTAGCGATGGCAGGAGGAAATATGGAGTTGACACCTCCCTAAATGATTTTGTTGTGGTAGATACTAATGCAAGAGCTTCAGCTTCATGCTACAACATTTTGGAAGAATCATTTGAGAACTCTATTGACAAGAGCTCGGGGAAAATAATCATTTTGTTGTGTTAAATGATAATTAATATGTCAAGAAGTATGAAAAATTATTACTGATTGTTTAGAGAAGTAAGCGACTCTCCCGTTAGTTTAATAAAGATGGACGATTGCAGAATTATAAGGTCAAAAAAAAAATACTTGATTGCACATCAGCTGCATGTGAGTCCTCCATATTAATTCTTTGGGCAAAAAATTTACTTGTTTCTCTTCTTCTTCAACAACTCAATTGATCATGTGCCGATCGGCAGGGAAAAACGACTTTCTGTATATATCAATTAGCCTCTCAAAGACAAAATATTTATCACCATTTTTATTATTATTTTATTACTTCTTTTTGTCCTTAGTTTAAGGATATCAAATAGGAAAAGTATGAAACTTAAAACTGCATTTTTTAGCGTTATCTTTAAAATAAACAAATGGGACCCACAAGTAAACTTGTCAAATAATAAATAGCCTTATGTAAGTATGATGTGGCATTTGAGAAGTAAAATAAAATTTCTCCTTACTAGTATTCTGGTCCATGAAAACTCTTTCTGTGAACATGAATTATTACTCAAGTACTGATTATAACTAACGCAACGAATGATCCCTTTTTTCGTCTTTGATTGAATTTGATTAATTAGGTTCAGTACAAGCTTCAAGTCTAAATGTCTATCAGAATCCGCAGGTAGTTAGTACTCGGACATGTTTACCCGAAAAATTGGATAGAGTTAAATTTGTGTATGGTTCTAATGATACATGATGTAATTTGGTACAAATAGTAGAGTGAAATAGAAATATATATATATATATATATATATATATATTCTTGACAAATGAAATGAAATATAAGGCATTGACAAATGAAATGAAATATAAGGCAGAGAAAAAGAAGTATTGATGAACAAAGCAAAGTGAATGAGCTTGGTATTAATTTTTCTAAAGTTGTCTTTATTACAATGTGTGAATCTGTTTTATACTTACAAGGATTCCCCTCTTTATAGTAGAAGGATTCTACTTTATCTATAATAAAAAATATATAGTAGAGAGCCCATAATAAATTATCTTTTTTCCAATTCCCGCCAAAATTCTCTCTCTTAGTGCGGTTGCAACGACTCTTGTCTGTGAGCTCGATACCGGCTCGAGCTCGGTATTGGATCGAGCCCTCGGCCTCGATTCGAGCTCGATTCTGTCTTGGAGTCTTGATATTCGGGGTGAGTGTTGGTCGGTCTATGTATCTTCGATAATCTTCGCTTTGTCTCGTAGTCCGTTTTGGATATGAGCTCGATAATGATACCGGGCTTGTCATTGATCGGTTTTAGAGCTCGAAGCTTGACGCCCTTACTTCGGACCTCGATCTGTCGTTACGCAGATATCCTTTGATCAGCATTATTATCTCGACCAGTCCGTACGACTGACTTAATCGATTTTGACCGTACACAAACAGTCCCCTCATTTCTCGGAAAGGATGTAACGAGAAACGATATGATTTTCCACCGGTATGGTTAGACGCACACTAACGTCTGCATCGAGTTCGATCGTGACGTATGTGATAGCGGTCCCGTCAGTTCCATTTACCGAGGCATTTAATGCGTGTCAGGCGACAATCGGCCATTACCGAGATTGATCCGCCACCGCTTAACTAATAAATATCCCTTTTTTCTACCATTAATCACCTTTACATTCTCTGATCAAAAATTTTCTAAGCATCTTCCCATATTTTTCTGAATTCGTTTATGTGAAATTTTCCTTCTGTGTTTTTCACTACAAAAATCTTCCTTTGAAACATCATAACCTTTTTATTCCTTTCTTCTAAATTCAAAGAAAATGGCGAAAATATCAAAGACCGTTCCTCAAAAAGGACAAGCCTCTTCTTCGCAGCCTGCCGCCGATAAAACACCGGCAGAGCCACGACCGGAGGAGTGTGTTCCCAAAATATGCCTTCTCACCTCTGATTTCAAGCTCGACAAAGGCATGCTGGTTCCTGGTCGATGTAAACCGGTATCGAGATATTTATGCTCGATAACCAAAAAGTAACTTGAACAGTTTAAGGCAGATTGTAACTGGGACAATAAGGAAGTGGTGATTTCGACTTCTGACGAAGATATTACCACCCATGTGGAAGGCTTCTTAAGTGTGTATACCTACTCGTTTACGTTAGGACCTTTTGACCCTGTTATCATCTACTTTTGTCGGCAATACCAAATAACTCTAGGCCAGATTCATCCTTCCTTTTGACGGATCATTATTCTGATCCGTTTCTTTGCAAACATGATCGAGGGGATGCCTCTACCGAGGCGGATTGATAAAACTACAACGCCGGGCTACCAAGTTATTGTTCTCAAGTATCGATGAGGATAAAGATCGAGGTTGGATGGGCAGGTTTATTTGAGTGAAGACTTCGGACCTGATCCCTGCCGAAAAGATGTCGTTCCCCGAAGAATGGAATATGAATCGTAAGTGTACTTTACTGTTTTATTCCCTATTGCATTGTTTCTTTGTTTGTTTTCTTGCCGATATCTTTTTTGTAATGCAGTGGTTCCTTGGATGTCTGGTGTCGTTCCCGACCTTAAGAGTTGGGTACCGGCTCTAGCTTCGAAATCCTCTTATGCCGAACGTTCGTGGCGTGATCTGGCAAAGGGCCGATGGGAGGCGAAAAATCATGGTAAGCTTATCTTTCATGTTTTTGGGAGTTCGAACGAAACATTTTCCTTATACTTAACCGATTTTCTCGTGTGTAGGCCTGCGCAGAGACGTAGGTTTGAGGCCCCTGCCCGGCGAGGAAGAGTCCTCGGTTCCAGTTTCCAAACCGGCGAAGGGAAATAAGAGGAAAAGGGCCTCTACTTTCGATAATCCAAAACCGAATGCAAGGTTGACTCGTAAGTCAAAGAAGAATACCATCCCTTTGACCTTGGAGTCGGTTCAACGCCTAAGAGATGAATATGAGGAAGAAGAAGGTGAGGAGTTCGTGTTGATGGCCCGAACGAAGAAAACCACCGATGCTCCATAGGCAGGTGGATCAATGGTGGTTTATACAACTCCGGCTCAAACCGAGGGTATATCGGAGAAGGATTCGGGCAAAGTTCCTGAGTCATTGCAGATCGAGGATGTTTCCAATCGAAGCCAACAGATTGGGAATATATCTGAAGGGGCTATTCTCGAATCTCTTCAATTCGAAGGGAACGCCCCAAGTGACTCACTTGGGGTAGCAGCAATCGAAGACTCGCCCACCTTTCCTACGTTTTTTGAAGGGGCGATTCGGGAAGCCCAAGCTTTGGGGGCCCTCGAACTAGACATGCCTCATGAGAAGGACGATCCCTTCATTGGTCTTTTTACTGGCGTCGAGGATGCTGCCGGTAGCAGTGAGGCATCAGATTTTTTCCAAGGAGTTCAGCAAGCTTTGAATCAAGTAAACCTTAATTTATTTTGTTGGTATTATCTCTCATGTCTATTTTTCTTTTTTCACTTCGTTTCTTCTCCCCTCGTAGGCTGCGGCAGCTTATCGAGAAGCATGTTCTCGATTTTGAGATGAGCTGCATCGATATGAGGTCGATCTCTAACGGGTTATGGAGGAGAGGAATGTCCTTAAACTCCTCTTAAGGCAAAAAGGGGAGGAAATCAAGGATCTCCGAGCTAAGTTGACTAAAGCTCACCAAGATCGATCAGACCGATATGTCCGAGCAGGTAATGATAATATTAAAAGCCTATGGGATCGATACTGGAACGATGGCTAATCTTTCGGTCTCACAGCTACAGCAGAAGCTTGAGTTTATCAGGAAACTCCGCGAGGAGGTTGATAAGATAAAGGCGGAGTCCTTAAAATGGAAAGAAAACATGGACCGCCTTGCTGCAGAGAGAGAGACTGCTCGAGCCTAGTTGTTATCGACCGAAAGTCAACTTCAGAGCCTGAAGGAGAAAAGCTTGGCTCAAGCAAGGGAAAAGGATGAGCTAGAGGTTCGGTTGGCCCCTGAACTTGCCAAGGCTGAAAAAATAAAAGTCGATGCAGACGCAATGGTGGCTTTTTATCGGGCTGATGCCGAAGCCGCTCAGTTACATACAAGATAGATTTCCGATACCGCTTGAACTCGAGCACATTGGATCACCGAATTTTCCAAATGCCAAACTCAGAGGGAAACCCTCGAGGAGATCCATTCTCGGGGCTTCAATCTTTCTGTAGAGATAACAAAGGCAAGAGAGCTTCAAGCTGATGCTGGGGCCTTGGCTTCCGATAAAGATGACGATGACGGGAGCAAAAACGGGTCTCAGAGCGGGGAGGAGCCTGATGTAGAAAATACTGCTCCCGTAGATGATTAGGTTCCTTTGTAAGGCCCTGATTAGTCGTTTTGTAAATATCATTTTGTATATAAAGTCTTTTCTTTTTCCCAGCTGGTCTCTGTTCCCATTCTTCTACTTAGTGAGGATTTTGTTTACTTGTGTTTTATGAAAATGTTCAGCCCTTAGGCTTCAGGCAATTTGCTTTAACTCGAAGTAGCATAGCCCTTAGGCTTAATAGTCGAGTGAGTGATTGCTTGAACTCAAAGTATTTGTAGCCCGTAGGCTTTTTATGGTATAGTGATTTGCTCAAACTCGAAGTAAGATAGCCCTTAGGCTTAATAATTAAGTGAGTGATTGCTTCGAACTCGAACTCAAAGTATCGTAGCCCGTAGGCTTTTTATGATCGAGTGAGTAATTGCTCGAACTCAAAGTAAGATAGCCCTTAGGCTTAATAATTGAGTGAGTGATTGCTTCGAACTCGAACTCAAAGTATCCTAGCCCGTAGTTTTTTATGATCGAGTGAGTGATTTCTCGAACTCGAAGTAAGATAGCCCTTATGCTTAATAATTGAGTGAGTAATTGCTTCGAACTCGAACTCAAAGTATCGTAGCCCGTAGGCTTTTTATGATCGAGTGAGTGATTGCTCGAACTCGAAGTAAGATAGCCCTTAGGCTTAATAATTGAGTGAGTGATTGCTTCGGACTCGAACTCAAAGTATCGTAGCCCGTAGGCTTTTTATGATCGAGTGAGTGATTGCTCTAACTCGAAGTAAGATAGCCCTTAGGCTTAATAATTTAGTGAGTGATTGCTTCGAACTCGAACTCAAAGTATCGTAGCCGTAGGCTTTTTATGATCGAGTGAGTGATTGCTCGAACTCGAAGTAAGATAGCCCTTAAGCTTAATAATTGAGTGAGTGATTGCTTCGAACTCGAACTCAAAGTATCATAGCCCGTAGGATTTTTATGATTGAGTGAGTGATTGCTCGAACTCAAAGTAAGATAGCCCTTAGGCTTAATAATTGAGTGAGTGATTGCTTCGAACGCGAACTCAAAGTATCGTAGCCCGTAGGCTTTTTATTATCGAGTGAGTGATTGCTTGAACTCGAAGTAAGATAGCCCTTAGGATTAATAATTGAGTGAGTGATTGCTTCGAACTCGAACTCAAAGTATCGTAGCCCGTAGGCTTTTTATGATCGAGTGAGTGATTGCTCGAACTCGAAGTAAGATAGCCCTTAGGCTTAATAATTGAGTGAGTGATTGCTTCGAACTCAAACTCAAAGTATTTGTAGCCCGTAGGCTTTTTTGATCGCTTGTATCAAAATTCTTTTGATGGTGGTTGGCCTTTAAGCCTGTTTGAATCATGAAGTAGGAAGATCTTTTCAAAGTATGAGATATCTGAAAAGAATAAGTTTTCCTTTATAATTCATTATATTATGTTATCCTTTGGGAATGTGTTCAAGAATAATATGTGTATTAAAATGCTATGTCTTTGAGTCATGTTTCAAATGAAGGCTACGATATCAAATTGTGTGAGAAAATCTCAATATTCTTAAGACTCTTTATTGCTCATATGTGTACCTAAAGTCTTGATTAGAAATGTCTTATTGTTGATAATCTATAAAGATGGTTGGAAGTGAAATAAGTGAATTGGGGATATGGAGTGTGGCCAAGAATTTAAGTTATAATTGTGGCTAGTGGTGTCAATAAAATGAGAGAGTGTGATAAAGATTATGAAATGAGCCTCGACTTAACTGTTTAACAATGATTTCAAAAATAGAGTTTCCTAAAAGCTTTTGTACTCAATTCATGCCCATAAGTGGCTATTTTAATTAATGCTTTGCTTTATAAATATATCTAGTGTGGCTCGACTTCACATAATCAGGCGTTGAAATTGTATATTGACATTTCTGGGAAAGAGTATTGCAAGAATAAATGGTGTATTGATTGTGTATGATTTTGATATGTATTTCTATTGTTGGTCGGTATGCCCCATTCTTTGGGAAGAAACCTTTTGTGTTTAAAGTTTCCATTACTAATGAATTTGAGGTATATGATTGCTGAAATATTCTATATGTTGATATTTGATGGTGATCTTTGAAATTGTAAGAGGTGAAAGTGTGAAATATGAAATACTGCAATCGTGCCAGGAATAAAGAATCTTATGAATGGCCAAATGAGCCAAGGGTTGTTGTTGTGAGTGACTGGAAATACTAATGAGAATTATACAAAGTGAAAGATGTTGAGGTGGGTACAATTGTATTTATTTTACCTTTTGTGTGCAAATCAAATCAAAAAAATATTTTGGGAGCATCATTAGCAAAATCGAGGAAGGGTGAGTCATAAGGCCCTGAAACTATACGTGCCGGTGTAGGGGTGGATTGTGATTATTCCCCTTATTTGGGATGAGATTGATGGATTGATCTTATTCCCTTTAATTGGGATGAAACTAGTTTTTCTCTATCGAGACCCTGTCCGACATGAATTTGATATGAAAGAACTTTCTTGTGTCGAAATTGATTTATTCGATGGTAGCCCCCCAGTATTCGAGGTTGATTATGAAGAAGCCTCGGATACTATTGAATTTCCCTCAGGTAGCACATAGTTGTTGCCTCGTTAAAAACCTTGCCGGAAAAATCCATTTGGCATAAAATCCGAATTAAGTGAAAAAAGAGTACAACGCGTGCTTTAAAACCAGAGGTCTTGATGTCTTTTGTCCAATTCCTGCAATGAGTTAGTGTCGAATATATATATATATATATATATATATATATATATATATATATATATATATATAGCCAATAGAAAGGAGAAAATCATACCTTAACAATAATATCGTTTGAGAAGCGATATGTTCCAATTGTTTGGTAATGGTTTTCCATCCATTGTTCCGAGTGTATAAGACCATTTCCCGACTATATCGAGGACTTGATAGGGTCCTTCCCAGTTTGGGCCGAGCTTCCCTTCATTAGGATCTCGAGTGTTGATGGTGACCTTCCTTAGGACCAAGTCCCCAGCCTTGAAATGGTGGAGGTTGGTTCTTCTATTGTAGTACCTTTCGATTCGTTATTTTTGTGCAGCCATTCGAACCAGTGTCGCTTCTCATTTTTCATCTAATAATTCGAGGCTAGTATTCATAGCCTTGTAGTTCGACTCTTTCGATGTATGTCGGAACCTTGTGCTGGGTTCTCCAACTTCGAAAGGACTTAAAGCTTCGGAGCCATACACTAAGGAAAACGGAGTCGCTCCCATACTGGATTCAGAGGTTGTCCGATATGCCCAAAGAACTTCGGGCAGAATTTCTCTCCACTTTCCTTTAGCTTCGTACAATCTTTTCTTCAGGTTTTGGATGATAGTTTGGTTTATTGATATGGCTTGTCCGTTCCCACTAGGATGATATGGTGTTGACATTATCCTTTTTTTAGTTATGGTCTTCGAGAAATTTTGTCACTTTACCACCGATAATTTGCTTACCATTGTCGCATGTTATTTCTGCTGGTATCCCAAATCGACACACGATGTGATCCCAGATGAAATCTATAACCTCTTTCTCTGTCACTTTCTCGAACTCATGTGCTTCAACCAATTTAGAGAAATAGTCAGTCATAAATAAAATGAATTTAGCTTTACCTGGGGCTGATGGTAGAGGGCCGACGATATCCATTCCCCATTTCATGAATAGCCATGGGGAAATGACTGAATGAAGCTGCTCTCCGGGTTGATGGATCATTGGTGCAAACCTTTGGCATTTATCACATTTTCAAACAAACTCCTTAGTGTCCTTCTCCATGTTATCTCAGTAGTATCCTGCTCTGATGATTTTGCGAATTAGTGGTTCGACGGCGGAGTGGTTTCCACAAGTGCCCTCGTGGACCTCTCGTAAAAAATAATCGGTGTCACCTGGCCCCAAGCATACTACCAGTGGTCCATCGAACGTCCTTCTATATAATGTTCCATCTTCAACCAACGTGAATCGAGCAGCCTTGGTTCATAGAACCCTCGATTCTTTAGGGTTCGATGGGAGTTTTTCGTTCTTTAAGTATTCAATATACTTATTCCTCCAATCCTAGGTTAAGCTCGTAAAATTTATCTCGGCATGTCCCTCCTAGATTATAGATCTCGAGAGTTGAACGACAGTCCACGAGTCGATCTTATCTTCCTCAATCGATGATCCCAGATTTGCGAGTGCGTCGGCCTCACTGTGTGGATACCCACACTTAGATAAATTGGCATTCTAGAGGCATTTATCAGTGCGAATGCCAATTTATCTAAGTGTGGGTATCTAGTATCTGCTTCTCCTAAGGTCCGACTTACATAATAAATAGGAAATTGTGTACCTTGCTCTTCTCGAACTAGGAAGCCACTTATCGCGACTTCCGATACCGCCAAGTATAAGTAAAGTTTCTCATCTACCTTCGGAGTGTGAAGCAGTGGTAGGCTTGATAGGTACCGCTTCAATTGTTCTAGTGCCTGCTGGCATTCCGGGGTCCAAGTGAAATCATTCTTCTTCTTGAGTAGAGAGAAGAACATGTGGCTTTGATCTAACGACCTTGAAATGAATCGGCCTAAGGCAACTATCTGCCCGGTCAGCCTTTGCACTGCTTTCACACTATCCATGATGGTGATGTTTTCGATGGCCCTGATTTTGTCGGGGTTGATCTCGATCCCCCGATTCGATACCATGAAGCTAAGGAACTTGCCCGACCCAACCCCGAAAACACATTTCTCGGGGTTGAGCTTCATGTTGTATTTCCTTAAAATTTTGAACATTTCCTACAAATGAGTCAAATGGTCCTCTGCGCACAGGGACATAACTAGCATCTCATCAATGTAAACTTCCATCAACTTACCTATTTGTTCTTCGAACATTTTATTCACTACGTGTTGGTAAGTAACTCCTGTGATTTTTAGCCCGAATGGCATTACATTATAACAATAGGTTCCATACTTAGTGATAAATGAGGTTTTTTCTTGGTCCTCCGGGTTCATTCGAATATGATTGTACCCGGAATAGGCATCGAGAAAAGTAAAGATCTCGTGGCCTGCTGTGGCATCGATCATGCGATCGATGTTAGGCAGTGGAAAAGAATCTTTGGGGCAGGTTTTGATTAGATCTTTATAATATACACATATTCTAAGTTTGTTCCCCTTTTTAGGGACTACAACTACATTGGTTAGCCATTCGGGATATTTCACTTCCCGAATTGACCCTATTTTGAGAAGTTTAGTTGCCTCATCCTTTACAAATGCGTTATTTACCTCAGACTGAGGTCTTCTTTTTTGCTTCACCTGTTTGAACCTAGGGTCCAAGCTCAGCTGGTGTGTTGTTACCGACGGTGGGATCCCTGCCATGTCTAAATAGGACCAAGCAAAACAATATATGTTATCAATAAGAAATTGAATAAGTTTTTTCCTGAGTTCGGGGGTCAATCCCGTTCACAAGTATACCTTCCTCTCGGGCAGATATTCGATTAATATACCCTGCTCCAGCTCTTCGATCGTCGATATGGTGGCGTCAGAGTCATCGGGGACGATAAAAGTTCGAGGATTCAGAAAATCTTCCTCGCCATCTTCTATTTCCTGCTTCATCAATTCGGCCGAGACCGGTGGCTGTGATTGCTATTTGGCCTCTTGTCTATCTTTTATGTTTGAATAGATCTCGAGAGTTGAATAATAGTCCCCGAGAATTTTATCCTCGATCACTCATTCGATTTTTCCGGGCGGCATTGCGAGTCGAACCGTTGTTCGTTCGATCTGCAATGTATCATTGATATCAGTCTCTGTTCGACCTCTGTTTTCTTTCGATGTCCCTTTGATTTTTAATAGCCGACCTGTTCTGATGCATGGATCTGGAAAGAGCTTCTAACTGGTCGTCTTCGACCCTGATTTTTGACTGGTATAGATTGTGCACATCTGCCCAAGTTATTGCCAGATACTCAATCAAATTTTATTTCAGCCGATGTGACGCTATTGAACTTTGCTCGTTCAACCCTTGGGTGAAAGCTTGGACGGCCCAGTCATCTGTGACCGATGGCAATTCCATACATTCCATTTGAAATTGAGACACGAACTCCCTCAGCATTTCGTTATCCCTTTGTTTTACTTTGAAATGGTTCGATTTCCTAATTGCAACCTTTATGGCACCGACGTGTGCCTTTACAAACGAATCCGCTAACATGGTAAATGAATCGATAGAATTTGGTGACCAAGTCATCGCCCCCTTCGAGAGGGTCTCTCCGAATTTTTTCAACAACACGGACTCGATTTCATCGTCTTCCAAATCGTTACCATTGATGGCACATGTATAAGAGGTGACGTGTTCATTGGGATCGGTCGTACCATTATATTTAGGGATTTCGGGCATACGAAATTTTTTGAGGATTGGTTTTGGGGCTGCACTCGAAGGAAAAGGCTTTTGTACGAATTTCTTGGAATCCAACCCTTTTATCATGGGAAGAGCTCCTGGGATTTGATCGACCCTGGAATTATATGTTTCTACTTTCTTATCGTTGGCATCGATCCGCTTTGTGAGCTCCTCAAGTATTTTAGTAATTTCAAGGGTAGTCCCTGATTCTTGCTCGTTTGACCTCATTACGGTTGGCTCCATTCGGTGGGCAATTTCTCGAGGTAAATTGGGCTCCGGTCTGCTTGGTAGCTGGGTTTGGCTTTGCAACTGAGATATCGCTACCTGCTGGGCTTACAACATTTCAAAAATCAAATGCAAGCTGACTCCGTTTTCCTCCACTTTATGGAAGTCTCGAGCTGCAGATTGAATATCGCCATGAATGTTATTTTCAGGCTCGGAACGTTGGTTTGCCTCAAAGGCCACATGTGAGTTGACATCTAGCGGTACTTCGGCTCGAGCTTCAGGTACTTCGACACGAGCTTCAATGACATCGATAAATGGTCTTCCGGCCCTGAGCATCAAGTTATTGGCTTCGTCTTTAAGGTCGGCTTCGTTGTCGGTAGGTAAAGCCATTAATCGAAGGTTTGCCATTGCTAGTTCGAGTCAGAGACACTCTCAAAAGACGAGCGTAAACTGGTGTGTGTTGCAGATTTATATCAAACAAACACTGTTATCCTTAGCCCCACGGTGGGCGCCAAACTGTTTACCCAAAAAATCGGATAGAGTTAAATTTGTGTATGGTTCTAAGGATACGTGATATAATTTGGTACAAACTGTAGAGTGAAATAGAAATATATATATATATATATATATATATATATATATATATATATATATATATATATTCTTGACAAATTGAGTGAAATATAAGGTAGAGAAAAAGAAGTATTGATGAACGAGGCAAAGTGAATGAGCTCAAAGGTATTAATCTTTCTAAAGTTGTCTTTGTTACAATGTCTATGAATCTGTCTTATGCTTACAAGGATTCCACTCTTTATAGTAAAGGGGTGAGTATTGGTCGGTCTATGCATCTTCGATAATCTTCGCTTTGCCTCGTAGTTCGATTTGGATATTAGCTCGATAATGATACCGGGCTTGTCATTGATCGGTCTTAGAGCTCGAAGCTTGACGCCCTTACTTCGGACCTCGACCTGTCCTTACGCAGATACCCTTTGATCGAAGCATTATTATCTCGACCAGTCCGTACGACTGACTTAATCGGTTTTGACCGTACACACGACCCTATTTCTACTAACTTTTATTTGATGTGGCCAAAGATCTTTCAATTCAGCTGGAGTAAACTTACCGTATTTGAGACATAAATGTGTGATATACATATGTGTTTACTCATTGAATAAAAACTTTCACTTAATCGTAATTAATTAGTACTCCCTCCTGCTAAAACTTTTAAAACTACAATTGCACCATTAAACATCTTTATCTGCTAAGATTCCTATCTGACATAAAGGAACAAAAATGCTAACGTGGAGAATCGCTAATCTCGATCATTATTATTAAATTAGGGACGTTGCACCAGGTAGTTGGTACATTTTGCACTATTGGACGTGACAAAGCAAGAGTACCGATAAACATTTTTAGGCTCATTCATGATTGGTTTATTATTATTATTTCAATTGTCTTCAAATCATTGATACCTTTTCTTCCAACGTGTATTTGTACCGGTGTAGTCTATGATAATTTTGTTATGAAATAAAAGCAATTTAGTAAAACATGAACAAGAAATAGAAATAGAGAGAAGGAAGAGATTTTCTTCTTCAATTGTGTATATTTTCCTATCTATTACAAGGCATTTATATAGGCATAAAAAGTGAAGAAAATATGTCATTGAATATGTCATTAAGCATTTGAGATGAAAACCACGGAGGAAGAGTAGACATCCACCATAATTTGATATTTCTTATAACACTCCCCCTTGGATGTCCATAGATAATGTGCCTCGTTAAAACCCTATTAGAAAAAAAAATCCTAGTGAGGGAAACAGAGTACACATGTTTAGAAATACGCCTTTTGGTTGCCTCATTACAAACCTTGCAAGGAAAATCCAGTGGGACAAAACCTTGTAAGGAAAAAAGAGTACACCGCATATTAACTCCCCCTGATGAGAGCATTAATTCACATCCTTGAGCCTTCGCATCCCAATCTTATACACTAGTTTCTTAAAGGTTGACGCCGGTAGAGATTTGGTGAATAAATCAGTCATATTATCACTTGAACGGATTTGTTGCACACTAATATCACTGTTCTTTTGAAGATCATGTGTGAAAAATAACTTTGGTGAAATGTGTTTTGTTCTATCTCTTTTTATGAATCCTCCCTTTAATTGAGCTATGCATGCTGCATTGTCTTCATACAAAATTGTGGGTAGTATGTCATACTTCAAACCACATTTGTCTCAAATAAAGTGCATTACAGACCTTAACCATACAAATTCTCGACTTGCTTCATGAATAAAAATTATCTCCACATAATTAGATGAAGTAGCCACGATTGATTGCTTAGTCGATGGCCAAGATATTGTAGTGCCTCCAAATGTAAACACATAGCTTGTTTCAGATCTAGCCTTGTGCGGGTCAGATAAATATCCAGCATCGGCATAACCAACAAAATCGGGATTGTAATCATTGCCATAAAATAAGCCCATATCGGTAGTCCCTTTTAGATACTACAATATGTGTTTGATTCCATTCCAATGTCTGCTTGTAGGAGCATAACTATATCTTGCTAAGACATTAACTGAAAAAGTTATGTCAGGCCTTGTAGTGTTAGCAAGATATATTAGTGCACTAATTGTACTAAGATATGGTACTTCAAGACCAAGAAGCTCTTCATTCTTTTCTTGAGGTTGTAACGGGTCCTTATTCACATCAAGTGATCGAACAACCATCACAGTACTTAATGGATGTGCTCCATCCATATAAAACCGTTTCAATACCTTTTCTATGTAGGCATATTGATGAACAAAAATCTCGTTTGCCAAATGTTCAATTTGCAAACCAAGACATAATTTTGTCTTTCCGAGATCTTTCATCTCGAATTCCTTCTTTAAATAATCAATTGCCTTTTGGAGTTCTGTAGCAATTCCAATAAGGTTTATGTCATAAACATATACGGCAAGTACAACAAACTCTGACGTTGTTTTCTTTATAAAAACACATGGACAAATGGCATCATTTATATAACCTTCCTTTAATAAATATTCACTAAGGCGGTTATACCACATTCTTCCTGATTGCTTTAGACCATACAGAGATCTTTGCAATTTGATTGAAAATATTTCCCTGGACTTTGAATTATGTGCGTCAGGTATTTTAAATCCCTCGGGAATGTTCATGTATATCTCATTATCAAGTGAGCTTTAAAGGTAGGTTGTAACCACATCCATTAAATGCATGTCAAGCTTTCATGGACAACAAAACTAATGAGATAATGGAACGTTATAGCATCCATAACAGGAGAATACGTCTCTTCATAATTGACGCCAGGCCTTTGTGAAAATCCTTGTGCAACAAGGCGTGCCTTATATCTTTACCTCATTTTTCTTATTCATTTTACGTACAATGACCCATTTATATCCAACAGGCTTAACACCATTAGGTGTTTGGACTACATGACCAAATATTTCATGTTTCGCAAGTGAATCCAACTCAGATTGGATTGCTTCTTGCCATTTTGGCCAATCACGTCTTTGTCGACATTCTCTAACAGATTGAGATTCAAGATACCTCATTATCTTACATAATGCTAGATGCAACATTGTATGCAAAGACATAATCCACCACTATATTCAATCGATTCAAATTTATCTCAATATCAATTGGATTTATTGATAGTTCCTTATTTTCTTGGGTCTCAGGCTCATCGATATCCTCATGAATCTCAGGATTGGTTAAATCATGGGTTTCTTCATGAGACTCTTTCGTAGTGTCATCTTGATCATTTATTTTCCTTTTTCTAGGATTTCGATCCTTAGAACCCAATGGTCTGCCAGGCTTTAAGCGTGCTTTTGACTCATTAGCTATGACACTAGAAGATTGTCCAATAGGGATATCAATACGGCTTGGAACATTCTCTGCAGGGATATGTGATTTCGTTATCCTTTTCAGATCCGTAAATACATCTGGCGTTATTTGATTTGCTATTTTCTGCAAATGGATAATCGTTTGCACCTCTTTTTTACAAATAGAGGCACGTGGATCAAGATGAGACAATGATGTATTTTTCCACAAAATTTCACGTTTGGTTTCACCAACTTCTTCCCCTAATTTTGGGGAAAATGCCTCATCGAATCGACAATCTGCAAATCGAGCAGTGAACAAATCTCCCGTTAATGTTTCAAGGTAGCGAGTAATGGAGGGCGATTCAAACCCAACATATATTCCTAACTTTCTTTGGGGACCCATCTTGGTGTGATATAGCGGTGCTACAAGCACATATACAGCGCATCCAAAAATTCTTAGATGAGATATATTAGGTTCATGACCCAAAACTAATTGCAATGGGGAATATTGATGATAAATTATCGGTCTGAGACGAATTAGCATTGATGCATGCAAAATGGAATGACCCCAAACTGAAGTGGCTAACTTGGTTTTCATGAGTAATAGTCTTGCTATCAATTGTACACGTTTAATCAAATATTCTGCAAGGCCATTTTGAGTGTGAACATGAGCTACATGATGTTCTACTTTTATCCCAATTAATAAGCAATAATCATTAAATGCTTGGATGAAAACTCAGCAGCATTATCAAGTCGAGTAGACTTAATTGGATTATCGGGAAACTATGCCCGTAATCGAATTATTTGTGCCATTAATTTTGCAAATGTCAGGTTGCGAGATGACAATAGGCATACATGAGACCATCTAGAAGATGCATCTATTAAGACCATAAAATATCTAAACGACCCACTAGGTGGGTGAATAGGTCCACAAATATCCCCTTGTATACGTTCCAAAAATGTTGGGGACTCAACCCCAACCTTTGTTGGTGATGGTCTAATAATCAACTTGCCTTGATAACAAGAAGTGCAAGAAAATTCATTATTTAAAAGAATCTTTAAATTCTTTAATGGAAGCTCATTTGAGTTTTCTATAATTCGTCTCATCATAATTGATCCAGGATGTCCCAATCGATCATGACAAAGTACAAAGGTATTGGGATCAGTAACGTTTTGGCTTAAGATAGAATGCGCCTCGATTGCACTAATTCTTGTCCAATACAGGCCACAAAATAAAGATGGGAACTTGTGATGACCCAAAATGTCATCTTTAAATTTAATAAGTAATTCTATATTCTAAGACCTCGAAAAGCACCATTTATTATTCCTCGACTTGCGTGCGCAGTCCGTACAATTTTTCGGAAAGTTTTTATGTGAAAAATGGATTAAAATGTGAATTAGAGCTTTAAAACTCAACTGAGTTGACTTTGGTCAACATTTTTAGCAAACAGACCTAGATTAGTATTTTGACAGTTCCGGTAGCTCTGTATCATGATTTGGGACTTGGGAGTATGTCCGAAATTTAATTTAGAGGTCCCTAGCTCAAGTTATGACCATTTAACGGAACTAGCAATTTAAAGGCTAAAGACTTCCAAGTTTGACCACGAGGTTGAATTTTTGATATCAGAGCCGGAATCCAATTCTGGAAAATTGAATAGCTCTGTTATGTCATTTAGTACTTATGTGCCAAATTTGAAATCATTCCGGATTTATTTAATATGTTTTGGCACAAGATTTGCAAATTGAAAAGTTAAAAACTCAAAGTTCGAATCGGGGTGTGAATTATAATTTTGATATTATTTGACGTGATTTTAGACCCTGAGTAAGTCTGTATTATGTTACGGGACTTGTTGGTATATTCATACGGGGTTCCGAGTACCTCGAGTGTGATTCGAATCGAAATCGAAACAAGAATTGGACTTAAGCAATATCTGAAATTTTTCCTTCTCTTGTAATCGCACCTGCGGATTTTTGACCGCAGGTGCGATCTCGCAAAAGCGAGCCTTCCATCGCAGAAGCAGCTTGGGCAGGCTGGGCAAAGGTTCGCAGGTGCGGAAACTTGCACGCACCCGCGCGTCCGCAGAAGCGGACTTGGCAATCACAGAAGCAGAAGGCAGCGCGGTGCGCATTTTTCCTCCGCATGTGCGAGGTCTCGCCTGGCAGCCCCATTTCGCAGATGCGAGATTTTCTCGCAGATGCGATCTTGCATGTGCGAGTCCAGGCACCACAGGTGCGAAAATGCCTGGGCAGTGTATATATCGAAGAGTTCGACAGTTTTACTCATTTTGGTCATTTTGCGCTCGGTTAAGGCGAATGTTTGGGCGATTTTCACGAGAAACATTGGGGTAAGTATTCCTTATCCTATATTGATTATCATACTCGTTTATATCATGAATCCGTGAATTTATGGAAGAAAATCAGATTTTTCAAAAATCTTCCAAAAAGGAAAAATTTAGATTTGAAGGTCCATTTGACATCGGAATTGGATAATTTTTGTATGGTTAAACTCGTAGCGGAACGGGCGTTTGGATATCGTGAGTTTTTTCAGGATTTGAGACGTGGGTCCCACTGTCGAATATTTTAATGAATTTCGGGATTTTTATCCGAAAACTTAGTAAATTCATATGGAATTAATTCCTATGATTCGAATTGGGTATATTGAATTGTTTGTGAATAGATTTGAAGCTTTCGGAGACAAATTTAAAAGGAAAAGCTATGGTTGAGTAATTGATTAAAATTTGCAAAGCGAGGTAAGTGTCGTGGTTAACCTTGACTTGAGGAAATAGAACCCTCAAATTATTTGTTATGTGAATTGCATGTGAACGACGTATAGGCGAGGTGACGAGTGTATATAGGTCGTCAAATTAATTATTTGCCTGCTTACTTGAAAAATCATAAGTTGTTTTAAATCATGAATTAATTATTATAATAATTGTTTCTCTCTTATTCTTTGTCAAATATTAATTTTTGAATTCCTGTATTAATTGTTACATGCTATTTGAATCATGTGTCTTAATTGTTATTTGACATTTAGCATTTTAAATATTAAACTACCTATTTTCTCCCTGATTTCCATAATAATTTACTATTTGTCATTGTTTGTTTGATAATTAAATCATAATTATTGTATGTTTGTTGTCTTATAATTTTATATTAATTGTTCCATTTATTAGGGAAATTTTTTCTATAAAAATTGGTAAATGAATATGTCGGAGGAGCGGGTTGCACGCCGTAACAGAATTAATTATAATAAATATACTGGAGGATCGGGTTGCACGCCGCAACAGACTTATTAAAAGTCCATATTGGAGGATCGGGTTGCAGGCCGCAACAGACTTATTAAAAGTCCATATTGGAGGATCGGGTTGCACGCCGCAACAGACTTATTAAAAGTTCATATTGGAGGTTCGTGTTGCACGCCGCAACAGACTTATTTAAAAGTCGACATACATATATATATATATATATATATATATTGGGGGACCGAGTTGCACTCCGCAATAGACTTGATTAAAATGAATATATTGGAGGAGCGGGTTGCACGCTGCAACAGAACTGAATGTGAATATGTTGTGAGAGCGGGTTGCACGCTGCAACAGAATTGAATGTGAATATATTGTGAGAGCGGGTTGCACGCTTCAACAGAATTGATAGAAATGATAATTGGTTATGACTGCTGAGTTGGCTTCAATTATTATAAATGAGTTGTCTGATTTTTTTCTATTATTGTTGTTGTTACTAATATTGCGTACAGGTAATGTAACTAACCCGCCTTAGCCTTGTCACTACTTCGTCGAGGTTAGGCTCAGCACTTACTAGTACATGGGGTCGGTTGTACTGATACTACACTCTGCACTTTCTGTGCAGATTTCGGAGTTGGTCCCATCGGCGTGCCATAGACTTGCTCGGATTTAAGCTACTCGGAGGAGACTTGAAGTATAACTGCATGGCGTCCGCAGTTATGAAGTCCTAGTCTATTTTACTTTAGTTGTGTGTTTATTTACAGACAACTTATTTTTATTTAGACCTTTATTTGTATTATTCTAGAAGCTCGTGCACTTGTGACGCCAATTCTGGGATGGTATTTAGACACCGTTGTTTTTATGGATTATTCACTACATTTCAGACTTTACTTCCGCATTTGTTCTTTGATTATTAATAAATTTAAAAATTATTTTAAAAATAGATAATATTATTCTAACATTGGCTTGCCTAGCAAGTGAAATGTTAGGCGCCATCACGGTCCGAAGGTGGGAATTTTGGGTCGTGACAGTTGGTATCAGAGCCCTAGGTTACATAGGTATTACGAGTCACGAGCAAGCTTAGTAGAGTCTGAAGGATCGGTACGGAGACGTCTGTACTTATCTCTCAGAGGCTATGAAGTTTAGGAACAATATCACTTCTTTCTTATTCTGTCGTGCGATTTTATTCTATCATCGATGATTGAACCATTCTACTCTTATTCTCTCGCATATGGTAAGAACACGTAATATCTCTACCGATTGATAGGGACCAGAACCCCCAGTGGAAACTATAGCTAGGGGTAGAGGTCGAGGCCGAGGTCGTGCTAGAGGCCGAGGCAGAGGCCGAGGTAGAGCTCAGTCCAGAGCTCGAGCAGCTACACCTGTTGAAGAACCCCAGGTGGACCTTCAGGAGGAGATTCCAGTTAAAAATTTACCAGTTCGACCAGTTCAGGTCCCGGAAGGATTCATAGCCACTCCAGTACTTCAGGATGCTCTAGTCCGTTTGGTAAGTCTTATGGAGGGCGTGGCCTAGAATGGTACATTTCTAGTGGCACCAGTCATCTCACATGCTGGGGGAGGAGCACAAACTCCCACTACTCCCGTTCGGGAGCAGATGGCTCCCCAGAATCAGGCTCCAGCAGCCCCGCCAGTTGGGGTAGTTCAGCCAGTTGTTGCGGCACAGACCGGTGATAGGCCCGCCATGTCTTTTGAGGACTTATTGAGACTGGATAAGTTTACTAAGCTCTTTCCAGTTCACTTCAGTGGTACACCTTCTGAGCTGCCACGAGGTGCTGCGGAACATGGGTAAGTTGAGACCAATGGGGTTGATTTTGCTGTATTTCAGATGACGGGTTCCGCCAAGAGGTGGTGGAGAGATTATACATTGACCCGACCAGTCGGATCGCCTGCACTTACCTGGGAGCAGTTCTTTCAGCTATTTCTGGAGAAGTTCCTCCCTATCACACTAAGAGAGGAATTCCGCAAGCAATTTGAGCGTCTACAGCAGAGCAGTATGATTGTTACTCAGTATGAGTCCCGTTTTGTGGATTTGGGCCGTCATGCTCTCCTTTTACTACCTATGGAGGGAGAGAGAGTGAAGAGGTTTATTGAGGGACTCACTTGCCCTATCAGACTTCATATGGCCAAGGAGACCGGAAGTGAGATTTCTTTTCAGGCGGCTGATAATGTCGCAAGGAGGATCGGGATGGTTCTTGCACAAGAGAGAGGGCAGAGGTCCGATAAGAGGCCTCGTCAGTTCGGTGGTTTCAGTGGTGCCTCATTTGGAGGCAGGGGTAATTTTGGTTGGGGTCAGGCAGTTAGAGGGGGAGGTCAGGCCATTAGAGGTAGAGGTCAGACCGTTAGAGGTGGAGGCCAATCAGTTAGAGGCCGTCCTAGGGACGCAGTTCAGAGTGGTGGGGCCCAGCCCCGATTTTATGCTTTTCCAGCTAGGCCTGAGGCCGAGTCATCTGATGCTGTGATCACAGGTATTATTCCAGTTTACCATAGAGATGCTTCAGTTCTATTTGATCCAGGATCTACGTATTCCTATGTGTCCTTCTATTTTTCTTCATATTTGGTTGTGCCTTGTGATTCTCTGAGTGCTTCTGTTTTTGTATCTACACCGGTGGGAGACTCTGTTATAGTAGATCATGTCTATCGTTCATGTGTGATTACTATTGGTAATCTTGAGACTAGTGTGGATCTTCTACTTCTTGATATGGTAGATTTTGATGCCAAGACAATGACCCTAACTATGTCGGGGTTACCTCGGTTAGAGTGGAAAGGAACTCCTGGTCATTCTGCCAGCAAGGTTATTTCTTATATGAAAGCTAGGCGTATAGTAGAGAAAGGGTGTCTAGCCTATTTGTCTTATATTCGCGATCCCAGTGCGGATGTCCCTTCTATGGACTCGGTACCAGTTGTTCGTGAATTTCCAGAAGTATTTCCTGCAGATTTGCTGGGGATGCCACCCGACAGAGATATTGACTTCTGTATTGATTTGGCTCCGGGCACTCAGCACATTTCTATTCCACCATACCGTATGGCCCCGCCAGAGTTGAAAGAATTGAAAGAGTAGTTATAAGACTTGCTTGATCAGGGATTCATTAGACCTAGTATCTCGCCCTGGGGTGCACCAGTATTATTTGTAAAGAAGAAAGATAGCTTTATACGGATGTGTATAGACTATCGGCAATTGAACAAGGCCACTATCAAAAACAAATATCTGCTGCCAACAATTGATGACTTATTTGATCAGCTCTAGGGTGCCAAGGTATTTTTGAAGATCGATTTGAGGTCAGGCTACCATCAGTTGAAGATTAGCGCATCTGATGTCCCTAAAATAGCTTTTCGAACTCGGTATGGGCATTACGAATTCCTAGTGATGTCATTTGGGTTGACAAATGCCCCAGCAGCATTTATGGATCTGATGAGTTGGGTGTTCAAGCCTTATTTGGATTCTTTTGCGATTGTATTCATTGATGATATCTTGATTTACTCCAGCAGTCGAGAGGAACATGAGCATCACCTTCGAAGTGTGCTTCACACCTTGAAGAATAATCAGTTATATGCCAAGTTATCAAAATGTGAGTTTTGGTTAGACTCAGTTGCCTTTTTGGGGCATGTTTTATCGGCAGAAGGTATAAAGGTGGATCCTAAGAAGATTGAGGTTGTTCAGAGTTAGCCTAGACCTACTTTAGTTACAGAGATCCGGAGTTTCCTAGGTTTAGCAGGTTATTATCGTCGGTTTGTGGAAGGATTTTTATTTATAGCAAGTCCATTGACCGAATTGACCCAGAAAAGTGTCCCATTCAGATGGTCAGACGAGTGTGAGTTAAACTTTCAGAAGCTCAAGACCGCTTTGACTACGGCGCCAATGTTGGTATTACCCACAGGTTCAGGATCGTATATGGTATATTATGATGCATCTCACATTAGGCTTGGTGCAGTATTAATGCAAGATGGCAAAGTAATCGCATATGCGTCGCGATAGTTAAAGGTTCACGAGAAGAATTATCCTGTTCATGACTTAGAATTGGCAGCCATTGTTCATGCGCTGAAGATTTGGAGGCATTACCTCTATGGTGTCTCGTGTGAGGTATTTACTGATCATCGTAGCCTTCAATATCTGTCCAACCAAAAGGATCTTAATTTAAGTCAGAGAAGATGGTTGGAGTTGTTGAAAGACTATGATATCACCATTTTGTATCACCCCGGAAAGGCCAATGTGGTGGCCGATGCTTTGAGTAGAAAGGCTGTGAGTATGGGCAGTCTTGCATATATTTTGGTTGGTGAGAGGCCATTAGCTGCAGATGTTCAGACATTGGCTAATCAGTTCGTGAGGTTAGATGTTTCAGAACCCAGTCGGGTTCTAGCTTGCACAGTCGCTCGGTCTTCTTTATATGAGCGCACCAGAGAGAGGCAGTATAATGATCCTCATTTACTTGTCCTTAAGGACACGGTGTGGCACGGTGATGCCAAACAGGTTGTTGTGGGGGAAGATGGGGTTCTACGAATGCAGGGTCGTATTTGTGTGCCTAATGTGGATGGGCTTCGTGAATTAATTCTTGAAGAAGCACACAGTTCCAGGTATTCTATTCATCCAGGTACCGCCAAAATGTATCAAGATTTGCGGTAACATTATTGGTGGAGGAAAATGAAAAATGATATAGTTGCATATGTAGCTCGGTGTCTGAATTGTCAGCAAGTTAAGTACGAGCATCAGAGACCTGGTGGTTTGCTTCAGAAGTTAGAAATTCCTGAGTGGAAGTGGGAGCGTATCACTATGGATTTTGTTGTTGGGCTCCCACGGACTCAGAGAAAATTTGACGCAGTTTGGGTCATTGTGGACAGGTTGACCAAGTCAGTACATTTCATTCCAGTGGCAGTTACCTATTCTTCAGAAAGGTTAGCTGAAATTTACATTCGTGAGATTGTCCGCCTTCACGGTGTGCCCGTGTCTATTATTTCAGATCAAGGTACGCAGTTTACCTCACATTTCTGGAGGGTTGTATAGTGTGAGTTAGGCACGCGGGTAGAGTTGAGTATAACATTTCATCCACGGACAGATGGACAGTCAGAGCGCACTATTCAGATATTGGAAGATATGCTCCGCGCTTGTCTTATAGACTTTGGATGTTCTTGGGATCATTTCTTGCCAATTGCGGATTTTGCTAATAATAATAGATACCAGTCGAGCATTCAGATGGCTCCATATGAGGCATTATACGGAAGGCAATACCGTTCGCCAGTTGGCTGGTTTAAACCAGGAGAGGCTCGGTTATTGGGTACCGATTTGGTGCAAGATGCCTTGGATAAGGTCAAGATTATTTAGGATCGACTTCACACAGCTCAGTCTAGGCAAAGGCGTTATGCAGACCGTAAATTTCATGATATTGCATTCATGGTTGGAGAAAGAATATTGCTCCGAGTTTCACCTATGAAAGGTGTAATGAGGTTCAGAAAGAAGGAAAAGCTGAGCCCTAGGTATATAGGACCCTTTGAAATTCTTAAAAGGGTGGGTGAAGTAGCCTACAGGCTTGCATTACCACCTAGTTTATCAGCGGTTCATCCGGTGTTCTATGTGTCTATGCTCCGAAAATATCATGGTGATCCGTCCCATGTGTTAGATTTCAGCTCAGTCCAATTGGACAAAGATTTGACTTACGAGGAGGAGCCGGTGGCTATTCTAGCCCGGCAGGTACGGCAATTGAGGTCTAAGAGTTATCCATCAGTTCGAGTGCAATGGAGAGGTCAGCCGGTAGAAGCATCTACCTGGGAGTGCAAGTCGGACATGAAGAGTAAATATCCACACCTTTTCTCCAGCTCAGGTACTTTTTTCTAACTCCGTTCGAGGACGAACGCTTGTTTTTGAGGTGGAGAATGTGATGACCCAAAATGTCATCTTTAAATTTAATAAGTAATTTCGTATTTTAAGACCTCGAAAAGTACCATTTATCATTCCTCGACTTGCGTGCGCAGTCCGTACAATTTTTCGGAATGTTTTTATGTGAAAAATGGATTAAAATGTGAATTAGAACTTTAAAACTCAACTAAGTTGACTTTGGTCAATATTTTTAGCAAACAGACCCGGATTAGTATTTTGACAGTTCCGATAGCTCCGTATCGTGATTTGGGACTTGGGCGTATGCCCAAAATTTAATTTGGAGGTCCCTAACTCAAGTTATGACCATTTAAAGGAACTAGCAATTTAAAGGCTAAAGACTTCCAAGTTTGACCACGAGGTTGACTTTTTGATATCGTAGCCGGAATCCGATTCTGGAAAATTGAATAGCTTTGTTATGTCATTTAGGACTTGTGTGCCAAATTTGAAGTCATTCCGGATTCATTTAATATTTTTGGCACGAGATTTGCAAATTGAAAAGTTTAAAACTCAAAGTTCGAATCGGGGTGTGAATTGCAATTTCGATGTTATTTGACGTGATTTTAGACCCCGAGTAAGTCCGTATTATGTTACGGGACTTGTTGGTATATTCATACGGGGTCCCGAGTACCCCGAGTGTGATTTGAATCGAAATCGGAACAAGAATTGGATTTAAGAAAAATTTGAAATTTTGCCTTCTGTTGTAATCGCACCTGCGAATTTTTTACCGCAGGTGCGATCTCGAAAAAGCGAGCCTTCTATCACTGAAACAACCTGGGCAGGCTGGGCAAAGGTTCGCAAGTGCGGAAACTTGCACGCACCCGCGCGTCCACAGAAGCGGACTTGGCAATCGCAGAAGCGCAAGGCAGCGTAGGTGCGCATTTTTCTTTCGCAGGTGCGAGGCCTCGCCTGGCAGCCCCATTTTGCAGATGCGAGATTTTCTCGCAGATGCGAGCTCACATGTGCGAGTCCAGGAACCGCAGGTGCGGAAATGCCTGGGCAGTGTATATATCGAAGAGTCCGATATTTTTACTCATTTTGGTCATTTTGAGCTTGGTTAAGGCGAATGTTTGGGCGAATTTCACGGGAAACATTGGGGTAAGTGTTCCTTATCCTATATTGATTATATTTCATGATCTCATACTCGTTTATATCATGAATCCGTGAATTTATGAAAGAAAAATCAGATTTTTCTAAAATCTTCCAAAAGCGAAAAATTTAGATTTGAAGGTCCATTTGACATCGTAATTGGATAATTTTTATATGGTTGAACTCGTAGCAGAACGGACGTTCGAATTTTGTGAGTTTTTTTGGGATTTCAGATGTGGGTCCCACTGTCGAATATTTTAATGAATTTTAGATTTTTATCCGTAAAATTAGTAAATTCATATGAAATTAATTCCTATGATTCGTATTGAGTATATTGAATTTTTTGTGATTAGACTCAGTTGCCTTTTGGGGGCATGTTGTATCGGCAGAAGGTATAGAGGTGGATCTTAAGAAAATTGAGGATGTTCAGAGTTGGCCTAGACCTACTTTAGTTACAAAGATCCGGAGTTTCCTGGGTTTAGCAGGTTATTATCGTCGGTTTGTGGAAGGGTTTTTATTTATAGCAAGTCCGTTGATCGAATTGACCCAGAAAAGTGTCCCATTCATATGGTCAGACGAGTGTGAGTTAAGCTTTCAAAAGCTCAAGACCGCTTTGACTACGGTGCCAGTGTTGGTATTACCCACAGGTTCAGGATCGTATACGGTATATTGTGATGCATCTCACATTGGGCTTGGTGCAGTATTAATGCAAGATGGCAAAGTAATCGCATATGCGTCGCGATAGTTGAAGGTTCACGAGAAGAATTATCCTGTTCATGACTTAGAATTGGCAGCCATTGTTCATGCGCTGAAGATTTGGAGGCATTACCTCTATGGTGTCTCGTGTGAGGTATTTACTGATCATCGTAGCCTTCAATATCTGTCCAACTAAAAGGATCTTAATTTAAGTCAGAGAAGATGGTTGGAGTTGTTGAAAGACTATGATATCACCATTTTGTATCACCCCGGAAAGGCCAATGTGGTGGCCGATGCTTTGAGTAGAAAGGCTGTGAGTATGGGCAGTGTTGCGTATATTCCGGTTGGTGAGAGGCCATTAGCTGCAGATGTTCAGACTTTGGCTATCAGTTCGTGAGGTTAGATGTTTCAGAACCCAGTCGGGTTCTAGCTTGCACAGTCGCTCGGTCTTCTTTATATGAGCGCATCAGAGAGAGGTAGTATAATGATCCTCATTTACTTATCCTTAAGGACACGGTGTGGCACGGTGATGCCAAACAGGTTGTTGTGGGGGAAGATGGGGTTCTGCGAATGCAGGGTCGTATTTGTGTGCCTAATGTGGATGGGCTTCGTGAATTAATTCTTGAAGAAGCACACAGTTCCAGGTATTCTATTCATCCAGGTACCGCCAAAATGTATCAAGATTTGCGGCAACATTATTGGTGGAGGAGAATGAAAAAGGATATAGTTGCATATGTAGCTCGGTGTCTGAATTGTCAGCAAGTTAAGTACGAGCATCAGAGACCTGGTGGTTTGCTTCAGAAGTTAGAAATTCCTGAGTGGAAGTGGGAGCGTATCACTATGGATTTTGTTGTTGGGCTCCCATGGACTCAGAGAAAATTTAACGCAGTTTGGGTCATTGTGGACAGGTTGACCAAGTCAGCACATTTCATTCCAGTGGCAGTTACCTATTCTTCAGAAAGGTTAGCTGATATTTACATTCGTGAGATTGTCCACCTTCACGGTGTGCCCGTGTCTATTATTTCAGATCAAGGTACGCAGTTTACCTCACATTTCTGGAGGGTTGTACAGTATGAGTTAGGCACGCGGGTAGAGTTGAGTATAACATTTCATCCACAGACAGATGGACAGTCAGAGCGCACTATTCAGATATTGGAAGATATGCTCCGCGCTTGTGTTATAGACTTTGGATGTTCTTGGGATCATTTCTTACCACTTGCGGATTTTGCTAATAATAATAGCTACCAGTCGAGCATTCAGATGGCTCGATATGAGGCATTATACGGAAGGCAATACCGTTCGCCAGTTGGCTGGTTTGAACCGGGAGAGTCTCGGTTATTGGGTACCGATTTGGTGCAAGATGCCTTGGATAAGGTCAAGATTATTTAAGATCGACTTCGCACAGCTCAGTCTAGGCAAAAGAGTTATGCAGACTAAAAAGTTCATGATATTGCATTTATGGTTGGAGAAAGAATATTGCTCCGAGTTTGACCTATGAAAAGTGTAATGAGGTTCAGAAAGAATGGAAAGTTGAGCCCTAGGTATATAGGACCCTTTGAAATTCTTAAAAGGGTGGATGAAGTAGCCTACAGGCTTGCATTACCACCTAGTTTATCAGCGGTTCATCCGGTGTTCTATGTGTCTATACTCCAAAAATATTATGGTGATCCGTCCTATGTGTTAGATTTTATCTCAGTCCAATTGGACAAAGATTTGACTTACGAGGAGGAGCCGGTGGCTATTCTAGCCCGGCAGGTACGACAGTTGAGGTCTAAGAGTTATCCGTCAGTTCGAGTGCAATGGAGAGGTCAGCCGGTAGAAGCATCTACCTGGGAGTCCGAGTCGGACATGAAGAGTAAATATCCATACCTTTTCTCCAGCTCAGGTACTTTTTTCTAACTACGTTCGAGGACGAACGCTTGTTTTAGAGGTGGAGAATGTGATGACCCAAAATGTCATCTTTAAATTTAATAAGTAATTTCGTATTTTAAAACCTCAAAAAGTACCATTTATCATTCCTCGACTTGCGTGCGCAGTCCGTATAATTTTTCGGAATGTTTTTATGTGAAAAATGGATTAAAATGTGAATTAGAGCTTTAAAACTCAACTAAGTTGACTTTGGTCAACATTTTTAGTAAACAGACCCGGATTAGTGTTTTGACAGTTCCGGTAGCTCCGTATCGTGATTTGGGAGTTGGGCGTATGCCTAGAATTTAATTTAGAGGTCCCTAGTTCAAGTTATGACCATTTAACGGAACTAGCAATTTAAAGGCTAAAGACTTCCAAGTTTGACCATAGGGTTGACTTTTTGATATCGTAGCCGGAATCCGATTCTGAAAAATTGAATAGCTTTATTATGTCATTTAGGACTTGTGTGCCAAATTTGAAGTCATTCCGGATTCATTTAATATTTTTGGCACGAGATTTGCAAATTGAAAAGTTTAAAACTCAAAGTTCGAATCGGGGTGTGAATTACAATTTCGATGTTATTTGACGTGATTTTAGACCCCGAGTAAGTCTGTATTATGTTACGGGACTTGTTGGTATATTCGTACGGGGTCCCGAGTATCCCGAGTGTGATTTGAATCGAAATCGGAACAAGAATTGGATTTAAGAAAAATCTGAAATTTTGCCTTCTGTTGTAATCGCACCTGCGGATTTTTTACCGCAGGTGCGATCTCGCAAAAGCGAGCCTTCCATCGCAGAAGCGGCCTGGGCAAAGGTTCGCAAGTGCAAAAACTTTTTAATAGATTTTTACACACACTTGCCTGATTATGGATCGATTTTGAACATCCCTAGTCATACTAGTGAATGTATTTTAGATCATTATTACTATATTTTGTCGTCAATGTTCTATTAATTGCAGAGAAGCCCCTAGATTCTTGGTAACCTGTCTTGCAAATAGTCCAGCATGTTCTTCATGTCTATGATCCAGCAGAAAGGCAGAAGAAAGGCTGAAAGTTTTCTGGGGAAAAACTGGAAAACTCCAAAGAATACTCCACGAGCCATTGCATCAATAGCATTTGTCGACAAACTTTACTCCATGCATTCCCATGTATAATACAGAATAACGAACAAGACAGCGAACATCGAACATCGATGGCAAACATCAAACAAAGTGAAATCTCATGGTTTCTAACACAAAATCAAAATCTAACAAATAAATCCCCCAATTTCGCAAACTAAAAATCACAAAATATATCGTATAATACAAACAAAACAAAAGCAAAATAATGGGTTTATCAGAAATATTATCAAAGAAAGAAAATAAAAGGAGCAATGACATAATTTTTCAGACTACGGAAGAAGAAAGCGAAAATGGAACAGTGATAGCAAACATCGAACACAGTCAAAAACCGAAAGCTTAACCCGGAGATTGTGGTATGTTAGCCGATAATGGTCGTCCTTCACTGGAAGTTCTCGTCCTTCACCAGAGCTGGTCGACAGAGTTCGTCGGTGTGTTCTAGGTTGATGAACAGAGAGAGACGGGTGTTTGAGATTTTGGGGGAGTCGCTAGCTGATGAAGTCGATGTGTTCTAGGTTACTTTTATATTTTAGAGTTATTAAAATATTAGTGGGGTCCTCTATTTTTTTTTTTTAAATACCTAGGAGGGAAAGTAAGGAGAAAAAATTAAACCGTCCCGATAGCTTTTTATTTCACAAAATCATTCCCACAAACAACCCTATTGTATCGCATATCAAAACCGTCTCCATATCTTTACTTATGGTGATGGTTACTACACTAACGGTTATTCTTCACAAAGTGTTCCAGAAGCCTTTTGACTCTATTGGGACGGTTAAAACCGTTCCAAAATATAATTTACTGTAATAGTTACAGAACCGTTCCCCATAAACCGTTCCAGTAAATATATTTTCTAGTAGTGTATGATCAAATCAGGGACAATCTGAGGTAAAATCATTTTTGATACTCACAATTCTTGGTCTTAAAGTATTATGCTTAGTGAACAATCCAGCATATAAGGAAGATATACAAGTAAATCAGGTAATCAGTTAAGGGATTGGCAAGTAAAGATGAAAGATTTCTGACATCGGATCGGTCCTCAAATTCTTATTTTACATTTTGAAAGGTTTTTACAAAGTTTCTCATTTTCATCCATTCAATTCACTAATTTAATGATATAAAAAAGTATGAAATCATGAAATGTAACCAGCTCTCCCAGAGCTCACATCAATATCAACCGCACGGACAACTCACGAGCTGCACAGACAACTCACGTGTTATAGTACTAATATCTAAATCTGCATGGACAACTCACGTGCTGCACGAATAACTCACGTGCTGCACAGGCAACTCACATGCTATATTATCAATATCTGAATCCGCACGGACAACTCACGTGTCACGTGCTATAATATCAATATCTGAATCCGCACGGACAACTCACGTGTTATAGTATCAATATCTCGATCCGCACGGACAACTCACGTGTTGTACGGATAACTCACGTGTTATAGTATCAATCCGCCCGGCGTGGTCACAGGCACAACAGTCCAAATCATATCGCACAGAAGCAAGTATACAAGAACACATGTATATGATGGATAAAATATCAGATTTCATGCTTCTGGACTGGTATAATTACATGCTAAAGTGTAGGCATGTTCAATGTGTGCTATCGTAGCTCAAATCGGTAATTTATCACAAAACTAGCAATTACCAAGTTTTATTCAAGGAATTAGCCTCGTCGTAACCTCAAAGATGACTCAAATAGTTCACAACAATGATACAAATATGAAAAATGTTATAGCTTAAAGCTTAACAGTCAACTCTAGGCATATCATAACCTAAGCACTACCCCGAGCATGGATAAATACCCTAGTGCTCGCACATGGGCTCAAAACCCTCACATATGCGCACCCATAGCGCGTGGCTATCACAAATAATTCAGGCAACTAGTGTCTCAACTAAGTTTAGATAGGATTCTTACCTCAAACAAGTTAAATTCAATACCAAGCAAGCTAACCAATACTCTAGAAATTCCATACCGCGCGCATCAACCTCCGAACGGCTCAAAACTAGCCAAAAGCAACTCAAATACATCAAATAATGCCTAAGAAAATAACTCCAATTGATAATGGTCGAATCTTTAATCAAAATCCCGAAGTCAACCAAAATGTCAAATTTGGGCCCGCACCTCGGAACCCGACGAAACTTACAAAATCCGACAACCCATTCAGTTACGAGTCCAACCATACTAGTTTCATTCAAATCGGACTCCGAATCGATGCTCAAAACTCAAAAATTCACTCTATGAAACTTTAGACAAAAACCCTTAATTTCTCTTTTGAATTCATCCACCAAATGCCAAAAATAAGAATAAATTTATGAAATATAATCAAAACCGAGTTAAGAATGCTTACCCCAATACATGTGGTGAAAAGCACGTCCAACATCGCCCAAATCCGAGCTCCCCAACTCAAAATATGACCAAATGAACAAACCTTTGATATTATATGTTTTTACGAGCTATTCTGCCTTGTTTCTCATGCCAAACGATCCCGAAACTCGCTTTTGATGCCTCCAATGGATCCTTGTAAAATTTTAGTCAAGTTAGGCTTTTGAATTACTCTATTTGACCTTATAATGAAGGAGATATGTTGGTTTCAATATTTGAAAATAGTGCAGATTTTTAAATACGAATTCAGTGGATATTACGTAATTAATAATCAAAAAAAAAATGTAGTAACCCGATTCTTAGTAAAATGACCATAAATTTATCATACGATGTTAAAACTTGATGATTCCAGTTGCTATGGTTCCAAAATTACGATACGAATATAATACTTCAATCAAAACAAAAATTGGAGCTCATTTGCTTAATGTAGTACTACTTGTGCTTGAAGAAACAACGTCGAAACATAAAAAACGAGCGCAACACAACCCAAACTTATCTGAATCTCACCCGAGCCACTCGGGACCCCGTCCGAACATATCATCAAGTCCTATAACATAAAACAAACTTACTCGAGGCCTAAAATTACGCATAACAATATCAAAATCACGAATCACACCTCAAATCGAACTTAATGAACTTTGAATCTTTCAATTTCCAAAACTCGTGCCGAACCATATCAAATCAACTCGGAATGAACTCAAATTTTGCACACAAGTCTCAAATGATATAACGAAACTATTCCAATTCCCGGAATCACAATTCAAACTCGATATCATAAAAGTCAACTCCCGGTCAAACTTATGAACATTCCTAACCTTTAAATTTCCAACTTTCGTCAAATAGTGCTGAAACCTTCTAGAAATATCCAAATTCAAATCCAGGCATACGCCCAAGTCCAAAATTACCATCCGGACCTAACGAAACCATCAAAACTACTATCCGAGGTCAAGTACTAAAAAATCCAACTTGGTCAACTCTTCCAACTTAAAGCTTCCTAGTTGAGAATTATTCTTCCAAATCAATTCTGAATAACCTGAAACCAAAACCGACGATTCACACAAATCATAATACATCATATGAAGCTACTCAAGACTTCAAATGGATAAACAGAATGCAAATGCTCAAAACGACCGGTCGAAGTCGTTATAGGGTCGCTTCATATTAAACACATTTATTTGCCTTTTAATACATTAAAACTAGAACACAAAAGTATTACAACGCAGAAAAATGAGAATCGAAAGTGTTTAAAGTTCTTTAACAATTAGGAGTGATTATTATTCATTAAATTTGAAATCCTTCTTAGCGCAAGGTTGCTTTTAGTAGGGAGTATAAAAAATGAGGACTAATGACACAAATAATTTAGACCAAACTAATAAAGAGATGGTGTTGCAATTTTATTTTCGTAGTTCAATTAGGTATATCTTTCCCAATTCATTCGTGAATAATAATTTCAGGATGTGAATTTAACGTTTAGTTATAATATACAATGAAATAAGTTTTACACTATTGAATTACTAAATCGTTCAATAATAATCCGGAAAATAAGATGTACCTACTAACATAACAATAAAATATGTTGATAGTCTAACATTTTATATATTGTGTATATGAATTAAAACCGTTTTGTTAATATTTTTAAAAAGGAAAAGGAAAAATAAAAGGCAAGAGAAAGAGTGGAAACAAATAAACCCAAGATATATTGTACAATAATTTATTATGGAGAAATTTGATACCTAACAGGTGGAACATCATATATAAATTTTCATGCAATTACTCATCTTTTGAACCTTATAAGTATCCCCATACATCAACCTCCACGAGTCCGAAGCACCGAATTCTCTTTTGTCCTCCAATGGAGGGCTCCTCTAAGCAACCCCTTCTTTCGCCTAAAGACCCTCAAATCACCGACCAAGCTAGTGATAATTATCTTATCAGATTATCACATACTTCTTTTGCTTCTTCCTTTGTTGCTGATTCCGATGATATTCCCCCGATTACTGGATTCCGAGATTTCTTCAGAGAGTTTTCTGTTGAATCTAAGAAATTATGGTACCTTGCGGGTCCAGCAATATTTACTTCCCTTTGTCAATACTCTCTTGGTGCTGTCACTCAAACTTTTGCTGGACATGTCGGGACTCTTGAGCTTGCTGCCGTTTCTGTTGAAAACTCGGTCATCGCCGGTTTCTCTTTTGGTGTCATGGTAAAAAAAAAGTTTATTCTAGGGACTTGTTCTCTGCTCTCTTTTTTTTTCTTCACATGGTTTACAAACAGGGCAACAATGACTATGAGACCTCGTGTACTGCAATTTGTTTTTACATCTCTGAGTTATTACCTGAGAGGGGAAAACTTGACTATAAAGCTTATCTCTAAAGATCTCTCAGTGTCTTACTTGACAAGTGTCAATGTCAATTGAGGGAATGAGTTGTTAGCTATTAGATGTAATTCTTATCTCATTATTGAGCTAATTTTCATTATTCAGTTCGGCATGATGACCTTTTTCTTGACATGATATCAGAGACCTATTCGCATTCTTAGTTCACTCAATATTGAGTTGCGTTATATATACTCCCCGCACCAAATGTTCAATCCTAAGCATGCAAGTGTTAAGTGTTCGACATTGGTTGAGGGGACGAGAAAATATGATTTCGGGCTAATCGTTACTCTATGAATTAACTTTTACCATTGAGTTGGACTCATAATTTCTTTTCTTCACAATTATAGAGCTAAACATTGCACGTACTAGAGCAACATTTATTTAGAATTTAATGGCAGCAATATTTTCCTTCAGAACCCCCAACCGGAAAGGAATATACAACCATGTTCTTGATTTAATTATAAATGTTTTGATCTTAATTTGTTTGAATTTTGAATTGATGGTCATTTTTTTTTCTTTTGTTTGGACAGTTGGGAATGGGAAGTGCGTTAGAAACACTATGCGGACAAGCATTTGGAGCAGGACAAATTGATATGCTAGGAGTATACATGCAAAGATCATGGGTTATTCTCAATACAACAGCAGTAATTCTAATGTTACTTTACATTTTCGCGGCACCATTTCTGAGATTAATTGGACAAACAGAGGACATATCACGGGAAGCAGGGAAAATGGCTTTATATATGATTCCTCAACTTTATGCATATGCCATGAATTTTCCAATCGCCAAGTTCTTGCAGGTATGTGTGGAGTGGGGATTCAATTTGATGGTTTAATTTTTAAGTTCTTGTTATTGAACTTATTATACTTTTAAAATTATGAGTTCAAAATTTAATATTTATTTAAAATTTTAGTATTTTTTCACACATATATTTATGCCTGTGATCCGAAAATCTACTATACAGTCACAGAGCAAAATTATGGTCATGGCGTGGATTGCAGCAATAGCGTTGGTATTGCATACTTTTTTCAGCTGGTTATTTATGCTAAAACTTGGGTGGGGGCTCGTCGGCGCCGCGGTGGTGCTGAACTCATCGTGGTGGTTCATAGTGGTGGCGCAGCTGCTATATATATTTAGTGGGACTTGCGGACAAGCTTGGTCAGGTTTCTCATGGAAGGCTTTCCATAATCTATGGGGCTTTGTTAGATTATCTCTTGCGTCAGCTGTCATGCTATGGTCAGGTTTCTTTGTTTTTATTGCGAACAACTTTTAGTGGTGCCTAATTTTCGGTTTTATTATATTTGGAATAGGATTTTCTTTTATTCATCCACCCAATAAAAGAAAATTTATTTAATTTTAACATGTCTCAATAATTATGGCTAGTTACCTTTAGTTACTAGTAAGATGACCTCATAGTATAGTCATTTACTTAAAGAAATTAAAGCCTGCTATTTTTAGTTTAGCTAGTTAGGTAAACTGCTATTTAAATTAATTTTTCTTCAAGAAAACCATTTCTCCGAAATTGCATCTATAAATATATGGCCTTGAACCAACTGCAAGTTTCTTAAAGAAAATTCTACTGCATGTTTAAGTTTTCTTATGCTAAATAGTCTACCGAAACTAAGCTAACTTTACATGAAATACCCTTCTGAAAGAGAAGGTTACCATCCATATATAGTTGACACGTATATAAATCAGCCTCCAAACACAAGGTACGCCAAAAGGTCACCATCAACACGTTACAAAATATACTAAGAGCTGATCATATTCGAAACATACAGTAGTTACCTATTAAGCTTTTGGTCTAAGTTTTCAGCTAAGGGAGCTTAATTTAATGGAAAGATAGTTTTACCTTTTAAATTTGTGGTCCTCTTGTTTCTGATCACTATGTTTTTCTTGGTCTGATTTTTGGCTTCTAATTAATATTCAGCCTGGAAACTTGGTACTTTATGGCGTTGGTCCTCTTCGCTGGTTATTTAAAGAACGCAGAAGTCGCTGTTGATGCCCTGTCCATTTGGTAAGTGTCGAATTGCTCTCTTGATGCTTATTGTCTGGCCGTATTTCGGACCCTTTAAACTCTTTATAATCTACAATACTTATCTAATTTGTCGTCATATATTTATTTGCCTTTTCTATTGTTGTTTATATTGTTCTACTTTGGTTGCTGTGTATATTAGACTATAAAAACTTATAGATGGGGTGGCTTGACTAAGAATAGTTTGAGTCGACGGTCCCTCACTTATCCTTTCCTTTGGAGTTGGTGGAAAGTAATTAGAGACAAAAATCTTGTAAAGCTCATACACTACTAGTGGGAGTAATTTAAGGGTTTGCCAAGATAATACTGTTTTAGCAAAGAATTAATAATATATATAATTTATGTCATTTTCAACAGAGTCTGCGTTATACTGCTAATGTTTAGATATAAAAATAAACTTTGACACGGCAGAGAGAAGAAGTGGAATCCACCGTTGCCAATCTTATCTTGTTAGAGCCACTTGGATGAAGTTAAAATGCCAATATATATTCAGAGATTATTGCTCCATTGCTTGCATTATTACAAGTATTATACTTCTGGAACGATAATTGGACAAACTTAAATCAACTAGTAGTATAAGAAAAAACTATCATTATTTGGAAAGGGCCTCCCTTCTGGAACACCCTAGTGAAATAATGGAAGGGAATGATTCCGCCAAGATTAGCGGAGAGAAAGCTAACTTTAGGCGTGTTTCATGAGATGATATCAATGATTTATTTTCAATCCAAGAATAGACTATTGACATTTTAATACCTTTGTAATTTGGGATTAGTAAGAGCCCGTTTGGAATAGCTGATTGTAAATAGCTGATAAGCTTGAAGTGCTGAAAAGTATTTTTTTAAGTACTGAAACTGATTTTTTAAGTAAACATTTACGTGTTTGGATAGACGTGCTGAAACTGATAATAATCAGTTGATATGTTTGGTAGAAAAATGTTGATAAGTTGTTCTCTTGTTAAAAAGACTAAAATACCCTTAAATATTTTATAAAAAATTATGAATTAAAAAGTTTCTTTGTAGAGAAAATGATAAACAACGAATATGGAATGAAGAGAAAATTAAAAAAATTATTTTGGAAAAAATATTTTGTAAATTAAAAAATATTATTGAGAATAAACTAGTAAAAGTTTTGGTCAAACTAAAAGTGTTTTGTAAGCTGAAAAGTCATAAGTTGGGGGCGAATAACTTATGGCTTATGACTGATTTTAACTTATAAGCACTTGACTTATAAGCACTTTGGATGTTTACCAAACGCGTAGAGAAGCCAAAACGTGCTTATAAGCCAATTTGACTGGCTTATAAGCTTAGAACACCCTCTAAGTCTCTAGAAGCAAATATTATTACTATTACACCTCCTTTTTCTGAGAGATAGGGGAGTTTTTCCAATTAGAGTGACATTATTCGAAATGAGATTATTTATTTAACTAGAGTCGCCACTTGGGATAATTGTTATGGTGTCCCAAGTCACCGGTTCATTTTAAATCCCAAATTGAGGAAATTGACACTATTTATGGTCCGCGAACACAGAAGACCGGATAAGGAATTATGTTAACCCGGGAGAAGGTGTGAGGCACTCCCGAATTCCGTGGTTTTAGCACGGTCGCTTTAATCATACCTAGCTTAATTAATAATTATGTATTTTTAGAACCTACGTGTGTTTTACTTTTTTACCGCTTTTAATTATGGTTATGGATTATCTTGAAATGAACCACGTGTGTGTGATTCCGTTTTATTTAGTGCGCTAAAAATCATATCACACGTACGTGTACACCATTAATAGCACTTAATTAATATTAAGACTGTTTTGTCCAAAATTACGCGAACGCATACCTTGATTTTAAGTTTGGAAGTCATAATTATGTCACGCGAACGTATACATAATCACGATAATTTGATTAATTAAGAGCGTGCCTAAAAGCATACTAACATATTCATGGATTATTTTTCCTACTTTGAGAGTATTGTGAGGTCATGAATTATGGATATGGAGTTGTGGAGGAAATGGCATATGAGTTCAACACATTCTTAATAAGTTGACAACATTGTTACTCTTATTGGATTAGATCAAACAAAAATCAACCATTAGGCATATCATGTCAAATTAAAACTTCACAGGCCCAAATTCGTTTTCTTAAAATCAACTTGACGGCCCCAAAAATATCACCCAATCAACTTTTAACATAATAATGAAATACAAGAAAATCCAACAATGGATATCTAAACCCAAGCTCGAAGAAGACGCTTTGACTTAATGTACAAGCATATGCATAACAATTACCGTGACCTCATGTGAAAATTTCTTATCAAGAGAATCAGTGAGGCAATATTAAGCAAAGAAACATTAAACATTCAAAATAATCAATTCAAAACACTTAAATCAATAACATAAGGGCCATCGTTCATATATTTAAAAAGCATGAAGTTAACCAAGGAATTGAAACAGCAAGGAAAGAAAGGGATTGCACCTTAAGGATCGAAAATTTTTATTAATTTAAAAGTAAAACTCTAGCCACGTACATAATAGTTAAGATGAATCGGCAACTAAACTCAACCAAACGACCATGATCGCGCCGGAGAAAACTCGAACAGAATCTCTCGGAATTGCAAACAGACAGCTCGTCGACTTTTGATGGAGGCTTCAAGGAGTTGTTTCGGTGAGTTTCATGATGGTTTCATGGCTGCTTTCGGTTGTCAAGGGACTGGTGTGATATGGTGTGGGTTTTTGACGAAGAAAGCGTGAAGAGGGAGATCCAATTTTGCTTTACGGCGCTCAATTCTAGGAATGCTCTTAGGGTTCCTCTATTCTGTGACTGAGTGAGGTTATATATGGGTACATGTGCATGTTTGAAGCCTAAGAAAATCAGTGTGTTATTGAGATCACGTGAGAGAGATTGCATTTCCTGCCAATTAGCATGTGCTCTCTAGATAGATAAGGACGAGTGATCTTGGAGAGCAAGCTAGCTGGGAATTTTTGTGAGTGAATATTCTTGGGGAATCAAAGTTTGTTAGCTGAGGTGATGTGGATAAAAATTGGTACGAAAATGTATGCTTGTAAGGTGCTTGTGAAAGATGGAATGAGTGGAGTCCTTTTATGGAATTGGCATAGTGCAGGTGAGGTATTAAATAAAAATTCTAGTGCAAAGTGGGTGCGTGTGAGTTAACGTAAATAATTTCTTTTTCAGGAAAAGATAAAATTGCAAGAAGTAGAGTTGCTCGCTTACTTATTAAAAGAAAAATATTTTTTTTGTGAATTTTCTTTCTTTTGTAAATTAGAACAAAATTAATACTCTAAAAATGCGAATCTTTTATTGGTTTTTAATTTTCTTAAACAAAACCTATAAAAGATAAAATAAGTGCTAAAATATGTAGTCTAAACTTAAAATATATTTACATACTAAAAAGTGATGAACTATTCAAATATAGTCAAAAATTAGGTGCTCGCAACTGTCCCTCTTTGCTTGGAACCATGAAGAGTTTTCAGGCAAAGACAAGGTGAGCCATGTGACTAATTTTTGACCAAATCTTTATTCAAAAAGGGAAAATAAATAAAGAAAAGGGTGCAACCGAGTCCTGTTTTGGACAGCCTATATATACCGGGTTATAAGGGAATCAGGTCACGTGTAGTTCAAGGGGAGTAATGGAATGGTGAGTTGCAGAGTCGAGTGAGGTTCTGTTGAGCCTCCGGTCTGTGGTCCTATCACTACATCAAAATCAAAATCAAAAGAAATTAAACAAGCCTATCAGTTTTGAGTGATAAGATTCCTATCTATAAGTCTTCTGAAACTTGATCTTGAGTCTTGACTGGTTCTTCACGCAGACTCAACCTTGATGCTTGCTAGTTGCAGGTGTTAGTTTATTCTTCTATGACTTCTTCCGATCAAAACTGGAAATGCATTGCTTCAGTCATGTCTTGTGCACTTCACATCTTTTTATCTGCTTCTGCATTTTGGATTCACTTCTTCTCTTTTTTTTTCTTTTATTCTGGATTGAGACTTCTTTTTTTGGTCATCTCGAACCCTATGCCTCAAGGTAAAACCTGCTCAGACACCAAAACAAAACAAACGAACGAAATTTTTCTGCCCCAATTTTCACTAGGAAAATTTCGTGAGTTATTTGTAACAAAGCTCTATACTACTTCATTTATTGAAAACAATAAAAGGTCGGGACTAATGTACCCTGGGAAAAATGTGATTTTGTTTTTGGGAGTGGTGTACCCTGATTGTCTAAATGATGTCTTAACTAAGGATTGGTGTACCCTAAGTTAGAAACACATCTAGGGATTGGTGCTCCCTATATGTCTAAAATAAAATCAACTAGGGAGTGGAGACTCTATGTTGGAAAATGCAGCTAGGGAGTGGAGACCCTATGCTACCATGATTTTGAACTTTTTTTAATTATATATATATATATATATATATATATATATATATATATATATATATATATATATATATATATATATATATATATTAAGAGAGTAAGTAAAATGTGGGAAGGAATTTGGAGAAGACTTCTCTTTCGGAGTTGTTGCTGCTGCCGAGCTATTTTAGTCTCCGTGTGATTTCTTTTTGGTTGCACCTACTTCTTGTAAGGTTGCTTTTCGATTGCACCTTTTTTTTCAAACAAAGAACAATTGTTAGTTTGAAATGGGTGTTGGTTTTGCGGCCTTAAGTGTTTCAGCCACTTGATCTTGGCCCATCTTCTTTTGATGATGATTTCAACCTGCCACTAGTTGTTTCCTGAATACCAGTTGCATTTCTGGCCCCAGAGAGCTTTTGAATTTCAAACTTTTACATGATGGTTGGTCACTTGGGACTTAACCTTTTTCAACTTTATTTTACCTTTGTAGGCCTTTGACTTCTTTCTTCTAATTTTAACTTCAAAGCTTTGGGGAACCTTTGGCTCTTCAAACTTTGCCAAGACAATTAACCACTTTGGACTTAACATTTTCAACTTCATTTTTTTTCCTTGTAGGCACTTTCAATTTTGATTTCCTCCTAAGAGTCTTTGATTTCGAAGCATCAGCCGCCATGGCCAGTCGGGGTCGACTTGATGCCCCTGCCGAGGCTGGGTGCCTTTTTTGCATATTAGTTTGTATCAAACGAGAGCCCTGTAAATCACTCTTGCCATCCCTTCTTTTAGTTTTTTGGAACAAGATTAGACCGAAAGGGATTCAACAAAAAACAAACAATGAAATGGATAATAAATTTAAACAAGAGATGTCTTTTTCGGGGAACGGAAAGAAAGACTTATCTGGAGTACATGCGGACTTCAATGAATATGACATACCTTTTGGACTGGATGCCTGATCTGTGTAAACCGTCTGACTCTCAGAAACTCATCCCAGCTTTGCCTTGGAACCGAGAAACCTTGCCCACGACTGTGTCAATATCAATGGTTGTGAGGATCCTCTTTTCGATCAGTAGTGCCCTTTGCGGGTTTTCACCAACTGACCTCTCTCATTTCTCTTCTCACTATCGCCTTATAGTGCTCTTTGCGAGTATTCACTAGCAAGACTCTCTCATTTTTAATTTCTCTACTTACCATTGCCTTACGGTGCCCGTGAGAGTTTTCACCAACAAGACTCTCTCATTTTATTTCACTCATTTGGTTGTATCAGATCCAAGGAACTGTATCCTCCAATTCTTGAATACTCTCGTCGATTGATCGGAAGGACTTGAAAAAGATTTGGGTAAAAAGAATTTGGATTGAATTACAACTTTGGAACCTTTCAGGCGAAACCATCGTCGAACCATTGTAATCTTTGTCCCAGTTTCAACTTTTGGGGGAATGCGGATTGTTATTTTGGTGTGACTGAACCCCAGAGAGAGGCTGCCTACGTATTCTTTCGGAATCAAGTCAAACGTAGTTAAATTAATATGAACTTGTTTTTTGATTTTTGTTTGTTTGTTTGTTTTTTTGTTTTTTTCTTTTCTCTTTCTCCTTTTTTTTTCTTTCTTTCTTGTTTTTCCTTTTTTTTTTCTTGTTTTTTTCTTCTTCTCTCTCTTTTGTTTTTCAATAACACCTTCAGGTTCAAAAGAGGGTAATAAAAGAAAGGTAACCGGCTCAAAGGGTTGGCAAAAAGGGTTAATGGTGTTTGGGTAGCGAGAATGAAAGCCTTCGTCATCCCAATTAGAGAGAGTTATATTAAAGCTGCATAAAGGGTCAAACATAGTACCTTTTGACTGCATCAATTTGGAGCATATTTTCCTGTAGCTTCTTCATGATGTGGGAGGATACGTCTCAGAACGAGTTGCCCCACTTCAAATTTCCTGGGCCGCACTTTCTTGTTGTAGGCACTGGCCATTCTTTGTTGCTACAACTGCCCGTGACAAACTGCGACCAATCGCTTTTCATCCATCAAAGTTAATTATTCTAACCGGGTCTTGACCCATTCTTCATTCTCAATCTCGGCTTCAACAATGATCCGAAGAGAGGGAATTCTAACTTCTTCCAATTTCATTCGGATTTGGCTTAGGCCTACTGTTCCAAATCTTTGTTTATTTTCTTATAAGCCTTATCTTCAACACATGCTGTTTCTTGATTCATTATTTCGAGGTTTGACAGCGTTTTAGGATCTGGGCATGAAGTCTGTAAGTATGTCATGTTATTAAAATCTGCATTAACATAACTGAAAAGGTGACAAGATTAAGAAAAGAAACATTCCTGGACAATGAAATATTAATTTCATTTGATTTATTTTTTTTAATTTTTAAAGATAGAAGGGTTTACATCAGAAAGCAAAGCAGTGAAGTAAAACATCTGGATTACACCCTGAAATAATTCGGATGCAGAAAAGATAGCAAGACCGGCTACCGAGACTCCCATATGACAGAGAACGTTTTCAGGTTTGGCACCCGTTTTTAGGTTTCTCTTCTTCCGCGACAATGGCTATTGTGGCTTTCAATGCTAGATCATCAATTCTTCAACTGCCCTTTTGAGGGTCCAACAGTCCTCTGTATCCTGTCCCACTACTCTAGAGTGGTGTTCACATCTAGCATTACCTTGGTGCGAGGGGGACTTGGGGTTTGGCCGGTTCGAGGCCACTAGCTGCAGCAGATCTAGCCCGATTAGCTTTTGAAACAAACTTGAATATGATTCACCAATATGGGTGAACTGACTCCTTCTGAGGGGCTCTCTTGAGCGAGGATTGTATTGGGGAACATTTGGTTGGGAATTATATGGAACTTGGTAGGGACGGACATTTCTAGGTGGTGGAGCTCAGTTTTGTGTATAATGTTGTGGCTGCGTGTGAGGTTGCGCGTTCATCACCGCATAGGGAGGTGGTTCCATGACATAAGGAGCATCTTGATGGAGATAATAGTGTTATGGGACCTTAAGAAGCATATATGATTGGCTGAATGACATGCGGGCCCTCCTCGAGCTCGAAGCCATCATGACTCCCTCTTCTCTCCCGTTTTTGTTCATCAAAACCCCCGAACCATTCATAAAAGCCTGTGATGCGGCCTTAAAGGCAGCATGACTCAAGATTCGGCCCATTTTTAAACCAGTTTTTATCATCTCCCCAATTTTGATAGCCCCGACGAACGGATTACCCATAGCGGATATCATGTTGTGGAAGTAGTCTGCCTCTTAGGCCTGTAGGAAGACCGTAACCATTTCTGTTTTGTCCATTGGAGGCTTTACCCTGGAGGCTTGCTCGCGCCATTTGACAGCATATTCACGGAAACTTTATGCGATTTTCTTTGTCAAACTGGACACAGAGTTCACCTTTTTGGATTTTTCACTCTTGTTTTTTTTTTCGCTCTTTGTTTTCTTTGTTATTTTTGTCACTATTTTCTTTCTTTTTCTTTCTTCTCTTTTTTTCACTCAGTTTAATTGATGGCAATGATCGAATCTATGGGAATTGCCTATGTATCATGACGCCGCATGAATCAGATCTTGCATAGTTCGGAAAGAACGAGAATTGACTGACCCATTTTTCTTTCTTTTTATTTTTTTATAAAGACTTTTAAATATTATTTTTTTGAGTTTTTTTTTCTTTTTATGGAATTTTGAATTTTTTTTAAAGAAAAAAGAAAATATTTTGGATTTTGATTTGAAATTCTTTTTCTTTTATTTTTTGAATGAAAGTCTTCGGAAAAGAAGGAAAATACTTTTGGATTTAATTTTTTTTTTTTTTGGAATTTATAAGGAAAGAATTCTAAAGAGGAAATTAAGGAAAGAGAAAATATTTTTGAATTTTTTGAAAATTGGGGCTGGAACCGATAAGGTTTGCCTACATATCACACATCCGTTGAGAATTAGACCCGCGTAGTTCGGTCAATTTTGACATAACAGGGAAAACATGAGTTTTGACTCATTTTGAAATGAATTTTTTTTCTTCAAAATTTCGGAGAGTTTCAGGATTTTTCAAATAGCTAGGTTTTTCAGAACCGGGTGAATCTTCTCTTTCCTACCTCACTCTTGGTTTTTCTTGATTTTCTTCCCCTATTCTAGTAGCCGATCAACATGCAAGCCGAAACAATCAAATGCAAAAATAGCACGTAGGATGCATCAGGATGGTCTTTTATTTTGGGTACACCTGTCCTAGAAGGACCCAACCCCTGTGTTGAGTCCCTAAAGTCAAATGCACGTGAAGCAAACAAACGTTCCTACTCGGGATCCGTCATGAGGCTATGTTATTCTAGGTTTAAATCCTGGGGAAGTGTTTTAGACCTGGCTTACCCATGCGGACAGCTCGAGCCGAGGTGGGGGCAATGTACCGGGAGCACGAAAGTCTACCCGGCCTAGTTGCTGATCCAGCCTCGTTCTATTTGGTATGACCTCTAACAGAAAAGTGGGTCACGCGTACGTATGCACCATAGTTTCAGAAGACTCAGAAGGGAGGCGTAAAAAGATAGTTTATACAATTCAAATAATATCAAAGCGGTAAATGAGCGACAATTAGCACATTAGGCCCACAAACACAATAATATCAATAATCAAGAAAGCCAAGTATAGATCACATTACAAACTCGAATTCTGAACCCTGAACCAAAGATTCTGGGTTCTTTTCCACAAAAGAGTCGCCAGAGTTGTCACATCCCCTTTTTTCGAGGGATAGGGAAGTTTTTCCAATTAAAGTGACATATTCGAAATGGAATTAATTATTTAATTAGAGTCGCCACTTGGGATAATTGTTATGGTGTCCCAAGTCACCGGTTCATTTTAAATCCCAAATCGAAGAAATTGACTTTATTTGTGGTCTGCAAATATAGAAGACCGGGTAAGGAATTCTATTAACCCGGAAGAAGGTGTGAGCCACTCCCGAATTACGTGATTGTAGCACAGTTGCTTTAATCATACCTGGCTTAATTAATAATTACGTATTTTTAGAACCTACGTGTGTTTTACTTTTTTACCGCTTTTAATTATGTCGTTATGGATTTATCTTGAAACGAATTACGTGTGTGTAATTCCGTTTTATTTAGTGCGCTAAAAATTATGTCTCGCGTACGTGTACACCATTAATAATACCTAATTAATATTAAGACTGTTTCGTCCAAAGTTGCGCGAACACATACCTTGGTTTTAAGTTTGGAAGTCGTAATTATGTCACGCGAACGTATACATAATCACGATAATTTAATTAATTAAGAGCGTGCCTAAAAGCATACTAATATATTCATGGATTATTTTTTCTACTTTGAGATTATTGTGAGGTCATGAATTATGGATATGGAGTTGTGGAGGAAATGACATATGAGTTCAACACATTCTTAATAAGTTGACAACATTGTTACTCTTATCGGATTGGATCAAACAAAAATCAACCATTAGGCATATTATCTCAAATTAAAACTTTACAGGCCCAAATTCTTTTTCTTAAAATCAACTTGACGGTCCCAAAAATATCACCCAATCAACTTTTAACATAATAATGAAATACAGAAAATCCAACAATGGATATCTAAACCCAAGCTCGAAGAAAACGCTTTGACTTAATGTACAAGCATATGCATAACACTTAATGTGACCTCATGTGAAAATTCCTTATCAAGAGAATCGGTGAGGCAATATTAAGCAAAGAAACATTAAACATTCAAAATAATCAATTTGCTCAAAACACTTAAATCAACAATATAAGGGCCAGTGTTCATATATTTAAAAAGCATGAAGTTAACCAAGGAATTGAAACAATAAGGAAAGAAAGGGATTGCACCTTAAGGATCAAAGCTTTTTATTAATTTAAAAGTAAAACTCCACCCACGTACACGATAGTTAAGATGAATTGGCAACTAAACTTAACCAAACGACCACGACCGCGCCGGAGAAAACTCGAACAGAACCTCTCGGCAAACGGACAACTCGTCAACTTTTGATGGAGGCTTCAAGGAGTTGTTTTGGTTTTGGTGAGTTTCAGGATTGTTTCATGGCTGCTTCCGGTCGTCAAGGGACTGGTATGTTATGGTGTGGGTTTTTGACGAAGAAAGCGTGAAGATGGAGATCAAATTTTGCTCTACGACGCTCAATTCTAGGACTTCTCTTAAGGTTCCTCTATTCTGTGACTGAGTGAGGTTATATCTGGGTACATGTGCGTGTTTAAAGCCCAAGAAAATCAGTGTGTTTTTGTGAGATCACGTGAGAGAGATTGCATTTCCTACCAATTAGCATGTGCTCTCTAGATAGATAAGGACGAGTGATCTTGGAGAGCAAGCTAGCTGGGAATTTTTGTGAGAGAATATTCTTGGGGAATCAAAGTTTGTTAGCTGAGGTGATGTGGATAAAAATTGGTACGAAAATGTGTTCTTGTAAGGTGCTTGTGAAAGATGGAATGAGTGGAGTCCTTTTATGGAATTGACATAGTGTAGGTGAGGTATTAAATAAAGATTCTAGTGCAAAGTGGGTGCGTGTGAGTTAACGTAAATAATTTTTTTTAGGAAAGGACAAAATTGCAAGAAGTAGAGTTGCTCGCTTACTTATTAAAAGAAAAATATATTTTTTGTGAATTTTCTTTCTTTTGTAAATTAAACAAAATTAATACTCTAAAAATGTGATTCTTTTGTTGGTTTTTAATTTTCTTAAATAAAACATATAAAAGATAAAATAAGTGATAAAATATGTAGACTAAACTTAAAATATATTTACATACTAAAAAGTGATGAACTATTCAAATATAGTCAAAAATTAGGTGCATACAATTACTTGTCCTTTTCATTATGTTTCACTCTCTTACTTTTGTCTCACTCCCACTATGTTTCATTCTCTTACTTTTTGGCACACTATTAATTTTTCAAAAATATCTGGAATATTATAAGAAATATTAAATTATGATGGATGTCTACTCTTCCTCCATGATATTCATCTCAAATGCTTAATGACATATTCAATGACATATTTTCTATGTTTAATGACATATTCAATGACATATTTTCTTCACTTTTCATGCCTATTTAAAGGCCTTATAATAGATAGGAAAATATATACAATTTAAGAAGAAATAAGAATCTCTCCTCTCTTTCTCTCTATATCTTTTAGCTTATTTTTTCTTGTTACATATTGTTACTTTGAGTTATATTTTATAACACGTTATTAGCATGAGATTCTACCGTCTCAAGAAGCTCTTTGAAAAGACTAAGGTATAACTTTTCTCCTCTTTTAATTATGACTGATATTATGAAAAGAAAATTCGTTGCCCTTAAAATTTCGGGCAAGAACTATATGACATAGGTGTTGGATGCTGAAATCCATTTAGATGCAATGGGTCTTGGAGACGCCATTAAAGATAAAAATAAAGCATCTACCCAAGGCTGTGCTAAGGCCTTGATTTTCTTGCGCCATCACCTTGATGAAGGGTTGAAGATAGAATATCTCACAGTCAAAGATCCACTTGTTTAGTGGAATGGCTTAAAGGAAAGATATGACAATTTAAAGTTGGTCACTCTTCCACAAGCACGATATGATTGGGCTCATCTGAGGCTCCAAAACTTTAAGTCTATTTCTGAATATAATTCTGCGATGTTCAGAATTACTTCTAAATTAAAACTCTGTGGAGATACTATCACTGACTATGATATGCTTGAAAAAACGTTCACAACGTTTCATGCCTCCAATATGGTCTTGCAACAGTAGTACTGAGAGAAAGGTTTCAAGAAGTATACTGAGTTGATTTCTGTTCTCCTTGTGGCTGAACGAAACAATGACTTGCTCATGAGAAATCACGAAAATCGACCCACTGGATCTACACTATTGCCTGAAGTGAATGAGGTGTATTCCCATTATTCTAAGCGTGGAAAAGGCCGTGGCCTTGTTCGTGGTCGTGGCCGTGGCCAAGGAAGAAATTTTTCTCGTGTTAATCACCCCCAAAGAAAAATAACCACCAAAAGTGGAAAGGGCCAAAGGCAAATGATTCTGAAACTGAATGTTATCGCTGCGGTGGAAAAGGGCATTGGGCAAATATTTGTCGCATACCAAAATATTTGGTTGAGCTTTATCAAGCATCTATAAATAATAAAGGCCCTGAAGCTAATTTTGTCTTTGACATTGAATTTGACATCATCCACTTGGATGTGGCAGATATTTTTGAGCACCCTGATGAAAAAATAAACCACTCGATCAATGATGAATCTGTGGTTAAAGATGATTGAGCAGCTTGATTTTTATGTTCTCCTATTCGTAGTATCTAATGAATAAACATCTTGTAATTTTTATTGCACTTAACAATACTTCTTATATAGTTCTTAAAATATATGTATTTCCGAAATTTTATAAATTTCACAAACAAGGAGTAATATCTATGTAATTAGTGTCCTAGTCTCAGTGATCTTTTAACGCTTTTGATTTTCCTTTACGTTACTTTAATTCTCTTTAAGAAAAGGTTTACAAGCACCCCAGAACAACTTTTGTTACTTCACCCTCAATTGTTTTCATGTACATGGATGAAATATTATGAATACAGAAAAGAGAAGCAGTTAAGTATGTTCTTTTCTTATACGGATCAATTATTTTTCACACAATGTGTAGGAAAATATAAATAACTTATACATGTAAATAAATTTGTTGTAGTTGTGTTAGTCATATGTGTAATTTACTTATAATTATATTATTTTTGCTGCGTAATTATTTGTATAATAATTAGAATTTGCCAGAAAATACATTAAAAGGTCACTATTGAATTATTGGTTTAACTTTATTTCTTTTTCTTTTTCTCTAAAAATACTAATATTTATTCATATACTTCTTTTGTATGTCAAACCACGGGAAGCAAATATGGATATCTTTCAAAGCAAACTTGGATCAAAGTTCAATTGTAAAAATATTTGCTTAATTGATTCATGTACAACATATACAATATTCAAAGAAAAGAAATATTTCTCTCATTTAAGTATGTGTAAGACAGATGTTACTACAATTTCTGGTAGTAGTAATCTAATTGAAGGCTCTGGAAGAGCTAATATAACTCTGCCTAAGGGAACAATACTTATCATAGAGAATGCAATGTTCTCCTCCAAGTCCAAGAGGAACTTGTTGAGTTTTAAAGATATACATCGAAATGGATTTCATATTGAGACAATAGATGAGAATAATCTCGAATATCTCATCGTTACCAAGAATGTCTCTGGCCAGAAAAGGGTTATTGAGAAGTTTCCATCTTTATCTTGTGGCCTGTATTGGGCAAGAATTAGTGCAATTGAGGCGCATTCTATCGTAAACCAAAAGGTTTCTAATTCCAATACTTTTGTACTTTGGCATGATCGATTAGGACATCCTGGATCAATTATGATGAGACGAATTATAGAGAACTCAAATGGGCATCCATTAAAGAATTTAAAGATTCTTTTAAATAATGAATTTTCTTGCACTTCTTGTTATCAAGGCAAGTTGATTATTTGACCATCACAACAAAGGTTGGGATTGAGTCCCCTGCGTTTTTGGAATGTATACAAGAGGATATGTGTGGACCTATTCACCCACCTAGTAAGTCGTTTAGATGTTTTATGGTATTAATAGATGCATCTTCTAGATGGTCTCATGTGTGCCTATTGTCATCTCGCAACCTGGCATTTGCAAAATTAATGGCACAAATAATTCGATTACGGACATAGTTTCCCGATAATCCAATTAAGTCTACTCGACTTGATAATGCTGCTGAGTTTTCATCCAGGCATTTAATGATTATTGCTTATCAATTGGGATAAAAGTAGAACATCCTGTAGCTCATGTTCACACTCAAAATGGCCTTGCAGAATCTTTGATTAAACGTCTGCAATTAATTGAACCCCATTGCAATTAGTTTTGGGTCATGAACCTAATATATCCCATCTAAGAATTTTTGGATGCGCTGTATATGTGCCTGTAGCACCGCCATATCGCATCAAGATGGGTCCCCAAAGAAGGTTAGTCTTACCCTAATGTCTTTCCTTGAAAATCTATCAAAAATCGCCTCTGCTCAAGCTCTAGTTTGTTAAAAATAGCAAATGGGACGAATGCCCTCTTTTATAAATCTGCCCAGGCAGCCTTCGGAACTGGGCCTCGATCGTGTCTTCGATCACAGGCTCGAGCCTGGACCTCGGTCATGGCCTCGATTATGGAATCGATCCTGGTCCTTCGGTCATGGCCTCGATCCTGGCATCAAGCCTGGACCTTCGATCATTTCCTCGATCATGGCATCGAGCCTGGGTCTTCAATCATGGCCTCGATCATGGCATCGATCCTGAGCCTCGTCTCTGGCTTTGACCCTGGCCGTCGACTCTGGGCTCGATATCTGGGCTCGATCTTGGGCTCGATCACATCACAGAATATCCAGCAGAAGAGAAAAATTGCAGCAGCTTTTTAAGTCCAATTTTTGATCCGTTAACCATCCGAAACTCACCCGAGGCCCTCAGGACCTCAACCAAATATACCAACAAGTCCTAAAACATCATACGAACTTATTTGAAACCTCAAATCACATAAAACGACACTAAAATCATGAATTATGCTCCAATTCAAGCTTAATGTTACTTAGAATTTTCAACTTTTACATTCGATATCGAAACCTATCAAATCAAGTCCGATTGACCTCAAATTTTGTACACAAGTCATAAATGACATAACAGAGCTATGAAAAATTTTGGAAATGGATTCCAACTCCGATATCAAAAAGTCAACTCCCCGGTCAAACTTCCAAACTTAAATTCCTGTTTTAGCCATTTCAAGCCTAATTTCACTACGGACTTCCAAATAAAATTTCGATCACGTTCCTAAGTCCAAAATCACCATACGGATCTGTTGGAATCATCAAAATTCTATTTCGGACTCGTTTGCACATAATTCGACATCCGGTCACTATTTGACTTAAGCTTTTAAAACCATTAATTTTTCATCAAAATTTTATATCTCGGGCTAGGGACCTCGGAATTTGATTCCAGGCATAAGTCCAAGTCCTAAATCACGATACGGACCTACCGAAACTGTCAAAATACTGATCCGAGTCCGTTTGCTCAAAATGTTGACCAAAGTCAACTTAGTTGAGTTTTAAAGCTCTAATTCACATTTTAATCCATTTTTCACATAAAAACTTTCCGGAAAATTTTACAGACTGCGCCCCAAGTCGAGTAATGATAAATAGTTCTTTTCGAGGCCTTAGAACACAAAATTAATTATTAACTTTAAAGATGACATTTTGGGTCATCACAGTTAGGAATATATGTTAGGTTTGAATCGTCCTCCATTATTCGCTACCTCGAAACATTAACGGAAGATTTGTTCACTGCTCGATTTGCAGATTGTTGATTCGATGAGGCATTTTTCCTAAAATTAGGGGGAGAAATTGGTAATATCAAATAGAACATTTTGTGGAAAAATCCATCATTGTCTCATCTTGATCCACGTGCCTCTATTTGTGAAAAAAGAGGTGCAAAAGATTATCCATTTGCAGAAAATAGCAAATCAAATGCCAGATGCATTTACGGATCTGAAAGGGATAACGAAATTACATATCACTACAGAGAATGTTCCAATCCGTATTGATGTCCCTGTTGGACAATTTTTTAGTGTCATAGCTAATGAGTCAAAAGCACGCCTAAAGCGTGGCAGACCATTGTGTTCTAAGGATCGAAATCCTAGAAAAAGGAAAATAAATGATCAAGATGACTCTATGAAAGAGTCTCATAAAGAAACCTATGATTTAACCAATCCTGAGATTCATGAGGATATCGATGAGCCTGAGACTCAAGAAAATAAGAAACTATCAATAAATCCAATCGATATTGAGACAAATTTGAATCGATTGAATATAGTGGTGGATTATGTCTTTGCATACAATGTTGTATGTAGCATTATGCAAGATAATGAGGATCTTGAACCTCAATCTGTTGGAGAATGTCGACAAAGACGTGATTGGCCAAAATGGCAAGAAGCAATCCAATCTGAGTTGAATTCACTTGCGAAACGTGAAATTTTTTGGTCTGTAGTCCAAACACCTAATGGTGTTAAACTTGTTGGTTATAAATGGGTCTTTGTACGTAAAAGGAATGAGAAAAATGAGGTACAAAGATATAAGGCACGCCTTGTTGCACAAGGATTTTCACAAAGTCCTGGTGTCGATTATGAAGAGACGTATTCTCCTGTTATGGATGCTATAACGTTCCGTTATCTCATTAGTCTTGTTGTCCATGAAAAACTTGATATGCATTTAATGGATGTGGTTACAGCCTACCTTTACGGCTCACTTGATAATGAGATATACATGAAAATTCCCGAGGGATTTAAAATGCCTAACGCACATAATTCAAAGTCCAGAGAAATGTTTTCAATCAAATTGCAAAGATCTTTGTATGGTCTAAAGCAATCAGGAAGAATGTGGTATAACTGCCTTAGTAGTATTTATTAAAGGAAGGTTATATAAATGATGACATTTGTCCATGTGTTTTTATAAAGAAAACATCGGAGTTTGTTGTACTTGCCATATATGTTGATGACATAAACTTTATTGGAACTCGTATAGAACTCCAAAAGGAAATTGATCATTTAAAGAAGGAACTCGAGATGAAAGATTTCGGAAAGACAAAATTATGTCTTGGTTTGCAAATTGAACATTTGGCAAACGAAATTTTTGTTCAGCAATTAGCCTACATAGAAAAGGTATTAAAATGGTTTTACATGGATGGAGCATATTCATTAAGTACTTCGATGGTTGTTCGATCACTTGATGTGAATAAAGACTCGTTCCGACCTCAAAAAAAGAATGAAGAACTTCTTGGTCCTGAAGTACCATATCTTAGTGCAATTGGTGCACTAATGTATCTTGCTAACAGTACAAGGCCTGACATAACTTTTTCAGTCAATGTCTTAGCAAGATATAGCTCTTCTCCTACAAGGAGACATTGGAATGGAATCAAACACATATTGCGGTATCTAAAAGGGACTACCGATATGAGTTTATTTTATGGCAATGATTGCAGTACCGATCTTGTTGGTTATGCCGATACTGGGTATTTATCTGACCCACACAAGGCTCGATCTCAAACAGGCTATGTGTTTACATGTGAAGGCACTGCAATATCTTGGCGATCGACTAAGCAATTAATCGTGGCTACTTCATCTAATCATGCTGAGATAGTTGTTATTCATGAAGCAAGTCGAGAATGTGTATAGTTGAGGTCTGTTATACACCTTATTCGAGACAAATGTGGCTTGAAGTGTGATAAACTACCCACAAATTTGTATGAAGACAATGCAGCATGCATAGCTCAATTGACGGGAGGATTCATAAAAGGAGATAGAACAAAGCACATTTCACCAAAGTTATTTTTCACACATGATCTTCAAAAGAATGATGATATCAGTATGCAACAGATCCGTTCAAGTGATAATATGGCTGATTTGTTCTCCAAATCTCTACCGACGTCAACCTTCAAGAAACTAGAGTACAAGATTGGGATGCGAAGGCTCAAGGATGTGAATTGATGCTCTCATCAGGGGGAGTTAATACGCGATGTACTCTTTTTTCCGTATAAGGTTTTGTCCCACTGGGTTTTCCTTTCTAAAAATGTGTACTCTTTTTCCTTCACTAGGATTTTTTTTTCTCTAATAAGGTTTTAACGATGCACATTATCTATGGACATCCAAGGGGGAGTGTTATAAGAAATATCAAATTATGGTGGATGTCTACTCTTCCTCCATGATATTCATCTCAAATGTTTAATGACATATTCAATGACATATTTTCTATGTTTAATGACATATTCAATGACATATTTTCTTCACTTTTCATGCCTATATAAAGGCCTTGTAATAGATAGGAAAATATACACAATTGAAGAAGAAATAAGAATCTCTCCTCTCTTTCTCTCTATATCTCTTAGCTTGTTTTTTCTTGATCCATATTGTTACTTTGAGTTATATTTTATAAGGAACATTATTTCTCTTTATAGCAACTTATATTTCAAATTGCTTTTATTTGATATTTCAAATTGCTTTATTTGATATTTCAAACATATCATTATTAGTTCTAATATGTACGCTCTTCATCCCAATTTATCTGTCGATGTTCTGATTTCAAGGGTCCGATGATTTTAATTTATCGTAATTTTTTCATATACTTTTTGAATATTTAGAATTGTTTATTATTTTGACTTATAATGTTTTTTTATGTAATTTGCAAAAATATAAATTTTATTTTGAAAAATTAAAAATTTTATGTACAAATTAATGGTCAAAATCAAGAAGTTTAACTCTTTAAATTTGAATAGTACTAGTGTGCTACGTAGATTGGGAGGGAGTAGTAATATGGACAAGAGATGCAACTTTTTGACTTTTCTTTCTCACTTCTTCAATTTGGAAAGAGTTTTGTTTTGTGGGCAGGGCGGCCCAACCCCAAAGCTCTAAAAAATCCTTGCTTTTTTGGAACCCAAAAATTACTCATGTAATATTATTTAATGTCTATTTAAGTAATCACTTGCTTATCATTGAAGACAGATAAATCTTCTCAAACATTTGATGTTAACTTGTCTCTTTTCATTATAATCACATAATTTCAATAGACTTCATACAATATAAATAAGAATAAACTATATATGGATTTTATATCCAAGTTTACGGTCTCTAGTTAAAATTTGACTTTATCTCAACTATTTTATTAAGCTGCCCCTTACGTGGGGCGGGGTTCTACTTTCAATTGCAAATTGCACTATCGTGTAATAGCTTCTAGTTCATTTTTATAGGTATATGTAATAGCTTCTATTTCATTTTCTTGGGTATATGTAATAGCTTCCAGTTCATCTTTGTCTAAAAAATTAAGAGTTGTCGAACTGCAGTATGAACATATTGGGATGGGCGGTGATGGCAGCTATTGGATGCAATGCAGCTATAAGGTTTGACATAAATCCAAAATGACTATATTAGTAGTAAGACAAGAGTAGTTCTCTTCTACATTCTTACATGAAAAATAAGATGATGCAAAATTTTCAGCGTGAGAGTGTCAAATGAACTCGGGGCAGCTCATCCAAGAACGGCTAAATTTTCAGTGGTGGTGGTGGTAGTATCCTCATTCTTGATTGGCCTTCTTCTATCGGTCTTTTTACTTGTCTTTCGAAGGCAATATCCTACCTTATTCGCGGAGAGTGAATCAGTCAAGCGTCTTGTCTATGAGCTAACACCATTACTTGCATTCTGCATAGTGGTTAACAACATTCAGCCAGCTCTATCTGGTGTGGCAATTGGAGCAGGATGGCAAGCTTTGGTTGCTTATGTCAATATTGCTTGTTACTATTTGTTTGGTATTCCACTGGGTTTACTATTAGGGTATAAGCTCAATATGGGTGTCCAAGTAAGTGTAACATGTCATTTTGTAAAGCTACTTAATTATTTTTTCTTGTTTTGAGTGGTCCTTTCGTTTAACATATTATTTTCATTTTTTGTTTATGATGTCAGGGTATTTGGTATGGAATGGTTAGCGGAACTCTGATTCAAACTTTCGCCTTATTTTGGATAGTTTACAAAACCAACTGGAACAAAGAGGTAACTTGAAAAATACTAATCCCTTCTGAGTTAATGAACAAATCAAATAATTGTTACACATCACCTAAAGGTAGTTACATATAATATCCATAATAAGTTGATTAATCTAATAAATAAGGTAAAATTTTCTTTTTAATCATAAGGCATTAAAATAGGATAAATAACATAAATTGGTTGTGTGAAAATTCTTTATTCATCCATTCTTCCCTTGTGATTCAATTGCCTCGATTCCCTCCTCCATGCCCAAACCCAAAAACAAATTGTCCCAGTTTGATTTACAAAAAAGATTTAGAGACGACTGGGAAATATGTCCCAATTTCCTTGTCCAAATCCTTTTAATTTCAATGTGTAGTTGTCTAAAACTATTAAAATATATTTCCATACTATTGAGAAACAAACATATGTACATTAAATTTCAATTGTTGCTATTTGTACGATCACCAACCATCATCGCGTTGCACCCAAACCCACCAATTATCACCATTGTTATGCTGCAACAACTTTATGACGATACATTTATAGCATGGTCTTTATAAAATAACATGTAGGCGTCATATACAAAACGGCCATATCTATTGGGCTCATTACCATCACATTTCCATCAACTACTTGGGCTTAATTCCCAAGTACATATTGGGCTTCACTGTCTATCCAAGTTTTGTAACACAGTTAGTTTTGGATTTTCCTTTTTGTAAATTGCAGGCTTCTATTGCAGCAGAGAGGATAAAAATGTGGGGAGGGGAATCAAATGGAAAAGCCGATGATGCAGAGAAATGAACGAGTCATTGCATTAAGCTCATCAAGTGTATATGAAGAAATTTTGAAAATTTAAGTTGCTTATTGTTCAATGTAACAGCTCAGTAGTACTAGTGTTAATCATTGTAAGGAACTTTGCCAAAATTATTCTCAACTTGAAAGTGGACAAGACCCTTGATAAGTTAGCTTTTAGCTAATTTTTCTAGTGTTTTGATATAGCTTTACGCCCCATTTGTCAGAATTAATTGATTAATTATGCTTTGAATGATGAGTTTCGGTATATGAAGTAATGGAAGTGCCTAGAGGAAATAAAAGCATAAAAAACATGCATGAGAATTGTGAATTGAAGCTTAAAAGTGTTAAAAGAATGAAGGAAGAAAAGGTGAAGATGTGCGTATACGCTCCCTTCTTTCATAGCTACACTGCTAAGGACATGGAAGATGAAAATGTTGAGAGCTTATGAAATTAGCTACGCTAACTACCTACGCCAACTAAAGACCTGAAGCCATGCTACAGAAAGCTGTTATGCGTAGCTACGCACCACTTTTTGCATACGTAGCAACTGTCATGGGCTGCTTTCCATCATCGACCCATGACCCCTTGGACGCGCCCCGTGGCGTCCCGGCAAGCCTCCCAACGCCTAGCGCCACGGTCGGCCCCGTGGTCTCGGCAGCGCCAAGTGACAAGCGCGCATGCGCCTCTGTCGCCCCACCGATAATCAGTGCCAGCGCCCAGCGGCTGGTGAATGCCATCAGTGCCGCGCACACCGACAATCATGTTGCCAAAAGCGCCGCAAGCACAGACAGTGCCCCACACGCAGATCCAATTCTAACTACCAGCGCCCAGCCGCTGGCAGATCCAAATAGTGCCGCGCGCGCCCACAGCAATGCGCGCGCAGACCCTGCTACTCAAGACAAATTTGCGTCCATCGGACTTGCTTCCATGGAAGACTAAGTCATTTTCATTGTAATTATAGAGTAGTTTTACTTCATTCATTTTCAGTGTGCTTCTACAGCTTTCTTAGGTCAACTCATGTAACTTTGGTTTATTTTTTTTAAGCATTTTTAAGGGGGACCAAAGCATTCAAACATTCAAACAATTCTCTATACTGGTGTCTCTCCCCCCCGACACCGCATTGCATCTTGTAATAGCTTCCATCATCATCAATACAATCATCAGCTTTCATCATCAATTGCTCATTTTCCACTGCTCAATTGCTCACGACATTGGTTTTCCCGTATGACACTAACAATCTAGTCTAGCGTACGGAGAGGACCTCAGTTGGCGCATAGCAACCGCACTGATATCGGTTGCTTAGTTTTACGTCGCCCTTCTAAGAAACTTCAGGAAGGTGTCGCGTAACAGTTGGTATCAGAGCCTAGGCTCGACATCGGACGAGGTAACTCATTGCCATCATCATCACCATTTCTGACCATGGTGAATTACGGGGATCGCATCACGATCTTAGAACATACGGTTGACGCATTACGGCCCATCGTGGATACGTTGCCTGATCTAAAAGCCAGCCTAGTGCAAAGGTTAGACGACCTGGACCGCAGAATGCGGCATGCAAAAATTGACATAGTAAACATCAGTCACGACTCTGAGGAAGACCGGGAAACGACTGCCGTCGAGGCAACCAAAATTCATGGAAAATTCGAGGACCTCCAACAGGAGCGTGCCGAGGATTTAGCCCATCGAAAACTAGAGGCAGATGAACTGACCGTCATGCAGCAAACCATAGACAACTTGACAGGCCAGCTCAATGTTGTCAATACTGCCCTTCAAAGCCTGCTCAAAGGGGGCGAAAACCACATCAGGGGTGCCATGAACATTGCCCCCATGCCACAAAAGCTGAAAATTCCGGAGCCCAAGCCATAAAACGGAGCCCGGGATGCTAAAGAAGTGGAAAACTTCATCTTCGACATAGAATATTACTTCGATGCCGGTGGATAGTTGGAGGAATCCAAAAAGGTAGCAATTGCTACCATGTATCTTCAAGCCGATGCAAAACTCTGGTGGCGAGTCAAATACGAAGCCATCAGGGCTGGTGAGGATACTCTCAACACATGGGCAGAACTGAAGGCAGCCATACGCCTGCAGTTCTTCCCCGAAAATGTGGAATACAATGCAGGGAGAAAGTTGCGTGAACTCCGCCACACCAGGTCGGTGCGGGACTACGTGCGTGAATTCTCCGCACTCATGCTAAACATACAGGATATAGGGGACAAAGACAAACTGTTCGCATTCATAGAAGGTTTGAAACCTCATGCTCGTATGGAGCTGCAAAGACAACGGATAGATACCCTGCCCAAGGCCATTCAAGCTACAGAGTGACTTGGGGCTTATCAGTTGGAAACTCAGAAGGATAGGCCCTAGCCGCCTGTCCGAAGGGGATACAATGGGAGCCAACCTAGCAACGGTGGCCCGAACAGAAACGGAGGAGATCGAGATGCATCCAAATCTAAGACTCCTTCCTCAAGCAGCAACAATGCTGCATCAATCAACAATAATCAGAGGAGAAAGCCCCCATCAGAATGCCGTCATTGCGGAGGGGAACATTGGAACAATCAATGCCCCAATACACAAATCAATGCTCAACAAACTGTTGACGATGATGAGTCAGATCAGGATGGCTCAGTCGGCGTAGAACAAGTAGGTGCCTTTAACGCATTTGTTGGCTCCATTCATGATACCTTAGAGGGAACCAGTGCTGGCCACCCTAAGAGGAACGTATTCCCAATCGACAAGAAAGGGAAAGGAAAGGCGGATGATAGGCCTCCCTCATCGCAAAAGAGGACCCTAATATTTGTTGACATGAAAGTAAACGGCACACCTATTCGGGCATTGATAGACACGGGTGCTAGCCATAACTACCTGGCCTCAACTCAGTTGCAATGCCTCGGTCTAGCAGTGCAAAAATGCAAGGGTCGTGTCAAGGCTATCAACTCTCCATCTCAGCCAGTGAGTGGAATAGCCAAAGAAGTGCCAATGAAGCTTGGCCCATATAAGGGAATATTCGACCTACGCATAGCTATCATCGATGATTTCGAACTGATAGTGGGATTGGAATTCCTCAGGAAAACAAACACCATCCCGGTACCATATGCCAACATGCTCCTAATGATGGGAGACAACGGGGCCAAACCCTGCACCATACCGTGCATTCCCATAAATATATCCGCTGGAAACATCTCAGCCATGTAGTTAAAGAAGGGAACCAACAGACCTGAAACTACGGTTCTGGCTGCCATCAACATCATCAATCAAACATAAGATCATCGGCGTCCAACAGCTCATGGCGCCCCTTATTGTGTGAAGACTTGTCAAGCATTCCAAAAGGACAAGTCGGATCACTCAGCACAAGCGGGACTCTTGGAGCCGCTGCCTGTCCCATAGAGACCTTGGGAAAGCATTTCCCTGAATTTCATCACAGGATTACCCAAGGTCAGAAATCATGCAACCATCATGGTGGTAATAGATCAATTTTCCAAGTATGCTACCTTTATCACAGCCCTACAGAACATATCGTCAAAAGATACAACTCGACTCTTCTTTTAACATGTTGTCAAACATTGGGGTATGCCCAGCAACATCATTAGTGACTGCAACCCATGCATCACTATCAAATTTTGGACCCAACTCTTTAGTTGCCTCGGATCCAAATTGAGTTACAACTTAAGCCATCATTATCAGCAAATATATGATCAAACAGACCGGTTCAATGACATGCTGGAGGAATATCTCCGCCAATTTGCAACCGGGTCACAAACACATTGGGTGAAGCTTCTGGATGGTGTTCAGTTGTGTTTCAATTCACAAAAGTGTGCCCATACAAACAAAAGCGCTTTTGAAATTGTTACCGGACAGCAACCACTACTCCCATAGAATGTGAATGCACGAAACATGCCAACATCTCATCGAGCTGCCAGTTTCTTAACAGAATGGGAGCAAACTTTGAAGATAGTGCGGAGCTATCTTGTCAAATCCCAATACAGGGCAACGAGGTATGCCGAACAAAACCTTCGCTTTGCCCAACATCAAGCAGGGAACAAAGTGATGGTAAGAACCCTGAGGCAGAACTTATTTGCAAAGAGGACCCAAGATCCTCGCTTATTGCAAAGCTACATCGGGCTTTTTTCCATTGAAAGGCGCATCGGGAAATCCACATACCAGCTAAACACACCAGCCTGGTGAAAAATCCATCCAGTCTTCCATGTCAGCCGCCTCAGGCCATTTCAGAAATACATGGAAGATCATTCAGAAAGACATCACACAACACCGAGGGGAACAGACCTCCTAGCCAACAAGAGCCTAACCAATCATCATCATCCTGCAGGTAAGGCTCCGAGGACGTCACCAACTCAGGTGGGGGAGAATGTCATGGGCTGCTTTCCATCATAGACCCATGACCCCTTGGACGCGCCCCGTGGCATCCCGGCAAGCCTACCAACGCCTAGCGCCAAGGTCGGCCCCGTGGTCTCGGCAGCACCAAGTGACAAGCGCGAATGCGCCTCTGTCACCCCACTGATAATCAGTGCCAGCGCCCAGCGGCTGGCAAATGCCATCAGTTCCACTTGCACTGACAATGCCGTGCGCAAAAACCATCATGTTGCCAAAAGCACCGCAAGCACAGACAGTGCCCCGCGCGCAGATCTAATTCCAAGCACCAGCGCCCAGCCACTGGCAGATCCAAATAGTGCCGCGCGCGCCCACAACAATGCGCGCGTAGACCCTGCAGCTCAAGACAAAGTTGCTGCCATCAGACTTGCTTCCATAGAAGACTAAGTCCTTTTCATTGTAATTATAGAGTAGTTTTACTTCATTCATTTTCAGTGTGCTTCTACAGCTTTATTAGGTCAACTCATGTAACTTTGGTTTATTTTTTTTAAGAATTATTAAGGGGGACCAAAGCATTCAAACATTCAAGCATTCAAACAATTCTCTGTAGTGGTGTCTCTCCCCCCCGACACCGCATTGCATCTTGTAATAGCTTTCATCATCATCAATACAATCATCGGCTTTCATCACCAATTGCTCATTTTTCGCTGCTCAATTACTCACGACATTGGTTTTCCCGTATGGCACTAACAATCTAGTCTAGCGTACAGAGAGGACCTCAGTTGGCGCACAGCAACCGCACTGACATCGGTTTCTTAGCTTTACGTCGCCCTTCCAAGGAACTTTAGGAAGGCGCCGCGTAACAGTTGGTATCAGAGCCTAGGCTCGACATCGGACAAGGGAACTCATTGCCATCATCATCACCATTTCTGACCATGGTGAATTACGGGGATCGCATCACGACCCTAGAACAGACGGTTGACGTATTACGGCCCATCGTCGATACGTTGCCTGATCTAAAAGCCAGCCTAGTGCAAAGGATGGGTGACCTGGACTGCAGAATGCGGCGGACAGAAATTGACATAGTAAACATCAGTCACGACTCTGAGGAAGACCGGGAAACGGCTGCCGTCGAGGCAACCAAAATTCATGGCAAATTCGAGGACCTCCAACAAGAGCGTGCCGAGGATTTAGCCCATCGGAAACTAGAGGCAGACGGACTGACCGTCATGCAACAAACCATAGACAACTTGACAGGCCAGTTCAATGTTGTCAATACTACCCTTCAAAGCCTGCTCAAAGGGGGCAAAAACCACATCAGGGGTGCCATGAACATTGCCCCCATGCCACAAAAGCTGAAAATTCCGGAGCCCAAGCCATAAAATGGAGCCCGGGATGCTAAAGAAGTGGAAAACTTCATCTTCGACATAGAACATTACTTCGATGCCGTTGGATAGTTGGAGGAATCAAAAAAGGTAGCAATTGTTGCCATGTATCTTCAAGGCGATGCAAGACTCTGGTGGCGAGTCAAATACGAAGCCATCAGGGCTAGTGAAGATACTCTCAACACATGGGCAGAACTGAAGGCAGCCATACGCCTGCAGTTCTTCCCCGAAAATGTGGAATACAATGCATGGAGAAAGTTGCGTGAACTCCGCCACACCAGGTCAGTGCAGGACTACGTGCGTGAATTCTCTGCACTCATGCTAAACATACAGGATATAGGGGACAAAGACAAACTGTTCGCATTCATAGAAGGTTTGAAACCTCATGCTCGTATGGAGCTACAAAGACAATGGATATATACCCTGCCCAAGGCCATTCAAGCTGCAGAGTGACTTGGGGCTTATCAGTTGGAAACTCAGAAGGATAGGCCCTAGCCGCCTGTCCGAGGGGGATACAACGGGAGCCAACCTAGCAACGGTGGCCCTAATAGAAACGGAGGAAATCGAGGTGCATCCAAATCTAAGACTCCTTCCTCAAGCAGCAACAGTGCTGCATCAGTCAACAACAATCACGGGAGAAAGCCCCCATCAGAATGCCGTCATTGCGGCGGGGAACATTGGAACAATCAATGCCCCAATACACAAATCAATGCTCAACAAACTATTGACGATGATGAGTCAGATCAGGACGGCTCAGTCGGCGTAGAACAAGTAGGTGCCTTCAACGCATTTGTTGGCTCCATTCATGATACCTTGGAGGGAACCAGTGCTGGCCACCCAAGAGGAACGTATTCCCAATTGACAAGAAAGAGAAAGGAAAGGCGGATGATAGGCCTCTCTCATCGCAAAAGAGGACCCTAATGTTTGTTGACATGAAAGTAAACAGCACACCTATTCGGGCATTGATAGACACGGGTGCTAGCCACAACTACCTGGCCTCAACTCAGGTGCAACGCCTCGGTCTAGCAGTGCAAAAATGCAAGGGTCGTGTCACGGCTATCAACTCTCCATCTCAGCCAGTGAGTGGAATAGCCAAAGAAGTGCCAATGAAGCTTGGCCCATATAAGGGAATATTCGACCTACGCATAGCTATCATCGATGACTTCGAACTGATAGTGGGATTGGAATTCCTCAGGAAAACAAACACAATCCCGGTACCATATGCCAACATGCTCCTAATGATGGGAGACAACGGGGCCAAACCCCGCACCATACCGTGCATACCCATAAAGATGTCCGCTGGAAACATCTCGGCCATGTAGTTAAAGAAGGGAACCAACAGACCTGAAACTACGGTTCTGGCTGCCGTCAACATCATCAATCAAACATAAGATCATCGGCGTCCAACAGCTCATGGCGCCCCTCATTATGTGAAGACTTGTCAAGCATTCCAAAAGGACAAGTCGGATCACTCAGCACAAGCGGGACTCTTAGAGCCGCTGCCTGTCCCACAGAGACCTTGGGAAAGCATTTCCCTGAATTTCATCACAGGATTACCCAAGGTCAGAAATCATGCAACCATCATGGTGGTAGTAGACCAATTTTCCAAGTATGCTACCTTCATCACAGCCCCACAGAACATATCGTCAAAAGATACAACTCGACTCTTCTTTTATCATGTTGTCAAACATTGGGGTATGCCCAGCAACATCATTAGTGACTGCGACCCACGCTTCACTAGCAAATTTTGGACCCAACTCTTCAGTTGCCTCGGATCCAAATTGAGTTATAACTTAAGCCATCATTATCAGCAAGCTTATGATCAAATAGACCGGTTCAATGACATGCTGGAGGAATATCTCTGCCAATTTGCAACCGGGTCACAAACACATTGGGTGAAGCTTCTGGATGCTGCTCAGCTGTGTTTCAATTCATAAAAGTGTGCCCATACAAACAAAAGCGCTTTTGAAATTGTTATCGGACAGCAACCATTACTCCCATAGAATATGAATGCACCAAACATGCCAACATCTCATCGAGCTGCCAGTTTCTTGACAGAATGGGAGCAAACTTTGAAGATAGTACGGAGCTATCTTGTCAAAGCCCAAGACAAGGCAATGAGGTTTGCCGAACAAAACCTTCGCTTTGCCTAACATCAAGTAGGGGACAAAGTGATGGTAAGAACCCCGAGGCGAAACTTATTTGCAAAGAGGACCCAAGATCCTCGCCTATTGCAAAGCTACATCGGGCCTTTTTCCATTGAAAGGCGCATCGGGAAATCCACATACCAGCTGAACACACTAGCCTGGTGAAAACTCCATCCAGTCTTCCATGTCAGTCGCCTCAGTCCAATTCAGTAATACATAGAAGATCATTCAGAAAGACATCTCACAACACCGAGGGGAACAGACCTCCTAGCCAACAAGAGCCTAACCAATCATCATCATCCTGCAGGTAAGGCTCCGAGGATGTCACCAACTCAGGTGGGGGAGAATGTCATGGGCTGCTTTCCAAATACTGCCGCGCGCGCCCACAACAATGCGTGCGCAGACCCTGCTGCTCAAGACAAAGTTGCTGCCATCGGACTTGCTTCCATAGAAGACTAAGTCCTTTTCATTGTAATTATAGAGTAGTTTTACTTCATTCATTTTCAGTGTGCTTTTACAGCTTTGTTAGGTCAACTCAAGTAACTTTGGTTTATTTTTTTTGAGCATTATTAAGGGGGACCAAAGCATTCAAACATTCAAGCATTCAAACAATTCTCTGTACTGGTGTCTCTCCCCCCGACACCGCATTGCATCTTGTAATAGCTTTCATCATCATCAATACAATCATCAGCTTTCATCATCAATTGCTCATTTTCCGCTGCTCAATTGCTCACGACATTGGTTTTCCCGTACGACCCTGACAATCTAGTCTAGCTTACGGAGGGGACCTCAGTTGGCGCATAGCAACCGCACTAACATCGGTTGCTTAGCCTTACGTCGCCCTTCTAAGGAACTTCAGGAAGGCGCCGCGTAACAGTACGCATGCATCCGGGGGGCAGTTTTGTCATAATTTTTAGACGACTATAAATAGATTTCTAGCTGGATTTCTTAGGTCATCTTTAATTCTCTGGTACTCTACAACAACTTTTGAGCTATTTTGGGAAGGATTGGGAGATCAACAACACTTTTGTTTGAATATTCTTACAACTTTAGTCTTTAATTATGCTTATGTTCTTATTTCATCTTGTATTTTTCATTTTTAGTATGAGTAACTAATTTCTTAAGCTAGTATTGTGAATCCTAAGTGGGGTTATGCTTTTGGATTGTTAATATAAATTCGAAGTTTGATTAAGCTTTGTGTTATCTAATTACTCCATGCTTTATTGATTGATTTTGTGGTTGCAAACACTAAATTCATGCATATTTTGCTTGTTTAACATGGAAGAATAGAACTTAGCTTAGGTACAAGTAATGAGCAAGTAATTAAGTGGATTAATCACTTGATTAATAAACTCTAGCTGGGAATAATGTGATTTCTACTTAGGCTAATCAATTGCTTATCATTGAGCCTTAGTTGACTTGGAAGAGCAACTTGGAGTAAAAACCTCTTAATTGTTGGAAGACATTAAGTTGGTAGAATAGAAATTGAAGCCATAACACATGCTTAGTTAACTAGAATTGAACATTTGTATGCCCAAAAGCATAACCTATACGAAGGGGAAGCAATCGCAGCACCTCTTTCTTATTTATTACTGTTTACCCTTAAAACGGATAACAATTGAATTTATACGCGGTTTTAAGGATATGTGGATAGATTCAACACAAATAATCAAGAATGTTAGATAAACGAGTTAAAGACAAAAGAATAATCAAACCGATTGTGACGTTAATGCCAGACTCGGATTAAAGCTGGACAGTAATTCTGCCCTCGATCGGACCCCAACTCGAAGCTAATTGCGTGTAAAGAACAACAGTAAAATAAGAATTTTTTAATAGCTAGAGAGTAGAAAATGAACTTGTATTGCCTTGGTTTTCGTGTTACAATATGTCCTATTGAGTAAAAAGCTCCCCTTCATATAGTAGGAGTGTTTCACCCTTAGTACAATTTTAAAAAAGGTAAAAAATCCTCCTTTCTCGTCAATTACTGATTCGCTACCGACATCGGACGAGATCCACACCGTGATATTTGGTTGGGTGCGGATATCACGGCCCTCTGTTAGTCGTGTGCAACCGTTTGTCGTGCTTTCTGAGGTCTTGGAGCTCGTTCTGGATTCGGGGAGTGTTGTCTTATCAGGCCCGATGGCGAGTACCCCATTCCAGCCTCGATCCAAAGAGTTCCCAACTTCGGTCTCGATCTCCTACATTCATATTCTTACTTCGTTTGACTTACTGGGAAATCGGGGTGTGCGCTAACCCCGAGTTCACCCGTATACAATTACAACTATATTTTTACTCGCATTCTAAGTGTTCAATAAAATTCCTAAACTAGTTTTCATGGTAATTCTAGAAGCAGCTCTAGAAGTAATTGAACAACCACTCTGTCTTTGAAGATTACATTAAGAATCACTAAGTTTACACACATTTGGACACTCTAACACACACCTACTCCTTGTGGTATTCGACTCTTGTTAGGTTTATTATTGCTAATGACCATGCTACGCTTCATTAAGAGGTGTAGGATTGGATGTCATTAATATTTGGCGTCGTTGCCGGGGATTACAATGTTCTTATATTACTTTGTTATTGTGTGTTGTCTTGAGTTCTTATCTTTCTTCGTGATACTTTGATTCGTGTGTGCTTGTTGTAGGTTACCAATGGAGAACAACAATGACCTTGGTGATTTGCCTCTTGGGGCAGTTAATGAAGATATGTCAGATGAAAGAGCGGTCCAGGTTCAAGGAAACCAGCGTGGTAAAGGTCAAAACCAAAACCAGCCTCCTCCGCCTCCACCTCCACCTCCTCCACATGGCCAAGCGGTTTAACAACATGCCGCACTAAATGATGTCTATGCAAGTGCAATTGTCCCCCTCGCATTACGTCGGACAATTTTCAAATTACAAAAGTCATGCTCACCTTGCTTGAGCAAAGAGGCTACTTCATCAGAGCACCTCATCAAAATGCATACAAGCACTTATTGGGATTCATAGATGCTTGGTGGGGAAGTAAGCAGACAAATATGTCCGAAGACGCTTTGAAATTGAGGTTATTTCCTTTCTTCCTAAGGAGAAAAGTCTTGGATTGGTTAGAGAGCTTACCAAGTCATTCTATCCATACTTGGGATGCATTGACGGAGAAGTTTATTGCCAAATTCTTCTCACCCGGACACATGGCTACTTTGAGGGATGAAATCTTGGCATTCAAGCAAGAACCAAATGAGCCACTACACGAAATTTGGGAACGCTATAGAACCATGGTGAAGGAATATCCTAACAATGATATGACGGAGAACATGTTGCAACAAACCTTCTACCGTTGGATTAATACAACCAACCAATGTGTAGTAAACCAACTTGCCGGTGGAAACTGCATGACCACGCCTTAGCCGAAGGCTTCTGCCATACTTGATGAGATCGCGGAGACATCATCGGCTTGGTGATCCCAAGCAAATGTTCCTCAAGGGGATCCGAATATAATTCACCTCAATAAGGAGTTGCAAGATCATGGTCAAGACATAGCCGAGTTGACCACCACTAGAAATGACCCCCCTTCTAGAGGAAATAGGAGGCTTTGCTGGGCTCCCATAGGATAGCCCTGGCTTGTTGGTACCGGAAAACCGTACTTCTCGAGGTTTCCTAAAAATGATGGGTTTCAGGAAAAATGATGAGTTAGTCTGTCTAAAGAAATTTTACATACCATTCTACTTCCTTTACCAGCGTTATGGTCATAACAAGTCATATCGTCTATACCATGATGAATTTTCCATCTCTTCTTTGGGTTGGACTCACTGCCTCATTTTTGTATTCATTGTTTATTTTCTGGGAATGCTGATATTCCCGATATAAGGAGAAAGGAATCACACTCGCCTAGATATAGTCACTAAGACCCTAATAGAAGGAATTGAGGGGCAAACTTATACTATTGTCCCAATGATTGTGGCTGAGATGTACCGAGCCTTAGACCATTGCAAAAAGGGATATAGGCATTTCGAGGGTTGCAATTTGTTGCTGCAAATATGGTTGTTGAAACACCTTCAGAGAGGACAATACCGTCAAGAATTTCCGCGATGACCATGGAATGACCACATAGTTTATCACCATCTGAAGAGAATGACTTTTATCCCAGACAGATTTGCACAACCGGGAAACACTGTTAGCTGGGTACATTTCTTTAGCAATTTGACTGATGACAAGGTATATTGGATGTTCGAGTGGTTCCCTAGCAGTAAATTCATCATCAGGTCGAGAGATATTCCTCATCTAGTGCTAATCAGATTAAGGGGAATCTATCCTTATGCTCCTATCGAAGTCATGAGGCAAGCTGGGAGAAAACAGGTTATACCACGAGTTTCCAAAATGGTTCATTACAAAGCAAACTTCCAAGGGAATGTCATTCCATTCACGTTCGAGGCACAACACATGTGGCATCAAAAGATAATTGTGAAAAAAGATACCATCGAGCCAGACAGGTATCATGCCAGCCATGTGTACCTCTACCCATCATGGTTGGTCAATGACATAGCAGGAGAGGTCAAGCCAAGGGTTGATTTGAGAAATAGGGTCATAGACGACGCTGCTGAAGCACAAGTCAAATACAAGAGGTTGCGCAAAAGGGTCTTTGAATCTGAGGCCAGGCATTTGGATCATGCCAGCCATGTGTACCTCTACCCATCATGGTTGGTCGATGACATAGCAGGAGAGGTCAAGCCAGGGGTTGATTTGAGAAATAGGGTCATAGACGACGCTGCTGAAGCACAAGTCAAATACAAGAGGTTGCGCAAAAGGGTCTTTGAATCTGAGGCCAGGCATTTGGAACAACATAAAATGGACATGGAAGCAATCAATAAATGGAGGGGAATCGCTACTAAATCAACAGAAAGGTTGGAGTATTTGGAGCAGGGTTTGATGGAACTTGAGGGAAAGATGAAGAAAAGGGTCTCGGATTGTCAAAACACAGAGGGAAATGAAGGAGGACATCTAGCAAGGGCATATTTGCTATTGGACATGTGCGGCCTGGGGAATCTGATTGACGGGGCTAAGAAGGCCAAGCTTGGAGAAGGTCCCTCTGGGACCAAGTAGATTAGGGGTGATGTTTTCTAAATTCGTTTTAGAATTTGATTGTAATAAGGCAAATGTCACTAGTGACTCTTTATAATTATTTCGTTTTAGTAGAGATTTGGTCTATTTATCATATTAATGAAATGATGCAGTTATCAGCATTGAGTTTTCTCCAAAGCTATATGTCGCTAGGCCTACCACGGGCACAATGAGGTCCCCAAATTAGGATGAGACCCAATTCCCTTCTCTCCACCTTGGCAATCTCCGTCACCTCTTTTGGACCAATGAGATCACTCCACATCACCCGTATCTCTCACTCACAAAGAAAACACAAATGAATCTGGACCATTGGTCTATCCTATAAACGGTCCGCATTTAATCCTCTTTTTCTATTTTTTTTCTTTAGTCTTATAAGACTCAATCTCCGCCGTCAAAACCCAGAGATCCTATGGCCCTCATATTCCCTCATTTAAAATGTTTTAATCCTAAAATATCAGGACCGTTGATCTAAACTACCAACGGCCAAGATCTTATTCCCATATCTTAAACTCGGAGACGACCACCCCTATCTCCCAAACCCTAATCACTCTAACACGAACCCGACCTCCTCACTTTACCTTTTCTCTCCCTTTTCTCTCAAACTTACATGCTTAAATCAATCAAAAACCTTGCACAAATTCGTGCAAGGTCATGAATCCATCAGGAAATCATCCATCTTGTCTTCTTTGTCCGCGATTCTCGCTAAACCTTTCCTCTTTAACCGATAAAATTTGAAATCCCCAAATCTTAACCCTAGACTCAAAGATGAAAGTTCAAATCATTTAGTTTCTGTTATGTTCTTTCAAATCGGAGCATGCATGAGCATGTCTCAGAATCTAATCATGTTTATTTGAGGTCCAGATGTCAAATGCAATAACCTCTGAACATTGAAGATTTATCCGATGGTCCTTGGCTTCAACGGTCAATCTATCCCCCCCCGCCAGGTAAAACCCTCACTAATTTTCACCTATGTCTCTTAGATTTCCACTCGATTTAGCTTACATCAATTGGTAATCGTCATCTTCTTCTATCTGATTTGAATCCTATGAAACCCTAAAGCCTTCAATAACCACTGTTGCAGCCAAACGCACAAGCAATTATGTGCGGTCGTCAAGTAATAAAGTGACTAAAAATTGGATGTCGAACCCACGAGTACTTGTGATTAACTATTAACTAAATTAGACTATTCTAATTATCTAAACAAGAATTAAACCTTGAATTATGTGACCTTAATCTAATTAATATTAAAAGAAAACAAATAATGAACTCTGAACAAAGGAAGAGAATTTTTTTATGTTATCAACATAATGAAAACGATCCAGGGTTATGGGCTATCTAACATTCCTATTGCATTCTTCAATTGAATTGACTAACTAATTTATGTAGTTTATTGGTTAACAGGGTTAATATTGCTCATAAGAATCTGTCGAGTTCTTACTCGCATATTCAAGCTAACCTAACTCCAATATGTCTATGGAGTTAGAATAAACAAGAACGCATTTATAATTCCTTTAAATCAACCAAGCAAGGCAATTAGCTATATGTCTATCCTAACTGCGAATCCGTTCCCCGATGCCCAGGTTCAAGAACTTACTCTACTCAATCCTATATGCAATATAGAATTCCGACTTTCGAATTCAACCCTAGATTCGTAAGTAGTATTCAATTGGTGATCAAGCAATCAAATAATTAAGCGCAAGATTGAATAAATAAACCAGTATGATAATCAAGAAACCAAAATCAATATCCAAATAACAATAGTCATGAAAGAACCACAACCCTAGAACGTGAAGTTTAGCTCAACATAGACATGGTATCCAAACAACAAATCATACAAAGAAACATAAAAATTACTATGTCTGGTAGAAGAAAGATGAAACCCAGCCTCCACGGCGGCTCTGTGCTCTCCCTTAGTCAAAAGTTAAGTAAAACCTGTGTTTACTGACTATTTATAGATGTAGGAATAGGCCTAGGCAAAATAACCAAGTCCAAGACAAAAAACGAGACAAAATTGCCTCAAATCCCAAACACCGTGCGTCACCACATGGAACGTACGAAGCAGCTCGCGCTGGATCTCGCGTCTCTCAGCCTAACGCGAGGAATTTCTCTCGCGTCGCCTAACTCTTTCTGCTTCCACTATTTGCTGCCTAACTTCTTCGATTTTATTTTCCAATTGATGCTTCATGTCTTTTTGCAATCTTTCAGCCAATTAACTTAATTAATGCTCATGCTTTCAACTTCCTCCATCATAATGTCATAATGTTTCCATCATTAGGTACTCATGTGCTACTAATTGTAGTGTATAAAATACACTTAAAATATTCATCTTGCTCCCAAATTCCATCTTCAAACTACCTACACTCAAATTAAACTCAATTAAGCACAAATATAGTATAATTTAATATTAAATCCTGAAAATATATGGTAAGTAATGCACTAAAAATATATAATTATAGCCAAACATCACTACCCCACACTTAAAACGTTACTCGTCCTCGAGTCAACCAACAATTTACCTTGAGCACTTTATATGTAACACATTTGAAGCACATTATACCAATGACTATGGTTGATAGCAACCATTAAACTCTAGCATATGCAATCACATACACTTCCCTTCACTTTATGTCATACTTCACAAACATTCAAAACAAAGACAACATGCTCATAACAATCCTAGCCTCAAAAACTGACTCAATATCACAATGCACTCATGGCTTGTCAACATTGTAGAGAAGTCTAATAACGTTACCTATCCCTCGTGAAATCATGTGCCCTCACAACAAGAATAAGAGAGTAAGTTGAATCCACATATTCAAATCAAATGCTCAAATATATTTTAAGGACTCACATATATCAAAGGAAATCGCTCACTCTCCCAAAGAAGTCACATGCATACAATTGGTACCATAAGCTTGCCCAAAATATAAATCTCTACTAATGTAAGCTCGCTCGATATGAAATCAATTAGGACTTTTTCATGGTTGTAATGTGGGCTAAGGGACGGGTAGGATATATTTAGGAATAGTGGTTCACCCTCCTAAGAACTTTAACACATCACAAAATTAACTTTTAAGCGCAAATGTTTCAATCCCAACTTCAATTTCACAACTAAAATCACCCTAAAAAACGTTCCCTATTTCTTTAAGCACTACTTTAATTTATACCCCACTAGCAAGAACAAGATGTCAATTTATTTATCTATTTTTTTTCTTTTTATTTCAATAATAGTTTTCTCTTCTTTTACAATTTTCTTTAGTGGTGTATTCCTTTACAAAATAAGTGCACTTTTCTTCCTTTCATTGGTTCCACTCTAAAGCCATCCAAATTCCCTCCTTACTTATTCTAGCGCTCATTTTACAATTAAAGTGCTTTAAGAGGTAAAAGGATCAAAATAATATCAATTAAAAACAAAAGGGATATTGGCTTTTTAATGTGGGTACCAAATAAAAGTCTATAGGTTTAAAAGGGTTAACTAGGGATAAATTTTATTCATGGTAAGCAATAAAGCTTAAAATTTCCTAAAGGAATATGAGGATATCTTTGCATGGTCCTATGATGATATGACCGGTTTGAGCATATCCATAGTGGCTCATAAACTACCTACCAACCCAATGTGTCTGCTGGTAAAGCAGAAGCTCAGAAAGTTCAAGCCAGATATGAGTTTGAAAATCAAAGAAGAAGTCACCAAGCAGATCAAAGTTAAGGTTCTCAGAGTGGTTGAATATCCAACTTGGTTGGCTAACATCGTGCCAGTTCCGAAGAAGGATGGGAAAGTCAGAGTATGCATCGATTATAGGGACCTAAACAAAGCAAGTCCCAAAAATGATTTCGCGTTACCCAACATACACATACTGATCGACAACTACGCCAAGCATGAACTCCAATCCTTTGTGGATTGCTTCGCGGGATATCATCAGATCTGGATAGATGAAGAGGACGTCGAAAGACAACTTTTATCACACCATGGGGGTGTACTGCTATAAAATGATACCGTTTGGTATGAAGAATGTTGGGGCCACTTATATGAGGGCCATGACAACTATTTTTCACGACATGATACACAAAGAGATAGAGGTATACGTGGATGACGTCATCATCAAATCCAAGAAGAGTACAGATCACATAGCAAACTTGAGGAAATTCTTTGATCGGCTTCAGAGGTACAATTTGAAATTGAATCCAGCAAAATGTGACTTCGGGGTCCCCACAGGAAAGTTATTAGGATTTATCGTCAGCCACCGAGGAATTGAGCCAAACCCATCAAAGGTCAAGGCTATCCAAGATTTGCCACCTACAAAGAACAAGAAAGACGTGATGAGTTTCTTGGGATGTCTTAATTACATCAGCCGCGTCATAGCACAATCAACCGTGATCTGTGAGCCAATTTTCAAAATGTTAAAGAAGGATGCTGTAACCAGTTGGACTGAAGACTGCCAGAACGCTTTTAAGAGAATCAAAGAATATTTATCCGCACAGCCAGTCCTGGTCTCGCCAGAACCTGGTAGACCACTGCTACTCTATCTCTCTCTATTAGATGGGGCTTTCGGTTGTGTCTTGGGACAACACGATGAGACGGGAAGGAAAGAACAAGCCATATACTATCTGAGTAAGAAGTTTACACCCTATGAAGCACGATATTATTTGCTGGAATGCACATGCAGTTCTTTGACCTGGATAGCCCAGAAACTGAGGCACTACTTCTGCGCCTATACCACATATCTCTTATCAAGGATGGATCCTCTGAAGTACATCTTCCAGAAAGCCATGCCTACAGGGAAGCTGGCAAACTGGCAGATATTATTGAGTGAATTCAACATCGTCTATGTGACTCAGAAAGTGGTTAAGGGACAAGCATTAGCGGATCATCTTGCGGCAAATCCTGTAGGAGGAGAATACAAACCACAAAATGTATTTTCCTCATGACGAAGTATCACTCATAGGAGAAGATATCGCCGAAGCTTACGACGGATGGAGAATGTTTTTTGATGGAGCCGCAAACTTTAAAGGAGTAGGTATTAGAGCCGTTTTGGTGTCAGAAATATGTCAACATTATCCGGTATCCGTGAAACTCAGATTTCCATGCACCAATAATATGGCAAAAATATGAGGCTTGCATATTGGGGCTCAATTTGGCCGTTGACATGAATATCCAGGAATTACTGGTAATTAGTGATTCAGATCTTCTGATACATCAGGTGCAGAGAGAATGGGCTATAAAGAATACTAAGATATTACCATATCTATATCATGTGCAAGAGATGATAAATAGGTTCACGAAGATAGAGTTTAGACATGTCCCGAGAATCCAGAATGAGTTCGCAGATGCATTGGCCACTTTGTCATCCATGATACAACATCCGGATAAGAATTTCATCGACCCCATTCCGGTAAGGATTCATAATCAGCCAGCTTACTGCGCTCATGTTGAAGAAGAAGAAGACGGGATTTCATGGTTCTATGACATCAAGGAGTACTTGGCAAAAAGAGAGTACCCGGAGCATGCAAATCATACTAAAAAACGCATGCTCCGAAGATTGTCCAACCATTTCTTCCAAAGTGGAGTAATTCTGCATAGAAGGACTCCATACTTAGGATTATTACGGTGTGTTGACGCCAAGGAAGCTTCCAAACTGCTCGAAGAGATACACTCTGGAACTTGCGGACCACACATGAATGGTTTCGTTTTAGCCAAAAGATACTGAGGGCAGGTTATTTTTGGATGACTATATAAACAGACTGCATCAGGTATGTCCAGAAATGTCATCAGTGCCAAATACACGAAGATATGATACGGGTGCCGCCAAATGAACTCAATGCAATGAGTGTACCTTGGCCTTTTGCCGCTTGGGGAATGGACGTCATTGGACCAATCGAGCCTACCACTTCAAACGGGCATAGGTTCATTTTAGTGGCCATAGACTACTTCACAAAATGGGTCGAAGCTGCATCCTACAAAGCTGTAACCAAGAAAGTCGTCACAGATTTTGTCAGAAATCGTATTGTTTGCCGATTCAGGGTTCCAAAGTCCATCATCACCGACAACGCTGCCAATCTCAACAGTGACCTAATGAAATCTATGTGTGAGACCTTCAAAATCAAGCACAAGAATTCCACAACATACAGGCCTCAAATGAATGGAGCCGTGGAGGCAGCAAACAAGAATATCAAGAAAATACTAAGGAACATGGTAGACAACCACAAGCACTGGCACGAGAAGTTACCATTTGCCTTATTGGGGTACCGTACCATAGTCCGCATATCAACCGGGGCAACTCCCTATTTGCTGGTCTGCGGTACCGAAGCTGTCATTCCTGCCGAGGTTGAAATTCTTTCTCTAAGAATTATACAAGAAGCTGAACTCAGTGATGCAGAATAGATAAGAAGCCACTATGAACAATTAGCTCTCATTGACAGGAAAAGAATGAATGCAGTGTGTCATGGTCAACTCTATCAGAATAGGATGTCCAGAGTTTTCAACAAAAGGGTCAAACCTAGATAGTTCACACCGGGGCAGTTGGTATTGAAGCGGATCTTCCCGCATCAAGATGAAGCCAAAGGGAAATTTTTGCCCAATTAGCAAGGGCCCTACATGGTTCACCGAGTACTAACAGGAAGAGCACTCATACTCGCAGAAATGGACGGAGAGGTTTGGCAAAAGCCTATCAATTTAGATGCAGTCAAAAGATATTATGTTTAGAATGTTTGCATTTCTTCATCTGATGTAATTGAACTACGCTCGACCTGATTCCCGTTTGAGAGGGGATACGTAGGCAGCCCTGTGGGTTCATTCACAATTCAATAAAATTTTCATTTTCCCCACAACCAGAAACTGGGGCAGAATTTTGAGGAGGATCCTCAAAATTACGGAGCAAGTCCAGCCAACGTCATCATATGTAGAACGGTCAGAGAATCGCCTAAGTAAACTGGGGCAGAATTTTGAGGGGGACCCTCAAAATTCTAAGGAAGTCGCAATGTCTCTCAAGCGTCACATTCATCAGTTCATCTAATTTATCCGATTATGCATACTAATGTATTTTAAATAACTACATTCATCATATGCACGCACATTTTCGAAAACTTTATTTTTTATGAAACAATCAGATGCTACCCGTGGTAACTCAAGCAAGACTTCGATATAGAGCAAAGCAAAGCAGGCAGGCGGAGGTGCGAACCAACCTTCCCCCGTAAAACTCACGACTGTCCTTTGGATGTAGGAACAAGAAATATTCTCAAATTCGGGCGCACCTCAGAATCACTGTCTTCATAACGACAAAGTTGCCAAGCGCAAACACATTTCCAGCTAAGAAATACTTTGCTATTACTTATTATCTGTTCATTTCATGAGACTAAGCATTGTCTCCATCCTGCATAAGGCTAAGCACTGCCTTCCCCTGCATAGGGACTAAGCATTGTCTCCACCTTTGCATGAGGCTAAGCCCTGCCTCCTCAATTGCACAAGGATAAGCATTGCCTCCCAATGCATGAGGCTAAGCCCTGCCTCCTTAATTGCATAAGGCTAAGCACTGCCTTCCACTGCATGAGACTAAGCATTGTCTCCAATCTTTGCATGAGGCTAAGCCCTGCCTTCCATTGCATGAGACTAAGCGTTGTCTCCAATCTTTGCATGAGGCTAAGCCCTGCCTCCTCTATTGCATATGGCTAAGCACTGCCTTTCATTGCTTCCTTAATTGCATAAGGCTAAACACTGCCTTCCATTGCATGAGACTAAGCACTGTCTCTAATCTTTGCATGAGGCTAAGCCCTGCCTCCTTAATTGCATAAGTCTAAGCACTGCCTTCCCTTTGAACGAAACTAAGCATTGTCGCCATTCCTGCATGAGACTAAACATTGTCTCTCCTTGCATAACCACAAAAGCTATGCTATTCAAAACCTTGCACTGTTCTCTACCTCGGGGCTAAGCTCTGCCCCCGATCTTACACGAGACTAAGCTCTGTCTTGTTTTGCATCATGTCTTTGCATCTCATGGGCTGAAATATCCATTTTGTCCAAAGGCGTCATAGTCCGAAGGCATCATCCTCATAGCCGGAAGACACCATGCCATGGCCTGAGGATCTCTCAATATTGCACATTATTATTCAAAGGCGTCATAGTTCAGGGGCACCATCCTCATGTCCCGAGAACATCATTTCATGGCCTGTGAATCCCCTATCTCACGATTCATGCCCGAGACATCATGGTCTGAGGACACCATCCCCATCGTCCAAAGACAACTTTCATGGTCCAAAGGAAATTTGCATCATGTTTAAATTCTCGCAATAATCCATATATACTTGCATGCATTGTGTTTTAAGTTTTACAGGTAATCCAGGAAGTAACCGTTCTCCTAACGGGAGCAATTTTCGCTCTGATTTCCGTTCAATGTTCATATCTTGTAATTATTTCAAAAGTAACCAACCACTGCCCGTTACTTGTTCCCGTATGATAACCGTTCAAATATCCATATCTGATTCTTTTAAAACCAGGGATATGTAGGCAACTCAGAAACCAGAGTTCGGCCTATATTTTTCAAAATCACCCCATTCGGCCATCATTTCTTTACCCGACAACTCTTTCATCATTTTCGGGTAAAGAGGGGCAGCTGTTGATATATATATATATATATATATATATATATATATATATATATATATATATATATATATATATATATATAAGAGGGGCAACTGTTGATATATATATACTTTCAAAATAGTGCATATGCATCATCATTAGTTTATAAGCATATACAGGTACTTTTCATAATTTTTCATAATTTGTAAAGACTTTAAACCAATTTATTTCTGCATTTTTATTGTATAAATATCCAGTAATTATCCTTCAAATTATTTTTTATGATGATTTAATCATCTAAACTTATCATTTATACCATATGCATTTGCATTTTTAAGGCTAAATTACACATTTTGCAATAATAGCCCATATGCATGTATAATTATATTATTTATGCAAACGAAAACCTTTTATATTTTTATAATGTTAAATTATTATTTTTAATCTTTTACTACACAAATAATATTTTTGTTATTTATTAATTACTTTTATAAATTATTGTTTGCTAAAATGTTGGGTATTTAAAAACTAGTCTCACACTAAACCTATTTTCGGACCAAACAATGGCCGAAAGTACCTAATACACTGGCCCAAATACCCCAGACCAAACCAAATTAACCCAACCCCTTAAACCCGGTCGCGACCCATTTAACCACCCGACCCAAGACCCATTTCAAATCGTGGCCGTTGATCTCTGAGATCAACGGCCCACATTACACCCTCCCCTTTAACTACCCTAACCCTAATCTCACTCCCCCTCATCCGCCGCCTCTGCATCCCCTCACCTCCCTTCTCCCTCCTAAGAACCCTAGCGCCGCCTCCCCTAAAATCTCTCCTAATCCCACCAGATATGGGATTATACGGCCATTTCTTACCATACTCGATCCCCTTCTGGTACTAGCTACTCTTCTATAGTGCTTACCTAAACATGACAAGAAAATCTCCTCAAAATCGAACCAAAATCGGTTCAAATCCCTATTTTTTGAGTGTTATTCCGTCTATGTTCATCCTATGCTACTGTGAGTTCGAACATTTGATTATATTCTGTTGATTCTTACTTACCCTAAAAATTAGGGTTTCAGATCTCTTTAGATCGAATCAAAATTGGTTCGATTCTTTGATTTTAAGCGAGGTTTCTCTATATTCATCTATTTTGTGCAACGTTTGATTTTTTTATTTTTAGATTCTGACGATTTTTTGTACTTTCCCTAAAACTAGGGTTTTGAAATTTCTCTCTTTTCCTTACTGATTTTGATTGCATGTGATGTTCATTCCTTTCTAGTGCTTGATTGACACTTTTCCTTATTTACTTGTTCAATCTCTGTCACTATATAAACCCCTCCTCATTCCCCTTTAGAAGGAGACTCTTTTGGAATCGCTATAATTTCACTAAAATTTAAAGCTTGATTCTGTTATTTCTTCATTATCACGTTCTATACTTTGGTTCTTGGCAGGCTGAAAGCCAAGGCCAATAAATTCTGGGCTCTTGATTCTCATTGATGTTCAGAACACTGTGGACTTTTGTTCTTTCTTGTATTTTCGTTTAACTGGTGAGTTACTGAACCTTTGTAATTTCGTTCCTATGTATCTGCAATTTGCATATGCCTTCACTTCTGAAGTTCGTTAGTTTAATGTGTTTTCTGTGTTGTTTTGTGTGTGATTCTGTTTATTTTACTTCAATATTTTAGGGCTCCTTAATGTTTAACTTCATAATGTTGATAGCTATAAGCATACCTAAACTTGATTCGAGTAAATTAAATTCTTCTCAATGTGTTACTACTATTTGGGATCTTTGCACTTGTAAGCATATCTGTGGTGTTTTATTTTTGCCTTAGGCTATCAATCCTATTATGTGAACATGCTTTACTTGCATAATTTGTGTCCTCTTTAGTCGAATAGTCAATTGTGTTCAAAACATGAATGTTCATATCTATTCTATGGCACAAGTCTATTCTGAATTTCTGTGGTTATATCTTGCTTATATAACATGTTTTAATCCTGTCAATTGCGACTAGTTCTCTATCAATATGTCCCTTTTAGCATGTTTTTTCTCCATTGATTCACCAGTAGTTGTAGTAATCTGTTTCCCCATCATGTCTAAATGTAATTCTACCACCAAATTAGTGTGACTATTTCATAACACTAGGACTTATACTTAGTATAATTTGAACCTTTTCTTTTATATTATGAGCTGTGTATGATACGTTTCATTAATCCTGCAAACCTGTTCTTCCATTGACTTTGCTAATGTAGGACTGTATATGCACTAAGTGCTGATCCTATTTTTTCTAAATTTTTGTTAAGCTTGTTCTTAAACTCTATAACTTGTCCAACTATCTGCTATATATGCAACTTGACAATGTCTGTATCCCTTAGTTTTGTCTCTCAACCTTGGTTTACTTCACTTACTGCCTGGTCTCTTTTGAGTTCTTATTCTTAGCCGGCTGAAAGCCAAGGCTACTTAGGTTCTATCATTTGACCTCCCTAGTGTGAGCACTGCTCGGGGTCCAATTGAGACCCTTGTGAACTCTAACACACTAGGATTTGGTCTTTAGTCTTTCTCTGAATTTCCCCTATCAACCTCCCTAGTGTGAGCACTGCCCTTGGTCCTTGAAGCCCTTGGGAACTCTGACACATTAGAGTCATAGTTCTAATTTCTCAACTCTGTTTTCACCTATTGGCTGAATAAATTGGTTTCTGGATGCCTTATGTAAATGAAGATATGACTTCTGGACTGTTATGAACTATGTGGACTTGAGAATGAAGGCCTGGCCTGGCTAGGTATATCTTTGGTCTACTGTAGGCTCACTATAGTTATTTTACTCTATAATTTATGCCATTCATTGGGTCTGTAATAATATTGTAATAACAATTAGGGTATTAGTAAAATTGGAAAAAGGGGTTTATTTTAATACTTGCATTGAAACTGGTAGAAATCCTGCCTATAGGTGTTTTACTTTGCTCAAATATGTTCTGCTATTGTGTGTATTAGATAACCTGCCTATAGGTATTTAATTTGTTTGATATATTTTTCTTCCACATGCTAGAAACCATGCCTATAAGAAATTAAATGACTAATGCCTCAATGTGCATTACAACATACTCATTAGGCGCTATAGGATTCTGTTAATTTACATGCTACCTAATCTGCCATTGAAAACTCCTGCCTATAGATCTTAATTATTGATTATAGAAATCATGCCTATAGGATCTAAAATGAGTCTTAATTACTGATTTTCTTGCTCGTTTCATTTAAGTGTTAATGTTGAAATTTCAACACTGTGTCATTGTCACTATTAGAAAGCATGCCTATAGGATCCAACTAAGCAATTCTGAATATTCCCCTGCAATTATCATTGCTAATTACTGTATAAATCATCTAGATATCATGCATATACGTTTAACCTCTTATAACCTATAATCAGTAGGCAACTGCGTAGTCACTTAGAAGTCGTTCTAAAATGGCATTTTGCTCTAAAACTGCCTGCACGCTTGAATCCCAAGGTCATATAGAAACTATGTCTATAGGGCTTAATGGCTTTAACTTGTCTCAATTCTGAAATTGTCAAATGCCTAATTTGTCTGCGTGCATTTGTTGTCTAAGTGTGGAGGCTAATTTGAGCCCTTAATTGCATTCGCATGAAGTCCAACTTATTTTGTATGTCGCCTAGTTTTATCATTTTGAGAAACCTAAGTCAAGTCTAGAACCACCTAAGAAAGAGGTCCAAATGCCTCTTGGACTATAGGTATGGGACGGGTAGTGCACGCATAAGGTATGATTTAGAATCAACTAGTGCGCTTTAGGTAAAAAACATAAAGATAGTAATCGGGTAGCAGGAGATGATAGTCTGCGTCCGCTGAATAATACGAGTAACACCCCATCTCGAGGGAGTTATGAAGTATTATTTATGTTGCATGAGGTGATCCTTTAGGCTAAAAAATGCAGGACCCCCTATCTTGTCTTTAAACCAATTATCTGTGTTTACTCAAGGACCTTCTAATAATGATTTTTTCACTTCTTGTTTTTCTTTCTGACTATTTGACTAATTCATATAATTCGAGTTCGGCCGGGACCCACAGTTGTGGACATCGAGGAATGCCTAACACCTTCTCCTCGAGGTAATTTGAGCCCTTGCCCGATCTTTGGTGACGCAAACTGGTTAAACCAGAGTTACTTGCAAATAGGTGCCCTAGCGCACCTCAAACCCGTTAGGTGGCGACTCTCTCTTTTAACACCTTTCCTTTAAAAGAGTTGTCACGTGTCGAAGCCCGATTCCGTGAGAAAGAAGGGGCGCGACAACCCCACCATGGTCATTATAACTAGGCAACCGATTAATCTATCCTGAGTCCGTACTCATCACCCAAATACAATAATCATCTTCATTCCACAAATGAACAACTAATAGATCTATCAGTGCATCATCTTCAAAGATTAGACGACACGTCACGATGATAACCAAGCATCTATAGTCCTTTCATACTCCATCCACAGAATCACAAACCGTCGGTCCACATTGATACTTGGTGCTCAACATCACATACAGAATATTCAGAAGAATTAAAGTTGCAGGCTTCTAGCTGAAATAGGGTCGCACAATATAGAAAGAACGAAGGGAAATTCCTAAATGCCTTGTAGCCTCTCGAAGATAGGTATGGACGTCATCACACCGATCTGCAAGACTCTACTAGACACTTGTTTATGACTCACAAAACCTACGAACCTAGTGCTCTAAAACCAACTTATCATGACCCAGGATCCCACTAAGTCGTGATGGCACCTAATCCAATTCGCTAGATAAGCCAGTCAATATAAGTTACAACTAAATTATGAAATCAACAATATATACAAAAGAAGCTACAACTAATTTCAATACAATTACCCCAAGGACTTGTAATACAAGTCATGAGCCCCTATGATTTAGGTTTACAAAGCTTATTTGTTTGATGTTTACATAAACAGAGATGAATCCTAAACTACCATGAAAAAGAGGTTTCTTGAATTTGGAACACAGGTACGCCTTCAATGCAAGGCACGTCTTCCAGAGCTACGCAACTCCAAGATCTAGTCGCAAGGTGTAGAAGTGTAGCATGAGTACAACAGACCCATGTACTCAGTAAGTATCTTGACTAACCTCGGTGAAGTAGTGACGAGGTTTTTAGGTCAAAGACACTCACTAATATAACCTGTGTTGTTAAATTTGTAATACAGACAGTACTAGAAATAACAATGAAGTGTACACAAATATGCGAAGCAGTAAATGATTACTGAAAGAAATCACAGTCAGTGTTTTCAATACCACAACAAATCCATTTTTTGCGTAGTAACCACAATACAACATAGTAAATCTGCAAATCTTCATAGTATGAGGAATGTGTTCAAGATATCAAGTCAAATGGCACGGCAACACCCTTCGTGCATTTATATCATCCTCACCAAATATATGAATGTATGTCAAATCAATTGTCACGACAATACCCTTCGTGTATTTATCTCATCCTCACCAAGAATATGTACAACAGTACCAACCAGATAAAAGAAATGCCAATAACAGTAACAATGAAGTGGAGAATACACATGTAGCAACATAAAACAAGGTAGAGAATACAGACAACGGTAACAGACAGGGTGGGTAGCACATAAGTAATGATAGCAATTAAGGTAGGAGAATATAAATTTCACTATCTAGCAAAGTAGAAGGTTTAAATGAGAGCACAACAAATGAAGAAAGGCATAAATGTAAATATAACAAATAAGACAAAAAACATGATTTTGACCAGATAAATAGATAAAAATCGTGGATAGAACAAAAACAATTAAAGTAGTAGGCAAAGAAGTGACAACAACAGCATGTCACATAGAAAGCATAGGTGCAGCAATGACAACTTGAAATGAAGACATAAATGTATATGCAATGTCACGACATCACCCTTCGTGCTTTACTCTCTTCCTCATATGATAATGCATATGCAATGGCACAGCATCATCCTTCGTGCTTTACACTCTTCCGCACATGATAATGTAAATTAATGGCACAAAATTATCTTTTGTGTGTAATAATGTATATGAAATGGCATGGCATCACCCTTCGTGCTTCACACTCTTTCTACACGATTATAAATATGCAATGACACGACATCACCCTTCGTGCTTTACACTCTTCTTCACCAAGCACATGTATATCAATGACAAGCAAGGTAGGAAGCATAGATAACATCAAGAAGAGTGGTTAAGCAAATACACCACATGAACATCAATCATAACTCTCCAATAAACAATTCAATAAACCTCAAGAATGCTATTGTTCAAGTATTTCGACAAAGCTCAAACATGCTTTTTAACATAAGTATGGAATCCAAGTACCTCAGAATTAAGGTCATAAACATGTATTAGTGATTAGGTATAGTGATGACCGAATTTAACATATTAGCAGTTTCACAAAGAGTCCGTCAAATTTCATCAAGTTATAATAAGCGAAATCATGGTTTCTGGCATTGAAAATTCATATTTGTATTATTATTGAAGTCAAGTAAAACATGAAGCAAGAAAATAACATATTCCAACAAGGAAAAAAGAATCGTATAATCTACCCCGAGCATAGATAACCCTGGCACATGCATATACGCTCGTCACCTCACATATGCATCACCCCCGTATGTAGCAAACAATATCATTTTATTAGGAAATATTTTTCCAACAAAGTTAGGTAAGACACTTACCTCAAACAAGCCAAATCGATAGTCTAGAAGAGCCATCCCGCACAAATCGACCTTCAAACGGCTTGAAACTAGCCAAAAGCAACATAAAATCATCAAATAATGCCATAGGAAGCAAACCCAAACGATAAAGGTCGAATTTTAATCAAATACTCAAAGTCAACTCGGGCGCACCCCGAAATCCAACAAAACACACAAATTTCGATTACTCATTCGAATACGAGTCCAACCAAACTAATTTCATCTAACTCCAACTCAGAATCGATGTTCAAAACCCAATTCTTCACTTTATAAGAGTATAGACAAAACCCCCAATTTCTCTTTTAGATTCACTAATTAAATGCCAAAATGGAAGATCGAATCATGTAATATAATCAAATCCGAGTCAGAAATATTTATCCCAATCCATGTGGTGAAAATCCCCTCCAAAGTCGTCCAAATTCGAGCTCCCTAACTCAAAATATGATAAAATATCCAAAACCTTCGAAATAGAGTACTTTATGACACTACCCAAGTAAACCTTTCGCGATCATTGGGCCAGCTTCACGATCGCGAAGAACAAATTTCACTGCCCACAGAAATATTCTTCGCGTTTGTGGCAAACACCTCATGATCGCAATGCACTACGATGCCAAACCTACGTGTATGCTGCAACAACCTCGCGAACGCGATGGTAACTCCACCAGTCCCCAGCTCCTTAATGCGAACGCGGAACCACTGTCGCGAACGCGAAGAGTAACCCATTCAAACCTTTGCGAATGCACTCCTCCTGTTGCGACCGCAATGACTAAACTACTAGTGGACCTTAAACACTCTTTGCGATTGCGATACACCTACTCAATAGCGATACACATACGCGGTCGCGATGACCAATGGCCCAGTACCAAAACTTAGGGGAACCAACAACGCCAATATGAAGAAAATGATCTAAAATCACCCTAGAACTCAACCGAGCCCCTCGGGACCCCGTCCGAATATACAAACAAGTCCCATAACATAACACAGACCTACTCAAGGCATCAAATCACCCATAACAATATTAAAACCATGAATCACACCTCAAATCAAGCTTAATGAGCTATTTCAAAATTTCAAATTTCAAACTTGCGCCGAACACGTCTAAACAACTCGGAATCACCTCAAATTTTTCACCCAAGTTCCAATTGACACAACGAACATGTTCCAACTTCCGAAAAAAGAATCCAAATCCAATATCATCAAAGTCAATTCGCGGCCAAGCTTATGAATTTTTCAAACCTTCAAATTGCCAACTTTCACTAAATAGAGTCAAAATCTTCTCAAAACTTCCAAATGCAAATCCAGGCATAAGCCCAAGTCAAATATCACCATCCAGACCTACCGGAAACATAAAAATGCCGATCCAAGGTCAAATAGACAAAAGTCAAACTTTGTCAACTTTTTAACTTCAAGCTTCTTAAATGAGAACCATCTTTCTAAATCAATGTCGAACCACCCAAAAACCAAAGCCACGCAAATTATAATACACCATATAAAGCTAATCACAACCTCAAACCACCGAACTAAATGCAAATGCTCAAAACGACCGGTTGGGCTGTTACATTCTCCCCCACTTAAACATACGTTCGTCCTCGAACATGCCAGAGTCGTAACAAAGCCATCAAATCACTAAATCAACTCACCAAACAAATACCCATGGGTAATCCCACGTCACCCTACACCATGTAAGCCCGACAATCCAACATAACTGAAGATCCTTACCTCAACCTTAGCCCATAAACCATAGAACCCAAATCTTCAACATCCGGAATCCATTATAAGATTCGCTCCTTGTACATATACACCGTAACGATCCTAACAAGATGAATCAAGAAATTAGTACACTGCCCAGATCAAACCACACGAGGTGCCAGATAACTCATGTACTCACAACAATAACTCCTGACCACAATAGCTGCTCATTACCAAATCCAGTAGCGATAATATACTTCATATCACATGAAACCTTCTTTTGGACATTCACAATCCTACTAATGATAAATAAAACATACAAAAGCTCGTAACTACCCATGAAATCAATGGGTCAAGAATCTTTCTCATCTGACAAGGACCATTGCCAAATTCTGAGCGAAAATATGGTATTATTCTTCCAAACATTCCTTATACCAATATGATAGTGCAAATCTCATGTCTAGAAACCTCGTCTCACCCAATACAAGCATCCCAACTAGAAAGTCACCCCAATGGCCACATGGAACCTCACACAACACAGTTTGTACACCCAAACGGGCAATAACTCAGATATATCTTAAAATGGAAAGAAAGCAAGGTACAAGGGTGTCACGCCCCAAACTTGGGGAACGCGACCGGCTCTTAACAGAGTGAACCCGGCCGAGCAAGCCTATTAAATTTTCTTCTACCCAAACTCATCCATGAATAAAGAGGAGATGTACTCCATTAATCAAACATTGAAAAGATTTCATTAACAACTCCCATTTCATTTTCATTAGCAGCTTCATTCATAATTTCCAAAATATTACAAGTTTATAGATATAATGAAAAACATGTTTACCAAAGACCAACATTTCTAGTTCAATTCCCAACATCGAATACCACCCACAACCTATCTACGGAGCCTCTAATTACAACAAAAGAGTAATATGGAAATGCCGACAACAAGGCCCCGATTATACCTCAAAACACAAAGTACAACATCAAATGCTATTAGGCCCGGAATAGAGTAGGGCTCACCAAAACCTGCTGAAAAGGGAGTAGCTGCTAACGAGAACCAAAGTTGCCCACTGATGAACCACCTGCATCTATTGAAGATGCAGTGTCCCCGACAAAAAAGACGTTAGTACATATGGAATAGTACTAGTATGTAAAGCTAACTGTCATCTTTCAAAATGGAATATCCATATAAGAAAAGGAAAACCATAGAAACAGCAAGCCACAATCAACAATATCCAAATGTCCAGTTAAAACATAATAATTTTCAAAATACGAACTTCATATACAAATTTGGTTGGGAGATCATTAGCACTGATATACCACCGTCTTTGTTAGCATGGAGTCCGATCATGCCCTATCGGCTAGGCCAAATCCCCACAAACAATTTGGTTTAATATGTGATGCAAAATAAAGTTGTTACCAAGAGTAGTACCACCATATGCGCAATATGACGTATGATCTCCACCCGATCAGCTAGGCCGCCTTTTCACATATGCCGTGTGGGTTGACTTTTCCAATTCACAGTTATTACTAGTTTCATCCTAATTAAGGAGAATAATATCAACCCATCAATATCATCCCAAATAAGGGGAATAATCACAATCCACCCCTACACCGGCACGCGTAGTTTCAGGTGTGGGCCTTATGACCCATGTTGATACCCAATTTTGCCCTCATATTTTTCAAATGATATATATACTTTCAAAACATCAGTTTTTGCATCATTATTTAGTTTACAAATCTATACAGGCATTTTCTATAATTTTCCATAATTTTAGAGCTTTAAAATTAATTTTTCTGTATTTAAATTTGCTTGAATAATTATTAATTACTCCTTCAAATTATTTTTATGATGACTTAGTTACCTAAAATTATTATTTGCACCTATAATAAATGTTTTAAATATTGTTACTTCATTTTATAAAATTACATTAGCAAGTTTGAGCTATTTATCTAATTTTGCAATAATAGCATATATTCATATACAAATGCTCCGTATTTATACTATTTGTGCCAAAAAATAGCATTTTATATTTTATATAATGCTAAATCTATTTTTAATCATTTTAGTGCAAAAAATATTTTTTACTCATTTACTAATTATTTTTATAAATTATTTTGCTAAATTATATGTGTTTAAAAGGCAGGCCTAATTTTTGAGTGATTTTTCGGACCAAATTGGCCCAACACCTTAGCCCAGAACCCCAGCCCAAAGCCAAATGGCCTTTCTTTAAAAACAAAATGACCCGGTCTGGACCCGTTTTGTATGACCCGCCCCATCTTTCTTCAATCTTGGCCGTTGATCTCAGAGATCAACGACTCACAAGCCACCTCCCCTTTTAAATCCATTAAACCTAAACCCTAACACCATTATCCCATTACCCGCCGCCTCTAAACTCTCTCTGTCTTGCCTCTCTCTTCAGAAACCATAGCTGCCTCCCCAATCTTCTCCAAATCCGAGTAAATCATGGATTCCCTCTGTGACTTATTTGCCTTTTACGCATTATCTCATTATTACTTGTAAGATTATGGTGTTACTTGGTACTTGCCTAAACATGGCAAGTACCATATCTCCGATTCTGCCCATTCACTTCAAAAGTTTGAATCTGGACGATATCTCCTCCATATGCATCATGGCCAGGCTATATTGGGTCCGATTAGCCAAGATTTTCGGTCAATCTTTGATTTCTGTCGAATTAGGGTTCAGAATTTTATACTTTTCCTTTTACCCGTTCCATTACTAATAGCATATGGTACTTTTTTTTCCCATATTTATGTTTGATTGATTGTTTTCCTTGTTTGTTTGCTTGATTCCTATTACTATATAAACCCCTCCTCTTTTCCCATTGAGAGAGGCTTTTAATCACCCGGATTCACTAAAAATTGAAGTTATTACTCTATTGTTCTCTTATTCTCATGTTCTATACTCTGATTCATGGCCGGTTGAAAGTCAAGGCCATTAAACGACCTCCTCCGGTGCAAGCACTGCAGGGAGTCCATTCTCGAGGCTCTTGTGAACTCTGAAGCATCGAAGATCTGGGGTTCTAGCTATTATGCTCTTTATTACTCTTTTGATTTTGCTATTGGTTAGTGCTTTTAAACCTTGCAATGTTAAATTTCTTTCTTTCCTTTTGCATAACTATATGTGTTTGAATTACATAAGAATGATTTAATTGTGAGTACCTAATACCGCACTACTGTGATAATGCTCAATACTCTTTAACATTCTATGTTAGTTGAACGCATGAGATAGTTTACTGCTTTGTCCTTAGTTTGTATTAGGCTAATCTATAATCTTCACTACGGTTTGCACTTCTATGTTGATCCTTTGTTTTTTTGGAATGAGTTATGTACCTCCAGATCTGAATATGTTCAGTTTTGAGTCTCAATGCAAGTCCATTTTGATATGAATCTGCTTACTGTGACCATGTGTTGTTAGTTACAAAATTTCTGCATATTTTGTTTTGGATACCACTCCAACTCTATGGAAGCAACCATGACTTGAATGAATCCTTTAGTGCTAAGTCCTCTGTCTGTTTGACTGCTTTTTGTGTATTAGTCCCAACTATATGGAATACTGCTTCAAAGTTTGCTCTAAATATGTTTCCTTGCTATCCTAAGTTTAAGATAAATACTCCATTTTTTCTATCAATTGTGACCTTGCTTCTATGCTAATATGTTTCCCTAGTATTCCCTTTGGCTCATTTTCTACCCTGTCCTTTCAGTAAACATCACAATGTGTGCCCCCCATCATGTGTACATACTGATTAACATGTCACTAGGATGTAAACTTAATTTGGATCTTTAGGTTTCAACTAGTTTAACTTCATGCATCTGTACATGATAATCTATGTATGCCAGTAAACCTGTTCTTCTCCTAATTCTTTCACTATGAGGTTGTCTATGTAGTACTTTTCTATGTGTGAAATCCTGTTGAACCTACTGGCCTGCTTGACTAGTTGCTCTGTATGCTCAACTTGGTGTATTACTTGATTTCTGTCCCTCTATCTCTATCCACTCTCCTTACTTGCTACTCATGCTATTCTAAATTCTCATTCTTAGCCTGCTGAAAGCCAAGGCTATCTAGGTTCTATTGTTGGCCTCCCTTGTGTGAGCACTGCTCGGGGTCCAATTGAGGCCCTTGTGAACTCTGACACACTAGGACTTGGTCCTAGTCACTCCCTCAGCCTCCAAAACTGTTCCTACTATTCTATTTCCCTGTCATGTACTTGTATCTATATTGGTTGTTCCAAGTAGTGCAACACTTGGTGCTGTGGCTAAGTGAATTGGTTTGGACTCTTCTATGGACCCTTGAGTCGTGTTTTGAACGCGGCTCTTTGTTGAAGGCCTGGGTATGCTGTGTAAGAGATATAGAGGGCCCATCAATGCTGGGTATTTATTTGATTTATTTGGGCCTATTGTGGTCCTGTTCACTGTTATGTAATATTGTTACTTTACTCATTATTGGGCATGTAATAATCTTTGTATAAACAATTGGGGTTGTTAGTAAAATGGAATGGGGTAGATTTTAATATTTACGTACGACAGGTAGATAGCATGCCTATAGGACTTAATAATATGTTTGGTATATATGTCATAGACTCTTTATGCACACTGTAGAAATCATGCCATTAGGAAAAACACACACTCACACTATTTGTCTACTAGCAAAGCATGAGCTCAAATGCCTCCATTATATTTGTTGCTACATATTATTAGAAAATCTTCCTATAGGAAATAAATATCGTTGAACTTTCCTTCGATTTGCATCGCTACAGTATATCCACTAGAGATCATGTCTATAGGATTTTAATCATCTCATTTGTTATTGTATTGCACTGTTCACCCAGAAAACATGCCTATAAGGTTAAATTATAACAATAAAATTAGTTCCAAGTGCTAATCATTAAAGATCCTGCCTATATGATACCACAATTCGCCTTAATAACTGTTAATGATGCCCCTCTCAACATTGTTTATTGTTCACTTAGACCACTATCAAAAGCGTGAGTAATTGTGGGTTTTTTCCGATAGATTCCATTGTCTTTACTACATAAATCACTTAGACGCAACATCTACAGGATTAATAACTGGAAATCTGCAATTTCAACAATCAATATGCGACAACTGTACAATCCTGTCTATGGGCAACACTTGATTTCTGAAACTGCATGCATTCCTTAACGCCTTGCCACATAGAAATCATGTCTATAGGGATTTAAATTCTTAATTCTAAACTTCTTAACATACAATTTGTCTTGCGTGCATTTGTTGCTTAAGTGTGGAGGCAAACTTGAGCCTTGACTGCCTATATGTAAAGTCCAATGTGTTTTGTATGTGGCCTAGTTTTGACATTTCTGAGCAGCCTAAGTGAGGTCTAGAACCATCCAAAGTAAAGGTCCAATACCTCCTAGACCATAGGTATTGGACGGGTAGTGCACGCATAGGGTACGGCCTATAATTGAATTAGAACACTTTTAGGTAACAATTTTAACATAGTAATCGGGTAGCAGAAGATAATAGTCTATGCCCTCTGAATAATATGAGTAACACCCCATATTGAGGGAGTTACTAAGTATTATTTATGTTGCACGGGGTGATCCTTTAGGTTAAAAAAATTAGGACCCCCTCCTCTTTATACGTTGTTATTAGATCTAAATAGTTGTATCCCTATATTCGCACTAAGATCTGTATTAATCATGTTGTAATAAAGTTCTTTGACTTCTGAATTCCCTTTGTCTATTTGATCACCTAGCTTAATCGTAAACCACATAATCTTAAGTTAGGCCGGGACCCATAGTTGTGAACCTCGAGGAGTGCCTAACACCTTCTCTTTGAGGTAACTTGAGCCCTTACCCGATCTTTGGTGGCGTTGACTAGTCAAACAGAGTTATCTGCATAATAGGTGCCCTAGCGCACCTTAAAAATCGTTAGACGGCTACTCTTCTCCTTTAGCACTCTATCTCCCATTATAAAAGGAGTATGTCACGTGTCGAATCTTGCTATTCGCGAGAGAAAATGCAGCGCGACAACATGGCTACTCTGTTGGGGATTTACACTTAGGCTCTTACCATAATGAACTTGGCTAATGTGGATTAGTTTTCTTTGTTATAAAACACACATTCCTTTTCTATCTTTATTTGTTAGATTTGCTATTACATTCACATCCCTTTCCCGTTCACCTTTACTTGTTTAAAACCGTTATAACATGTACATCCCTTTCCCTATTCGCCCTTAGTTGCTCTAACTGCTATTTATTTGCTATATCATGTCTCTCCCACCCATACTCCCTTGCCTACTTTATTATATTCCCAATATTCCACGAACTAACTTCTTCTTTTGTCTTTCTTTTTACGTCCTTTATGTTTTATCTTAATACGGCATTTATTGCTTTCACATATTTATCATGAAAATACTTGGCAATGTGTTATTATCTTTGTATAAAGCATGCTCCACATCATATTCCACTCGTGCCCAACTAATACCATAGAGGCACTTGATGAGTGTTCGCACTCTTCCAAAATTACCTTTTAAATTGGAAAGGCTTATTTGCGGTAAACTAGACGATCAGCGGTGCAGTCGACGGTTCCGTGCCTTTCTCTCTCATGTTGTCCACTTGAAAGTACCAGTTTAGACCTTTCTAGAAACCTTGCTCCAATATCAACTGTGCATGCATCATGTCAAACCTAGTATGGGTTAGAACGTTGTCCGCGTGATAACCCACTAAGAGAAGCCTTCTCATAGCCCGGCGGGATTTCCATAATCCCAATGGACACCATCACGTTATGTGCATTACTTGGAGAAAACATGCCGGTATGTTGATCATTTAATGTGTAAATAGTCAGACCCGGAGGGGGAAGGGCTAACTCTATTTATTTTTCATAAAGTGAGGCACGAAGTCCCAGGTTCGGCATGGTTCAAAACATCTCACCTTTGATGCTTGATTGGTGGAAGAACCTCTCACCTAGTGACAAGAATCGTGTGAAAATGGTCCTCGGAACTTTACCTTCCCTATTGGACATTCGGCCAAATAATGCATTGATTGAGGCCGCCACTATGTTTTGGGATGAGAAAAGAGCTATATTTAGCTTAGGTGATGTAGAGATGACCCATGTATTAGAGGAAATAGGAGGCTTCGCTAGGCTGCCATGGGATAGTCCGGGTTTATTAGTACCAGAAAATTGCACTCCCTGCGATTTTTTGAAAATGATGGGTTTCAAGAAAAATGATGAATTACTCTGTCTGAAGGATTCATACATACCATTTGAATTCCTTTATGAACGTTATGGGCATAGAAAGTCATATCGCCTTCACCGTGATGAACTTGCCGTTACTTTTGTGGGTTGGACACACTGTCGAGTTTTTATGTTCATTGTCTGTTTCTTGGGGTTGCTGATATTTCCAATGAAAGGGGGGAAGTCCCACACTCTCTTAGCCATGGTCATTATGACTCTAATGGAAGGAATTAAGGGATAAATTTACACTATCATCCCCATGATCTTGGCCGAAATGTATCGAGCTCTAGATCGATGCAAGCAGGGGTATGGGCACTTCGAGGGCTGTAATCTGTTGCTGCAGGTTTGGTTATTAGAACATTTCCAGAGAGGTGAATATCGTCAGGAGCTTCTGCGATGACCATTGAATGAATACATAGCCTACCATCATCCAAAAAGAATGACATTTATCCCAGATATGTTTGCGCAATCTGGAAGTGCTGTGAGCTGGGTGCGTTTCTTCAGCAATTTGACAGATGAAAAGGTACATTGGATGTTTGGATGATTCCCTAGCAGCGAGTTCATCATCAGGTCAAGAGAAACCACTTATTTAGTGTTGATCGGGTTAAGAGGAATCTATCCTTATGCTCCTATAAGGGTAATGAGTCAAGCGGGAAGAAAACAGGTTATACCTCGGGTTTCCAACATGGTCCAATACAAAGCAGACTTTAAAGGGAACATCATTCCGTTCAAGTTCGAGGCATAGCATATGTGGAATCAAAAGGTCATTATAGATAAAGACACTATCGAGCCAGACAGGTACCATGCCGGCCATGTATACTTCTACCCATCATGGTTGGTAGATGATATAGCGGGAGATATCAAGCGAGGGATTAATCTGAAAAATAGGGTTATAGATGACGTTGCTGAAGCACAAGTCAAGTATAGGATGCTGTGCAAGAGGGTTTTTGGAGTCTGAAGCTAGGCATTTGGAACAATAGAAAGTGGATATGGAAGCAATCAATAAATGAAAAGAAATTGCTACTAAATCAACAGAAAGATTGGAATATTTGGAGCAAGGGCTAATGGAACTTGAGGGGAAGATGAGGAAGAGGCTTTCAGATTGTCAGAATACCGAAGGCAATGATGGAGGGAATCTAGCAAGGGCTTACCTACTATTGGACATGCGCGACCTGGGGAACTTGATTGATGGATCCAAGAAGGCCTAGTAGATTAGGAAATGTTTTTCTTTACTACTTTTTAGCTTAGTTTTAGATTTTGATTGTAATAAGGCAAATGCCATTATTAATTTTTCTTATTATTGTTGTTTTAGTAAGGATCTGATTAATTTTCGCATTAATGAAATGAGACAATTATTGGCATCAATTTTCTCCAAGTCTATGTGTCTCTTAGGCTTACCTTGGGTGCAATGAGGTCCCCCAAATTAGGACGCGAATCTGTTACATGATTTTGCAAAGCATGTTCAATATTGCAAGCATTCTTTCAATATCCCTTACTAACTTGGTTACCCTTTTATTTTTCTTTTCTTTTGTTTATTCCCATTCCCCAAAGGTTGGTTCGTGCATACTGGCATCATCTACATATCACACTAGATCCAGAGGTCCTCCACATCCTCCTCCACTAAGTGATCCTAAAGGCAAAAGCAAAGGGAAAACAAAAATGGACGATTTAAGCGGTGTCAGAAAGGACAATGCAGAGGACGTTAAAACTTCGGATGTTCGGAGTACTCCAATACAGAATGAATTGGTCCTATGTCAGGAACATAAAATATTGGAGCTACAAGGGCAACTTGAGCAGGTCCGAAACTTGGCAAACCTTTCCCTCACCCTAAACGTCCCCGACATTAACCAACAAAACACAATTGCCCAAAACCCGGCACCTCCCCAAAACACACAAAATAAAAATCCGCAAAATCCTCCCGCACCACATCAATACGCCCCACTTCCTCAGAACCACAACCCTCCACCGGTACCTACTCCTCAATAACACCATCACCACCCAACTCAATACCCACCAACAACCACATACCACACCCCTTAGAATGCACCACAGCCTACTCCTGATCCGAAAAACTCAACCAATGACCACCATTATGCCCAGTTTCCCGGAGTCCACCAAAGCAATCCCATATATGTGTAAACTTTACCCACACCCCACAACATACCCAATACATACCCGAATCCGTCAAAAAGGACCTGCTCATCAAGAACATGGCAGAAGAACTCAAGAAACTTACTGGTAGAGTTCAAAGTGTCGAAAGGGGGTAAATGCATTGAGGGGTTGAATTATGATGATTTGTGTATTCAGCCAGATGTAGAACTGCCAGAAGGTTACAAGCCTCCTAAGTTCGAAATGTTCAACAGGACTGGTGATCAAAAGGTGCACTTGAGAATGTATTGTGACAAGCTTGTAGGAGTTGGCAAGGATGAAAGAATCCACATGAAGCTGTTCATGAGGAGCCTCACCGGAGACGCCCTGTCTTGGTACATCAGTCAGAACCCAAAGAAATGGGTTAATTGGGTGAGAATGGAATCAGATTTCATGAATCGATTTAGGTTTAACACAGAAAATGCACCAGATGTTTTCTATATTCAAAATCTCAAGAAGAAGCCAACAGAAACTTTTCGCGAGTATGCTACTCGGTGGAGGTCTGAAGCTGCAAAAGTAAGGCCAGCACTGGAAGAATAACAAATGAATAAGTTCTTCGTCAAAGCTCAGGATCCGCAATACTATGAAAGACTGATGGTTATTGAAAAAATCATAAATTTTCTAACATCATCAAATTGGGAGAAAGAATAGAAGAAGGGATCAAAAGCGGAATGGTGACAAATTTTGAAGCACTCCAAGACACAAATAAAGCTTTGCAGTCAGGAGGTATCTCTAAGAAGAAAGAAGTAGGTGCGTTGATGGTAGCCCAAGGTCCAAAGTCTCCTCTTACATACCGAACACCCCCACCCACATATCAGCCTTCACCTCCCAGATACCAATAACCTACCGCCACTTACCATACTTATAACACCAAACCAGCATATTACCACTCACCACCAGCCCACCAAAACTACCAAAAGCCTAGACCAAATTTTGACTACAGACCACCCAGACAATACACCCCAATTGCTGAACCTATAGACCAACTGTACGAGAGACTGAAGGCAGCCGGTTATGTCACTCCCATTTCCGTTGTTGCTATGGAAAACTCCTCCCAGTGGATTAATCGAAATAAGACATGTGCCTATCACTCAGGCATGAAGGGTGATACTATTGATGAGTGTCGTACTTTGAAGGATAAGATTCAGACATTAATTGACACCAAAGTCATACAGGCAAAGGAGGCTGCACCCAATGTCCGTCACAATCCTCTCCCGGATCATAGGGGTGAAGGGGCAAACGTGATAAAGACCGATGAAGAATGGGACTCAGAGGGGTCGATTGGACTCATTCGAGAAGGGGATAATCCTGAAACATCTCCAGTCACTCTAACACCTATCGTGGTACAAACTCAGGCACTGATTGAAGTTGAGGTCGCCGCACCAACTCTATTTGAGGTTGAGGTAACAACACCCTTCACCGTTATGGTGGCACCCACACCATCTTTTAAGTATAATAATATACCTTGGGATTATGTTGCAGAAGCAAAAAGGAAAGGAAAGGAAAAAATGAAAGAAATAGGTGCAGCGCAAGGCATGACTAGAACTGGTAGGGTTTATACACCCGATCATTTGGGAGGAACAAGCAAAGAAGCCGCCTCTAAGCCGCCTGTCATTGAGACTGGCCCAGATGATCTTTGGAGAACGGTGCAGGCGAGAGAGTATTCTGTGGTTGATCATCTGAACAAAACCCCTGCTCAAATATCCATTTTATCACTACTGCAAAACTCCGAGGCACATAGGAATGTCTTGATGAAGGTGTTGAATGAAGCTTATGTACTCAATAACATCAGCAATGGAGATATGGCCAACATGGTAGGGCAAGTGTTGGAAAGCCACAAGATCACTTTTCATGAAGACGAGCTGCCGCCGGAAGGACTAAGTCACAACAGGGCACTATATATCACAATGCAGTTTGAGGACAAATTCATTGCAAGGGTCCTGATAGATGGGGGTTCGAGTCTCAACATCTGTCCACTAACTAATTTGAAAAGGTTGGGTAATGGTCTGCACGAGATACGAGAAAGGAGTATGAATGTGAAAGCATTTGATTGGTCTTAAAGAGCCACAACTGGGGAGACCAACCTCAGCCTACAAATGGTCCCGACCTGGTTCGATGTTGAGTTTCAAGTATTGGATATATCTTCTACATACAATCTGTTGTTGGGGCGACCGTGGATACATACCGCTAGTGCCATGGCTTCTACACTACATCAGGTCATGAAGTTTGAGTGGAACAATCAGGAAGTGATCATCCATAGGGACAAAAGTAATCCCATTTACACCAATCAAACTGTTCCGGTCGTCGAGAATAGAAGGAAGTTGGGTAGAGAAACATACCATCGCGTGGAGCGCGTCAACGCAACTGAAAAAGACAAATGGTGGAGCAGTAAGATAGAAGGCATATTGGCATGGATAAGGTATGAACCTAGCAAGGGTCTTGGTAAGAATCTCCAGGGGATCACCAAACCGATACATCTAGAGCATCACGACACAAATTTTGGGCTTGGGGTATGAATACACCTGGCACGAGTATCAGAATTGGTCGCCGCCATGGCGTGGTCCTTATTACCCTCTAGAGCAACCCTACCATATTTGAGCCAGTCGTTTCATCAAGATGACATGATGTGGGGGTCTTAAGAAGATGAAGCTCTAGACGGCATAATGAAGCTATTTATGGATGACAAAGACATGGACTGTAGTGTGATAGTCGAGGAGGAGGAGGAGGAAGACCTTATTATTCTGACAATGGAGAAGGGAGCTGTTCTCAAGAATTGGACTACTGTGCCTTCAAGGTCCCGTTGAGTTCCTGGGTAGCTTGGCAATTAGCATCAATTATTTTTAAAAAAGCAATTTTATGAGCATCTAACACATTTTCAATATTTTGTTCTGAGCGTATTTTGTTTTGAAATAATTGCTCGAGTCATCGAGCCGTACTTGTTTGACGTTTTCAAGATTTATTTAATGCATTGTTATTTTTAGTATTTATTATTATTCTTTACATTTTTTCTCTACATCATTATTATTACCTATCCCGATAAACCTACGACTGTGACATGTAACTAGATAACGCAACATAAGGATAGTGATTCAGAGGATCTGGAAGAGGATATAATACCCGAGGAAATTTTCAAACAAGTTGAAAATTTTGAAAACAAGCCTAAGTCCAATTTGGATGAGACTGAAACTGTTAATTTGGAAGACTCCGAAACAGTCAAGAAAACTCGTGTAAGCATTCACCTATCGCCGTCATAGAAAGAAGAATACATCCGGTTCTTGAAGGAGTATAAGGATATTTTTGCATAGTTCTATTATGATATGGCCGGTTTAAGCACGTCCATAGTGGCTCATAAACTACCTACCAACCCTATGCGTTCGCCTGTAAAGTAAAAGCTCAAAACGTTCAAGCCAGATATGAGTGTGAAAATAAAGGAGGAAGTCACCAAGCAGATCAAAGCCAAAGTTCTCAAAGTGGTTGAATATCTGACCTGGTTGGCTAACATTGTGCCGGTTCCAAAGAAAGATGGGAAGGTCAGAGTGTGTGTCGACTATCGGGATTTAAACAGAGCGAGTCCCAAAAATGATTTCCCTTTGCCCAATATACACATACTGATTGACAACTGTGCCAAGCATGAACTTCAATCCATTGTGGATTGCTTAACGGGATATCATCATATCTGGATGGATAAAGAGGATGCCCAAAAGACAGCCTTCATTACACCATGGGGAGTATATTGTTACAAAATGATGTCGTTTAGCCTAAAGAATGCTGGTGCCACTTATATGAGGGGCCATGACAACAATTTTCCATGACATGATACACAAGGAGATAGAGGTGTACGTGGATGGCGTCATCATCAAATCCAAGAGAAGCACAAATCATATAGCAGATTTGAGGAAATTCTTTGATCGACTTCGAAGGTACAACCTGAAACTGAATCTCGCAAAATGTGCCTTCGGAGTCCCTGCTGGAAAGTTGTTAGGGTTCATCGTTAGCCGTCGAGGAATTGAGATAGAGCCGTCAAAGGTCAAGGCTATCCAAGATTTGCCACCTCCGAAGAACAAGAAAGATGTGATGATTTTCTTAGGGCGTCTCAATTATATCAGCCGTTTCATAGCACAATCAACTGTGATATATGAACCAATTTTTAAAATGTTGAAGAAAGACACTACAACAAGTTGGACTACAGAGTGCCAGAAAGCCTTTGACAATATCAAGGAATATTTATCCAAACCACCTGTTCTAGTCCCACCGGAACCTGGGAGACCTCTGCTACTCTATTTATCTATACTAGACGATAAAAAAGGAACATGCCATATACTATCTGAGAAAGAAGTTCACACCCTACGTAGCACGGTATTCTTTGTTGGAATGGACCTACTGCACTTTGACATGGATAGCTCAAATGTTGAGGCATTACTTCTATGCCTACACCACATATCTCTTATCAAGGATGGATCCGTTAAAATACATCTTCCATAAACCCATTCCCACGGGGAAGTTAGAAAAATGGTAGATATTACTAAGCGAGTTCGACATCATCTATGTAACTCAGAAGGCTGTCAAGGGGCAAGCGTTGGCAGATCATTTGGCAGAAAATCCTGTAGACGGAGAGTACGAACCACTGAAAATGTATTTTCCCAGCGAAGAGGTATCATTCGTAGGAGAATATATCACCGAAACCTATGATGGTTGGAAAATGTTCATCGATGGAGCTACAAATTTCAAAGGAGTGGGTATTAGAGTAGTTTTAGTATCAGAGATAGGTAAACACTATCCAGTATCCGCAAAGCTCCAGTTTCCATGCACCAACAATATGGCAGAATATGAGGCTTGCATCTTGGGACTCAAGTTGGCCATTAACATGAACGTTCAGGAATTGCTGGTAATTGGTGACTCAGACCTTTTGGTACATCAGGTTCTAGGAGAATGTGCTATAAAGAATACCAAAATACTGCCGTATTTGTACTATGTACAAGAATTGATGAAGAGATTCACAAAGATAGAGTTCAAACATGTTCCGAGAATCCAGAATGAGTTCGCAGATGCATTGGCCACTCTATCTTCCATGATACAACACCCAGACAAGAATTTCATTGACCCTATCCCGGAAGGGATTCCTAACCAGCTAGCTTATTGTGCTCACGTTGAAGAAGAAATTGATGGAAATCCATGGTTCCATGACATCAAAGAATATTTGGAAAAAGGAGAATACCTGGAGCACACAAATCATACTCAAAAATGAACACTTCGAAGGCTATCCAACCATTTCTTCCAAAGCGGAAGAATTCTGTACAGAAGGGCTCCAGATCTGGGTTTATTACGGTGTGTCGACGCCAAAGAAGCATCCAAATTGCTCGAAGAGATACATGCCGGAACTTGTGGACCACACATAAATGGTTTCGTCTTAGCTAAGAAGATATTAAGAGCAGGATATTTTTGGATTACTATGGAAACACACTGCATCAAGTATGTCTAAAGTGTCAAGAATGCCAAGTACATGCTGATATGATACGAGTGCCACCCAATGAACTCAACGCAACAAGTGCACCTTGGCCTTTCTCTACTTGGGGGATGGATGTCATCCGCCCAATCAAACCCGCCGCTTCAAATGGGCACATGTTCATTCTAGTGGCCATAGACTATTTCACAAAATGGGTTGAAGCCGTATCTTACAAGGCTGTAACTAAGAAGGTCATCGCAGATTTCATTAGGGATTATATTGTTTGTCGATTCAGGGTATGAGAGTCAATCATCACCGACAACGCCGCCAACCTTAACAGTGATTTGATGAGATCCATGTGTGAAGCCTTCAAGATCAAGCATAAGAATTCCACAGCATACATGCCGCAAATGAATGGAGCTGTGGAGGCCGCCCAAAAGAACATCAAGAAGATATTAAGGAAGATGGTAGATAATCACAAACAATGGCACGAAAAGTTACCATTTTCCCTACTTGGATATCGCACCATAGTTCGCACATCAACTGGGGCAACTCCTTATTTACTGGTCTATGGTACTGAAGCCGTCATTCCTGCCAAAGTAGAAATTTCTTCTTTGAGAATCATACAATAGGCTGAACTCTGTAATGCAGAATGGATACGAAGTCGTTATGAACAACTGTCTCTCATTGATGGAAAACGAATGAACACAGTATGTCACGGTCAACTTTACCAGAACAGAATGTCCAGAGCTTTTAATAAAAGGGTCAGGCCCAGACAATTCACATCAGGGCTGTTGGTGCTAAAGCGGATCTTCCCGCATCAAGAAAAAGCCAAAGGGAAATTTTCACCTAATTGGAAAAGGGCCCTACATGGTTCACAGAGTACTAACAGGAGGAGCGCTCATACTTGCAGAAATGAACGGAGAAATTTGGCCAAAACCTATCAACTCAGACGCAGTCAAGAGATACTATATTTATATTGTTTACATTTTTTCATTTGATGTAACTGATCTATGCTTGAACTGATTCCCATTTAAGAGGGGATACGTAGGCAGCCCTGTGGGTTCGGTCACATCTTTATAAAATCTTCATTTTTCCATGGTCATAAACTGGGGTAGAATTTTGAGGAGGACCCTCAAAATTCTGAAGCAAGCCCAGCCAATTTCGTCACACGCAAAACAATCAAAGAATTACTTTCAAACTGGGGCAGAATTTTGAGGAGGACCCTCAAAATTCTAAAGAAAGGAGGTCACAATGTCTCTAAAATATGTCATAGTCATTAGTTCATCTAACTTACTTGATATCGCATACTACTATAATTAAAAATCAACTATATTTATTAAATGCATGCATATTTTTCGAAAACTTTATTTTTATGGCAGCCAGATGCTACCCAGGGTAACTCAAACAGGATCTAAATATAGGAGCATAGGCAAGGCAGAAGACAAAAACGCGAACCAACCTTCCCCCACAGAACTCACAATTTTCTTTGAATGCAGGTACAATAAGATAATGATACTCGCTGATACATCAAGACACTGCCTTCAAATTATCTAGCACAAATATCTTCAGCTAAGAAATACTTTTTCACTTGTCTCCTATTCTTTGCATGAGGCTAAGCATTGCCTCCTTAACTGCATAAGGCTAAGCACTGCCTTTCTTTGCATGAGACAAAGCATTTTCTCCTATTTTGCATGAGGCTAAGCATTGCCTCCTTAACTGCATAAGGCTAAGCACTTTCTTTCTTTACATCGAGACTAAGCAATGTCTCCTCTTCTTGCATGAGGCTAAGCATTGCCTCCCTAAATTGCATATGGCTAAGCACTGCCTTTCCTTACATAGATACTAAGCATTATTTCCTATTTTGCATGAGGCTAAGCCATGCCTCCCTAATTGCATAAAGGCTAAGCACTGCCTTTCCTCACATCGAGACTATGCATTGTCTCCTATTTTTTATGAGGCTACGCATTGCCTCCTTAACTGCATAAGGTTAAGTACTGCCTTTCTTTGCATCAAGACTAAGCATTGTCTCCTATTTTGTATGAGTCTAAGCATTGTCTCCTTAACTGTATAAGGCTAAACATTGCCTTCTTCGCATGAGGCTAAGCACTGTCTCCTATTTTGCATGAGGCTAAGCCCTGCCTCCCCTTCTTGCATACAGCTAAGTACTGCTTTTAACTCAAGATTAAATGCTATTTCCTTTACGCCATCTAAGACCTAGCATTATCCTCTACTCACCCAGGTCTAAGCATTGCCCTCATCTTACCCAAGACTAAGCCTTGTCTTGTCTCTTCTTCATATACAACCAAACATCATATTTTGCATCTCATGGGCTGAAATATCACCATTTTGTTCAAAGGCGTCATGGTCTGAAGGCATCCTCCTCATAGCCGGAAGACACCATTCCATGGCACAAGGATCTCTTAAAAGTGCACATCATTATTCAAAGGCATCATGGTTTAGAGGCACCATTTCCATTGCCCGAGGACATCATTTCATGGCCTGTGAATTCCTTATCACATGATTCATGGCCCAGGACGTCATGGTGTAAGGACACCATCCTCACCGTCCAAAGACAACCCTCATGATCCGAAGGTAATTTGCATCATGTTTAAATTCTAGCAATAATCCATATATACTTGCATGCATCGTGTTTTAAGTTTTGCAGGTAATCCAGGAAGTAATTGTTCTCCTAACGGGAGTAATCTTCGCTCCGGTTTTCGTTCAATGTTCACATCCTGTAATTATTTCAAACATAACCTACCACCATCAATTGTCCGCCTTTTAAACTCTGACCGTTCAGATATTTGCTCAGTAATACATCCATAACGTTTCAGATTCACATCGATGACTCCACATAAATTCATCTGATACTGTCCTACCCCAAAATAATCTTTTTCAAAGCATAAAACCATCCCTATAACAACTCCATCGGTTCAGCGCACCGCTGGATCTAGAACTACACGCGACATAATTCCCGTAACACCAGGGATATGTAGGCAATTTAGGATCCAGGGTTCGGCCTCCATTTTTTTTAAATCACCTCATTCGGTCAAAATTGGTCATTATTTTCTTTACCCGATAACTCTTTCATCATTCCCGAGTAAAGAGGGGTAGTTGTTGATACCCAATTTTGCCCTCATATTTTTTAAATAATATATATACTTTCAAAACATCATTTTTTGCATCATTATTTAGTTTACAAATCTATACAAGCATTTTCTATAATTTTCCATAATTTTAGAGCTTTAAAATTGATTTTTCTGTATTTAAATTTGCTTGAATAATTATTAATTATTCCTTCAAATTATTTTTGTGATGCCTTAGTTACCTAAAATTATTATTTGCACCTATAATACATGTTTTAAATATTTTTACTTCATTTTATATAATTACATTAGCCTTTTGAGCTATTTATCTAATTTTACAATAATAGCATATATTCATATACAAATGCTCCTTATTTATACTATTTTTGCCAAACAAATAGCATTTTATATTTTTATAATGCTAAATCTATTTTTAATCATTTTAGTGCATAAAATATTTTTTACTCATTTACTAAATATTTTGAAAAATTATTTTGCTAAATTATATTTGTTTAAAAGGCAAGCCTAATTTTTGAGTGATTTCGTGGATCAAATTGGCTCAACACCTTAGCCCAGAACCCCAGCCCAAAGCCAAATGACCTTCCTTTAAAACAAACGACCCGGTCGGGACCCGTTTTGTATGACCCGCCCCATCTTCCTTCAATCTTAGCCGCCTCCCCAATCTTCTCCAAATCCGAGTAAATCAAGAATTCCCTCTGTGATTTATTTTCCTTTTACGCATTATCTCAATGTTATTTGGAAGATTATGGTGTTACTTGGTACTTGCCTAAACATGGCAAGTACCGTCTCTCCGATTCTGCCCATTCACTTCAAACGTTTGAATCTGGACGATATCTCGTCCAGGCTATATTGGGTCCGATTAGCCAAGCTTTTCGGTCAATCTTCGATTTCTGTCGAATTAGGGTTCGGAATTTTATTCTTAACCTTTTACCCGTTCCATTAATGATAGCATATGGTACTTTCTTTCTATATTTATATTTGATTGATTGTTTTCCTTCCTTGTTTGCTTGATTCCTACTACTATATAAACCCCTCCCCTTTCCCCTTTGAGAGAGACTTTTAATCACTCGGATTCACTAAAAATCGAAGCTATTACTCTATTGTTCTCTTGTTCTATACTCTGATTCTTGGTCGGCTGAAAGCCAAGGCCATTAAACGACCTCCTCCAGTGCAAGCACTGCTCGGAGCCCATTCTCGACGCTCTTGTGAACTCTGAAGCATCAGAGATCTGGGGTTCTTGCTATTATGCTCTTTATTACTCTTTTGAATTTGCTACTGGTTAGTATTTTTAACCCTTGCAATGTTAAATTTCTTTCTTTACTTCTGTATACCTATATGTGTTTGAATTACATAAGCATGATTTAATTGTGAGTCCCTAATATCGCACTACTGGGATAATGTTCAATACTCTTTGTCATTCTGTGTTAGTTGAACGCATGAGATAATTTACTGCTTTGTCCTTAGTTTGTATTAGGCTAATCTGTAATCTTCACTACGATTTGCACTTCTATGTTGATCCTTTGTTTTACTTGAATGAGTTATGCACCTCCAGCATCTGAATATATTCAGTTTTGAGTCTCAATGCAAGTCCATTTTGATATGAATCTGACTACTGTGACCATGTGTTGTTAGTTACAAAATTTCTATCTATGGAAGCCACCCGCACTTGAATGAATCCTTTAGCGCTAAGTTCTGTGTCTGTTTGACTGCTCTTTGTGTATTAGTCCCAACTATATGAAATACTGCTTCAAAGTTTTCTCTAAATATATTTCCTTGCTATCCTAATTTTAAGATAAATACTCCATTTTTTCTATCAACTGTGACCTTGCTTCTATGCTAATATGTTTCCCAGTATGCCCTTTGGCTCATTTGCTACCCTGTCCTTTCAGTAAACATCACAATGTGTGCCCCTCATCATGTCTACATACTGATTAACACGGCACTAGGATGTATACTTAACTTAATTTGGACCTTTAGGTCTCAACTAGTTTAACTTCATGCATCTGTAGATGATAATCTATGTATGCCTGTAAACCTGCTCTTCTCCTAATTCTTTCAACTTGGTGTATTACTTGATTTTTGTCCCTCTATCACTATACACTCTCCTTACTTGCTACTCATGCTATTCTGAATTCTCATTCTTAGCCGGCTGAAAGCCAAAGCTATCTAGGTTCTATTGTTGGCCTCCCTAGTGTGAGCACTGCTCGGGGTCCAATTGAGGCCCTTGTGAAGTCTGTCACACTAGGACTTGGTCCTAGTCACTCCCTCAACCACCAAAACTGTTCTTACTATTCTATTTCTCTATCATGTACTGTGTATCTATATTGTTTGTTCCAAGTAGTGCAACACTTGATGCTGTGGCTAAGTGAATTGATTTGGACTCTTCTATGGACCCTTGAGTCGTGTATTGAACGTGGCTCTTTGTTGAAGGCCTGGGTACGCTGTGTAAGAGATATGGAGGGCCCAGCAATGCTGGGTATTTTTTTTTATTTGGGCCTATTGTGGGCCTGTTCACTGTTATGTAATATTGTTACTTTATTCATTATTGGGCCTTTAATAACCTTTGTATAAACAATTGGGGTTGTTAGTAAAAGGGACTAGGGTAGAGTTTAATATTTACCTACGACGGGTAGATAACATGCCTATAGGACTTAATAATATGTTTGCTATATGTGTCATTCACTCTCTACGCACACGGTAGAAATCATGCCATTAGGAAAAGCACACACTCACACTACTTGTCTACTAGCAAAGCATGAGCTCAAATGCCTCCATTATCCTTGTTGCTACATGGTATTAGAAAACCTCTCCATAGGAAATAAATATCGTTGAACTTTCCTTCGATCTGCATCGCTGCAGTATATCCACTAGAGATCATGTCTATTGGATTTTAATCATCTCATTTGTATTGTATCGCACTGTTCACCTAGAAAAAATTCCTATAAGGTTAAAGTATAACAATAAAATCAGTTCCAAGTGCTAATCGTTAAAGATCCTGCCTATATGATACCACAATTCGCCTTAATAACTGTTAATGATGCCCCTCTCAACATTGTTTATTGTTCACTTAGACCACTATCAAAAGCATGAGTAATTCTGAGTTTCTCCCGATAGATTCCATTGTCTTTACTACATAAATCACTTAGACGCAACATCTACAAGATTAATAACTGGAAATCTCCAATTTCAACAATCAATATACGACAACTGTACAATCCTGTCTATGGGCAACACTTGGTTTCTGAAACTGCATGCATGCCTTAATGCCTTATCACATAGAAATCATGTCTATAGGGATTTAAGTTCTTAATTATGAACTGCTTAACATAAAATTTGTCTTGCATGCATTTGTTGCCTAAGTGTAGAGGCAAACTTGAGCCTTAACTGCCTATATGTGAAGTCCAACGTGTTTTGTATGTGGCCTAGTTTTGACATTTTTGAGCAGCGTAAGTGAGGTCTAGAACCATCCAAAGTAAAGGTCCGATACCTCATGGACCATAGGTATGGGACGGGTAGTGCACGTATAGGGTACGACTTATAATTGAATTAGAACGCTTTTAGGTAACAACTTTAATATAGTAATCGGGTAGCAGGGGATGATAGTCTGTCCCTGCTTAATAATATGAGTAGCACCCCATCTTGAGGGAGTTACGAAGTATTATTTATGTTGCATGGGGTGATCCTTTAGGTTAAAAAACTTAGGACCCCCCTCCTCTTTATATGTTGTTATTAGATCTAAATAGTTGTATCCCTATATTCGCAATAAGATATGTATTAATCGTGTTGTAATAAAGTTCTTTGACTTTTAATTTCCCTTTGTTTATTTGATCACCTAGCTTAATCGTAATCCACATAATCTTAGGTTCGGCCGGGACCCATAGTTGTGGATCTCGAGGAGTGCCTAACACCTTCTCTTTGAGGTAACTTGAGCCCTTACCCGATATTTGGTGGCATTGACTAGTCAAACATAGTTATCTGCATAATAGGTGCCCTAACGCATCTTAAAAATCGTTAGGTGACAACTCTTCTCCTTTAGCACTCTATCTCCCATTCTAAAAGGAGTATGTCACGTGTCGAAGCTCACTTTTCCTGAGAAAAACGGAGCGCGACAACCCATCCTTCCTGGGTTTTGCTAATGATGCTCCCAAAATATTTTTTTGATTTGATTTGCACACAAAGGTAACATAAATACAATTGTACCCACCTCAACATCTATCACTTTGTATAATTCTCATTAGTATTTCCAGTCACTCACAACAACAATATTTCCTTGGCTTATTTGGCCATTCACAATATTCTTTATTCCTGGCACGATGGCCGTATTTCATATTCCACACTTTCTCCTCTTTCAATTTCAAAGATCACCATCAAATATCAACATACAGAATATTTCAGCAATCATATACCTCAAATTCATTAGTAATGAAAACTTTAAACACAAAAGGTTTCTTCCCAAAGAATGGGGCATACCGACCAATAATAGAAATACACATCAAAATGATACACAATCAATACACCATTTATTCTTGCAATACTCTTTCCCAGAAATAGTAATATACAATTTTAACGCCTGAGTATGTGAAGTCGAGCCACACTGGATATATTTATAAAGCAAAGCATTAATTAAAATAGCCACTTATGGGCATGAATTGTGTACAAAAGTTTTTAGGCAATTCTATTTTTGAAATCATTTTTAAACAAATGAGTCGAGGCTCATTTCATATTCTTTATCACACCCTCTCATTTCATTGGCACCACTAGCCACAATTATAACTTAAATTCTTGGCACATTGGCCACACTCCATACCCCCAATTCACCTATATCACTTCTAATCATCTTTATAGATTATCAACAATAAGACATTTCCAATCAAGACTTTAGGTACACATATGAGCAATTAAGAGTCTTAGGCATATTGAGATTTTCTCACACAATTTGGCATTGTAGCCTTCATTTGAATCATGACTCAAAGACATAGCATTTTAATACACATATCATTCTTGAACACATTCCCAAAGGATAACATAATGTGATAGGAACATTCAGAACACGTTTGGAATACATAATTCTCGGCACTTTTCTTATTCGGCACAATCGAATTTATTGGGAACATATAGGACTATAGAATAAGGAAACTTGAGGCAACCATACTTGAAACTTATGGGAACATCGTGTAATTCATTTCTAAAAGAGTAGTTTATCCAACATACCTCGCTTTGAGCTTTCCTTAAATCACTACAACGTTCCAAAAATTCTAGCAATTCCAATCTCTTAGATGAAGAACTTGTGAGATTTCCTTATTGGATTTCAAAGCTTGGACAAGATATTGATGAACAAAGCACTTGAGCTTCTTCCTATCTCTAGAACACTCTCACTTCTCTCTAAATTAATTAGATAATTACCCCAAAATAAACCCCAAAGCCTATTTATCAAAATGGGGTCAGATTATGAAAATAGGAAAATGGACCCTCCAAAATCAGGTATGCGGTCGCACAATGGGCTGTACAATTGGTATGCAGGTCGCACAATGGACCGCAAAATCGGTGCCCAGAACTGGGCTATGCTGGCCAGGTTTGCGACCATTTTGCAGTCGCATAACTAGTTTTGCGACCACATAATGATTCTGCGGTCGCACATCTGACCGCAGAATCATATTCTTCCAGCCTTTGGTAATTTGGTCATAACTTCTTGTAGGAGTGTTCAAATGATGAACGGTATGAAGCGTTAGCAACTAGACTCAGAGATCTTTCATTTTCTAGGTAGACCATCACATAACTCGTTACATATGTGTAGATATGCTCGTCCAAAATTTGGTCTTATGCGTACCTATTTAAAACTTTAGTCTATCATGAAATTTCCAACTTGACTTGGACTTAGGTATCTCCTTAGACCCCACAACACTTTTAATATGCCTCGTACACTTACTATCATATCCAATTGACATCCATCATATTAATAGTCCTCGTCTATAGACAAAATAATATTATTAGCGCACATCAACATTTTTAATAGCGCTAAAGTACTTCAAACTTTTTCGGGATGCTACAGAGGGCTATCCAACAAGTACAACTGATATAACAACAAAAGCATAATTTTCATGAACTCATCCCACTATAGGAAAACAAAACACATGAAATATACATAAGGAAGGGCATCCCACATAACTCTATTGCGGCGCGTAACCCGATCCCAAACATATCAATCAACATAGGGATACCCATCGTGCCACAATGCTCGTGCTCACCAATCACATGTGCATCAACATCAAGAACGATAGAGTGCACAAATATAATTGTGGAAAGATGAATAGGCGCAAACCAATATGGAGAAAGGAAAGCACAAGTATGGGGCAATAAGCAAATCAACATCACAAGGGCCATCTCGCCTATATTTCCATAAGGCCTAAACGAGAATAAACATGCGTGGGAATAATCATGTACCCTTACAACCCATCATAGCATAAGATAGCAACATATAACATAGACCAGAGTACGAATAAAATCCATTCCGCTCGATGATACACCTACAGTAAAATTTGCATAAGAGTAAGCAAATCCAATCCAATATAGAATACACATCCTCATTAGGCCAATGAATAGCCCCCAAACCATTTCCGATCATTCCCAAATAGGTATATGACCCCAAAAGTTCATAGCAACCTATCCATAACACATACCATCAGATATCCAAATCTTAACATATCTTCACAGTCTGTAATCGAAATATAGTCTGTCTACGATAACATCAAGTCTCTAAACCTCATGAATACTAGAATCTCCATATCCGATCCCCAACTTCACTACTCCAGTGACTGATACATCACTCACACTCCATCATCTTATAGAAAATACTCACATAGATCTTGTGAGTCACAGAGAAAAACCTGAACCTTAGCAGCCCAAAAGCAGACGATCACCATACATCGCACAGCTTCTATACCCGTAAAGGACATAAAACCCGATCCATGGCCATAACTATCGTGAATCCTTCAAAACCCATAACACATAATAAAATTATTAGGACTGATTTCCCTCTAACTCAACCGAGTCAGGCAAACTGCCAAACCAAGAAGTAACTCAACCCGAAATGCTCGCTCTCAAGGAACCCTCCGTGAATCTGAAGTTGTTTCTTGCATCTCTCTAATACTGACATATAGAGTCAATAATGATATAAAAGTACCGAAAGTGTAGATACCATATAATATAGATCCCAATTCCTATCTATACACTAATTCGAAAAATCCTTAAATACCACATATGTGTCTCAAACTCATCAGAACCTTCTCGATAGTCATTTACCTTGATCTAAATCATTCTCGATGAAATCTTTCTCAAATCATAACCAATCTGCATGCATAACCTAGTCCAAGAACTAATATAACGTCTGACCATGCAATCCGATCGTCGATAGTAGGATCCCCCACTTGGCTCGAAGCCATAAAATACATCGTTTGTAACCCATAGCACCCTTTCTTAGTAGCTGCCCCGATCTCCCACTATTAAACAACTGAATACTTCATACACCAATGTGACTCCAGCCATAAAACACTCAAAAGACTCTGCCAAGTACATATTCACCCTAGTAACCGTCAAGCCAACTTCCTCAAATGCTCTGAATTGATAATATATGCAGTCATCTGAATAGAAACCGCATACGAGACACACGATCTCAATTATTCACTCCTGAGATAGCCTACCGGCTAGCATCAAATCCAAACCTTCCCACGACCCCACCATGGTTATCATAACTAGGCAACCAATTAATCCATCCTAAGTCCGTACTCATCACCCAAATACAAGAATGCACTTCATTCCACAAATGATCAACTGGAAGCTCGATCAGTGCATCTGCATCAAAGATTAGACAACACGTCGCACCGATAATCAAGCATCCATAGCCCTTTTGTAGTCCATCCACAACATCACAAATCATCGGTGCACATTGATACTTGGTGCTCAACATTACATACGGACGTTTAGGAAGAATCAAAGTTGCAGGCTTCAAGCTGAAATAGGGTCGCATGATAAAGAAATAAAGAAGGGAAATTTCCTAAATGCCCTGTAGCCTCTCGAAGATAGGTATGGGCATCATCATACCAACCTGAAAGACTATACTAGACACTTGCTCATGACTCGCAGAACCTATGAACCTAGTGTTCTGATACCAACTTGTCACGACCCAAAATCCCACTACGTCATGATGGCACCTAACCCATTGCTCTAGGTTTGCAAGATAATATAAATTACAAATAAACTGTGAAATCAACAATATATATAAAAGAAGCTACAACCGATTTCAATACAACTACCCCAAGGACTGGTAGTACAAGTCATGAGGCCCTATGATTTAGATTTACAAAGCAGATATGAGGAATAAATATAATATCTGTTTGAAGTTTACATAAACAGAGATGAATCCTAAACTACCCTGAACAATAGGTAGCTTGAATCTGGAATGCATGTACGCCTTCAATGCAAGGCTCCGTCTTCCACAGCTACGTAGCTCCAAGATCTGCACGCAAGGTACAAAAGTATATCATGAGTATAGTTGATCCCATGTACTCAGTAGGTATCTTCACTAACCTCGGTGAAGTAGTTACGAGGTTTTTAGGTCAAAGATACTCACTAATATAACCAGTGTATTTAAATTTGTCGTAGAAGCAATACCAGAAAAACCAAATAAGAGTACAAGAACAAATATACGAAGCAGTAAGTGATTACTGAAAGAAATCACGGTCAGTTTTCTCAATATCACAACCAATCCTTTTCTTAAAGCGATAACCACCAAACAACATAGTAAATCTGCAAATCTTCATAGTATGAGGAATGTGTTCAAGATATCAAGTCAAATGGCACGGCAACACCCTTCGTGCATTTATCTCATCCTCACCAAATATATGAATGTATGTCAAATCAATTGGCACGACAACACCCTTCGTGCATTTATCTCATCCTCACCAAGAATATGTACAACAGTACCAACAAGATAGAAGAAATACCAATAACAGTAACAACAATGTGGAGAATACACAGGTAGTAATATCAAACAAGGCAAAGCATGCAGACATGGTGGGAAGAACATAACTAATGATAGCAATTAAGGTCGGAGAATATAAATTTCACTATCTAGCAAAGTAGAAGGTTTAGATGAGAGCACAAGAAACGAGGAAAGGCATAAATGTAAATATAACAAACAAGACAGAAAGCATGATTTTGACAGATAAATAGATAGAAAGCGTGCCTAGAACAATAACAAATAAAGTAGGAGGCGAAGGCATGACAACAATAACAAGTCACATAGAATGGATAGGTGCAGCAATGACAACTTGAAAAGAAGACATAAATGTATATACAATGGCACAACATCACCCTTCATGCTTTATACTCTTCCTCACATGATTATGTATATGCAATGGCACGGCATCACCCTTTGTGCTTTACACTCTTCTTCACATGATAATGTAAATCAATGACACGAAATTATCCTTCTGCTGAATAATGTATATGGAATGGCACAGAATCACCCTTCGTGCTTTACACTTTTTCCACATGATAATAAATATGCAATGGCACGACATCACCCTTCGTGCTTTACTCTATTCCTCACATGATAATATATATGCAATGGCACGGCATCACCCTTTGTGCTTTACACTCTTCCTCACCAAGCATATGTATATCAATAACAAGTAAGGTAGGAAGCATGGATAACATCAGGAAGAATGGTTAAGCAAATACACCACGGGAGCATCAATCACAACTCTCAAACCAATAAACAATTCAATAAACCTCAAGAATGCTATTGTTCAAGTATTTCGACAAAGCTCAAACATGTTTTTCAACGAAAGTATGGAACCCAAGTACCTCAGAATTACAGTCATAGACATGTATTCGTGATTAGGTATAGTGATGACCAAATTTAGCACATTAACAGTTTCACAAAGAGTCCGTCAAATCTAATCAAGTTATAATAAGCTAAATTATGGTTTTTAGCATTGAAATCCATATTCATATTATTATAGAAGTCAAGTAAAATATGAAGCAAGAAAATCATATATGCCAATAAGGCAAAGAGAATCGTATAATCTACCCCGAGAATGGATAACCTTGGCACATGCATAAATGCTCGTCACCTCACATATGCATCACCGTCGCGTGTAGCAAATAATATTATTTTATTAGAAAAAATTTCTCCAACAAAGTTAGGTTAGACACTTACCTCAAACAAGTCAAATCGATGCACTAGAAGTGCCATCCCACACAAATTGACCTTCGAACGACACGAAACTAGCCAAAAGCAACTCAAAATCATCAAATAATGCCTTAGGAGCAAACCCAAATGATAAAGGTCGAATCTTTAATCAAATATACAATATCAAACAAAAGGTCAACCTGGGGCCGCACCCCAAAATCAGATAAAACTAACAAATTTTGACATCCCATTCGAATACGAGTCCAACCATACTAATTTCTTGCAATTCCGACTCTGAATCGAGGTTCAAAACCCAATTATTCACTTTAGAAGAGTTTAGACACCCCCCCCCCCCCAATTTCTCTTTTAGATTCACTAATCAAATCCGAGTCAACAATACGTACCCCAATCCTTGTGGTGAAAATCCCCTTCAAAATTTTCCAAATCATAGCTCCCCATCTCAAAATATGATAAAATAGCCAAAACCTTCGAAATAGAGAACTTTATAACACTGTCTAGGTAAACCCTTTGTGATCGCGGGACCAGCTTCACGATCGCGAAGTACAAATTTCACTGCCCACAGAAATACTCTTCGCATTCACGAAAAATACCTCGCGAACGCGATGCACTATGATGCCAAACCTATGCAAATGCAGCAACTATCTCGCGAAAGCGATGCTAACTCCACCAATCCCAGCTCCCCAATGAGAATGCAATACCACTGTCATGAATGTGGAGAACAACTTGCTCAATCCTTTGTGAAGCACTCCTCCTGTTGTGACCGCGATGAAAAAACTACCGGTGGCCCCAAAACAATCTTCGTGATCGCGATGACCAACAATCCAGCACCAGAAATCAGAGGATCCCTCAATGCCAATATGAGGAAAATGATCTGAAATCACTCCAGAACTCACCTGAGCCCCTCGGAACAACATCCGAACATACCAACAAGTCCCATAATATAAAACAGACCTACTCGAGGCCTTAAATAACCCATAAAGACATCACAACAATGAATCACACCTCAAATCAAGCTTAATGAACTATTTCAAATTTTCAAATTCGAAACTTATGCCGAACACGTCTAAACATCTCGGAATTACCTCAAATTTTGCTCACAATTTCCAAATGACATAATGAACATGTTCCAACTTCTGAAACAACAATCTGAACTCAATAGCATTAAAGCCAACTCTGGTTAAACCTATGAACTTTTCAAACTTTCAAATTGCCAACTTTCGCCAAATAGAGCCAAAACCTTCTAGAAACTTTCAAATGCAAAATCGGGCATATGACCAAGTCCAAAATCATCATCCGGACCTACCGAAACTATCAAAAATCTGATCCGAGGTCAAATACACAAAATTCAAACTTGATCAACTCTTTTAACTTCAAGTTTCTCAAAAGAGAACCATCCTTCAAAATCAATCCTGAACCACATCAAAACCAAAGCCGACGATACACACAAGTCATAATACACCATATGAAGCTATGAAAAACCTTATACCACCAAACTGAATGTAAATTCTCAAAACGATTGGTCGGGTCGTTACAATGCTCAAGAATCAAGAGCAATCCAACAAAGTGAGGTGAGAAATGAATCAAGTGGAGGCTTCTCATACCACTTCAATCAAGAAAATTGAGACTCAATTGGGTCAAATATCTTCTCAATTGAATGTGAGACCACAAGGATCATTGCCTAGTGACAAAATACCAAATCTAAAGAGAGATGAGGAAATAAAGCGTGTGTTTGCCATTTCCACAAGGCGGAGAAAAATCCTAAAGAAGAGATCCATTGTAGTTGAGAATGATGATGACGAAGAGGAGTTTCCTCTCAAATATTCTTTTCCTAAGGTTAAGAGTCCCAAAGTTCTTGAGGTTGCTCTTCCCAATGTTGATGATTTTCTAAAGTTGATGAAGTTTCTAAGAAAGATGTACCTCCCATGGTCAATAAGACACCCAAGGTGATTGAAGTTCCCAAGTATGAGGTGCGAATAGTAAGTCCAATTGTTGTTGAAGAGGTGAACCAAGCACCTCTCAAAATGGAAAGTAAGTCCCTTCAAAGGAGAACGAACTAATCAATGAGGCAAACAAGAAAGCACCTAGGGTGTACCAGCAATTATCGAGACCGCCTCCTCCATTTCCACAAAAATTTGCAAAGCAACAACAACAAGGTCAATTACAAAAATTCTATGATATGTTGAATTAAATCACCATCAATGTACCTTTTGTGGAAGATCTCGAAAAGACGTTGGGTTTTGCTAAATTCATGAAGGACTTGGTCACTAAGATGAAGAATATTAATTTTGAGACCATCAAGGTCACCCACCAATATAGTGCAATCATCTCACAAACCGGGGTTAAGAAGATGGAAGACCTGGAGACTTTTAATATTCCTTGTGCTATTGGGTTGACAAGCTTCACAAAAGCTTTGTGTGATTTGGGGACAAGTATCAACTTGATGCCTTATGCCGTTTTCAAGAAGATGGGCTTGGGTGACCGAAAGCCTACATCAATGAAGTTATTAATGGAAGATCACACTTTGAAGCGACCATTGGGCGTTCTTGATGATATTCTTTTCAAAGTGGATCAATCCTACGTCCCCGCAGATTTTGTGATTCTTGACTGTGAAGTGAATGTAGAAATACCAATCATTCTTGGTAGGCCTTTCTTGGCTACCGGGAGGGCCATATGTGATGTTGTATTCGGAGAGCTAAAATTCCGGTTGAATGATGAAGAAGTGGTCTTCCACATCCAAAAATCAATGAAGCATCCACATGACTATGGAGTGATATCCGTGATTGATATGGTAGATGAAGTGGTAGATGAGGATATGCACGAAAAAATTGTATGGATGAAGCTTTTCATGCGGTTCTACTCAATTCGGATAATGACACAATGGGGGGGTTACATTGAAGCCGTGATGGCTTTGGAAGGACTTTGTTCCTTCTCTTACAAGACCGAAACATTGTCCCTTGATTTGGAAAACCGGATTATTCCTCCTACTAAACCATCTATCATTGAGCTACCAAAGCTTGAGTTGAAGCCTTTGATTTCCCATTTGAGGTATGAATTTCTTGGTCCTAATGAATCATTACCCGTTACTATCTCATCCTTTTTGTTTAGTGTGCATGTTTCTTTATCGCTTGATGTGCTTAAAAAGCACAAGTTGGCATTAGGATTGACCATTGCGGATATCCGGGGAATAAGTTCATCCTTTTGTATACACAAGATATACTTGGAGGAAGGGTGAAAGCCAATTGTGGAACACCAAAGAAGGCTTAATCCTCCTATGCAAGAAGTGGTCAAGAAGAAAATCATAAAATGGTTAGATGCTGGAGTAGTGTATCCAATCTCGGATAGCACTTGGGTAAACCCAGTACAATGTATGCCAAAGAAAGGTGGGATGACCGTGGTTCTCAATGATAAGAATGATCTTATTTTACTCCCTTTTATTGACCAAATGTTGGATCGGTTAGTGGGAAGGTCCTTCTATTGCTTTCTTGATGGTTACTCGAGCTACAACAAAATTCAAATTGCCCCCGAAGACCAAGATATGACGACATCTCTATGTCCTTATGGCACCTTTGCCTTCAAGAAGATGCCATTTGGTCTTTGCAATGCTCCGACTACCTTCCAACGATGTATAATGGCTATTTTCACCGGCATGGTGAAAGACTTTCTTGAGGTATTCATGGATGACTTTTCCGTGGTGGGTGATTCTTTTGATGGGTGTTTGGCTAACTTTCCCAAGATTTTAAGAAGATACGAAGAAAAAAATCTCGTTTTGAAATGGGAGAAGTGCCACTTTATGGTGGAGAAAGGCATTGTGCTTGTGTATAAGGTGTCCAAAAAGGATATTGAAGTTGATCCAACAAAGATTGATATTATTTCCAAGTTATCCTCCAAATACCGTGAAGGGTGCAAGAAGTTTTCTAGGAAATATGGGATTCTATCGGAGGTTCATCAAGGACTTCTCAAAAGTGGTGAACCCAATGTGTAAATTATTGGAGAGAGATGCCATGTTTCACTTTGATGAGGCTTTTATGGTCGCCTTTGAGGAACTCAAGAGGCATTTGAAAACCGCTCCTATCATTCAAGCTCCTAATTGAGAGTTGCCGTTTGAGTTGATGTAATGTGGATGATGTCACTGTGGGGGCGGTGTTGGGCCAAAGAGTAGGCAAGAATTTCCATCACATTCACTATGCTAGCAAAACAATGAATACCGCTCAAGTGAACTATATGGTAACTGAAAAAGAACTTCTTGTAATTGTTTATGCTTTTGACAAGTTTTGTTCTTATCTTGTAGGTTCAAAGGTGGTGGTGCATTCAAACCATGCTGCAATCCGATACCTTTTGGCAAAGAGGAGTCAAAACCAAGGTTGCTTTGATAGATATTACTCCTGCAAGAGTTTTACTTGGAAATCAAGGATAGAAAGGGAATGGAAAATCATGTGGCAGACCACTTTTCTCATCTTGAGTTTGGTGGAGGGAGAGCTTTGGAGGTCAAGGAGATCAATGAATCCTTCCCCGATGAACAAGTCTTTGCAGCCACAATTGTTGTGGATGATGAGTTTCCATGGTACACCGATATGGCCAATTTCTTGGTGAGTCGGTTACTACCTCCAGGGCTTCCTTTATACCAAAAAAGAAGTTTTTGAGGGATAGTGACTCATACTATTGGGATGAACCTTATTTTTTCGAGATATGTGTCGACAACATTATAAGGATATGTGTCCCAAAAGAGAAAAGGGTGACGATCTTGAGGGCTTGCCATGAATCTCCTTATGGTAGACATCATGGAGGAAATAAGACAGCGAATAAGGTTCTTGAGTGTGGATTCTATTTTCCCACTTTGTTCAAAGATTCCAACACTATAGCCAAAGCTTGTGACCAATGCCAATGTCAAGGCAACATTCCATGAATAAATGAAATGCCTTTGAATCTTATTATGGAGGTGGAGTTGTTTGACGTGTGGGAAATTATTTCATGGGACTGTTTTTGAGCTCCTACAACAACAAATACATCCTTGTGGCGGTTGAGTATGTATCCAAGTTGTTGAAGTGGTAGCTCTACCAAATAATAAAGCAAGAAGTGTCACTGCGTTCCTCAGGATGAACATTTTCACAAGGCTTGAGACTCTAAGAGCTATCATAAGGGATGGTGGTTCATATTTTTGAAATCAATCATTGGCCACGTTGCTAGAGAAATATAGGTTCCGACATAAGGTTTCCACACCGTATCATCCACAAATAAATGGAAAAGTAGAGGTCTCCAACCGAGAGATAAAGAGCATCTTAGCTAAAACTGTCTATGCTAATAAGATAGATTGGTCAAGAAAACTTTATGATGCTCTTTGGGCATATAGAACGTCCTGCAAGACACCAATTGGTATATCTCTATATAAGCTGGTGTTTGGAAAGGCTTGTCATTTGCCGGTGGAGTTGGAGCATAAAGCTTTATGGGCCATGAAGAAGCTCAACTTGGAATGGGTTGATGCGGCGAACTTGAGAGTCTCTCAACTCAATGCAATGGATGAATTTTGATTTCAAGCATATGAGAGTGCTTCTGTGTACAACCAAAGGATGAAATACCTTCACGACAAAAAGATCATGAAGAGGGAGTTCTACCCCGGGGACTTGGTTGTCCTTTACAACTCGAGGTTTTAGTTTTTCCCGGGCAAGTTGAAATCAAAATGGCATGGGCCATTCAAGATTGTGCATGTTTACCCATTTGGTACCGTGGATTTGGAGTCTGATGATGGTAAAAGGATCTTTAAAGTGAATGGGCAACATATTCTCATTATTTGGGTTCCATTAATTCAAGAATGGTGGTCTTGGAAGTTGAGTTAGGGGAACCCCAATAACATCGTGAGTTGTGTTTGGTATTGCGTCATCCTACGACGATAAATAAGGTGATTCTTGGGAGGCAACCCAAGTGTTTTGTCCCTTATCTCTTTTACTTTAATTTTTATCTTGTTAGTGTAGATTTATTTTTAACTTTTTAGCCTTCTTTTAGCTTATTGCTTTGATGAGATTGGTGATTAAAGTTTGAGTGCACGTGAAGAACTTGGCCAAAAGTTTCCTCAATGTTAAGGGAAGTTCTCAAGTGAGGCGGCATAGATAGGGATCGTAGCTACGCTACCTTGCGTAGCTGTTTTCAGTAGATAATCAATATTTGGTGCTCTAGGCTATGCTTTGATGTGCAGCTATGCAGGGGTCACCGTAGCTATGTTTGACCAGTTGTGACATCACTTAAAAATAAATCACGTAATATTAGTTATTACTTGAAGGTCAAAACACAACATATGTTTTTTACACCTACACACAAAACTCCTACGTACACACTTCTCTCTCACCTCTGCACTCCTACGCACATACACACCTTCTCCGCCACTACTTCTTTTTCTCCGGTCAAAATTCCAGCAAGCTCGACTAAGCTTCTCAGGTATGATTGAATCTCTTCTCTCGCATTTTTCAGCTTACTCACTGATCTTCTTCTCATCTGCAAATCCCGCATCTGGGGCAATTCCTCACCGTATGTCTAGTATCAAACACTCAAAACAAGCTCTCGGTGGGCATGACTGCTAAAACTGACCCTGGCGTGGTTGGCTAGACAGACACTGAAGGCACCCCATGCAGGAGGTGCATTGGATAGTGGCTAAGAAAAATAAGCAACCTGAGACCTCCGAATAGACAGAGCACTACTAGAAGCTGGAAGTGCTGAGTGAACTAGGCGGCTCACATAGCCTCTGCCATGATGGGCTACAGCTGGAGCACGAGCACCACTATATCCCCCCGGAATCTCAAGTCCTCTTGGCCTCCCTGTCCTCTATCTCGTGGCCCATATGCCCTCCAACCTCCACATGATCTCTACCACCTGCTGATACTGAGTGTATCTCTCCAACTCTCGAGCCTTGTTGAATCTAATACCATAATTGAGCGCCTCGATGAATCTGCGGCATAGTTCTCCAACTGTAAAATCCAAGGCAGCTACATGTCTAGACAACTCATTGAATCTTATAGTATACTCTGACACTAACATGATCCCCTGACGCAGATGCTCAAGCTCTGTGCACCATGCAGCACGAAGGGTCTAGGGAACAAACTCTCTCTCAACAATATCTCTGAAAACTGATCCCAGATGAGTGGGACTGCATCATCTGTCCTACCCTCCTCGTTAGCCTGCCACCACTAGTACACTACTCTTGACAGCCGAAATATAGTAAAAGCAACTCCACTCACCTCCACAATACCCATGGTGCGGAGAATAAAATGGCATTTCTCTAGAAAATCCTGCGCATCCTTGCCAGTCGTGCCACTGAAAGAAGGAGGATCACACTTCTTGAACCTCTTAAGTCTCCTTTGCTCCTCCTCAGATGCCTCCGGCATGACCTCAAGTTGAACCGGTATAACGAGATGTGCTGGAATGACACTCGGGACCTGATCAATGTGGACTCACTGCTCTGGAGTACGGGCCACGGGAGTCTGAGCTAAAGTACCGAACATGCTCAAGAACTGTGCTAGGGTCTCCTAAAGTCCAGGGGAAACAACAAGCGCCTCTGGTGCATATCCCCCAATCGAAACTACTGGTGGCTCCTCAGTCGCTGCTCGAACAGGGGCTCTAGCTGCACCACGTTCCCCTCTTCGGCCTATACCTCGGCCCCGGCCTCGCACGGCTGTAGCAAGGGGCATGGGTGTATGATCATCGAATGAAATAGTACGTGTCCTCGCCATGTCTGAGAGAATAGAAAGACAAAGATTCAGATTTCGAAGTCAACAAATTTGCACGATAAGGAATCAAGAAAGTGGAATTTCCTAACAATTTCGTAGCCTCTCGAAGATAAGTACCAACGTCTCCGTACCGATCCGCAAGACTCTACTAAACTTGCTTATGAGTCGTAACCTAGAGCTTTGATGCCAACTTGTCATCACCCCAAATTCTACCTTAGGATATCGTGATGGAACCTAGTCTCTAAGACTAGGTAAGCCTAACAACAAGATAATAAGAAAGAAAGAAACAACTAAAAACATGATAGGAATCTAAATACTGAACCACAATACAATATTTCTCAAAACCCGTTGAAACTGAATCATAAGCTCTATAGAAAAGTACTAAACTCTCAATATAAATCAATGTCAGAATAAATGATAAACAGTAATAAGAGATAGTAGAAGGTCACTCAGAGGCGAGCGGACGTCGAGCAGGTATACCTTGAAGTCTCCAAAAATAGTGAAATGATCATTAGCATCCGGCACATGCAGAACTACCCGGATCTGCAAAATAATGTGCACAAGTGTAATATGAGTACATCACAACGGTACCTAGTAAGTATCAAGATTAACCACAGTAGTGTAGTGATGAGGTCAGGTGAAGACACCTACTAGGACAAGATAAATAAAACAAGACATAATAAAGACAAAATACCGAAAAACAAGGAAATGAATATTAACAAAGCAGTTTAATAACGTAAGCTAATGACAAAATTTAAAGCAAGAACGAAAATAGAAGGGAACACATAATGAGAACCACAAGTAATCAAATACGGATAAAAACAGGTAAAACAAGGAAGAAAACAACAAGATCTATTCAACCACTACACCCTTCTCAACATGGAATGTACAACACGAATCACAACCACGGTACCGCCTCATATTTACATTTCACAACTCAAGTCTCAATCTTTTCTTATATCACCGTGTTAGCCATACATTTAGTTTTTTAAATTATTTTCTCGAAATAGCTACACGCGTTGTAGCCCCCTTATCTCACCGCGTTGATTCAAGTAATTCCTTTACTAGCAACATGCGTATCAAGGTCATCTTATCTCACCGCATGCATATCAACCCCTATCCTTATACCATCGCATGTGTATCAATATCACAACACATTAAGAACTCGCACCACAAGTGCCCCTATGCCACAACTTGTCAAAATCAACAATACCAATGTTTCCACAACATATAGTCCATGGCTCAACCACAATGTGTACAAAAAACACATTAATGACATAATAATTGAGAAATACTCAATAAGGAAAGATATCTAAAAAATCAACAACTTAAACCTCAATGTGATAATAGCTTTCACAACTTCAATGTCAATAATTCCAACAAAAAGATCATTCCCATGAAATAACAACTTCAAGTAAGAGAAATACAACAATAAAGAGGTAACAAGACAATAAGGAAGATAACAACTTCAACTAAAGCATGTGAGAGAAAGTATAACAAGCAAGAGATAGAACAAGTGCTAACAACGTCAAACAAAGCATGAAAGAGTAGATTATCACATGTGAGAGTAGATTAACAATGAAATATATAACATGGTATGACAATTCAATTAAAGGCATGGAAAGAGTCTAAATAACCTAAACTGGTCAATTAACACATATAGCCCGTGTACACACTCTTCACCTCGTGTACACGTCTTTCACGTAACACAAATAGCACAATCAAGCCAAATCCTATGGGGTAGTTTCTCCACATAAAGTTGGGCAAGATACTAACCTCAACTAGGACAAATCGACCCTTGAAAATAGCTATTCCCTTTAAATGCGCCTCCACACAATTCAAATCTAACCAAAAATGAATTAACAACATCAAACAATGCAAGAGGAACCAAATTACAACATATAAAGCTATGATCTTTACACATTTCCCAAAAAGTCAATAAAAGTCAACCTTGGGCCCTCCCGGTCAAAACTCGGGTCCAAGGGTAGATTCCGACTAAAATAACCCCATGAGTCTATATATGTGATTAGTTTTCAAATCCGAGTCCAAATCGACTCTCAAAACTCAAATCTTCATTTTTCAAAACATTGACAACAATTCCCAATTTTCCTCTTTGATTCTCATGAATTTGTTGTTAAACCGCATATATAATCAAGAAATATAGTTGAAAATTTATTAGAATCACTTACCCAAAGTTTGTAGATAAAAATCCCCTCTCCAAATCGCCTCCTACCAAGTCTTGGGCTCTAAATTATGAGAAATGAGACTAAATCCCGACTTTCCAGCCCTTATGTTCAGATGCAGGTGTTGCATTTGTGACACTGGGTTCACATTGGTGAACCCTCTCAATTGCGAAGAAAACCTCGCAAACGCGGTAACTGTCCATCCTCAGGGGGTATCGCAATTGCGACACAGGCTTCACAATGTGATGCTAGTGCTCGCTATTGCGATTATTGCAGCACCAACACACTAGCAACCTGATTTCAGTCCAAAACCATTATGTGGCACGCCCAAACTCACCCAAGCCCTCGGGACTCCAAAACGAACATCCACACAGGTCATAAGCATCATAAGAACTCGCTCCTATGATCAAAACAAACAAAAAAATAACACCTAGAACTACGAATGGGACATCAAAACGCATGAATTTCAAAGAAAAATTCAAGAACTTCTAAAATTGCAACCAAGTGTCTGAATCCTATCAAATCAACTCCAAATGACACCAAATTTTGATGACAAGTTCTAAATAGCATAACGGTCCGATTCCGAGTCCTAAAATCAAATTTTGAACCCGATAGCCAAAAGACAACCTATGATCAAACTTTTAAACATCAAATTGCCAACTTTCAGTAAAACAACATAAATCAACCTATGGACCTCCGAATTCGAATATGAGCATACGCCCAAGTCCAAAATCACGACACGAACCTATCGGAGCCATCAAAATACCGTTATGGGGTCGATTTCACAAAAGTCAAAATTAGTCAACATTTCTAACTTAGGTTTCTAAGACAAGAACCGAAGGGTCCAAATCAACCTAAAATCTTCCCAAGACGAACTAACCAACCTCACAAGTCATAAAACCACAAATACACATGTTTGAAGCATCAAAAGAGAAAACGGTGCGCAAATACATAAAACAACCGGTCGTGTCGTTACACCAAGTGATGTAAATCGTCCCAAAAACCGCCCAAATCCGAGCTCTATATCTCAAAATATGATAAAATAACTCAACCTTCAAAATAAATAGGATCTGTCCAGCCATCTCCGCATTTGCGGACCAAATCTCGCACCTGTGCTCCCGCATCTGTGAGCAAAATCTCGCATCTATGAACTCAACTTACATGACCACAACTGCATATGAACTTTTCAAAACTCTCGGTCAAACCTATGAACTTTCCAAAACTTCAAATTGCCAATTTTCGTCAATTTAAGCCAAAACCTTCTAGAAACATCTAAATGCAAATTCGGGCATATTCCCAAGTCCAAATTCACCATCCGGACCTAATGGAACCATCAAAACTCGGATCTGATGTCAATTATACAAAAGTCAAACTTGGTCAAGTCTTCCAACTTAAAACTTCCTAGCTGAGAATCTTTCCTCCCAATCAATCCCAAACCACTCAAAAACCAAAACCGACAACACACGCAAGTCATAATGCATCATATGGAGCTATTCAAGACCTCAAACTATCGAACGGAATGCAAATGCTCATAATGACCAGTCGGGTCATCACATTCTCCCCCACTTAAACATATATTCGTCCTCGAACGTGCCAAGAGTCATTCTGAAGCCGTCAAATCACTGTATAAATTTATCATACACAATCCCATGGTTGATACCACGTCACCCCAATCCATAAAAGCACGACTGCCCAACCTAAATAATTATCCTTACTTTAACCTTAATCCACAAACCTTAGAACCAAATCTCCAACATCCGGAATCCATTATAAGACCTGATTCTCTCATCCAAACACTGTATATGTCTGAACAAGCTATATCAAGCCATAATTATATTGCAAGATATAATCACATGATATACCACATAACTCAGATACTTATAGCAACAACTTCCGATCATAATAGCTTCTCAATAACAAGCCCGGTACCAGCAACAACTCATATCAAATAAAACCTTGTTCTTTCGTACACTGCCAATGATGATAGAAACATGCAGAAATGCATAATCATGGCCAGAATCATGGAGAAACAGATAGCATAATATACCACCAACAGTAAGACCACAACCAAGGCGCCACTAATCATTCAACACTCTAAGAGCCATCTCACTCGAATTCCTCCACAAGGCCCTAATAGAACCACATCACGTGTGTAAATAGTCAGCAGTCTCATATCCCATCTTGGTATAGAAGAGTAACACATGGAACATATCGGATACGAATAAGATCAACTCTAACCGAATGACACACCTCTCAACAATGGCTGTGCTGAGTAAATAAGTCGATCCGATGTAGAATACACATCCTTATTAGGCCTACCACTGGCCTCCAAATCAATTCCAATCCTCCCGAAATAGGTACATAACCTTCAAAAAGTCCACAATAGCATATCCATAACACATAAAATCAGACGTCAACCTCTTAACATACCTTCACAATCCACAACCAAGGAACAATCTGCCTCTGAGAACCCTTCTAATCTTCAAATCCCTAGAATACAAGAATCTCCATGTCTGATCCAAACTCCACCACTCATATGGCTAACACATCCCTCATACACAATCATCTCATGAGAAATAATTCAATAATTCTTCTGTGCCATATAGCAAAATTTGAACATCAGTTGTTGATCAACCAGGCATTTACCGTGATACCGGTCAAGAATCCGCAAGTCAAAGAACATTGCGCCTTCTGAAATGCATACCCTCTCAGGTGATACCAGATAGTGCCAGCATTCTTCTACATATCTGAAACTATCCATGTTGACTAGAACTCATAACCTTCCCTTCGAACGAAACTGCAACCTTGTACATGCAAACCTCAATCCCACACGAGAACCCCATTATCAACTCTGATCATAAGTAGGATACATACTCCATCAACTAAAAACCTTCCACTAACCCCTATCCAAGAGAAAATCACAACATGCAACATATGCCTCATGCCTGTCGAGAACATTCATTCCAATCCGTGGTCGAAATCATCAAGAACTCTTCAAAACTTATTAGAACAAAACCAAGCCATCCGAACTGAATCCCTCTAACTCAACCAAGTCACACAGATCACCAAGCTCAAGAGAATTGGCACAAAACACTTGTAGAGTCTCACAACCAAGGGAACCGATCACTTGTATTACTATGCTGATCAAAACCAATACCAAGACGACCTATTTCTTCGATTCCCTCTCTACTTACCTTCATGTTTGCTCTTCTCCTTGCAAGTACACTATGATCCTTAACCAAAACTCACCCCAAAAGATCCTAGAATGAACCCGAATCGTCTTAAAGCCCATAACCCACTGTATTCACTCTTAAGCACCCAATAATACCACAATCGAGATACCCACTCTGAAGAGACCTTATGTGAATTAGAAGTTGTTACTTTAACCTCTCTGATACTGAAATGTAGAATCACTAATGATATAAAAACACTGCAATTCTCGGCACCAACCAAAGGAAATGTCAGATCTTAGCAATACACAAATTCGAGGAAATCCTCAAATACCACATACAAATCTTGACCTCATTAGAACCTTCTCTAGATTCATCCACTATGCTCTAACCTCCAATGCACCGATAAAATAAGCTGAGCGACTTGTGCTCAACTAGCACACAATCACCAAAAGATGTAACCCCCACCTTAAGCAATCGAGTAAATTCCTTCTCCTTGCACACTATGTCAACTACAGATAACAAACCAAAATGCAACAAAAACAAAAACATACCCAGTGTAGTAGATAACAAACCAAAATCACTCCAAGACTTCCATATATCCATAAAGTGTAATACACCATACATCTGGCAATTTGTATTTCCCTGCACTAACCTCGAAGCCAGCCCCCCTTTAAGTCCTAACTGATCCATAAATATGCGTCAGACCAAAGCTAACATAACACATAACCATACAGCTTGTTCATCGATAGAAGACTCACCCACTTGGCTCGAAGCCATAGAACATGACATTCGATAACCCACAAATACCCTTACTCTATAACTGGAATAATCGATCACTGTAATTCAACTAATTCCTTCATATGCTCATGTAGCTCTAATCATAAAATACCTCAAATCATCTGCTAAGCGCATATCCATCCTTGTGACAATCGTACAAACTTCCTCAAGTGATCCGAATGCAAATTGAAGCACATACACATCCCACTAGAGGAAAGAAAACTCTTCACATAACCATCATAGGGAACACACAACCTCAGAACATCCCGAAAGAGATAACCCACCTGCTTAGCCTCAAACTTGCATTTCTCTATGTCGTTTGTCATGACCCAAAATTCCAACCTATCGTGATGGCGCCTAACACACTTGCTAGGCAAACCGGACATAAAAATAAAGAACCAAAATAGCAAAATTTAAATAATGAGTATAAGTTTGAAATCTTATTATAACAAAATAGTGCTAATACATGATATGTCCCATAGAACTGGCAAATACAGAGTCATGAGCTCTAATATGGAAATACAAGTCTGAAATGACCTAGTACGATACTCTCTAAAACAAAGACAATAGTACATAATAAAAGAGATGCCAAGACTGCGGTCAAGAATGCATTGCTACCTCATCTCTCAGCAATCAACTCTGCTACTAGCCTCGGCTACTAATGACTGAGTCCGTCACCTGGATCTTTATAATTAAGTGCAGAGTGTAACATGAGTATAATCAAACGAATATACTCAGCAAGTATGATAACTAACCTCGGTGAAGTAAAAGAAGCAAGAATTATAAATGTTACTTGCTATAACCTATATAGTTTTATAAATCAAACAAGTATTGAAATGTGATAAAGTGTGAGGCAAAGAAAGAACTATCTGTGTGCGCATGTACAATAACTCAAGTACTCTGCTACATCAATGTTTCATCATGTGAAGACGATATGCAGGTAAATCAGGTAATTAACCATGGATATTGATCGTAAAGATGAAATGCAAAAATCCAAAAAAAACCACTAGCCAGATTTTCCTCAATATTTCCATAACCGTATCAAACCACTGATCAGTTTCCTCAAATCTGCGTGTACCCTATCAAGAGAGAAACATTAGAGGGTTATCCTAGGGGGGTGGATCCATATCTACGTGCTGCATAGACATCTCATGTGCTAATAATATCAACCACACGGACAACTCATGTATTGCACGGACAACCCACGTGCTAATAATATCAATATCTGGATCTGCATTGACAACTTACGTGCCAATAATATCAACCGCACGGACAACTCACATGCAAATAATCACAATCCACGTGGCGTGGTCACAAGCTACCAGTCTAGCTCATAACACATAGAAAGCAAGTATACGAGAATACAACTACATGATCAATGAATATCAAGTTTCATGCTCCTGAACTGGTATAAGTAATATGCTATAGTGTAGGTATGTGCAATGTGTGCTATATCATCTAGAACAAACAATTTCATCATGAAATAGTAGTTTATCGGGCTAAATCGGGAGAACAACCTCAACGAAATCTCAAATGTGATACAAATAACTCACTGAGGGGTACAAATAGGAGAAACACCACAATTTGAAGCTTACCAATCTATTCAATGCATGTCATAGCCTAAGCACTACCCGAGCATGAAAATAGTACCCCGGTGCACGCATATAGGCTCAACCCTACACATATGCGCCACTCATAGCACGTATCTATCATAAATAATTCAGGCAACTAGTGCCTCAACCAAGTTTAGGTAAGATACTTACCTCAAGCAAGCCAAATCACTCCTCTAACAAGCTCTTCCCATGCATATCAATCTCCGGACGGCTCGAATGTAGCCAAAATAACTCAATACCATCAATAATATCCATAGGAAACAATTCCAAATGATAAAGCTAAAGTCTTGAATCAAATATGCAAAGTCAACCCAAAAGTCAGCCCCAGGCTCGCAACTCGGAACCCTACAAAACTCACAAATTCGAACACCCATTCAATTACGAGTCCAACTATACTAATTTCATCCAATTACATCCACAAATTGACCCTCAAATCACCAAATCTCACTCTCCAATACCATGGGCTAAAATCCCCAAATTTCACTTCAATTCACATCAACTAAGTATAATAATCAATGGGTAATCAATATTTATCAACAAACGTGATTAAACTTCACTTAGCTCGTCAAATGTAGCTAAACCCCACTCCAAAATCTCCCTTAGCCTAGTACCAAAACTCTCCAAGTGAGAAAAACCATGAAACCCTTCGAATGTAAGATCTGTCAGTGAATCCAAACATACGGTCACTTAACTGCATCTGCGGTCCTGCTTCACCGGAATAGTGGCCGCATCTGGGCACCCGTCCAAAAATATTACCTTCCTCTTTTGCGGACAAAAACTCGCATCTGCGAGAGCGCATCTGCGGACACCCCCGTCTAGCTCTGCTTCCGCACCTGTGCACGCCTGGCCACACCTGCGGTGCAAGGTCCACATTAGCGGACTTTCCTTGAAGCTTCCCCCTTCGCTTCTGCGACCTTTTAGCCGCACATGCGGCTCCACATCTGTGGCCAAATCCACCACAGATGCGATCACACCAGAAACCATAAGGCTTTAGCAATAACACCAAGTCAAAAATGAATCTGAATTCAATCTGAATCGCACCCGATGCCCCAAGGACCTCGTCCAAACATACCAACAAGTCCTAAAACACAATACAAATTAGCTCGAAGCCTCAAATCACATCAAACAACACCAAAACCACGAATCGCACATCGATTCAAACCTAATGAACTAATGAACTTCCAACTTCTAAAAATAATGCCGAATCATATCAAACCAATTCCGATTAAGCTCAAATTTTGAACACAAGTCATAAATGACAAAACATACCTACTTCAACTCTAGAAACCGAAGTCCAAACCCGATATCGATAAAGTCAACTCTCGGTAAAACCTCTCAACCTTCAACTTTCCAACTTTCTCCATAAATCATCAAATCACCATCTGGACATACGCCTAAGTACAAAAACACCATACGAAGCTATCGGGACCATCAAACTCCATTTAGGAGTCATCTATGCAAAAGTCAAACTCAGTCAACTCTTCCAACTTAAGTTTCCAACATTGGGACTAACTGTCCCAATTCACTCTGAAACATCCCTAAAACCAAACCAACCACCTCGACAAGTCACATAACAACAATGAACATATAAGAAGTAGTAAATAGGGGAACGAGGCTACAATACACAAAATGACCGGCTGGGTCGTTGCATTCTCCCCCTCTTAAACAAATGTTCCTCCTCAAATGGGTCTAGAATTATACATGGTCTCTCAAATAGGTGTGGATAACTGCTTCACATCTCTCGCTTAGTCTCCGAAGTTGCCACCTTGACCGGTTGACTGCTCTGACAAACTTTCATTGATGCTATATTCTTCGACCTCAACTTTCAAACCTGCCGGTCCAAAATGGCCATAAGCTCCACATCATCAGTCAAATCCCCATCCAGTTGTACCGTGCTAAAGTCCAGAATATGTGACGGATCACCATAATACTTCCGGAGCATAAAAATATGAAATACTGGGTGAACGCTTGATAGACTAGGTGGAAATGCAAGTTTGTAAGCCACATCACCCACTCTCTCAAACACCTTGAAAGGACCAATATACCGAGGGCTCAACTTTCCCTTCTTCTCGAACCTCATCACAGCCTTCAGGGGCGAAACACTGAGCAAAACCTTCTCACCCACCATGTACGAAACATCACGAACCTTGCTATCAATATAACGCTTCTGCATGGACTGGGCAATACGAAGCCATTCTCCAAGAAATCACAGACTAAATAAGTGCCCACCAACCTAGCCTCCCCAGGCTTAAACCAACCAACCGGAGAATGACATCTCCTCCCATATAAGGCCTCAAAAGGAGCCATCTGAATACTCGACTGGAAGCTCTTGTTGTAGGCGAAATCTGCTAACGAAAGAAACTAGTCACACGAACCTATGAAATCTATAACATAGGCCTATAACATATCCTCCAAGATCTGAATAGTGTGCTCGAACTACCCGTCCATCTGAGGATGGAATGTTGTACTCAACTCAACCCGAGTGTCCAACTCTCGCTGCACTGCTCTCTAAAATTGCAATTTGAACTGCATGCCTCAGTCATAAATGATGGAAATGGGAATGCCATGCAAGCAGATAATCTCCCTGATGTAAATTTGAGCCAACTGCTATACGGAATAGGAAGTCACTACTGGAATGAAGTGTGCGGACTTAGTCAACCGGTTCATAATAACCCAGACTGCATCATATTTCTTCAAGGTCCATGACAAGCCTACCATAAAATCCATAGTGATGCACTCCAGTAACTCCAATCTCTAAATCAACCCTCCAGGTTTCTGCTGCTCATACTTTACCTTTTGACAATTCAAACGCCAAGAGACATAAGCAACAATATCTTTCATCATTCTCCACCACCAATAGTGTTATTCAGGTCACGGTATGTCTTTGTGACACCTGAGTGACTGGAATAGCGCAAGTTGTGAGTTTCCTCAAGGATCAAATCTCTCAACCTATCAACATTTGGAACACAAATCTGGCCTTTAATCCGCATAACACCATCATCACAAATCTTAACTTCCTTAGCACCACCCCGCTGAAACATGTACATCAATACCAACAAGTAAGGATCATTAAATTGGCGAGCCTTGATACACTACAACAACGAAGACTATGCCACAAAATAAGCAAGAATATGGCTGGGCTCCAAAACATCTAATCTAACAAACTGATTGTCCAAGACCTGAACATCCATGGCTAGTGGCCTCTCTATTGCCGGTAAATATGCCAAACTTTCCATACTCTCAGCCTTCCTACTCAATGCATCGGCCACCACATTGGCCTTCCCTAAATGATATAATATGGTGATATCATAGTCTTTCAGCAACTCTAACCATCTCCGCTACCACAAATTAAGATCGTTCTGCTTGAACAGGTGTTTGAGACTCCGATGGTCGGTATAGACCTCACAATGAACACCGTATAGATAGTGCCTCCAAATATTCAATGCATGAACAATGGGTGCCAAATCTAAGTCATGCACGGGGTAATTATTCTCATGAACCTTCAACTGAGAAGCGTAGTCAATCACCATACCGTCCTACATTAACACTGTATCAAGCCCAACACGCGATGCATCATAATACACATTGTAAGACCTGAACTTGTAGGCAACACCAACACTAGGGATGTAGTCAATGCAATCTTGAGATTCTGAATGCTCATCTCACACTAGTCGGTCCATCTAAAAGGAGCACCCTTCTGGGTCAATCTAGTCAAAGGTGCAATAATGGACGAGAAAATCTCCACAAAACGGTGATAATAACCTGGCAAACTAAGAAAGCTCTGAATCTTACTAGCTAAAGACGGTCTGGGCCAACTTTGAACTGCCTCAATCTTCTTCGGATCTACCTTGATCCCCTCACTAGACACCATGTGGCCCAAGAAAGTCACCAAATCAAGCAAAAACTTACACTTGGAGAATTTAGCATATATCTTCTTCCCTCAAAGTCTGGAGTACAATCCTCAGATGCTTTTCATGATCCTCCTAGCTGCGTGAGTACACCAATATATCATCAATGAATACTATGACGAAAGAATCAAGATACGACTGGAACACACTGTTCATCATGTGCATAAAGACTACTGGGGCATTAGTTAGCCCAAAAGACATCACAAGAAACTCATAGTAACCATAGCGGGTCCTGAATGCCGTCTTCAGAATATTAGAATCCTTAATCTTCAATTGATGATACCCCGACCTCAAATAAATTTTCAAAAACACTCTAGCACCCTGAAGCATGTCAAATAAGTCATCAATGCTTGGAAGTGGGTACTTGTTCTTAATGTAACTTTGTTCAGCTACCTATAGTCAATACACATCCTCACAGTACTATCCTTTTTCTTCACAAATAGAACCGGTGCACCCCAAGGCGACACACTGGGCATGATGAAGCCCTTATCAAGCAACTCCTAAGTTGTTTCTTTAATTCTTTCAATTCTGCTGGTGCCATGCAATATGGTGGAATAGAGATGGGCTGAGTACCCGACACCAAATCAATACCAAAATCAATGTCCCTGTCGGGTGGCATGCCCGACAGGTCTGCTGGAAATACATCTGGGAAGTCTCGCACTACCATAACTGACTGAACGGTAGGAGTATCAGCACTAACATCCCTCGTGAAGGCCAAATATGCCAAACATACCTTCTCAATCATCCGATGAGACTTGAAATGTGAAATCACTCTACTAGGAACATAATCCAGGGTGCCCCTCCACTCAACCCTAGGCAACCCCGGCATTGCCAACGTCACAGTCTTAGCGTGACAATCCAGAATAGTGTGACATGGAGACAATCAATCCATGCCTAAAATCATATCAAAATCAATCATGATATGGAGTAAATGATCCATTACCTTCTCTAATCCCCCAATAGTCACCACACACGACCTAAAAACACAGTCCACAACAACATAATCACCCACCGGCATAGATATATGAACATGTATAACTAAAGAATCATGGGGCATATCCAAATAACGAGCAAAGTATGATGACACATATGAATAAGTGGAACCAGGATCAAATAATATCGACGCATCCCTGTGGCATACTGAAACAATACATGTGATCACAGCATCAGAAGCAACAACCTCTGGCCTGGCTAGAAATTCATAGCAACGGGCCTGACCATCACATGATTGACCTCCCCCACTAGGAAGACCTTGTGATGACTGTGTCCCACCCCTAGCTAGTTATGCAGGTGGTGTGCCTGCTGGTGCTGACATCATAGGCTGAGAGCTCTGCTGTGGGACCTTACTCAATAGTCTGGGCAATCTCTTTTGTGACGACATAAGTCCACGCACTCAAAACAACCTCTCCTCTAACGAAGCCGCTGAAGCATGATAATCTGAATAGCTCCCCGAGGAACCCTATGTAGATGAAGCATGGTAAGAACTCTACGCCGGGAATGCATTGAATGCTGATTGAGTTGGGCGTGCACTGTAGTAACTGTGGCTAACTAAAGTACCACAAGGAACATAGCGAGCTGCCTGAATGGGTCTAGAAGGACGACCTCTGTTGTAATGGGACTAGCCTCCATATGAGCCAGTGCTGAAACCACTTGAACTACGAGGACTCTTGGCGTCTAGAAATCTCGACCACCTGGTCAAACCTAGCATCCATCGCAACCTCTCGAGCCATACTAAAACATAAACCATAGTTGGGACCAACCATATTGCATGACAAGCCAAATCTTGGAAACTCATCTCATACTGAGTCACTGTCATACCCTCCTAGTGTAGCCACCCAAACTGCTTACGTAGCTCCCCTCTACGAGTCGGTGGGAAAAACCTCTCTAAGAAGATAATTGAGATCTCATGCCATGTAAGTGGCACTGCATCGGCTGGCCTGCTCAATGCATAAGTCTGCCACAATCTATAAGTTGCCTCTGTCAGCTGAAAAGTACTAAATGCAAACCCACTGGTGTCAAAAATACCTACTATCCGAAGAATCTAATACCACCTCTCCAAAACCTCCTAAGCATCCTCTAACTTTGCTCAACTGAAATCTGGAGGCTTATGCCTCCCAAAGAGCTCTAACCTCTTCTGCTACTCATCACTCATAAGTGGACCAACCTCGGCCCGAGCAGCAGCAACTGACTAAACTGGCAATACACTTGGTGTTTGGTGACCCTAAGCTAGCTGCTCTAGAATACGGGCGACGGGAGTCTGGGCACCTCCGCCCAGCCTGTGAAGTGGCTGGTGTAGCTAGAACAAAAACTGCCTGAGCCAGGCTCGTGCACACAATCAAAATCTTGGCCAAGGCCTCTTGAAGTCCAGGATTAACAATGGGAACTATTGGTGCCTGAGTTTGTCCTAACGGATCAACAACATCTAGTAACTGGTGGCTCCGCGTGTGCTGATCTAGCTGTAGTACGAGCGACACCTCGGCCACTACTGCAGCCCTAACTGGTGGTACTGGTGGTAGTCCGCCTGATATGGTCGCACGTGTCCTCACCGTCTATGAGAGAATAGAATAGTCAAGTTCTAAACTTCTGAAATAAAAAACTCGCACAACAAGAATGTAAGAAAGTGAAGTTTCCTAACAGTTCGACATCCTCTCGAAGATAAGTACAGACGTCTCTGTACCGATCCGCAAGACTCTACTAAACTTGCTCATAACTCGTAATACCTATGAACCTCGGACACTAATACCCACTTGTCATGACCCAAAATTCCAACACGTCATGATGGCGCATAACACACTTGCTAGGCAAGCCGGACATAATAATAAAGAACTAAAATAGTGGAATTTACAGAAATAGTATAGGTCTAAAATGTTAATATAAGAAAATGGTGCTAATACATGATATATCCCCAGAGCTGGCAAATACATAGTCATGAACTCTAATACTAAAGTACAAGTCTAAAATGACCAAGTACAATATTGTTTTAAAAAAAGACAACTGTACATAAGAAAAAAGATGCCAAGACTACGGTCAAGAATGCATTTCTACCTCGTCTCTCATCAATCAACTCTGCTACTAGTCCCGGCTACTAATGACTGGGTCCGGCACCTGGATCTGCTCAATTAAGTACAGAGTGTAGTATGAGTACAACCGAACCAGCGTACTTAGCAAGTATCGTAACTAACCTCGACGAGGTAAAAGAAGCAAGAATTATAAATGATACTTGCTATAATCTGTACAGTTTCATAAACCAACAAGTACAGAAATGTGATCAAGTATAAGGCACATAAAGAACTATCCATGTGTGCGTGTACAATTATCCAAGTACTCTGCTCAGTTAATGTTACAACTTGCGAAGATGATATGCAATTAAATAAGGTAATTAACCACAGAAATTGCTCGTAAAGATGAATTGCAAAAATATGAAAACAATACTGGCTAGATTTTCCTCAATATTTACATAACCGTATCAAACCACTGATCAGTTTCAAAAAATCTACGTGTACACCATCAAAAGAAACATGAGATGGTGACCCTAGGGGGATGGATCCATATCCACACGCCGCACGGGCAACTCACGCACTGCACGGACAGCACACGTGGCAATAATATATCTAGATCCGCACTAACAACTCACGTGTCAATAATATCAACCAAACGGACAACTCACATGACAATAATCACAATTCGCCAAGCGTGGTCACAAGCTAGCAGTCCATCTCATAACACACAGAAAACAAATATATGAGAATACATGTACATGATCAATGAATATCAAGTTTCATTCTCCTGGACTAGTATAAGTAACATGCTATTGTGTAGGCATGTACAATGTGTACTATCACAACTAGAATTTCATCATGAAATAGCAGTTATCGGGCTCAATCGGGAGAGTAACCTCAACAAAATCTCAAATATGGAACAAATAACTCACAAAGGGGTACAAATAGCAGAAACATCACAGCTTGAAGCTTAGCAATCCATTCAAGGCACGTCATAGCCTAAGAACTACCCGAGCATGAAAATAGTACCGAGGTGCACGCATATGGGCTCAACCCCACACATATGCGCCACTCAAAGCACGTAGCTATCACAAATAATTCAGGCAACTAGTGCCTAAACCAAGTTAGTTAAGATACTTACTCGAACAAGCCAAATTACTCATCTAACAATCCCTTCCCACCCGTATCAATCTCCGGACGGCTCGAATCTAGCCAAAATAACTTAATACCATTAATAATATCCATAGGTAACGATTCCAAATGATAAAGCTAAAGTCTTGAATCAAATATGTAATGTCAACCCAAAAAGTCAACCCCGTGCTCGCACCCCGGAACCCGATAAAATTCACAAATTCTGAACACCCATTCAATTACGAGTCCAACCATACTAATTTCATCCAATTCCATCCACACATCGACCCTCAAATCACCAATTCTCACTCACCAATACCATGGTCTAAAATCCCCAAATTTTAGTTCAAATTCACATAAACTAGGTGTAATAATAAATATTTATCAACAGAGTGATTAAACTTCACTTACCTCTTCAATTGTAGCAAAAACCCTCTCAAATATTGCCCTTAGCCGAGTCCCAAAACTCTCCAAATGAGAAAAGCCATGAATACTTTCGAATATAAGATTTGTTAGTGAATTCGCACCTGCGGTCACTTAACCGCATCTGCTGTCCCACTTATGCGGAATAGTTGCCGCATCTGCGGCCCCCTCCAAAAATTCGACCTTCCGCTTTTGCGGACGAAAACTCGCATCTGGGAGAGAGCATATGTGCACATTCATCTGCTTCTGCGGACTCCCCTGCCCAGCTCAGCTTCTGCACATGTGCACGCCTGGGCACATCTACGGCTCCGCATCTATGGCCAAGACCACCCCAGATACGATCACACTAGAAACCATAAGGCTTCAGCAATAACACCAAGTCCAAATGAATTTTAATTCAACCCGAATCACACCTGAGACCCCCGAGACCTCGCCCAAACATACCAACAAGTCTTAAAACACAATACAAACTCGCTCGAAGCTTCAAATCACATCAAACAACACCACACCCATGAATCACACATCGATTCAAGCCAATTGAAGTAATGAACTTTCAACTTCTAAAACTAATGTTGAATTATATCAAACCAATTTCGAATTAGCTCAAATTTTGTACACAAGTCATAAACGACACAACAAACCTACACCAACTCCCGGAACTGAAATCCAAACCCGATTTCGACAAAGTCAAGTCTCGGTCAAACCTCTCAACATTCCCAACCTTCAACTTTCCAACTTTCGCCAAAAATCATCGAATCGACCTAGGGACCCCCAAATCAACATCTGGACATATATTCAAGTCTAAAATAATCATATGAAGCTATCGGGACCATCAAAACTCCATTTTGAAATTGTCTATGCAAAAGCAAAACTCTGTTCAACTCTTCCGACTTAAGTTTCCAACCTCAGGACTCAGTGTTCCAATTCACTCTGAAACATCCTCGAAGACAAACCATCCACCTCGGTAAGTCACATAATCACAATGAACAAAGAAGAAGCAGTAAATAGGGAACGATGATACAATTCACAAAATGGCGGGGTGGGTCGTTACACCATTTCATAGGCACAACCTCAGTGCAATCACTTAATCCTCCCTGGTCTGAACTCGTCAACAAGTCATAAAAATCTACATTATTCCACAAATGAACAACTAAAAGATCCACCAACGCATCCACATCCCGAATATGTACCACACATCCAGGCAGAAATCAAACATCCATAGTCCTTTTGCATCTCAAAAGAAATCTTCTTAGCACTATCAAATATCCATAGTCCTTCTGCAGTCACATGATACTCACCATATAGGTATCCAACCACTAATTGTGCCATCATTCCCACTCCTAGGGACACTACCGGACATATAAGTCCAAAAATACATACTCATACATCTAAAAACCCCAAGCCCAAGCTGTTATCTGAAATTGGCCTCAAGTCCTCCAGACAGGCCTAGATCCACAATATAGAGAACACATCTCGCACTTTATCTATGACATTACTAGTCGTCGATGCATAGCTGATACCGAGTGCTCAATATAAAATACGAGCGGATGGAAGGAATTCAAAGAGATATGCTTCAAGTTGAATCAATGTCGCATGATAAGAAAAGAAATATGGGAAATTTTACTACATGCCATGTAGCCTCTCGAAGATAAGTATGGACGTCATCATACCGATTCGCAAAACTTTACTAGACACTTGCTCGTGGCTCGTAGAACATATGAACCTAGAGCTCCTATACCAACTTGTATGAACCAACAGCTCTGATACCAACTTATCACGACCCAAATTCCACCTAGTCGTGATGGCACCTAATCTAACTTGCTAGGTAATCCAAACAAACATCAACACAACTCAAATAAGAATAATAAGAAATCAATAGGTGAAATAACTGAATTCCTATTCAATAACCCAAGGACAAGTGGTAGCTAAATCCGAAAAATAGGTACATCTTCTATGCTAGCTCCCACCATCTACAGATTCTCAGCTCCAAGATCTGCATGCAAGGTGCAGAAGTATAGTATGAGTACAACCGACCCCATGTACTCAGCAAGTATGATAACTAACCTCGGCAAGTAATAGTGGCAAGATTTATAAATGATATGAACTAATGGAATGTTCAATTCATACACCTCACAAGTACACAGCAAAAATATTACCAAAGGCATGTATACAACCCGGAGCTAGCAAATATAGAAGAGATGCAGCAAAAATGATATATGCATCCAAGGAATTGTAAGTAAAGAAGAAATGCAATATCTAAATACCAAGCCGTTGCGGCGCGCAACCCGATCTAAATAGAAATCACAATACGACTCTAAGGACAACATCATAATTTAATAATCAAACCAAAACACTGATCATCTTTCTTAAAGCCCACATCAACCAAAAACCTATCGGTTTCTCACAATCCGCGTGTACACCATCAAAAATAAACATGAGAGGGTGACCCTAAGGTGATGGATCCATATCCACATGCCGCAAGGCTTACTCACGATCAATCCTCCCGGTGTTATCACAATCTCAATATCACAACCCGTCTGGCGTGGTCACGGGCTCAATATCACAATCCGATTGGCGTGGTCACACGCTCAATATCACAATCTTCCCGGTGCGGTCACATGATCCATATAACAATCCACCCGGCGTGGTCACTGGCTCAATATCACAATCCGCCTGGTGCGCTCACAAGCTCAATATCACAAGTTGCCCGGCCTGGTCACGTTCTACTAATCCAATCCATATCACACAGAAAGCAAATATACAAGAAGACATGTATATGATCAATGAATAATCAAATTTCATACTCCTGGACCGGTACAACTAACATGCTAAGGTGTATGCTTGTGCAAAATGTGCTACCATGGCTCAAATCAGACAAATACATCAAGAAACTAGCAATTATTAGGTTCAATCAAGAGATTAACCTCTAGGTAACCTCAAACATGGTTCAAATAGCTCGCAATAGGGTACAAATGTAAGAACCATCACAACATGAATCTTAGAAATAAATCCAAAGCATATCATACCCTAAACACTATCCCGAGAATGAATAATATCTGGGTGCATGCATATGGGCTCAACCCCACAAGTGTTCCACACATAGAACGTAGCTATCACAAATAACTAAGGCAACTAGTGCCTCAACCAATTTTAGGTAAGATACTTACCTCAAGCAAGCCAAATTGATACTCTAGAAGTGCCAATCCGCACCAATTGACCTCCAAACGACTCGAAACTAATCAAAAATTAAGATGGAATCATGAATAATAAAATCGGCTCAAAATCTGCTCAAATCTGATCTCTAGATTTCAAAATATGATAAAATAACTCAACCCTGGAAATAAATAAATTTTTCTTATGCATCTCCATATTTTCAGAACAAATCTTGCACCTGCACACCCGTATCTATGAGCAAAAGCTCGTATATGCGACCTCAACTTTAAACCGCATCTGTGTAACAAAAACCACATTTGCGACAGCGTAGATGCGCAAAACTTCCGCAGAAGGATCAAACTTGATCGTGCCTCAATCTTCCGAAGATGCGATGTCGCACCTTTGATCCCTCACCCGCAGAAGAGGAAACTTTGACCATGCCATAACTTGTAGTAGCGACTCAAACCTCGCAAAAGCGAATCCGCATCTGCTCTCCAATATGCGTAGATGCTAAACACCATAATCGAGTCTGCCTAAAAATATGGAAATGATCTAAAACTCATCAAAACTCACCCGAGCCCCGAGACACCGTCTAATCAAACCAACCAATCCAAACCACAACACGGACCTACTAAAGGCCTCAAACCACACAAAATAACATCAAAACCATGAATCGTCAATCAAGATCCATCTTAGTGAACTATTTCAAATTCCCAAATTCCAAACTTACGCCGAACACGTCCAAACAAAACGGAATCACCTCAAAATTTGCACACAAGTTTGATAACACAACAAACCTATTCCAACTTCCAGAATAACAATCCGAATCCGATAACATCAAAGTCAACTTCGGTCAAACTTATGAACTCTTCTAACCTTCAAATTGCCAACATTCGCAAATTCAAGCCAAAACCTTCTAGAAACATCCAAATACAAATATAGGCATACGCCCAAGTCCAAATTCACTATTCGGACCTAACGAAACCACCGAACATACGATCCGAGGTCAATTATACAAAAGCCAAATGTGGTCAACTCTTCCAACATAAAACTTCCTAATTGAGAATCATTCTTTCCAATCAATCATGAACCACTCAAAAACTAAAACCAACGATATACGCAAGTCATAATGCATCATGTGGAGCTACACAAGACCTTAAACCATCGAACAAAATACAAATGCTCAAACCAACGATACATGCAAGTCATAATGCATCATGTGGATCTCGACAAGACATCATGTGGAGCTACAAAAGACCTCAAACCATCATATGGATTTATCTTTGGATGTTCCTAGGAGTTTTGGCTCTAACTGTAAAAATTTGGAAATTTGAATGCTTGCAAAGTTCAAAAGGTTTTTCGGGAGTTGACTTTGATAATATCAGACTCAGATTATTATTTTGGGAATTGGAATAGGTTCATTAAGTGAATTGGTACTTTTGTGCAAAGGTTTTTTGGAATCCAAAATGTTTAGGCATGGTTCAAATATGTTTGTGGAAGTTAGAAGGTTTAGAACTCAAAGGATTGATTTTGATCGTTGATTCTTGATTTTACTGTGTTGTTATTGTTGTTGTTGTATTCTTGATTTTGATGTTATTCGTAGTGTTTGAGTATTTAAAAAAGTTTGCATAATGTATTCGGACTTTGGTATGATTGGAAATGGTCAAATGGGGCTGGGGTGAGAAAGTCTATATTGCTTTTGTCTCACGAGTCTTGCAGATTGGTACAGAAGTATATGTACTTATCTTCAAGAGGCTAGAAGGCTGTTAGGAAAACTTTCTTTCTTTCATTCTCTATGGTGCGGATTTTTTTAAGTCTGAATCCTTATTTTTTGATTCTCTCACACATGTTAAAGACACATTCTTTAGGTATAGCTGAGCAAGACACTTACCTCATTCCGAAAAACGTTCAACAACCCAAAATGACTTTCTTTAGGAATACTCCTCAAAACAATCAAAACCTAGTCAAATATCATCTAAGGAAGCTAAAGGAAACACCCACAATCAATAAGGGTTCAATTATTGAAGAAATCCTAAAAGTCAACAGAAGGTTAATGCATTCCCACATGGTCGAAATCCAAAATCTAGACCAAATCCCCATGACCCATTCTTGCCTGAGTCCAAATATATAATTAGTTTCAAGATCCGAGCTCAAATTGAGGTCCAAATCCCAAAGCTTTGCTCTCTTAAGTTGTAACCCAAAAACCTAATTTTTACACTTTAAAATCATAGATTTTGGGGTAAACATCTTGTCACGACCCAACTGGAAGGTCATGACTAGAACCCGGGCCATACTTGCCGAGCACCAACGTACATTTTATCTAACCTTCCTTATTATCTTTAAGGGCCGACAAGACCAATATAAATGGTAGACATGGATCATGAACATCCAACAATGAAAGATAATGTCATGAACATACGTAACATGGGACGACAAGACTGTCAAGAAACTATATATAAGGTACGAGCTACCATGGTGCCATGAAAGACTATACAACAAAAATCAGCCGACAAGGCATTCCAAACCATACATGAGTCGACACCTGTCTATGAGCCTCTAAAAGAACATAAGTGCTACAACATTGCCGGAACAGGGCCCCGACATACCCATAATGTCTATAACAAAAATGCATACCAAGACCACGGCAAGTCCGGAGAAAGGATCTTGCCAATAACGCTGAACCGGATAGCCTACTGTGATGGGGGAGCTGCGTCTACCCGTCTATCAGGACCTGCAGCACGACATGCAGCGTCCACAAATAAAAAGGACGTCAGTACGAATAAAGTACTGAGTATGTAAGGCAGAATAGCATAAGTAAGAACAATAATGTAAACAGTGATAGGGAATATACAACCTGTGACATCTGGGTACCTCTGAGGGCTACTGACATGAAATACATGATACATACATATATATATATACATAAACGTTTAAAACATATGCCTTTGTGGGCATCATCATCATCATATCGTACCCGGCCATAATAGGCTCGGTAAAACGTACCCGGCCATCATAGGGCTCGGTAGAATCGTACCCGGCCACGTGGAGCTCGGTAAAACCCAACTGATCAGTGGTTGCACAATAGGTGCCATACCCGGCCGACTATAGCGCGGCTCGGTAGAGTAAAATAGATACATATATATGATGCATGCTGGACTCATTGGAATCACATTTTGAACCTTTCGGAGTGACGTAAGGTCGGTATCCTTCGTACACGTTATTAGGATTAACTCTTCATCAAGAATCTTATAAGAATCAGGAACTACCAACAACATTGATAATATAAGAATAAGAGAAGTAACATCAATATCAATCGTTTCATAAGAAGGGCAGCAATGTAAGTACTGCTAGCTTCTAAGAGTAGAGTATCTTTGGGAGCTCGTTCATTACATTATGTACAATCGGAGTCGTGCAAAAGAATGAAGGGGATAGCCTCACATACCTTGTATATACTGCCCAACCTCAAGCTATGCAAATGTCACGACTCCTTAGTCTACAATAAGAGAAATGACACTATCATTATCGTTTAAGCGTCGTAACTATTATGTATCGACCGCAACCTATATTACGATGAAACGGACAGCACCTCCCCTATTTATATGACTTTCCACAAGTCAATACAATCACCAAACAGCCCAAACAACATCATTAATAATCATATTGAGCCTCCAAAACAGTCCACCAACTAACAACATTACTACCAAGCCTTTCGATATATATTTCACAAGTTCTAGCTTCAACGACTTAGCCACAACTTGGATAATCTTAAATATATATAGAGTAAGAGGTTCCTTACCTTTAAACATAAAGAACAACTCCAATTTGACCTTAATTTTCCACGAAATATCCCTCCAATTCTGCCACAAGAACAAGGAAGCGAAACTAGCAATTAATTCGGGTTTTTCGGCACTAGAATTACTTTAGAAGACTTGAAATCACCTAGGGTTGATATTAAAAACTTTAAGGTGTATTTACAGAACATAAAACACTTAAAACAACCTCCCACATGAGCTGGAACAACACAAAAATCAGCAACAACAAGAAGAACAAGAAACTTACTAGCGCCACGGGATTCCCGATATTTGATTTGTGTTGTTTGCCCTTTGTTTGGGTCTTGGATCATGAGAGAACCTTGAGAGACTGTTTTTAGGGTTATAAGGTCTGAATATACTGAAAAATAATGACTTAAAACGGGGTTGAGGTATCTTATATATGTCCATATGTCTTAAACCGCCTTTGTGGGCCCCATAGAGAGCAGCTTGGCGCACTCTCGCGAAAATGCGAATATCTCTCTATTCCGAGATCGTATCGACAAACAGTTTAATGCGTTGGAAACTAGGCTCATAGATATTCAATTTGATAGGTAGATCACCCCATAATTCTAAGTACATTGGGATAAAAATGCAGTAACATTTGACATAAAGTTTAAGTAAAATTATAAACCTAAGTTGCGACAACTTTTATCGACTTTTGTTTCATAACTCGCTTGACTTCAAGACTTATGATACGGATATTATATGATTCAAATACATTAAAACAAGACCTCTTGGGACAGTTAATCACCTCTAGTGTTACCCAAAAATACGGGTTACAACATCTTTGATTCGTTTAACTTCTAATACTTGTTAACCACTCTTATACACCCTTGTATCGTTTAAGACCAATAGGATTAACTTCTTATCATCTCAAAGATAATCTCTACTTGGATTTATGTCGACTAACTTACGGCGTGATCTATGGTATGCAAATTTGGGTTGTAACACTCTCTCCCCCTTAGGAACATTCGTCCTCGAATGTAAGGGTTTATGGGGTGTCTAACTCATCGTGGATTCCGACGGAGATTTCCGGCTGAGTTTCCCCTATAAAATGGACACTAGCCAAACTTACAAGATATTAAACCCAACCTATGGCCTTACAATACTATACAAATCATTATGGATATGTACATTATCTGCATATCACCATTTTGTATTAAAAAAAAGAGTATTCACAATCTATTGCTTACCTCATAGAGCCGTTTCACCTTATAATGCGTCCTTTTTCCCCCGGCATCCTCGTTATCTTCACTCTGGAATAGGTAAGGGTATTTAGACTTCATCTCCTCTTCTGCTTCCCATGTCATTTCTTCTATATTCTTGTTCCTCCATAATACTTTCACGGAAGTTACATCCTTTGTTCTCAGCTTGCGGACTTGTCGATCTAATATAGCCACTGGCACTTCATCATATGATAGATTCTTTGTAACTTGTACATCTTTGATAGGGACGACCCGAGAAGGGTCTCCAATACATTTCCTCAACATAGATACATGGAATACCGGGTGGATAAATTCCAATTCAGATGGCAATTCTAACTCGTAAGCAACCTGTCCAATTCGTCGAAGAATTTTGTACGGCCCAATATACCGCGGACTCAACTTACCCTTCTTCCCAAAATGCATAACACCCTTCATCGGCGAGATCTTCAGGAAAACCCAATCACCAACCTCAAATTCCAGATCACGACGTCGGACATCGGAATAAGACTTTTGCCTGCTTTGTGCCGTCCTCAGTCGCTCTTGTATCACTTTCACCTTCTCAATGGCTTGGTGAATCAAATCTGGCCCATATAATTCTGTCTCACCGACTTCGAACCATCCAACTGGTGATCTACATCTCCTCCCGTACAGTGCCTCATACGGGGCCATTTTAATACTGGAATGGTAGCTATTATTGTAGGCAAATTCTATAAGTGCCAGATGGTCATCCCAATTGCCCTTGAAATCTAGAACACATGCTCGTAGCATATTTTCAAGCGTCTGGATGGTACGTTCAGCTTGTCCGTCAGTCTGCGGATGGAATACAGTGCTGAGATTTACTTGTGTGCCTAAACCCTTCTGAAAAGACCTCCAAAAGTTAGCCGTAAATTGAGCTCCTAAGTCTGATATAATAGATACCGGCACACCATGAAGCCTAACAATCTCCTTGATATACAACTTTGCATAATCTTCAGCCGTGTAAGTTGTCTTAACTGGTAGAAAATGGGCAGATTTTGTAAGTCGATCAACTATCACCCAGATGGAGTCAAACTTATGATAAGAGCGAGGTAATCCAATAATGAAGTCCATATTAATCACCTCCCATTTCCAGGTCGGAATCTCTATATTCTGAATCAATCCACTGGGTTTCTGATGCTCGATCTTTACTTGTTGACAATTAGGACACTGGGCTACAAATTCTGCAATAGACTTCTTCATGTTATCCCACCAATACTGCTCCTTAACGTCATGATACATCTTTGTCGAGCCAGGATGGATAGAATATCGGGACTGATGAATCTCAATCATAATCTTCTCTCGCAACCCTGCCACACTAGGCACACATAATCGGCCCTGGTATCTCAGTGTCCCATCTCCTCCGATCTTGAAAGCTGTAATCTTACACTGCTGAATTCCCTCTCTCAATCTTACTAAGGTAGGATCTTCATATTGCCGTGCTTTTACCTCGGCTACCAAAGATGATTCTGCTGTATTCTGTACAGTAACACCTCCGTCATCAGAGTCCAACAATCTGATTCTCATATTGGCCAGCTGGTGAAGCTCTTTGGTCAACCCTTGTCTACCTGCCTCAATATGTATTAAGCTTCCCATTGACTTACGGCTGAGAGCGTCTGCCACAACATTGGCTTTACCGGGATGGTACAATATCTCGACGTCATAGTCTTTCAGTAATTCAAGCCACCTACGCTGCCTCAAATTCAACTCCTTCTACTTGAAGATGTATTGTAAACTCTTATGATCTGTGTAGATGTCAACATGGACGCTGTATAAGTAGTGCCGCCATATCTTCAAAGCATATATTACTGCAGCCAATTCTAAATCATGAGTCGGGTAATTCTTTTCATGCTTCTTCAATTGTCTTGATGCATAAGCAATCACCTTCCCACGTTGCATCAATACACACCCCAAACCTATACCTGAGGCATCACAATATACCACATAACCTTCTGTTCCTTCTGGGAGAGTGAGCACTGGTGCAGATGTCAATCGATTCTTTAGCTCCTGAAAACTATGTTCACAAGCATCAGACCACTAGAACTTGGTAGCTTTCTATGTTAACTTAGTCAATGGTGCTGATATAGAGGAAAACCCTTCTACAAACCGCCTATAATATCCTGCTAGCCCCAGGAAGCTGCGGACTTCTGACGGTGTTGTAGGTCTCGGCCAATTCTTCACTGCATCGATCTTCTGAGTGTCGACACTAATACCCTCATCAGATATCACATGGCCAAGGAATGCTACTGAGTTCAGCCAGAATTCACATTTAGAGAGCTTAGCATATAACTTATGATCCTGAAGGGTCTGTAATACTATCCGCAAGTGGCCCGCATGTTCCGCCTCCGAACGAGAATACACCAGAATGTCATCAATGAATACGATCACGAACACATCAAGATAGGGCCTGAATACACTATTCATGAGATCCATAAAAGCTGCTGGGGCATTTGTTAGCCCGAACGACATCACCAAGAACTCAAAGTGCCCATATCTTGTCCGGAAGGCCGTCTTTGGAATATCCTTCTCCTTAACCCTTACCTGATGATACCCTGAACGCAAGTCAATCTTGGAGAAATACTTGGCACCCTGGAGTTGGTCAAACAGGTCATCAATCCTTGGAAGTGGATACTTGTTCTTTATTGTAAACTTATTCAACTGTCGATAATCGATACACATCCTTAACGACCCATCTTTCTTCCGCACGAACAAGACTGGTGCACCCCAAGGTGAAGTGCTAGGCCTAATGAAACCCTTATCCAGCAAGTCCTTCAACTGCACCTTCAACTCTCGCAACTCTGCCGGGGCCATCCTGTATGGAGGGATAGAGATCGGTTGAGTGTCAGGCAACGCATCACTCAATCTCCCTTTCAGGAGGAAGGCCTAGGAGTTCATCTGGGAAAACATCTGGAAATTCATTGACCACGGGGATTGATTGTAGAGTAGGCGGCTTTGCCTCCGCATCCCTAACGTGAACAAGATGATAAATGTAACCTTTTGAGATCATCTTCCTTGCCTTAAGATAGGAAATAAACCTACCTTTCGGCGTAGCAATGTTCCCCTTCCATTCAATGGCGGGTTCACAAGGAAACTGAAACCTAACCATCTTCGTACGACAGTCAACATTTGCATAGCATGAGGCCAACCAGTCCATTCCCATTATCACATCGAAATCAACCATTTCTAACTCAAATAAATTTGCCGAGGTTTGACGACTACAAATCATCACAGTGCAACCTTTATATACCCTTCTAGCAATCACAGAATCTCCTATCGGAGTGGATACCGCAAGTGGTTTACTTATCAATTCAGGTTCAATGCCAAACTTATTAGCCACAAAGGGTGTAACATATGATAAGGTAGATCCTGGATCAATTAGCGCATATACATCATAAGAAAACACAGACAATATACCTGTAACAACATCCGGAGACGACTCGAGATCTTGTCGACCTACTAGAGCATAGGTTCAATTTTGAGCACCACTCGAACTCGGTACTGAACCTCTACCTCTACCATGACTTGTCGACTGTTGAAAACCTTGTGCTGGAGGTCGAACTGATGAGGAAGAACCAGACACAGATCCAGTCGGTTGAGCCATACCACCACCTCCTCTATTAGGACAATCCCGCATCATATGGCCACGCTGTCCGCAAGAATAGCACGCATCAGAACCTCGACGGCACAGTCCAAAGTGGGCCTTGCCGCACTGATCACAACGAGGTGTTGGGGGTCTCGTCTGACTAGTATCTCTATGAAATTGTGAGCCTGATGCCCTCAAACTCTAACCTGAACCAGAATAGGTAAATCGATCATACCGAGGCCTCTAAAACTGTGGAGGAGCACTAGCTACAGGTGGCACCGAACTCCTCGAAGATTGGGGCCTAATACTGCCTCTGAACTCATCAGAATACCTTACAAATCTCGCCCTCTTATGCTGGCCCCTATCTTGCTCCCTATCTGCCCTTTGCTGGCACTTACGATCCTCTAGGGTCTGGGCATAAGCCTGAATATGGGAAATATCCATGCCCTCTACCAAGGAGGCTGTTGTGCACTCATTTATCAGATGTGGTCCCAACCCGTTCATGAACAGATGCACCCTATCACTCATCTCGGACACCATATGGGGAGCATACCTTGCTAAAGAATCAAACTGTATACTATACTCTCGTACATTCATATTACCCTGTCGAAGGTTCAAGAACTTATCAGCTCTAGCTCGTCGTATCTCAACTGGCAAGTAGTGACGAAGAAAGGCCTCAGAAAATTCCTTCCACACGGCTGGAGGAGCGTTCGGACCCCTATATCTCTCCCAACTATCATACCAGAAAACTGCTAAATCCCGTAACCGATAAGAAGCCAACTCTACTACCTCCGTATCACTAGCATGCATAACCCGCAATGTACGATGAACCTGATCAATAAATGTTTGTGGGTCCTCCTTGGGGTCTGATCCGGTAAACACTGGAGGGTCTAGATTAATAAAATCACGAACTCTCGCACTAACCGGTTTATCAGCAGCACCGGTATTCTGCCTCTGAGCCTGAGCAGCTACCAAGCTAGTCAACAATTGCACCGCACTGCGCATATCGTGGTCTGTAGTGCTAGACGGAGGAACTGGATGTACTGGGTGCCTCCTAATATCCTCTGGAGGAGACGGAGATGTATGAGATGGCATCTCACTCTGAGCCTCACTTTGGCCTGCTCTGGCTAGAGGCACCTGAATGTTACCATCTCCCACAGTTGTATCAAGACGTTTACTAATCGCTTGCTTCCTAGTCGAAGGCATCGCTGAAAGAAAATAAGGTGAATATTATATATGAACACTTACGACTCAACTCTACGCACGATCTAGATTCAGGAAGAAGGTAACAACCCTAGATGTCACGTAGCCTCCTGATTATAAATGTGGCGCGCTACACATCCATAATCAAAACTCTACTAGACACGGCTCATAGACATCCCCTAGGACAGACTTGCTCTGATACCAAGTTTGTCACGACCCAACTGGAGGGTCATGACTAGCACCCGGGCCATACTTGCCGAGCACCAATATAAAAGGTATACATGGATCATGAACATCCAACAATGAAAGATAATGTCATGAATATACGTAACATGGGACGACAAGACTGTCAAGAAACTATATATAAGGTACGAGCTACCATGGTGCCATGAAAGACTATACAACACAAATCAGCCGACAAGGCATTCCAAACCATACATGAGTCGACACCTGTCTATGAGCCTCTAAAAGAACATAAGTGCTACAACATTTCCGGAACAGGGCCCCGACATACCCATAATGTCTATAACAAAAATGCATACCAAGACCACGGCAAGTCCGGAGAAGGGATCTTACCAATAACCGCTGAACCGGATAGCCTACTGTGATGGGGGAGCTGCGTCTACCCGTCTATCAGGACCTACAGCACGATATGCAGCATCCACAAATAAAAAGGACGTCAGTACGAATAAAGTACTGAGTATGTAAGGCAGGAAAGCATAAGTAAGAATAATAATGTAAATAGGGATAGGGAATATACAACCTGTGACATCTGGGTACCTTTGATGGCTACTGACATGAAATACATGATACATACATATATATATACATAAACTTTTAAAACATACGCCTTTGTGGGCATCATCATCATCATATCGTACTCGACCGTAATAGGCTCGGTAAAACGTACCCGGCCATCATAGGGCTCGGTAGAATCGTACCCGGCCACGTGGAGCTCGGTAAAACCCAACTGATCAGTGGTTGCACAATAGGTGCCATACCCGGCCGACTATAGCGCGGCTCGGTACAGTAAAATAGATACATATATATGATGCATGCTGGACTCATTGGAATCACATTTTGAACCTTTCGGAGTGACGTAAGGTCGGTATCCTTCGTACACGTTATTAGGATTAACTCTTCATCAAGAATCTTATAAGAATCAAGAACTACCAACAACATTGATAATATAAGAATAAGATAAGTAACATCAATATCAATCGTTTCATAAGAAGGGCAGCAATGTAAGTACTGCTAGCTTCTAAGAGTAGAGTATCTTTGGGAGCTCGTTCATTACATTATGTACAATCGGAGTCGTGAAAAAGAATGAAGGGGATAGCCTCACATACCTTGTATATACTGCCCAACCTCAAGCTATGCAAATGTCACGACTCCTTAGTCTACAATAAGAGAAATGACACTATCATTATCGTTTAAGCGTCGTAACTATTATGTATCGACCGCAACCTATTTTACGATGAAACGGACAGCACCTCCCCTATTTATATGACTTCCCACAAGTCAATACAATCACCAAACAGCCCAAACAACATCATTAATAATCATATTGAGCCTCCAAAACAGTCCACCAACTAACAACATTACTACCAAGCCTTTCGATATATATTTCACAAGTTCTAGCTTCAACGACTTAGCCACAACTTGGATAATCTTAAATATATATAGAGTAAGAGGTTCCTTACCTTTAAACAGAAATAACAACTCAAATTTGACCTTAATTTTCTACGAAATATCCCTTCAATTCTGCCACAAGAACAAGGAAGCGAAACTAGCAATTAATTCGGGTTTTTCGGCACTAGAATTACTTTAGAAGACTTGAAATCACCTAGGGTTGATATTAAAAACTTGAAGGTGTATTTACAGGACATAAAACACTTAAAAAAACCTCCCACACGAGCTGGAACAACACAAAAATCAGCAACAACAAGAAGAACAAGAAACTTACTAGCGCCACGGGATTCCCGACATTTGATTTGTGTTGTTTGCCCTTTGTTTGGGTCTTGGATCATGAGAGAACCTTGAGAGACTGTTTTTTGGGTTATAAGGTCTGAATATACTGAAAAATAATTACTTAAAACGGGGTTGAGGTATCTTATATATGTCCATATGTCTTAAACCGCCTTTGTGGGCCCCATAGAGAGCAGCTTGGCGCACTCTCGCGAAAAAGCGAATATCTCTCTATTCCGAGATCGTATCGATGAACAGTTTAATGCGTTGGAAACTAGACTCATAGATCTTAAATTGATAGGTATATCACCCCATAATTCTATGCACATTGGGATTAAAATGCAGTAACATTTGACCTAAAGTTTAAGTAAAATTATAAACCTAAGTTGCGACAACTTTTATCGACTTTTGTTTCATAACTCGCTTGACTTCAAGACTTATGATACGGATATTGTATGATTCAAATAAATTAAAACAAGACCTCTTGGGACAGTTAATCACCTCTAGTGTTACCCAAAAATACGGGTTACAACATCCTTGATTCGTTTTAGTTCTAATACTTGTTAACCACTCTTATACACCCTTGTATCGTTTAAGACCAATAGGATTAACTTCTTATCATCTCAAAGATAATCTCTTCTTGGATTTATGTCGACTAACTTATGGCGTGATCTATGGTATGCGAATTTGGGTTGTAACACCCTCTCCCCCTTAGGAATATTCGTCCTCGAATGTAAGGGTTTATGGGGTGTCTAACTCATCGTGGATTCCGACGGAGATTTCCGGTTGAGTTTCCACTATAAAATGGATACTAGCCAAACTTGCAAGTAGTTAAACCCAACCTATGGCCTTACTAGACTATACAAAGCATTATGGATATGTACATTGTCTGCATATCACCATTTTGTATTAAAAAAAAGAGTATTCACAAGCTATTGCTTACCTCATAGAGCCGTTTCACCTTATAATGCGTCCTTCTTTCCCCCGGCATCCTCGTTATCTTCACTCTGGAATAGGTAAGGTTATTTAGACTTCATCTCCTTTTCTGCTTCCCATGTCATTTCTTCTATATTCTTGTTCCTCCATAATACTTTCACGGAAGCTACATCCTTTGTTCTCAGCTTGCGGACTTGTCGATCTAATATAGCCACTGACACTTCATCATATGATAGATCCTTTGTAACTTGTACATCTTTGATAGGGACGACCCGAGAAGGGTCTCCAACACATTTCCTCAACATAGATACATGGAATACCGGGTGGACAAATTCCAATTCAGATGGCAATTTTAACTCGTAAGCAACCTGTCCAATTCGTCGAAGAATTTTGTAAGGCCCAATATACCACGGACTCAACTTACCCTTCTTCCCAAAACGCATAACACCCTTTATCGGCGAGATCTTCAGGAAAACCCAATCACCAACCTCAAATTCCACATCACGACGTCAGACATCGGAATAAGACTTTTGCCTGCTTTGTGCCGTCCTCAGTCGCTCTTGTATCACTTTCACCTTCTCAATGGCTTGGTGAATCAAATCTGGCCCATATAATTCTGTCTCACCGACTTCGAACCATCCAACTGGTGATCTACATCTCTTCCCGTACAGTGCCTCATACGGGGCCATTTTAATACTGGAATGGCAGCTATTATTGTAGGCAAATTCTATAAGTGCCAGATGGTCATCCCAATTCCCCTTAAAATCTAGAACACATGCTCGTAGTGTATCTTCAAGCGTCTGGATAGTACGTTCAGCCTGTCCGTCAGTCTGCGGATGGAATGCAGTGCTGAGATTAACTTGTGTGCCTAAACCCTTCTGAAAAGACCTCCAAAAGTTAGCCGTAAATTGAGCTCCTCAGTCTGATATAATAGATACCGGCACACCATGAAGCCTAACAATCTCCTTGATACACAACTTTGCATAATCTTCAGCCGTGTAAGTTGTCTTAACTGGTAGAAAATGGGCAGATTTTGTAAGTCGATCAACTATCACCCAGATGGAGTCAAACTTATGATAAGAGCGAGGTAATCCAATAATGAAATCCATATTAATCACCTCCCATTTCCAGGTCGGAATCTCTATATTCTGAATCAATCCACTGGGTTTCTGATGCTCGATCTTTACTTGTTGACAATTAGGACACTGGGCTACAAATTCTACAATAGACTTCTTCATGTTATCCCACCAATACTGCTCCTTAACGTCATGATACATTTTTGTCGAGCCAGGATGGATAGAATATCGGGACTGATGAATCTCAATCATAATCTTCTCTCGCAACCCTGCCACACTAGGCACATATAATCGGCCATGGTATCTCAATGTCCCATCTCCTCCGATGTTGAAAGCTGTAATCTTACACTACTGAATTCCCTCTCTCAATCTTACTAAGGTAGGATCTTCATATTGCCGTGCTTTTACCTCGGCTACCAAAGATGATTCTGCTGTATTCTGTACAGTAACACCTCCGTCATCAGAGTCAAACAATCTGATTCTCATATTGGCCAACTGGTGAAGCTCTTTGGTCACCCCTTGTCTACCTGCCTCAATATGTATTAAGCTTCTTATTGACTTACGGCTGAGAGCGTCTGCCACAACATTGGCTTTACCGGGATGGTACAATATCTCGACGTCATAGTCTTTCAGTAATTCAAGCCACCTACGCTGCCTCAAATTCAACTCCTTCTGCTTGAAGATGTATTGTAAACTCTTATGATCTGTGTAGATGTCAACATGGACGCCGTATAAGTAGTGCCGCCATATCTTCAAAGCATATATTACTGCAGCCAATTCCAAATCATGAGTCGGGTAATTCTTTTCATGCTTCTTTAATTGTCTTGATGCCTAAGCAATCACCTTCCCACGTTGCATCAATACGCACCCCAAACCTATACCTGAGGCATCACAATATACCACATAACCTTCTGTTCATTCTGGGAGAGTGAGCACTGGTGCAGATGTCAATCGATTCTTTAGCTCCTGAAAACTATGTTCACAAGCATCAGACCACTGGAACTTGGTAGCTTTCTGTGTTAACTTAGTCAATGGTGCTGATATAGAGGAAAACCCTTCTACAAACCGCCTATAATATCCTGCTAGCCCCAAGAAGCTGCGGACTTCTGACGGTGTTGTAGGTCTCGGCCAATTCTTCACTGCATCGATCTTCTGAGTATCGACACTAATACCTTCATCAGATCTCACATGGCCAAGGAATGCTACTGAGTTCAGCCAGAATTCACATTTAGAGAGCTTAGCATATAACTTATGATCCTGAAGGGTCTGTAATACTATCCGCAAGTGGCCCGCATGTTCCGCCTCCGAACGAGAATACACCAGAATGTCATCAATGAATACGATCACGAACACATCAAGATAGGGCCTGAATACACTATTCATGAGATCCATAAAAGCTGCTGGGGCATTTGTTAGCCCGAACGACATCACCAAGAACTCAAAGTGCCCATATCTTGTCCGGAAGGCCGTCTTTGGAATATCCTTCTCCTTAACCCTTACCTGATGATACCCTGAACGCAAGTCAATCTTGAGAAAATACTTGGCATCCTGGAGTTGGTCAAACAGGTCATCAATCCTTGGAAGTGGATGCTTGTTCTTTATTGTAAACTTATTCAACTGTCGATAATCGATACACATCCTTAACGACCCATCTTTCTTCCGCACGAACAAGACTGGTGCACCCCAAGGTGAAGTGCTAGGCCTAATGAAACCCTTATCCAGCAAGTCCTTCAACTGCACCTTCAACTCTCGCAACTCTGCCGGGGCCATCCTGTATGGAGGGATAGAGATCGGTTGAGTGTCAGGCAATGCATCAATGCTAAACTCAATCTCCCTTTCAGGAGGAAGGCCTGGGAGTTCATCTGGGAAAACATCTGGAAATTCATTGACCACGGGGATTAATTGTAGAGTAGGCGGCTTCGCCTCCGCATCCCTAACGCGAACAAGATGATAAATGTAACCTTTTGAGATCATCTTCCTTGCCTTAAGATAGGAAATAAACCTACCTTTCGGCGTAGCAATGTTCCCCTTCCATTCAATGGCGGGTTCACAAGGAAACTGAAACCTAACCATCTTCGTACGACAGTCAACATTTGCATAGCATGAGGCCAACCAGTCCATTCCCATTATCACATCGAAATCAACCATTTCTAACTCAAATAAATTTGCCGAGGTTTGACGACTACAAATCATCACAGTGCAACCTTTATATACCCTTCTAGCAATCACAGAATCTCCTATCGGAGTGGATACCGCAAGTGGTTTACTTATCAATTCAGGTTCAATGCCAAACTTATTAGCCACAAAGGGTGTAACATATGATAAGGTAGATCCTGGATCAATTAGCGCATATACATCATAAGAAAACACAGACAATATACCTGTAACAACATCCGGAGATGACTCGAGATCTTGTCGACCTATTAGAGCATAGGTTCGATTTTGAGCACCACTCGAACTCGGCACTGAACCTCTACCTCTACCACGACCTGTCGACTGTTGAAAAACCTTGTGCTGGAGGTCGAACTGATGAGGAAGAACCAGACACAGATCCAGTCGGTTGAGCCATACCACCACCTCCTCTGTTAGGACAATCCCGCATCATATGGCCACGCTGTCCGCAAGAATAGCACGCATCGGAACCTCGACGGCACAGTCCAAAGTGGGCCTTGCCGCACTGATCACAACGAGGTGTTGGGGGTCTCGTCTGACTAGTATCTCTATGAAATTGTGAGCCTGATGCCCTCGAACTCTGACCTGAACCAGAATAGGTAAATCGATCATACCGAGGCCTCTGAAACTGTGAAGGAGCACTAGCTACAGGTGGCGCCGAACTCCTTGAAGATTGGGGCCTGATACTGCCTCTGAACTCATCAGAATACCCTTCAAATCTCACCCTCTTATGCTGGCCCCTATCTTGCTCCCTATCTGCCCTTTGCTGGCGCTTACGATCCTCTAGGGTCTGGGCATAAGCCTGAATACGGGAAATATCCATGCCCTCTACCAAGGAGGCTGTTGTGCACTCATTTATCAGATGTGGTCCCAACCCGTTCACGAACAGATGCACCCTATCACTCATCTCTGACACCATATGGGGAGCATACCTTGCTAAAGAATCAAACTGTATACTATACTCTCGTACACTCATATTACCCTGTCGAAGGTTCAAGAACTTATCAGCTCTAGCTCGTCGTATCTCAACTGGCAAGTAGTGACGAAGAAAGGCCTCAGAAAATTCCTTCCACACGGCTGGAGGAGCGTTCGGACCCCTAGATCTCTCCCAACTATCATACCAGAAAACTGCTAAATCCCGTAACCGATAAGAAGCCAACTCTACTGCCTCCGTATCACTAGCATGCATAACCCATAATGTACGATGAACCTGATCAATAAATGTTTGTGGGTCCTCCTTGGGGTCTGATCTGGTAAACACTGGAGGGTCTAGATTAATAAAATCACGAACTCTCGCACTAACCGGTTTATCAGCAGCACCGGTATTCTGCCAGTGAGCCCGAGCAGCTACCAAGCTAGTCAACAACTGCACCGCACTGCGCATATCGTGGTCTGTAGTGCTAGACGGAGGAACTGGATGTACTGGGTGCCTCCTAATATCCTCTGGAGGAGACGGAGAGGTATGAGACGGCATCTCACTCTGAGCCTCACTTTGGCCTGCTCTGGCTGGAGGCACCTGAATGTTACCCTCTCCCACAGCTGTATCAAGCCGTTTACTAATTGCTTGCTTCCTAGTCGAAGGCATCGCTGAAAGAAAACAAGGTGAATATTAGATATGAACACTTACTACTCAACTCTACGCACGATCTAGATTCAGGAAGAAGGTAACAACCCTAGATGTCACGTAGCCTCCTGATTATAAATGTGGCGCGCTACACATCCATAATCAAAACTCTACTAGACACGGCTCATAGACATCCCCTAGGACAGACTTGCTCTGATACCAAGTTTGTCACGACCCAACTGGAGGGTCATGACTAGCACCCGGGCCATACTTGCCGAGCACCAATATAAATGGTAGACATGGATCATGAGCATCCAACAATGAAAGATAATGTCATGAACATACGTAACATGGGACGACAAGACTGTCAAGAAACTATATATAAGGTACGAGCTACCATGGTGCCATGAAAGACTATACAACACAAATCAGCCGACAAGGCATTCCAAACCATACATGAGTCGACACCTGTCTATGAGCCTCTAAAAGAACATAAGTGCTACAACATTTCCGGAACAGGGCCCCGACATACCCATAATGTCTATAACAAAAATGCATACCAAGACCACGGCAAGTCTGGAGAAGGGATCTTGCTAATAACCGCTGAACCGGATAGCCTACTGTGATGGGGGAGCTGCGTCTACCCGTCTATCAGGACCTACAGCACGATATGCAGCGTCCACAAATAAAAAGGACGTCAGTACGAATAAAGTACTGAGTATGTAAGGCAGAAAAGCATAAGTAAGAACAATAATGTAAACAGGGATAGGGAATATACAACCTGTGACATCTGGGTACCTCTGAGGGCTACTGACATGAAATACATGATACATACATATATATATACATAAACGTTTAAAACATATGCCTTTGTGGGCATCATCATCATCATATCGTACCCGGCCATAATAGGCTCGGTAAAACGTACCCGGCCATCATAGGGCTCGGTAGAATCGTACCCGGCCACGTGGAGCTCGGTAAAACCCAACTGATCAGTGGTTGCACAATAGGTGCCATACCCGGCCGACTATAGCGCGGCTCGGTAGAGTAAAATAGATACATATATATGATGCATGCTGGACTCATTGGAATCACATTTTGAACCTTTCGGAGTGACGTAAGGTCGGTATCCTTCGTACACGTTATTAGGATTAACTCTTCATCAAGAATCTTATAAGAATCAGGAACTACCAACAACATTGATAATATAATAATAAGAGAAGTAACATCAATATCAATCGTTTCATAAGAAGGGCAGCAATGTAAGTACTGCTAGCTTTTAAGAGTAGAGTATCTTTGGGATCTCGTTCATTACATTATGTACAATCGGAGTCATGCAAAAGAATGAAGGGGATAGCCTCACATACCTTGTATATACTGCCCAACCTCAAGCTATGCAAATGTCACGACTCCTTAGTCTACAATAAGAGAAATGACACTATCATTATCGTTTAAGCGTCGTAACTATTATGTATCGACCGCAACCTATTTTACGATGAAACGGACAGCACCTCCCCTATTTATATGACTTCCCACAAGTCAATACAATCACCAAACAGCCCAAACAACATCATTAATAATCATATTGAGCCTCCAAAACAGTCCACCAACTAACAACATTACTACCAAGCCTTTCGATATATATTTCACAAGTTCTAGCTTCAACGACTTAGCCACAACTTGGATAATCTTAAATATATATAGAGTAAGAGGTTCCTTACCTTTAAACAGAAATAACAACTCCAATTTGACCTTAATTTTCCACGAAATATTCCTTCAATTCTTCCACAAGAACAAGGAAGCGAAACTAGCAATTAATTCGGGTTTTTCGGCACTAGAATTACTTTAGAAGACTTGAAATCACCTAGGGTTGATATTAAAAATATGAAGGTGTATTTACAGAACATAAAACACTTAAAACAACCTCCCACACGAGCTGGAACAGCACAAAAATCAGCAACAACAAGAAGAACAAGAAACTTACTAGCGCTACGGGATTCCCGACATTTGATTTGTGTTGTTTGCCCTTTGTTTGGGTCTTGGATCATGAGAGAACCTTGAGAGACTGTTTTTAGGGTTATAAGGTCTGAATATACTGAAAAATAATGACTTAAAACAGGGTTGAGGTATCTTATATATGTCCATATGTCTTAAACCGGCTTTGTGGGCCCCATAGAGAGCAGCTTGGCGCACTCTCGCGAAAACGCGAATATCTCTCTATTCCGAGATCGTATCGACAAACAGTTTAATGCGTTGGAAACTAGACTCATAGATCTTCATTTGATAGGTAGATCACCCCATAATTCTAAGCACATTGGGATTAAAATGCAGTAACATTTGACCTAAAGTTTAAGTAAAATTATAAACCTAAGTTGCGACAACTTTTATCGACTTTTGTTTCATAACTCGCTTGACTTCAAGACTTATGATACGGATATTGTATGATTCAAATAAATTAAAACAAGACCTCTTGGGACAGTTAATCACCTCTAGTGTTACCCAAAAATACGGGTTACAACATCCTTGATTCGTTTGAGTTCTAATACTTGTTAACCACTCTTATACACCCTTGTATCGTTTAAGACCAATAGGATTAACTTCTTATCATCTCAAAGATAATATCTTCTTGGATTTACGTCGACTAACTTACGGCGTGATCTATGGTATGCAAATTTGGGTTGTAACACATCTATGAGAAATGGTGATATATAATCAATACTAAGTTAAAAATACTAACATTTGAAGTTGGGAAGACAATCCTCTTAAACATTGCCTCCTTATGAAGCCCTTCTTAGCCCAGTTGCAAATGTCACAAATGCGAACAAAAGCAACGCAAATGCAACCAAGTGACTGCAAATGCGAACTCTCTCCTAAGCCTGCCCCATTGCAAATACGACTCTTGTTCTTAATCGCGATCTACGACATCGCAAATGAGACACTATGAGCTCTCCCCTTTACTCGCAAATGAGACACTATGAGCTCTCCCCTTTACTCGCAAATTCGAGTTGACATTTTCAAATGCGACCTTCACATTTGCGAACCCGTCATCGCAAATGCTATGTCAGAAGCACCAACAATGGATAACTTTCTAAAATGTCCAAAAGAATCCTGAAACTCAACTAAAACTATTGGGATCCCATCCAATAATCCCAACAATTCTATATACCTAACACGAACTCACTCGAACGCTTAAAACACCAAAACTAACATCAAAACTAGGAATCAAGAATCAAACCAAATATTTTTCAAGCTCTAATGTTCAAATTTCAAGCTTTTGACTAGAAGCGTCAAAACGAGCTCGGGTCGCTCGAGATCAAAATCAAACATACGTACAAGTAAAAAATCATCATGCAAATATAATAGAATTGTCAGTTTACCAACTCAGGGTTGTTTACTCAAAAGTCAAACATTAGTCAACTCCAATAACTTAACGCTTCACAAATAAGAATTCTTTCTCGAAAACTATCTCGAACACTCGAAAATAAAAAACCACCACACACACACATAACTCATAAAACATCAAATGAACCTACTCGAAGTCTTGAATCACAAAATAAAGTATTATAACTCAAAACAACGAGTTGGGTTGTTACGGTAAAAGAATGTTAATTGGAGAGTATGTGTAGATTATAGTGATTTAAATAAAGCATGTCCTCTGGATTCTTTCCCTTTACCTTATATTGAACAATTAATAGGTTATACTGTGAGTCATGAACTTTTGAGTTTCTTAGATGCTTACTCCGGGTATAATAAAAAAATGGATCTGAAACATAAAGAAAAAATTATTTTATTACAGACAGGTGGACTTATTTCTATATGGTTATGCCCTTCGGGCTCAAAATTGTTGGGGCTACATATCAACATTTAGCAACTATGATGTTCAAAGAACATTTAGGGGAAACAATGGAAGTGTATATCAATCATATGCTAGTAAAGACTGTTCAGACAGGGGATCATCTTGAACATTTGAGAGAAAATTTTCCATTCCCGAAGATATAACATGAAGTTGAACCCGGAGAGTTGCACACTAGGTGTCATTTCACGTTAGTTTCTAGGTTTTTGTATTTCTAACAGAGACAATGAAGTCAATCCAGCCCAAATCAAAGTGATCGAAGAAATCACGGACATCCTCACAAATAGGAAAGAAGCATAAAGGCTAATGGGAAGAATAGCAGCTCTAGGGAGCTTTATATCATGATCTTCTGAAAGATGCATCAAATTTTCTCGTTGTTGTAAAAACAAAGGAATTTTTAGCGGACGTCAAAATTTCAGAAGGAATTAAAGTACTTGAAGAAGTACTTATCTAACCAGCCATACATTGAATGCCACAAGAAGGGGAACAATTGCTTGTATATCTCGTAGTATTAGAAGTATCTTTAAGTACCATTTTAGTTCGAGAAAATAAAAGTACGCAATCACAGATTTATTGCGTTGGCGAAACATTGTTAGAAGCTGAAATAAGGTATCCTCATTTGGAAAATTAGCTTAGCAGTAATAATTCCAACCATAAAATTAAGACCATATTTTCAATGTCATGTAATTTCTGTTGTTACAACTTTTCCATTACGAAACATTTTGCATAAACAAGAACTTTCAGGCGAGCTTGCTTAATAGGCAGTTGTCACGAAGCATGGGAATCAGCTCACCACTAAGTCTCCGACTAGTGCAACTACGTGCCTGAGTGGCCATCTAATGTACCTGTATCAGTACTTGCACAATTAGTGCAGATGTTTTGTATAAGTACATAAATCAACAAGTACCCAATACCTTTTAGTCTAACCTCGAAGAAGAAGTAACGAGGCATCGACGTCGACACTTACTAGTGGTCCAATAACATCTTACATAAAAGTAGACAGTTATAAGCATAACAAGTAGCAACGAAAAATATACTGGGCCGAATGAAACCAAGATAACCAATATTAGAAACAATGTCAAATTCAAGTCAGGAAAAACTCATATGTACTCTGCCTCCTATCAAATATTATGCACGATTTTGCTGAGGCGAACGGGCCAATCGCATGCCAGTGGTGTTACACAATACCATCGAGGTGGTATGTCCAAATCCATAGATGCTTCTCATAATACTACCGAGGCAAAAGTCTCAATTCTATACGAATAGAGAAATTTTAATCAGGACACTAGCACCACTCGTGAATGTACGTGCGAGTCAAGAAACCATGGAACTACCAATCACATAAACACAACATGCGGATATGAATGCAAGAGAAAGCATAATTTTACTGTACCATGCTCAGCGTGGTGCATCAGCTAGTCATGGCTCATACAGTACTCATTTGGGTCAGCATCTTTCAGTGCACTTCCATCTCAGAGCTCGTATCATGCTCCATCAGTTCAGGGTTCATCAGTATCAGGTTCTTCTAGTGGTTATTCTAGTTCTCTAGGTCTGATGCAGGCCCATCATTTTTGTCTCGTGGTTGTTACGATTGTGGAGAGTTGGGACATGTGAGAAACCATTGTCCCTGTCATTACAGAGGTCCAGTGTTGTAGGGAAGCTAGTCTTTGACCCCTTCTACAGGTTATCATGTCTAGTAGATGTCCTGACTATACCTCATCACTATTCGACCGAGGTTAGTCTTGATACTTATGGGGTACCGCTATGGTGTACTCATTCTATGCTTCTACACTACTTTTGTGCAGATCTAGGTACCTTCGAATGTGTCGACCACTAGTCTGCTGATTGTGAATTGTTGTGGAGACTTCAAGGGATACCTGTCATTCCGTTTGAAGGCCTCAGAATCACCTTCTACTATCTTTCTTTGCCCTTGTTTATGTCTATTATGGAATAGTTTGAACTTAGAAATTATCTAGTGAACTTAGTAGAACTTATGACTTGTACATTCCGTTTTGGGATATTGTACATCTATGGATAATTGTTGGCTATGTATGGAAATTACTAGTTCATATTTAATAGTTAATTAGTTTAAATCTGTTGTTAACTCAGTATGTGGTAGGTTTATTTAGTCTTAGATACTAGGTGATATCACGACTTCTAAGAAGGGATTTTGGGTCGTGACAAGTTGGTATCAGAGCGCTAGGTTCATAGGTTCTATGGTTCATAGGTGCTACGGTTCATAAGAAAGTTTAGTAGAGTCTTGCAGATCGGTACAAAGATGCCTGTACTTATCTTTGAGAGGCTACAAAACTATTAGCAAACATCACTTCTTTCATTCCCATCGTGTAGATTTATTGGTTTTGAATTTTGAGCCATTGTCATTATATTTTCTCACAGATGATGAGGACACGAGCCATTGTCATTATATTCCATGTTCAGTTGTATTCAGGATGTGCTTGTTAGGTTGGATTGCAATGTGTGTACCCAGGTGATGTATTGGTATGGCTTGTTGGTCGCATGAGTGGTTATGAGTTTCACATGTTTCTTGCATCATTGTCGGTGTTGTGAAGGTTGGGAACAAGGTTCTGGTCGATATGAGACTATTTATCGGTACCAAGTTTGGTAATGGGTAGCTATTGTGGTCAGATTTATTGCTATGGGCATATGGCCGATATGTCACCTTGTGTGGTTATACCTTGTGGATGTATGCATGAGCTGTTATAGCTAGTTGAGGATTTTACAGTGTGTTAATGTGAAAATCAGGCCCTTGATGGGTGTTGACATTTAGTTCTATTGCTTATCGGCATGAGTGAAAGGATCAATCTTTGGTTGTGATGATGTTGTTGGGATTATGTGGTTTGGGGTGATGTAGTATCCCCCGTAGCCATGTGTATCATAATTTTATACAGTGATTTGATGGTTAGAGGAAAACTCTTGGCGCTTTCAAGGACAAACATTTGTTTAAGAGGGGAAGAATGTAAAGACTTGACAAGTCATTTTGAGCATTAACGTTCCGTTTAGTGGTTCGCAGACTTGAGTGGCTTCATATTGTGTCATATGACTTGTGTGCATGGTCAGAATCAATTTTCGGATGTTTCAGGATTTAATTGGATAAGCGATTCTCATTTTAGAAGCTTAAGTTAAAACAATTGACCAAGGTTTGACTTTTGTGAAAATGATGTCGGAATGATGTTTTGATAACTCCGGTAGGATTTTATCGTGATTTTGGACTTAGGCGTATGCCCGGAATTTAATTCGGAGGTTCCTAGGTTGTTTTTCATGTTTTGCCGAAACTTGGCAATTTGAAGGTTTAGAATTTTGTTAAGTTTGACCGTAGGTTACCTTCATAGCAATTGTGCTTGGATTTTTGTTTTTGGACTTGGAATAGGTCTGTTTTGCTATATGGAACTTGTCTGCAATGTTTGGCGTCATTCCAAGTTGATCTGTTAGGAATCGGACGCACGGTTTTGTTTTTAGAAGTTCTTGAGTTTCATTGTAGATTTCTTGTGTTTTGAGGTCTAATTCGTGGTTTTGGATGTTATTTTGGTATTTTGATCGCGCGAGTGAGTTCGTATTATGTTATTAGACTTCTTTGGATGTTTGGGTTGGATCCCCTGAGGCTAGGGTGACTTTCGGATGCGTTTCAGAGTGTTTGAAGAGTTTTAGTTTTTGTTGGTTTTTGAACAAGTGCTGCAGATCTCGCAAATGCGAGATTATGTTCGTATTTGCGACCACCGCATTTGTGAGGAGGGAGCCGCATTTGCGAAGGTAACTGGAAACTGTCAGAATCGCATTTGCGATGGTGCTTGGCTGGGGGAGTAACGCATTTGCGATACAAGGTCGCTTTTGCGATGAGTCCCTTGTTCGCATTTGTGAACTTTCTATCGAAATTGCGACATCAGCAGGGGTGTGATGAGTGTAGCTTTTGCGATCATTCTTTGCATTTGCAGGGTTCGCATTTGCGACACCTGCGCCTGGACATAAAAGCTGGAAGACGGTATTTTAGCCTCATTTTTCATATCGTTGAACCCTAGACTCGTTAGGAGGAAATATTTACCTACAATCATTGGGTTAGTAATTTTGATCAATTTCCAACTATTTTACATGATTATATATGAGATTTAACATCAAAATCATGAGAATCAAAGTGAAAATTTCGGAAATTTTGTCTATGTTTTGAAAAATTAAAATTTGGGATTTGAGAGTCGAATTGGATTCGAATTTTGAAACAAAATACATATATAAATTCGTGGGGTTATGGGTAGTCATGATCTACCCTTGGAACCGGGTTTTGACCAGGAGGGCCCAGAGTTGACTTTTGTTGACTTTTGGCGAATTGTACAAAGATCATAGGTTTACTTATTGGAATTGATTTCTCTTGCATTATTTGATGTTATTAAGTCAATTTTGGTTAGATGTGAGCCAAGAGGAGGTGAATTGTAAAGGAAAAGCTATTTGTAAGTGTTTATTTGGCCTAGTTAAGGTAAGTAACTTGCCTAAATTTGTGGGGGCGGGGGGAACTACTCCATAGGGATTGGTTTGATTGCACTATTTGAAATATGCAAAAGACGTGTACACGGGGTGACGAGTGTGTATATGGCCTTATATGTGGAAATTTGATCGGTTTAGACTCTTAGGTTTCATATGTACAAAATTAAAGTTACCCTATCATGTTATAACCTCCATTGTTAAATTTATTCTTACATGCTTTAATTGAAGTTGTTAGTACATGTTCCATCTTTTATTATCAAATATACTCTTATATGCTTTAAGTGAAGTTGTTGCCTCTTTTATTGTTATGTTATCTCTTTTATAGTTGAGTTATTCGTATTTGAAGTCATTGTTACATGCTACCTCTTCATTGTTGATTTATTCTTATTTGAAGTCATTGTTACATGCAATCTCTCTTAACGTTGAGTTATCCTTATATGAAGTCATTATTTCTTGTTATGTCTTTCATTGTTGAGCTTATTCTTTCGTCCATTTGTGTTGTTGTAATTCTTGTGTTATTTTATTTACCGTACTCTCGTGTTATTGTTGTTGTTGTTGTACTCAGTGTTGTTGAGTTGTGGGCTATGTGTGGTTGTGGTATTTAAATTTTTTGTTATGGGAAAAGTTGTGGCATATGGCATATGTGTTATGAGTTGGTATGCTATGTTGTTATGTTCTTAGCACATGTGGGATTGTTGAGAGGATTGTTGAGTGTTTGCACGTGAGTTGTCTGTGCTATTATTATTATTATTATTGATATTTGCACATCCGGCATGACAAGGTGGGATATATATGTCGGGTTTTTGCATATGACGAGACAAGGTGGGATAACTATTATGCATGTGCGGTGAGACAAGGCGAGCATTTACTTTATTGGTGCGCACGCGGCGAGAAAAGGTGAGCTATGTCGGGGATGATTTGTGATGGCCTGGGGGCATTGTTATTGATGATCATTGTGTGGTGGTGTGACCTTCTTGTGTGTGGCATGCATATTACGAGTTTTGTTGTGTTGTTCCCAATGTGCTACTTGGTGTCTCTGATCTTACATGTTTACTTGATCTGTGATAGTACACTTGCACAAGCATACACTGTAGCACGTCACCTATATTAGTCCAGGAGTATGAATAATGTTGTTTATTGATCATGTACATGTATCCTTGTATACCTGCCTTTTTTGCGTGGATTGGACTGTTGGCACGTGAGTTATCCGTACAGTTCATGAGTTGTCCGTGTGGTCATGATTGGTAATGCGGGCACGAGATGCCAAGTGATTATGATTCATGATTTGGGACCCGTGATCGTGATTATAAGGTGTGGTACCTCAGGATAAATCTTGGGTAAACCTTGTGTAAGAACGATTGATTATTCGGTTATAACTTTTTTTCCTAACTTGGATTCACTGGTTCTTTAACTGTGTTCTGATTACTTTGTGGCGTTATCACATGTTTACTCCTTATTGCTAATCATTGCTTCTATTTTCTGTTTGCTAGTGTTGTATTTCCATTCTTACCATGCTTAGCCTTGTATTAATATTCGTTCTTCTATTAGATTTATATTCATACTTGTACAGGTTATCATGTCTAGTATATGTCTTGACTGTACCTCGTCACTACTCCACTGAGGTTATTCTTGATACTTATTGGGTATTGCAATGGTGTACTCATGCAATGCTTCTACACATATTTTGTGTAGATCCACGTACCTCGAAGCATATCGGTCTCTAGTTCTCTAATTGTGAGTTGTTGTGGAGACTTCAAGGTATACCTACCATTCCGTTCGTAGGCCTCGGAATCACCTTCTACTGTCTTTCTTTACCATTGTTTATTTCTATTCCGGAACTATTTGTAATTAGAGATTTTCTAGTGAACTCAGTAGAGCTTATGACTTGTACTACTGGTTTTGGGATATTGTACATCTATTGATGATTGTTGGCTATGTATGGAAATTACCGGTTCATATTTAGTAGTTAATTGGTTTAAATCTGTTGTTAACTCAATATGTGGTAGGCTTACATAGTCTTATAGACTAGGTGCCATCACGACTCCTAAGGAGGGATTTTGGGTTGTGACAGATTTGTTGTCGCCGTGTCATGCTATTCTCGATTGTCATGCTAAGACCGTGACGATTGCAATGCCGGGGGTGCCGAGGTTAGAGTGGAAAGTCTCCCTGAATTATGTTCCTAGTAGAGTGATTTCACATTTGAAGGCGCAATGGATGGTTGAGAAGGGATGTTTGGCATATTTGGCCTTCTTGAGGAATGTTAGTGTTGATACTCCTACTGTTGAGTCAGTTACAGTAGTGAGAGACTTCCCAGATGTGTTTCCTGCAAACCTATCGGGCATGCCACCGGACAAGGACATTGATTTCTGTATTGACCTGGTGCCGGGAACTTATCCCATCTCTATTCCTTCGTATCGTATGGCACCAACAAAGTTGAAAGAATTGAATGAACAGCTTCAGAAGCTAGTTGATAAGGAATTCATCAGTCCTAGTGTGTCGCCTTGGGGTGTACCGGTTCTATTTGTGAAGAAGAAAGATGGTACTATGCCTTTGTGCATTGATTACAGGTAGTTGAACAAAGTTACAATTAAGAACAGGTGCCACTACCGTGCATTGATGACCTATTTGACCAGCTTCAAGGTGCTAGAGTGTTCTCGACGATTGATTTGAGGTCGGGGTATCATCAGTTCAAGAATCGGGATTCTAATATTCTGACGAGGCTTCCAGGACCCACTATGGTCACTACGAGTTTCTTGTGATGTCTTTTAGGTTGACTAATTGCCCCAGCAACCTTTATGCACTTGATGAACATTGTATTCCAGCCATATCTTGATTCATTCATCATCGTGTTCATTGACGACATATTGGTGTAGTCAGACGTATAGGAGGATCATGAGCAACATCTGAGGGTTGTACTCCAGACCTTGAGGGAGAATAAGCTATATGCTAAATTCTCCAATGTGAGTTTTGGCTTTATTCGGTGGCATTCTTGGGCTATGTGGTGTCGAGTAGGGGGGTCAAGGTAGATCCAAAGAAGATTTGAGGTAGTTAAGAGTTGGCCTAGACCGTCTTCAGCTACTGATATTCAGAGCTCTTTTGGTTTGGCAGGTTATTATCGTCATTTTGTGGTGGGTTTCTCATCCATTGTTGCACCTTTAACTAGATTGACCCAGAATGGTGCTCCTTTCAGATGGTTTGAGGAGTGTGAGGCGAAATTTCAGAAGCTCAAGACTGCATTGACTAAAGCCCCAGACTTAGTGTTGCCGACCGGTTCAGGATCTTACATCGTGTATTGTGATGCGTCGCATATTAGGCTTCGCGCGGTGCTAATGCAGGATGGTAGGGTGATTGACTATGCATCTATGCATTTGAAGGTTCATGAGAAGAATTACCCTATGTATGACTTAGAGTTGGCAGCCATTAATCACGCATTAAAAATTTAGAGGTACTATCTGTGCGGTATTCATTGTAAGGTCTATACCATCCATCGGAGTCTCCAGCACCTGTTCAAGCAAAAGGATCTTAGTTTGCGGTAGTGGAGATGGTTAGGGTTGCTGAAAGACTATGATATCACCATATTATATCATCCAGAGAAGGACAATGTGGTGGCCGATGCATTGAGTAGAAAGGCTGAGAGTCTGGTAGCAGTGAGGCCACTAGCCATGGATGTTCGGGATTTGGCCAATCAGTTGGTGAGATTGGATGTTTGGGAGCCTAGTCGGATTCTTTCTTGCTTGTGGCTCAGTCGTCATTTTTGGATCGTATCAAGGTTCACCAGTTAGATGATCCTCACTTGATGGTGTTGAGGGACACGGTTCAGCGTGGTGGTGCTAAGGAGGTAGTGATTTGTGATGATGGTGTTATGAGGCTCAAAAGCCGGTTATGTGTTCTAAATGTTGAAGGGTTGACAGATTTGATCCTTGAGGAGGCTCACAGCTTGCTATATTCCCTTCACCCAGGTTTCACGAAGATGTATCGTGACTTGAAACAACACTATTGGTGACGAAAAATGAAGAGAGATATTGTTTCCTATGTCTCCCAGTGCTTAAATTGTCAACAGGTGAAGTATGAACATCAGAAAGTGGGAGGGCTGTTTCAGAGATTGGAGATACCGAAGTGAAGTGGGAGCGTATTACCATGGATTTTGTTGTCGTGCTCCCATGGACTTTGAATAAGTATGATGCAAGCCGGTTAACTAAGTCTGCTCACTTCATTCTTGTGATGACTACCTATTCTTCAGAGCGGTTGGCTCAGATATACATTCGGGAGATCATCGGCTTGCATGGTGTGCCCATTTCCATCATTTCTGACCGAGGAACGTAGTTCACATCGAAGTTTTTTAGGGAAATGCAGCGAGAGTTGGGCACACAGGTTGAGTTGAGTACATCATTCCATCCTTAGACGGACGGACTGTCCGAGCGCACTATTCAGATCTCATAGGACATGTTACGTGCTTGTGTTATGGATTTCCGAGGTTCATGGGATCAGTTTCTTCTGCTAGCAGATTTCACCTACAACAATAGCTTTTAGTCGAGTATCTAGATGGCTCCTTATGACGCCTTCTATGGGAGGAGATGTTGTTCTTCAGATCGTTGGTTTGAACCTGGAGAGGCTAGGTCGTTGGGCACTGATTTGGTCCGTAATGCTATGAAGAAGGTTTAGTTGATCCAGGAGCGCCTCTACACAGCGCAGTCCAGACAGAAGAGTTATGCTAATAGGAAGGTTCGTGATGTTGCATATATTGTGGGTGAAAATGTTTTTCTTAGAGTTTTGCCCATGAAGGGTGTGATGAGGTTTGGCCAAAAGGGCAAGTTGAGCCATCGGTAAATAGGCAATTTTAAGGTGCTTGAGAGGATTGGAGAGGTAGCCTATAGACTTGCGTTGCCTCCTAGTCTATCGGGTGTTCCCCCGGTATTTCATATTTCTATTCTCCGGGAGTATTATGGTGATCCTTCATATGTTTTGGACTTCAGCACGGTTCAGTTGGATGGGGATTTTACTTATGATGTGGAGCCGGTAGCTATTTTGGGCCGGCAGGTTTGGAAGTTGAGGTCAAAGAATATAGCGTCAGTGAAGGTGCAGTAGAGAGGTCACCCAGTCAAGGAGGCTACTTGGGAGATAGAGCGGGAGATGCACAGAAAATATCCACACCATTCTGAAACTCCAGGTATGATTCTATACTCGTTCTAGGACGAACGTTTATTTAAGAGAGGGAGAATGTAACGACCCGATCGGTCATTTTGTGTATTGTAGTCTCGTTCACCTATATACCGCCTTTTCTATATTCATTTGTGATTATGCAATTTTCCGGGGTGGTTAGATTGGTTCCGGGATGGTTTTGGAGTGAATTGGGACACTCAAGGTTGAAGGCTTAAGTTGGAAGACTTGTTCGGAGTTTGACTTTTGTGTAGACAACTCTGGAATGGAGTTTTGATAGTTACGGTTGCTTTTATTATGATTTTGGACTAAGGAATATGTCCGGATATTGATTTTAAGGTCCGTAGGCTGGTTTGAGGCTTTTTGGCGAAAGATGGAAAGTTGAAGGTTTGGAAGGTTGAAAGGTTTGATCGAGAGTTGACTTTGTTGATATTGGGTTCGGATTTTGGTTTAGGAAGTTGGAATAGGTCCATTGTGTCATTTGGGACTTGCATGCAAATTTTGAGGTCAATCCGAGTTGATTTGATGTGGTTCGGCATTAATTTTAGAAGTTGGAAGCTCAATAGTTCATTAGGCTTGAATTGATGTGTGATTCTTGATTTTGGTGTTGTTTAATATGATTTGAGGGTTTGAGTAAGTTTGTATCATGTTTTAGGACTTGTTGGTAAGTTTGGATGGGGCCCCGGGGGCCTCGAAAGTGATTCGGATGGTTGGCGGAACATATTTGCACTTAGAGATAATGTTGATGGCTTCAGGTCTGGTGTAACCATACCTGCGTGGATTTGGCCGCAAAAGCAGCCTAATGGCCGCAAAAGCGGCCTAATGGCCGCATAAATGAGGTTGGATGGAACTGGGGAGGAGTGTAGGTGCGAAGATTTTTCCGCATCTGCGAGCTCGTAGGTGCAGGCAGATGAGCGTAAAAGCGAAATGTAGTGGAGGTCTTGGGTTTCCACAGATGCGAACATATTACGCTGGTATGCATGCACAGAAGCGCAAATGTGACCGCAGAAGAAGATGATTTCGGGAAGGCTAAGGACATGAGGCGTGGAATGAGTTCGCAGAAGCGGACTCGCAGATGCTTTATTTGTTCTGCAGAAGTGTATGGTCGGCGTTTGGAAGAAGATGCGGCCAATTTTTCACAAAAGCGGGAGCACAGGTGCGGTTAAGTGGGCCACAGGTGCGAAATCACTGGGCAGAGCTTATAAACGAGGGTTTGGTCCTTTTGTTCTTATTTTGGACTTTGGAACTCGGCTAAGGGCGATGTTTGGAGAGCTTTTCATCATAATTGAAGAGGTAAGTGAAGATTAATCACTTTTAGTGATAGATATTGATTACCCATTGATTATAGCACCTAGTTTATGTGCATTTGAGGTGCAATTTGTGGATTTTAGACCATGTTGTTAGAGAGTGAGATTTAGTGTTTTGGGGGTCGATTTATGGATGGAACTGGATAAAATTAGTATGGTTGGACACGAAATTGAATGGGTGTTCGGAATTTTTGAATATTTGTCGGGTTCCAAGGTGTGGGCCCGGGGTTATCTTTTTGGGTTGACTTTACGTATTTGATTCAAACCTTAGTTTATCTTTGGAATTGTTTCCTATAGCTATTATTGATGGTATTAAGTTGTTTGTGACTAGATTCAAGTCGTTCGGAGGCAGATTCGCGAGGCAAGGGCTTGTTGGAGTATTAAGTTGCGCGCTTTGAGGTAAGTAACACATCTAAACTTGGATTTGAGGGTATTTAACCTAGAGAACTATGCCATATGAAAGATATTGGGGTGACGTACGCGCTACGTGATGGGCGTGTGTACGTGCACCGGTGTGTTCATGGTTTGGGGAAGCCTTTAGGCTATTACCGGGCTTGTTTGCTAACATATCTTGTTATCCCCACATTTTCCCTACTAGTTTGATCATTTGAACTATGATTCATGTTAGACATCATGTCTAGGCTAAGTGCTATTTGTTTGGGACTTGATAGGGTTATTCTTGCTGTTTCAAAGCTATATGCCTTATTTGTACACATGTTCTCAGTCATAATACTATATCCGTGTATGATATCTTTGTCTTAGTACTTTTTATTTGATTCCTCTTATATGTAACACTGTTAAACATAGTATTTTGAGATGTGTTTATCTGAGACATGAACGGTAAATGACTATGTTTGGGACATAAAGCTGGTTTGGTATTGATTTTGAGGTGACGTGTACACCAGGCCCATATTGGGCTAAGTGTTATGGTTTTGGGGCGACGCGTGGACCAAGCCTCACTATTGGGATAAATGATCATGATTAGCGCTTGGGCAGGATCCGCCCCTCTGGAGTCTTACATGCCAGCAGTGGGACCAGGCATAATGTTTATATACGTGCTTTGATGATGGACAGTTATGCAAGGCACCCCTACAGTGCTAAGAATGAATATTGATGGATCCCCTATGACATTGTTGATTGACATGTAGACATAGAGGTGTACCTTCAACATGCTAGCTGTTAAATGAAATGCTTTGTCTGTGTTCTATTATACTTGAAAGCGTGTCTAGATTTCTGAAACGTGAACAAGTTGAACATGATATCATTGAGCTACTTATTTCTACGATTTTTCCTTTATATTTTGAACCGTTACCGGTTATTGATATTGGCATTTGAATATTGTTCTCAACCCGTCTCTACTTTCAGCCTAAGGTTAGTGTTGTTACTTATTGAGTACATGGAGTCGGTTGTACTCATACCACACTCTCCATATCGTGTGCGGATCTAGGTACATCCGGTCGAGGTAATCTTCAGACTTGAGTTGTTGCCAACGTTTTGAGAGATTGCGAGGTAGCTACTATGTCGTCTGCAATTCTTGAAGTTCACTTTCAGTTATTTCTATCTTTACTGTTCCATTGTTCAGACAGTTGTATTAGAGGATTTGTTTTATATCTTGTTATTCAGTAGTCCTAGTGTACTCGTTGACACCAGATGTTGGGGATGGTTGTAGTAGCTATATGGTTATATTCTCAAACATTTCATGATATTCTTCCGTTGTTAAGTTATTAGACCATGTTTATTTGATTTCATTGTTATTATGTGACTGTTGGCTTACCTAGAGGGTTGGGTTAGGTGCCATCACGACTTGTGGATTTTGGGTCGTGACACTGAGTGCTTCCTCTTTGTGTTCGCAGGCTCCCAGCCGCGTTCGCGATGGCCTCTACCACCCAACCCTTCGCATTCACGGTCTCCCTTGCCACGTTCGCATAGGCTCTTTCACGTTCGCAAAGAGGAGCCAGGTCCTCATCGCGTTTGCAGGGCCTACTTTGCTTTTTCGAAGAGCAACAACTGCCCCTCCAAAATTCCTTCATTGCAATCACATACCTCCTTCACGCTCGCGAAGCACACCAGCACCTGCAAATATCTGCCAACTTTGAACATGCTCCTGGTAGTCTGAAACTCACCCGAGCCACCCGCGACCCCGTCCAAACATACAAACAAGTTCAAAAATATAATTTGGACCTATTCAAATCATTGAAACATATCAAATAACATCACAACCAAAAATCTCACACAAACAAAACTAATCAATCTTCCCAACTTCTATCTTCTTTTAACTAACTTCGAACACGACGAATCATACATAGATAACTCGAAAATGGAACCAAATTTTATATACAAGTCCAATATCACAATATGAACCTATCCTCAGGCTGGAAACACCCAACGGGATCCGAGATCACCAGAGTCCACTCCAAGTCAAACTTAGCAAACTATAGAAACCTATCGGAACCTTTAAATCTTGATTCTGCGGTCGTTTACTCAAAGTGTTGATTAAGTCAAACTTGGCCACCTTAGACCACTATTATGGAACTAAGTGTTCTGAGTTCAATGCGAACCCTTCCAAAACCAAACCAATTGTCCCCGCAAGTCATAAAACAGGAAAAACACATACGGGACGTCTTAAATAGGGAAATGAGGTTATAGAAAGCAAAATGATTGATCGGGTCGTTACATTCTGTGCCTTTTAAACAAACGTTCGTCCTCGAACGAGTTTAGAATAATACCCGAAATGCCGAATAAGTATGGATATCTGCTTCGCATGTCCTCCTTGGTCTCCCATGTTGCCTCCTCAACTAGATGACCTCTCCAGTGAACCTTCACAACTAAAATCTCCTTAGACCTCAACTTTCGAACCTGACTATCAACTATGGAAACTAGCTCCTCCTTGTAACTCAAGCTCTCATCCATCTGAACTGGGATATAATCCAACACAGAGGACCTATCATCATGGTACTTAAATATCATAGACACATGGAGTACCGGATAGACTCCCTATAGGCTAGAAAGCAAAGCAAGCCTACATGACACATCACCAACTTGCTCTAAAACCTTGAACGGATTGATGAACCTCAAATGGAGCCATCTCAATACTGTACTGATAGCTATTGTTATATGCAAATTCGACCAATGGCAAGAAACGGGCCCACTGCCCTCCAAAGTCAATCACACATGCCCTAAGCATATCCTTCAGAATCTTAATCGTCTACTCCCACTGCTCGTCAGTCTGCAGATGAAAGACCATGCTGAGCTCTACTCGTGTACCCAACTCACTCTGTATTTCCCTACAGATATGTGAAGTGAATTGGGTGCTTCGATCTAAAATAATGGAAATAGACATGCCATGTAACCGGACGATCTCCTGAATATAAATCTGGGCCAACCTATCTGAAGTATATGTAGTCATCACCAGAATAAAGTGTGCAAACATGGTCACTGTATCGATAATGACCCAAACAACATCAAATTTCCTCAATGTACATGGAAAACAAACCACGAAATCCATAGTGAAGCGCCCCCATTTTAGACACCTCGACACATACTCAACTATGTCCTGCTTGATCCGCCGCCACCAGTAATGCCGCCTAAGGTCACGATATATCTTCGTGGCACCTGGATAATGGAATAACACGAATTGTGAACCTCCTCCAAAATCAACTCCCTTAGGCCATAAGCAACCCTGGAGTCACAGAACACCAACATCACCAATAGTCACCGGCTTGGCATCACCTTGCAGTACCATCTCTCTATGAACCAGCAAGTACGGATCATCATATTGATGAACCTTAATCCGCTCGAACAATGATGACTGAGCCACAACACCTGAAATAACTCTACTGGGTCTGAAATATCTAACCTCACAAGTCAGTTAGCTAAGGACTGAATGTTCAAAGCCAATGTCCTCTCCTCTACTGGACTGAATGCCAAACTACCCATACTCTCGGCCTTTTTGCTCAAGGAATCCGCGACCCCATTCGCTTTGCCCATATGATAAATGATGTTGATATCATAGTCCTTCAGTATCTCAAGCCACCTCCACTACCTCAAATTAAGATCCTTCTGCTTAAATAGATGCTGCAAACTGAGGTGATCAGTGTAGACCTCACACGACACCCTATAAAGATAATGCCTCCAAATCTTAAGAACTGAACTATCGTAACCAACTCAAAGTCGTGCACATGGTAATTCTTCTCGTGGGGCTTCCACTGAGAAGGATAAGAAATCACTCACCCTTCTTGAATCACATAAAACATGAAGCATAACAATACACAGTGTACTTCCCAAAATCGGAAGGCAGAACCAACACCGGTGTTGTAATTAATTCTTGGGATTCTGAAAGTTCCCCTCGCAATTATCGTACCACCTTAACTAAACACCCTTCGGGGTTAATCTAGTCAAAAGAGCTACAATGGACGAGAATTCCTCAACAAACCAACTATAACACCTCGATAGGCCCAAGACACTCCTGATCTCAGCCGTTGTAGTAGGATGAGGAAAACTCTTAACAACCTTGATCTTAGTAGGATCCATCTTAATACCCTCACCTGATATAACATGCCCCAAGAAAGCCATAGAGTCTAAACAAAACTCGCACTTAGAGAACTTAGCATATAGCTTATGTTCCCTCAAAGTCTGAAGCACTGCCCTCAAATGCTTCACCTGCTCTTCCATTCTACGTGAGTAGATCAATATGTCATCAATGAAGACAATAACAAATAAGTCAAGATATGTCTTGATCGCCCAATTCATCAAATCCATAAATGCTGATAGAGCATTTTTCAAATCGAAGGACATCACTAGAAACTCGCATTGCCCATAGCTAGTCCGAAAAGCCGTCTTCAGAACATCTGAAGCATGAATCCTTAACTAATGATACCCACATCTCAAGTAGATCTTTGAGAACACACTAGCACCCTAAAGTTGATCAATTAAGTCATCAATACGTGACAACGGATACTTATTCTTGATGGTGACCTTATTTAGTTGGCGATAATTGATGCACATCCCCACACTCACATCCTTCTTCTTCACAAATTGCGCCCTAAGCTACAAACTCGGCCTAATGAATCCCTTCTTAAGCAACTCTTGAAGCTGGTCCTTCAGGTTTCTCAACTCCACAGGAGCCATATGATAAGGCAGAATAAAGATTGGTTGGATTCCTCGTACCAAATCAATGCAAACATTAATATCACGATCCGCTGGCATGTCTTGTAAGTCAGTAGGAAATACATCAAAAACTCTCATACCACAGGCATTGAATATAATGTAGGAATCTCCACAACAGTATCTCAAACAAAGGCCAGATAGGCCAAACAACCCTTCTCGACCATATGTCGAGCCTTCTTGAAAGAAATAACACGACTGGATGCACTACTAGACGAACGTCTCCACTCCACCCTAGGCCACTCTGGCATCGCAAAGGTAATGGTCTTGGCATGGAAATCATGAATGGCATGATGCATAGACAACCAATCCATGCTAAGGATAACCTTGAATTCAACCATATTGAGTAATAAAATATATGCCATGGTCTCATACCCACAAAAAGTCACCACACATGACTGGTAAACCTAATCCACAACAACAGAATCTCCCACATGCGTGGACACATACCCAAGAACACCCAAAGACTCGAGAAATAAATCCATATAAGGAGCAAAAAAAAGAGAAGATACATAGGAATAGGAAGACCCTTGATCAAATAGTATTGATGCATCTCAACAATAGACGGAAATAATATTTGTGATCATGGCGTTGGAGGCTATTGCCTCTAGCCTAGCAGGAAAGGCATAGAATTTGGCCGGAGCACCACCTGATCGGCTTCCACCTCTAGGGGAGCCCTACCCACGTGCACTCTGCCTCTGACCAGCTACATGAGCAGTGCGGAAGCTGATGCGATAATCATGGGCTAATAGTCTTGTTGCACTGCCTTGCCCCTAAAGTATGGGATAAAACCTCTTCATGTTACTAAGCTCCCCACACTCGAAAAAACCTCTAGGTGTAGGAAACTGTTGACTCTAGATCTGGCCCTAATAGCCTAGTGTTTAGTAGGGGGAACCGTGAATAGCTGGTGAACGATAGGTACTCTCTGGAATGATGCTGAAGTAAGGCCATGTTGGAGCACACCGAATAGGTTCTGATACTCAATACATGGGCCTAATAGGATGGCCCCTCTCAAACTGACCTCTTCCCCCATATGGGGTGCCACTGAACCCTCCAGAATACTGAGGTCGTTTGTCCCTTGGCGTGGCCTCTCTGCTCTAACCTCAAATATGCTCGATCCTCCAAGCTATCTCCACAGCCTGGTGGAAAGAAGTCACTAACTCTACCTCTCGGGCCATAGTAACCTATATCCCAGGATAATGGAATGAACTTCTCTAGGAAGAGGTTCATGAAATGTACCAAGTCAAGGGAGGTGGACCTGCTAGCCTACCTAGAAGATAAGACTGCCATCCTCTACGGGCTTTCCCCTCCAGCTGAAAGGTAGTGAAGTGTACCCCTTTGGACTCCACTAGACCAAAATTATGCAGACTCTCCCTGCAATGGTCAACGAAATCATGTGTTTCCTCTGATGGCTCACTGCAAATGTAGAGCGGACGAAGCTTAGTAAACATGTCTAACAACTGTTGCTCCTTGACAATCGCGACCGATCTGGTCTCTGCTCTAGCCACTGTAACTGGCTGAACTCTACCCACAGGTGGTACACCTAGGGTCTGATAAATAGCAGCAGCATGCCCTATTGCATGAGTGATAGGGGTATGGGATCCCCTTCTAGCTTGATATGTGGCCAGGTCTACTAGAAATAGTTCGACCTGAGTCATAGAGTCTATAAATCGCAACATACGGCCCATGGCCTCCTAGAAGCCCGATGTTGTCATGAACTCTGTCGGAACCTACTTAGCTATAGGTATCTCATCCTGCTCCTCAATAATAGGATCTTCCACTGGATCCACTGGTAGTGCCACTAGGGCTACTCTAGGACACCCTCATCCCCTAACAGGAGCCCTGGCCCTCCCTCGCCCTTTGCCACTACCTCTGACGATTGGGGGAGAAGCCCCTCTACCGACGGATGATGTTATAGCGTGCGTTCTTTCCATATGTGAGAGAATAAGAGAAATATTTAGACTTAATAAAACATCGACAACATGCTAAGAAATAAATAAAGAGAAGTTTCCCAACACCTCATAGCCTCCCAAAGATAAGTACAGACGTCTCTACACCGATCCCCACGACTCTACTAGGTCTACTCATGACTCGTGAAACCTATGTGAACATAATGCTCCGATACTAAGTTGTCACGACCCAATTCCACCTATAGGATATGATGGCACCCAACGCTATCGTTAGGCAAGCCAACAATAAATTAGCACCACAATCGACCTCTCATAACACTTTTTAAATCAAATCATGTAAATGATTAAGCGGAATTAGACTTAGGAACCATGATAAAATACTATCATATTTAAGAAGTTACGAAATATGAACAAAACATAAATTTGAATGATATAATAGCAAATACAACCGTGAACATCTACTAAAAATCCCCAAAACTTTGTGTCACAAGTGCACGAGAATCTAATAGAATATACAAAATCAGTACAACTACTATCTGGAATCAAACTAGATAAATTACAATGAATATATAGGAGGATATTTTAGGTGCTGCGGGTCAGAGCACCAAAGGAAGCTCACCACTAAGTCTCCCAGCTGGTACGCCGATGCATCTGAGTGTCCACCAGATGTATCTGTATCAGTACCTGCACAATTAGTATAAAAGTGTGGTTTGAGTACGTAAATTAACGCATACCCACTAAGTATCAATTCTAACCTCAAAAATATAGTAACAAGGGGGTCGACATTGGAACTTACTAGTGGTCCAGATAACAATTTACATAAAAGTAGACAAGTATGAAGCACAACAAATAGCAACGAAACAGATAAATACGAATAACATATTTCTCAATAGAAGAATAAATACGAAATCATCAAATACCAACTACTACCTCAAATGGAATATATGTGACCCATATCAGGTGCGGATGTCAATTTTCAAGTCAGGAAATTTACATATGTACTGACTTCCTAATGAGTTTTATGCACAATTCTATAGAGGCAAAAAACTCGATCCAATAAAAATGGTGTTACAAAGATGCTATCAAGGTCATACAACCAAATCCATAACTGTATCTCAAAATACTACCTAGGCAAACAACCCGCTCCAATAAGAATATTTAGCAATATTATCGCGACGAATGGAATGATACCATAAGAGTAGTGAAACTTTCATCAGGTCACTAGCCCCACTCACGAAGATACGTGTGATTTTAAGTAATAAGAAAACTACAAATTAAGCAACACACGAGAATATGAAGGCAAGAGAAAACATAGCTCTACTGCTAATCAAGTACACTGCCAGAACTTAAAGTAACAAGGCTCAGTCAACTATTTAAGTTCTAGTCTAAAGCTCAATCATAAATTCAAGTATTTAAACAGTCAATATTAATTCAAGTAGTACACATAAGGCATGATATAAGTCTAAGTCTACCCAGACATAATCAAGAATCTAGCTTACGCACAGACACTCGTCACTTCGTACATGCGTAGGTCCCATAGAATGTAGCACATAGCAAATAGAATACCTATGGGACTAGATTCCCTCTAACAAGATTAGGCAAAAGACTTACCTTGATTCCAAATCCAATAATCTGCTCCAACACCTTACTAACACCTCAAATGTAACGACCTAGTCGGTCGTTTTGAGTACTTTAGCCTCATTTCCCCTATTTGATGCTTTACTTATATGTAGTTGAGGTTATGTGACTAGACAGGGTGATTGGTTTGGTTTCAGGGAGGTTTTAGAGTAAATTAGGACACTTAGTCCCAAGGTTTGAAGCTTTAGTTATAATAGTTGACCAGAGTTTGACTTTTGTGTAGACGATTCCGGATTTGAATTTGGAGGTCCGTAAGTTAATTTGAATATTTTTAGAAATATTTGGAAAGTTGGAGGTTTGGAAGGTTGAGAAGTTTGACTGAGAGTTGACTTTTATTTATATTGGGTTAGGGTTTAGGTTTTGGAAGTTGGAATAGGACCATTTTGTCATTTGGAACTTGTGTGCAAAATTTGAAGTCATTCTGAAATGGTTTGATGTGATTCGGCATGAGTTTTTGAAGTTGGAAGTTTATTAGTTTCATTAGGCTTGAATTGGGGTATGATTCGTAGTTTTGTTGTAGTTTTATTTGATTTGAGGCTTGGAGTAGGTTCGTATTGTGTTTTAGGACTTGTTGGTATGTTTGGATAGGGTCCCGTGGGCCTTGGGTGTTACACCCCCGTGTTTTTGTACGTAAGAGTATGTTGTAAGACAATTGATGTAAGCTCAGAAATGAGATAATTTTTGAAAGTACATATGGTAAGTTAATCATGTTACCTTGGAGGTTACAAACCTTTAAAATCATATATAACAAGTACCAAGAGGGTTGAAAGACATAGAAACTAAGCAAACTGAAGAAAATAAGTTTCGTCGAAAGTCGACAAGTTGGGAATATTACAACATGTAATATTGGGATAAGAATAGGGTGATTAAATTGATAAGGAGGTTATGTTATGATTTATTTTAGGCTTATGATAGTCGTGTTTTTAAGTCAAGCGAGTTGTGGAACAAAAGTTGGCAAAGGTCATCACAAGTTACATTCATAAATATGCTGAAAAGTCAAATGTAGCTTATATTTTCTCCCAATATACTTGGAATCGAGGGATTATCCACAAATCAAATTGAAGATCTACGAGTATATTTTCTAATGCATTAAACCGTTTTTTGATATGACATTGGATTAGAAAGATATTTTTAGTTTTGCAAGACTGCGCAGACTGCATAGGTGACAAGTAGGTGTGTCACTAAAGCTTTTTGAGAAATACATTTCTTGTGCTATATGAGGTCCTTTTGGGACACATTATATACCAAATTGAAGGTCTTGGAATATATTTTCCAACACACTTAACCGTTCATTCATACGACATATGAATAAAAATATATATGTGTGGGAAGATGTGCCAATGCGAAGGTGTCAAGCTAGCACCTCTTTGACTTTTCAAAAGTTGATATATAGGTCTTAACTCGTCTCTCTCTTCATTTTTACATAGAACCCGACCAGAGAACACCATAAAACCTATCCTTGAGCTCCCTAATAGGGTTTCAAAGAATACAAATATCCCGGGTATGAAATCGAGAAGCGATAACATCAGAACGATCCCTACGACGTAAGTATCATTATACCGCCTCCCTTTTATCTTTGTAGTTCGAGTTTTGTATAGTACTTCATAGTTAAGAAATGTCTAATTTCTGTATTTTAGTGTTTAAATATCAAGGAAGGTTAAAATTGGTTTCCTAATAGTTAGAACTCACGGGAGGGTGATCGGAAGCCGTGAGTTCGATTTTCTTCCACTTTTAGTGAATGTTTTTGTAGTCCACTCGTGATGGCCTATTGTGCTGCCGATTTATTGAGTTTGAAAGGATAAAAGGGCATGGAGAAATGCCACATGTGGTAGGGTAGTATATTGGTCGCTCGCTGTTGTAGTTTCAGGCTAATTGATAACTTGTTGATTGAGTGTGTTATGGTATATTTGGGGTTTTTGTTGTATTGAAGGTTCCGAATTGTAATTATGTTGGTTTTGAGTTGCTTATTGTATTGTGTTTGTATCTCGCCTATAGTAGGCTTGAGGGAGCAGTAAAATCAGGGGAAATGCTGCCCGTTTTATTTTAGAATTGAGTTATCATTTGAGATACGTAATATACTAGCACCATCTAAGTTGTACATGCATTTCTTTGTTATAGAGTTGGCGCGCTAGTTATCATAATCTTGTTGTTGAGTTGCATTGACGACTTGAGGTATGTTAAAGCTATACCTTCTTTCCTTTTGGCATAATCCATATAATACAACGAAACGAGTAAGCATACAACTTTCATAAATGATTATATTCTTAGAAGTACTAGGGTTGCCTAGGTTCTGGATTCCCCATATGTCCTACTATCATATCGTCTGTTCATGGGTCTCATGATATTCCGAGAGATCTTATTGACTTACTTCATTATGCATTGCATCCATTTATACATGTATATTAACACATGACTAGATGGCGTTATATACGTGTATAGTATATGTATATGGGGTATGGGAAAAGGTTATGGCGTTATATACGCACCACCACCTGATCAGCTGGTATACGTTTATGACTTTGCCCACAGAGGCTGAGATGATATGATGGGATTCCCTCAGAGGCTTGATGATGTTATGTACGCATATACCTATGTATGGTATGCCATTTATACACATATGCATAACATTATATATGTTTCATGATTCACAGAATTATTCAGACTTACAGGTTGAGTTCTTTACTCCATGTTTCTTTCTTGTCTTATATATACTGCTTTTCATACCTTACATACTCAGTACTTTATTTGTACTGACATTCCTTTTGCCTGGGGACACTGTGTTTCATGCCCACGTGTCCCAATAGACATGTTGATAGTCATCCTAGTAGGCTATGAGCTCAGCGGAAGGTATTTGTGCACTCCACTTGCTCCGGAGTTGCCTATTTGGTTAGTATGACTTGGACATATATTGATTGGTATGGCGGGGCCCTGTCCCGACCTTTATGACATTTTTGTACTCTTGGAGGCTTGTAGATAGATGTCATGTATATGGATAGTTGTATGGTCTTATCGTCCTATGTTTTGAGTATACAAATGATCATGTCAGCCTTATAGGCTCGTATGTCACATGTATAAGTTCCTATATCGTGTTGGGTCATAATATGTCTAGTATTCCCGTATGTTTTGTTCCCGTTATCTCATGATGACCCTTCTATCCCACTTACCCATGATGGTATGATAAGAAAGATATGTTACGTTGGTACTCGGTTGTAAAGGTACTGGGTGCCCGTCGCGGCCCTGCGGTTTGGGTCGTGACATCGGGTGTGTTTCAAATTGTTGACGGATCATTTTTGGACTTTGATGAGTTGCTGAAGTTTGGGAGTTCTGCTTCATTCATGCCTGCGAGGGTTAGGTAGCAGGTGCTAGGACGTAGAAGCATCCTATTGATTGCAGAAGAGGAATAAGGCTGGGCAAGGCTAAGTCCGCAAGTGCGGACGGGGAGCCGCAGATGCGACGCAGATGTGCACGTGGAGCCGTAGATGCAGACGCGTAGATGCGCATTATGGTCCGCTGATGCGGATGGTCAGAGGCTGAGGGGAAATCACAAATGCAATATTTTGACCGCACTTGCGGGACCGCAGATGCAAAATCACTAGAAGAGTTTATATTCGAAGGGTTTCATTGTTTTTCTCATTTTGGGAGTTGTGGAGCTCGGCTAAAAGCAATATTTTGGATACCTTTTTCTGCAATTGAAGAGGTAAGTGAAGTCTAATCACTTTTGATGATAGATATTGATTACCCATTGATTATTACACCTAGTTTATGTGAATTTGAGGTAGATTTTGGGAATTTTAGGCTATGTTATTGGAGAGTGTGATTTGATGATTTGTGGGTCGATTGTGATTGGAATTAGATAAAATAGGTATGGTTGAACTCATAATTTAATGGGTGTTTGGAATTTTTGAGTTAGACCAGGTTCTGAGATGCGAGCCCGGGGTTGACTTTTTAGCTTGACTTTTTGATTTTGGTTAAAGACCTTAGTTTTATTATGTGGGATTGTTTCCTATGGCTCTCATTGATGGTATTAAGTTGTTTTGGACTAGATTTGAGTCGCTCGGAGACCGATTCGCATAGGAAGGGCATTTTGGAGTATTGATTTCTGCATTTTGAGGTAAGTAACATATCTAAACTTTGATTTGAGGGTAAATATCACTGGGAACGATGTTGTATAAGATGTATTGGGGTGACTCATGCGCTAGGTAACGGGCGTGTATGCGTACACCGGAGTATTCATGATTTGAGGTGGCTTTTAGACTATTATGGAAATTATTTTGCTATCATGCCTCATTATATCCGCATTTTCTAAACATGTATTATTATTTGAGTTCTGATTCATGTTAGAAATCATGTCTAGGCTATGTGCAATTTTTTGAGACATGATTGTGTTATTCTTACTGTTTCTAAGCTATTTGTCTTAATTGTACACATACTCTCAGTCATGATGCTATATCCGTGTGTGATATCTGTCTCAATACTTTCTTATTTGATTCCTCATATGTGTAATACTATTGAATTGAGTACTATGATATGTGGATAACTGAGACTTAAGCGGTTGATGATTGAGTTAGGGCCATAGAGCCGATTTAGTATTCATTTTGAGGTGACGCATATGCCAGGATCATATTGGGCTAAGTGATAATGATTTGGTGTGACGCGTGCACCAGGACACCCTATTGGGCTATGTGATTATGATTAGCGCTTGGGTAGGATCCGTCCTCCAGAGTCTGACATGCCAGCAGTAAGCGCAGGCACAATATTATATGCACGTGCTTTAGTAAGGGATCATTTATGCCAGGCACCCGTACAATGCTAAGTGTTGTTGTGTGTTATGATGAGGGCCTTGTGCCAGGCACCGCGAGTGTGCTAAGTGTGGTTATTATTGATGGTTTCACTGTGATGACATTGAGTTGACATGTATATTTGACATGTAGGCATAGACATGTATTTTCATCATGCTAGCTGGCAAATAAAATATTTTTATCAGTGTTGGGCTTTAACTGTTATACTTGAAAAGCATATCTAAATTCCTGAAATATGAATGAGATGAACATGATATCATTGAGTTATTACTTATACTGTTTCCTTTATATCCTGAGCTGTCATTAGTTACTAATATTGGTTTCTGACTATTTCTTCAGAGCTCGTCACTACTTTCAGCTCAAGGTTAGACTTGTTACTTATTGAGTATATGGGGTCGGTTGTACTCAAACTACACTCTGCACTTCGTGTGCAGATCCAAGTGCTTCTGAATGTTGTGATTGCTAGAGCTATGTCATAACTAGCTTTTGGGAGACTACGAGGTAGCTGCTATATCGTCTGCAGACCTTGAAGGTTTCTTTTATTTATTTCTATTATTACTGCTCTATTGTTCAGACATATGTATTAAGGATTTGGTTTTGTATCTTGATATTGAATAGTGCACATGTACTCGTTGACACAAGATCAATAGGATGGTTGTAGAAGTATTAATCTTGTTTTTGCAGTTATTCCATAATATCTCTGCTGTTGAGTTTATTAAATTTTTTTTTACTGAATTTACAATTATTTTGGAATGGTTGGCTTGCCTAGCAAGTAGTGTTAGGTGGTGTCGCGGCTCCGATCGGAGTTGGGTCTTGACAAATTGGTATCAGAACATTAGGTTGCCTAGGTCGCATAGGTCATGATCAAGTTTAGTAAAGTCTTGCGAATTTGTGCGGAGACATCTATACTTATCTTTGAGAGGCTACCAAACTATTAGGAAACTTCACTTTCTTGTATTCCTGTTGTGGAGATTTGTTAATTCTGATATCTAAACCTCTATTTTTCTATTCTCTCACAAGTGGCGAGGACACGTTCAGCTGATCAGGCACCAGTACCACCAGTCAGGGCCGCGAGAGGCCGAGTTGGGGCTAGCAATGCAGCAAGGGCAGAACTTGTGGATCCACCAGTTGCTCCAATGGAGGAGCGTGTATATGATATTGTTGAACCGGTGGGACCAACTTAGAAAACGGCAGTACCTATTGTAATACCTAGCCTTCAGGAAGCTTTGGCTCAGATTTTGAGTGTGTGTACGGGCTTGGATCAGGCGATTTCGATGCTAATTGCACCAACTACCTCACAGGCTGAGGGAGGAGCCCAGACTCCTGCCGCCTATACTCCGGAGCAGCTAGCGCATGGTTATCACACACCAGGGGTGTTACTAGTACAGCTAGTTATTCTTGCTCGGGCCGAGGTTGGTCCACCTATGACTGATGCAGAGTAAAAGAGGTTTGAGTGATTTAGGATGCTTGATCCGCTCGAGTTCGGCAGAGGAGAGTCCGAGGATGCTCAAGTTTTTCTTGATCGGTGTCATCGGATTCTTTGCACACTGGGTATTGTGGATCTCAGTGGAGTTGCTTTCACTACCTTTTAGCTGATAAGAGAAAGAGAGAGGATCAGGAGGTTCATTGATGGCCTTAACTATGGTCTGTATTATAGTTTGGCTCAAGAGGCCGAGACGGATGATGAGTTTACCAGGCAGTCGAGATTGCTAGGCGCTTGGAGCAGGTTCACACGCTTGAGCATGAGGAGCGAGAGGGCAAGAGGCCCCGTGGGTTAGGTGGTTTTATCAATACTTTATCTAGAGGCCAGTCACATCACAGCAGAGGTCATCCTTTTAGGCCCACTCAGATGGCTCGTCAGGTTCCACGTGGTTCATCAGCTAGCCACGGTTCCCACAGCACTCATCCAGTTCAATCATCTTTTGGTGCACTCCCAGCTCAGTGCTCGTATCTTGCTCTTTTCCCAGTTGTTATTCTAGCTCTCGAGGTCCGAATAAGGCCCCACAATCATTCCCAGTTCGAGGTTGTTATGATTGTGAAGAGTTAGGGCATGTGAGGAAGTATTGATCCTGTAATTACAGAGGTCTAGTGAAAACGGGAGGCCAAAATATGACTGTCGCACCAGTTTCTACACTGCCAGCTCAGCCAGCTCGGGGTGGATGTCATATGGGTCGAGGTCACCCTAGGGGGAGGTCAGTCAGGCAGTTGTCAGGCCCGCTTCTATGCATTTCCCGCTAGACCAGAGGCAGTTGCTTCCGACATAGTGATCACAGGTATTATTTCAGTGTGCCACAGGGATGCTTTAGTGTTATTTGATATTGGTTCCACTTATTCATATGTGTCATCATACTTTGCTCATTATTTGGACATGCCCCGTGATTCTTTAGTTATGCATGTTCATGTATCTTCACCGGTGGGGGACTCTATTATGGTGGATCATATATATCGATCATTTGTGATTACCATTGGAGGTTGTGAGTCTTGAGTTGATCTATTATTGCTCAGTATGGTCGATTTTGACGTGATTCTAGGCATTGATTGGTTGTCACCATGTCATGCTATTCTTGATTCTCACGCTAAGACCATAACTTTAGCGATGCCGGGGTGGCTTAGGGTTAAGTGGAGAGATTCCCTAGATTATGTTCCTAGTAGGGTGGTTTCATATTTGAAGGATCAACGAATGGTTGAGAGGGGATGCTTGGCATATTTGTCCTTTGTGAGGGATGTTAGTGTTGAAACAGTTCTGGTAGTGTGGGATTTTTCAGACGTGTTTCCTGCAGACCTGCTGAGTGTGCCACCCGATAGGGACATCGATTTTGGTATTGACTTGGTGTCGGGCACTAAGCACATCTCTATTCCTCCATATCTTATGGCACTAGTGGAGTTAAAGGAGTTGAAGGAACAACTTCAGGAGTTGCTTAATAAGGGCTTCATTAGTCCTAGTGTGTCACCTAAGGGTGCACCAGTTCTATTTGTGAAGAACAAAGTTGGTTCTATTAGGATGTGTATTGACTATGGGCAGCTGAGCAAGGTTACATTCAAGAACAAGTACCCTCTACCACGTATTGATGATTTGTTTGATCAACTTCAGGGTTCCAGGGTATTCTCGAAGATTGATTTGAGATCCGGGTACCATCAGTTTAATATTCGGACTTCAGATATTCTGAAGACGGCTTTCAGGACCCGCTATAGTCACTATAAGTTTCTGGTGATATCTTTTGGGCTTACCAATGCCCAACAACCTTTATGCACTTGATGAACAGTGTATTCCAGCCGTATCTTGATTATTTCATCATTTTATTTATTGATGATACATTGGTGTATTCTCGCAGCCGGGAGGATCATGACATCATTTGAGGATCGTGCTCCAAACTTTGAGGTAGAAGAAGTTATATGCTAAATTCTCCAAGTGTGAGTTTTAGCTTTATCCGATGGCGTTCTTGGGTCATGTAGTATCTAGATCCGAAAAAGACTGAGGCAGTTCAGAGTTTGCCCAGACCGTCTTCTGCTACTGAGATCCGAAGTTTCCTTGAATTGGCCGGGTATTATCACCATTTTGTAGAGGGTTTTTCATCCATAGCAGCCTCATTGACTAGATTGGCAGAAAAAGGTGCCCCATTCAGGTTGTCTGACGAGCATGAGGAGAGCTTTCAGAAGCTCAAGACTGCCTTGACTACAGCTCCAGCTCTGGTTTTGCCTTCGGGATCAGGTTCTTACAGAGTCTATTGTGATGCTTCATTGATTGGCATTGGATGTGTGTTGATGCAGGAGAGGAGAGTTATAGCTTATGCTTCCCATCAGTTGAAGCCCCATGAGAAGAACTACCCAGCACATGATTTGAAGTTGGCATACATTGTTCACGCATTGAAGATTTGGAGGTATTATCTCTACAACATGTCTTGTGAGGAGTTCACAGATCAGAGAAGTCTACAACACTTATTCAAGCGAAAAGATCAGAACTTAAGGTAATAGAGGTTGTTAGAGCCATTAAAAGACTATGATATCACTATTCTTTATCTTCCATGTAAGGCCAATATGGTGGCTGATTCTTTGAGTAGAAAGCCTGATAGCATTGGGAGTCTTGCTTACATTCCAGTTAGGGAGAGACTATTAGCATTGGATGTTCAGACTTTGGTCAATCAATTCATGTTGTTGGATATTTTGGAGCCTAGCCGGGTTCTTTTTTGTGTGGTTACACGGTCTTCCTTTTTTGGGTGAATGAAGGCGCGTCAATATGATGATCCACATTTGCTTATCCTGAAGGACATGGTGATGCTAAGGAGGTTATTATTTGAGATGACGAGGTATTGAGGATGCAGGGTTTGACCTGTGTTTCAAATGTGGATAGGTTGCGTGAGTTGATTCTTGAGGAGGCCCATAATCGGCAGTATTCCATTCCTCTTGGTGCCGCAAAGATGTATCAGTACATGAGGCAACACTATTGGTGGTAGGGGATGAAGAAAGAAATTGTTGAGTATGTTGCTTGGTGTTTGAACTGTCAGCAAGTGAAGTATGAGCATCAGAGACCTGATGGTTTGCTTTAGAGGCTTGATATTCCGGAGTGTAGGTGGGAGCATATCACTATCGATTTTGTAGTTGGACTTCCACGGACCTTGAGGAGATTTGATGCACTGTAGGTTATTGTGAACAGACTGACCAAGTCTGCACACTTCATTCCAGTCATGACTACATATTCTTCAGAGCAGCTGGTTCGGATTTACATTAGTGAGATTGTTCGCCTTTATGGTATGCCCCATGTCTATTATCTCGGATCGAGGCACACAGTTTACATCACATTTCTAAAGGGCAGTGCAACGAGAGTTAGGCATATGGGTCGAGTTGAATACAACATTTCATCCCAGACAGATGAGCAGTCCGAGCGCACTATTTAGATCTTGGAGGACATGTTGCGTGCCTGTGTTATTGATTCTGGGGTTTCATGGGATCAGTTTCTTCTGTTAGCAGAGTTCACCTACAACAACATCTTTCAGTCGAGTTTCCCGATGGCTCCTTATGAGGCTTTATATGGCAGATGTTGTTCTCTGGTTGGTTGGTTTGAACCTGAGGAGGCTAGGTTGTTGGGCACTGATTTGGTCCGTGATGCCTTGGGAAAGGTAAAGTTGATCCAGGAGCGGCTTAGTACAACACAGTCCAGGAAGAAGCGTTATGCTGACAGGAAGGCTCGTGATGTTTCATATATAGTGGTTAAGAAGGTTCTACTTAGAGTTTCACGATGAAGGGCGTGATGAGATTTGGGGAAGAAGGGCAAGTTGAGCCCTCGGTATATTGGTCCTTTTGAGGTGCTTGAGAGAGATGGAGAGGTGGCCTACATACTTGCCTTGCCACCCAGTCTATCGGTCATTCACTCAATATTTCATGTTTCTATGCTCCGGAAGTATGATGATGATCCGACGCATGGTTTGGACTTTAGTACGGTACATATAGATGGGGATTTGACCATGCACATATGGTGGATCATTGCAATCAATTTGATGAGTACCTGCTTGTCATGTTCCATCTACTGTTTTATGTGCATTTATCGCCATTTCAGTCAGAATTTGAAGAATTCAAAGATGAATGAACAAGAAAAGGAAGAAGTCATGATAGAGAAGATTTAGGAAGAAGAAGAAAAAGAAAAAACAAAAGCATGTCACTTAGAATCGCAATGAACCTGACATTGATACCATGTCAAATTCTATCCCTAGGTCCGCCGTTGATGAGCTTCTAGCTTGCATTGGAAAAAAGTTTCAGAGAGAAGGGAACTTCTGTTTAGAGAGAGAAAGAGTACTTCTAATTAATAAAGCAATTAACAAAGGAGACATGTACTCTAATATAACTACCTGACTGACTATTCCCATTTACAATTAATACACGTGAGCTAAAATAAGCAACTCATTCTCTAAAAGTGCCAACTAACTATTCTAGAAGGGTCCAAATTAAATAGCTAGTTGTACAATTGGATCTCACTACTTATTTCTACAGTTTGACTACCAGCATCGTGTGTAACGCCTGAAGAGACTTGAGTTAGTTCTCAAGGTGTACGTCAACTTTGATCTAGAAGAAAACAATGAAAACAGAAAAGTATAACATATCTGGACGATTAATGAACTAGTTGGATCTATGGATAAGTGTAGGAAAGCCAGAGACATGATTTTGGAAAAAATAACTTTTTTAACATTAAGTACAACAAATTTTCCTTTTTACCTAATTTATCGGACTATACAGTATCAGTATATTTAGTGTGAGTAAATGATTCGTACTAGTCACTCGAGAGACAAAGTTCACCTAATAATTAAAGGGAAGCATAATTTAAGTAGAAGGCAATAAAACCATCAACATGTCGATAACTTGTAATGTGTTTTAGCTCTTTTCCCTAAACCATTTTTTTCAATTATAATGGCCTTATTTATTGCTTCGTTGATTAATTTAATCTTCGTTAGTTTCTAGCTGTCGGGCTTAGAACAAATTAATTAAACATACGACAAAATTTTAGCTTAATTAAATATATTCAGTTTATGAATTTATCCCAAATCCTGCTAATTTAATATTATTGAAAGAATATATTTTTTTAGAGAGATAAAATGATAATATTATTTTTTTCGCCTATACTATTTGTTTTTTGGGTGATATGCCAAGGGACTAAGTCATAGTACATATTTTTATAAGTAAATGTAATAATTCGAAGCATGCCCCTAATCAATTAAAAAGGTCCAAATATATTCCGCATTTGCTTCTACTGTTGGTACGAGAGGCAAATTTGGATGATTTAATTGTTCAGGGTATACTTAAGTCGAAAGATAAGGGCGGAGGCTTCTGTGAACCAATAGGTTAACGAAGATTATATATAACCCAAATCCGATAGGTTAGGGAAATTTTGGACCTTTTCAATTAAACTTAATATATTAAAGTAGTAAGCTATAACAATGCAATTATATTCCTTGAACAAACTGCATCAACTAGCAAAGCTAAAAGGTGCAATAATTTTACACTAAGATTTGAAGATCATCAGATTAAAGCGCAGATATAATTTAATGAACCATGCATGTTTCAATATAATTAAAATTGTTTCAATATCTAGTGTTTGCACCAAACAAGGATATACAAAACATGTCTTTCATACACATTTTCTCTCCACTTGCCTTAGTTTGTAACTCCAAATGGCAATTTACTCTGTTTATTGTGAATAAAGGATGCATATAAGTAAATTCATGCTCCTTGTTAACTCACCGATATATAAATATCAAATATCCACCTTTCTAAAAATAATAATAGAAGAGTACTATGTGTGACGCATCTTGGCCTTGCACATATTTTAGTCACATAAATTGATTATATATGTGATGCATCTTGGCCTTGCACATATTTTGGTCACATATAACGAGCACAATGACTTACAGAGGCATTCAACAAGTAATTACCACTGAATAAATACTGTAAAGGGAGCTAGAATTCAGTGAAAGTAGAAACGACCCAGTCTAACAAATGGGGAGATTAGGGTAAAGTCAAAAAGAAAATAGATATTTGTTCTTAGGAGTTCATACAATTTTCTGCTTTTCATACATTATGTTAGCCTCCATGGACAATTCTTGGGTTGAACCTTCTGACATCATAAATCATCATTGCCATCTGATCAAAATACACAGTATTAGAATAGCCCAAAATATGATTAAATTAGAATAGCTACTGATGAGAAAGGCCAAATTATAAGCTAAGCAAGAATCGGACAATTTGATTCAGTTGTTTCATAGCATATTTAACTATTCAACAATTACTGACAGCTAGATATTTCAAAAACCTGACAGAAAAATGGAAAAATAATAGTTGCTGATCACCGTAAATGCATCATAAAAAACATCCACACACCGTTAGCACATATAGAGATTTTTTGTCAAGAACAAGTCCTTCATGTTAGTGAAACCCTGGAAGTCATTGATGACGTTGTTCTTCTTATTTAAGCTAGCTGAAAACTCACCTGATGCAGGCCAACTCCATTTACCAGCAAAAGTTGAAAGCCTAAAACAATCTTGCGCTATTTCGGACAAACCAAGACATGTAACTAGTACAAAAACTTCTCATCGCATCTTGGCGGGCCAAAGATCCAATAATAGAAAAAGAACATATCAAAATGAATGTTACTAATTGTCTATAGGCTGCCGCAAACTAACTTCAGGAGCATACCCAGTTTTATTTCCGCATCACAACACTAAGAGTTTCCATGGGGAATTAATAGACAAGAAAATCACTATAAAGTTTAGTTTGTAGACTGAAAGGGCCAAACAGAATGAGAGTCGACAAGCCAACAAGACTACAGCCTTGAAAATCCAACTCTAAAGCATCAGGCTAGACCCCTAAATGCTCGGTACTTAAGGTGGGAAACCAATCCTCCTTGCTCGTTCTTAGGTTTTTTTTTAATCGCCTTATTTCAATCACTGATTTTTGTAATTCATTTTTCTGAAGAGTTGGTTGGGGTGGGGCGATCAGTTAAAACCAAATATCCACCGCTTTGGAGAGAACTGAACTCTTGTACCCGCTAAAAGGGAAAGGAGAAACTGTTCAAGGCATTTTTCACTCGAAAATCCAACTCTAAAGCATCTCCGTAGAAAATAGACTATAAAAGAACAAAGGTTGCACACTGAAGAGAGAAGAATGGATCATGTGCCTGGATTATTCATGACGCGGATAGTAGGTTAAAAAGTAACCGCAACCTATCACTGCCACAGGAAACGGAAAAAGAGAGAAAGTGTAAACCGAGATGATCCAATCGACATATGGTAGAATTTTTCCTTTTCCAAAATCACTTGGAAACTTCTCAAAGTTCAAAGTTTAGATTGTTAAATATCAGAGGGAGGGTTTGCCAGGAAACCCAAGAAAGAAAATCATGAATCCTTAGAAATTCAAAAATTACTTAAATCTGCAAAAGATGAGATATCCGTACAACTTGAAACAGGAATTTCGTTCATGAATCCTTATCTAGTCCTATCTTGCCCTACAATATTCAAAGAATATGCATCTTTCACTTTCAGAGGAGAACGATGAACCGCAGATAGTAGAAAGTAGCTTATGGTTGGAGAATCAAAGTCGAATAAGCTAGAAGCTAACATTTCATCTTGGAACAATGTCCTTTTAGATTATTAGAATGGAAAAAATAGACTCCTAAAGAAATCACAGTTCATTAACAGGAAAGACATCATGGTTCTAAAAGTACATGAATCTAAGAAGAGGCTTACGAAACAGATAGATTTTTGCTGCCAATTAGACAGTTCAATTATCTTTGACTTCACCTGTGGCCAAAAAGTAACAAACAAATGAGCAGTCGGGAACGCTAATGATGATAATGACCACAACAACAAAGATAAATACAGATATATTTCAGACATTTAGAAGCATTACAGATTCTACCTTAGATAATTTAACTTCTAACATCCTAATAGTGATAAACAAGGAGGTCACACCCTCATCGAGGAAAATGAAGATCAAGATTAGGAGTCATACTTAAACCATTAGAGCAAAAAAATCCAATACTAACTGAAAACTTGGTAAGCACCAGGGCAACTGATAATTGAGGAAGAACTAACAATGGACTAGTTCACAGAGAACAAATACCCTCCCCTCTTTGATAAGAATGATCTAAAGGTCATTATAGTTATGGACAGTTTTAGTTGTCTAAAGTTAGCTCTATAGGTGTCACAGTCCTGATTCACTTGAGATTTGACTCATGAGTCAAACTGAGTCATATGTACATACTGATACTTGGTTAAATGAAAACTTTCCTTTTAACCAAACAAAGAAGAATGATCTAGAGGTCACAAGTGTGTTGTCCAGAAAAGGAATGTAAGAATCTGCTTATTTATGTAATTCTAGTCACAAAACAATTAGATGGACTCGTTTAAGTGTTGAAAACTCTATTATATATAACAAACAAACTTTAAATGTCGTCGGGCCACCAAGCAATTACAAGTGGAAGGGGGAGAAACTTACATAACTCTTTGCAAGAAAACAGGCATGTATCCATATTTATATTGTGGGATTTGCAGGAAATGGGTTTGGCAATGAATGATACAGTTGAACTCTCTCCAACTGCAGTTGCTTTATCGCATTTCACTTCCAAGTCAAACGTGCATGTACACACATGATTAGTAATTTTAGGACGAAACCTACAAGCGTACGAGATAACCAAAGAAAACCTTAGGCATGAATTACTCTTGCCTATATAAACTAGCTTGCCACAAGAATAGAGATCACGAAGCACATCTTCCTGAACAATGTGAGAGATATCAACCTCCCAGCACCCTCCGATGGGTGGATCATCGGGAAAATGCATAGCATCCACATAATCGAGCTCGACTGCATTATTGTATACCTCTATTTCATGCTCCAAATCACGAATGATCAGAATAGCACGTAGTTCTTCTTTAGGGTACCGTAACATCTGAAATCTGTACAAGTGATTGTCTACAATTACACAGCCATTCGACCAACTGGCTTTCAATAGATTACCCGTGCGAGCTGTCAAAGGACTCGGCTCGTCATGATATGTCAAAGGACTCCGCTCGTCATCATGTTCTGATTGGTTTGAGGATTCAGACGTGGGACTCGGATAGTCATCATATGTCAAAGGACTCGGCTCGTCATCAGGCATAGGGACAGAAGAGGTTATGTTTTCTTCGGACATGAAAATTCGGAAAGCGTGCCACTTGTGATCATGCACGCTGTAACCATAAAGATCTGACGAGCAATCACAATAAGACCATTCAACCAACCTTACGTATAGCATCTTCTTGGAGTAGTCAATAATGGTAGTGTGGTTTGAGGGTATTACATGGTTGCTAATAAAAGAGGGATTAGATAGCGAAACCCATCCTCGAGAAAGATTATTTATATCCAGCATCTCGAAGTGTGGTTGCTCATATAACATACCAGTAGAAAGCACATAAAGCAGCCCATTAAGGAAAAACACAAACGGATTGGGCATGGGAGCTTTCAACTTTGGCAAGTCTTCCCACCATACCCTATTGCAAATATCATAAACTTTGACTTCCTGTGAGTGAGCTATGGGATTAAATTGCTCATCATATTTGGGCTCACCAACAAAGTACACATTAAAGCCACCAGTAGTATATCCCAGACTCAACAAAAGACACTGTGGCCATTTGTAGGACACAACATAGTACATCACTCGTCATAGTCAAAAGCATACACACTGATGTCTTCAAAATTTTCCATAAAAAAAATTACTATGGATGACCAATTCTTGTAATCAACGGGCAATACCTCAAACATCCCATTAGGTGTCTCCATTCTCTTGTTTCCGATTTCCGCTTGCCGGTTGCAGAATTCTTGGATCCGCCGATTTCTGTGAGTGTGAGGCAGCGAGGGTTTGAGCACAATAGTGGTTTGGGGAAAAGCCTGAAGAGTGAAGACTACTTTCGCTAGCCCTTTATTTGCAAATCAATTAAAATTTGGTATTAAAATTTTCTTTTTTGAATTTTGTAGAACCGATTAAAATTTTACCTTAATTAAAACTTTAAAATACACTTCAATTTGTTTAAGGTGTAAAATGTGTAAATGATGACTAAATTCTTTTTGGTTTTGATAGTCTATAGGAAACATAGAATTTTCCTTTCTTTTTAAAATCTTAAATTCTTATGTTTCAAATTAAATTTCAAACTTTTTTTTTTATTTTGTATTGTGAAAGAGGCGTGCATGTTTCAAACATACAACAGAATCATAAATAACTGTCCTCTACTTCAAATTGCATGTTTTTTAAGAATTCTGTATGATATAAACTTCACCATGAGTGATATATATTTTTTTAAAAAAAATCTTTATAAATTTAAAAGCTCCCCTAACTAATATGAATTTTTTGCGTGAGAATCCTATAAAATACCCCATCTAGCTATAGCATTCAAATTTGAGATTTAAACATAAATGATTTTTAATCCAAACAAAATAATTATCTTTAGTAGAAAAATCTCTGCTGAAGTATAAGAGTCGCCAATTATGAAAATATTGTACCTCTAAATTTCAGTTTTTTGAGTTAAAGAAAAATTACAGATTCCTTCATCTATTACTTGTTAAGTATACTGTAGTTGTAAAATAATTATGGAGAAAAAAACAACGTATAAACAGAAATGTAGAAGAAGTAGAAATTAACCCGAGCACACTGAATCCATAATGTTTCCTTAAGGAACTTAATCCCCTCCTAGTACCCGAAGTTCTGGAATATTTCCTCCCAAGATAGAACGGATTATACGCTGGTGTAGTGGTACTTTAAACCCCAGTGTTTCAACGAACACAAATGGCGGCAGCAAATCACACTTACATTATTTTTTTTGTAAGAAAACAATGTAGAAAGGAAGAGGAGAATTCAATAATTTCGTAAGGAAAATCTGAGGGAATGGTCTGCTATTTATAGCCAACATGTTGAGTTTAAACGAAGAGATACAACTCTTCAGAATGTCTGTTATGGCTATTCACGTAAAACGGCCATTACATAAATGGCTATTTACGCAAAATAAAATGGGAAATTAAACGCGGAGGAAGATTAATTTACCGTTACAAAAATCGCTAATTTGGATTAAAATAATACTACGTTAATCTTAATATTAACAAATAAATTTGGTCCAAAAAATTAATCAATCAATCATTTGACCAAATCCGAAGCCGAAGCCGAGCCGAGCCGAGCGAGCGACGACGACGACGACGCGAGGCTTGCATTCTTCTTAACTCTTTAAGAGCTAGAAGAAGAGCAATTGTATATATACCGATCAAAAGTCTTTTCCTCCTACAATATGGGACAATATCCCTTTGTCAAGGAGGGAAATTCAAATATTTTATTTTTTCCTCCATTTCCCATTCACCCTCTTTTAAGCTAAACCAAGCTTAAAACCCAACAATCCCCCACATGAATGGGGAATGGCTATATCACGGAAATATGCATGAAAACTGTGTGATTCGCAAGCAAGGATTAATAGCATCTCTATAAGTAGGTTTCCCTTTGTATTTTTCGTAGTGAACTTATGTCGGATATACTCTGTCAATCGGTAGATTTGATATCTTTGAACCGTCGAACTTTGGTGTATATCTAGACAACCATAAGTCACACAATCAACCCTTAACCGTCTTTAGTTCTCATTGTTATGTTCTTTTTAGCCATGAACACCACTTGGTTTCATAAGTGCATAGAGAACTGGCCTTACCAAATTCTCCTTGAAGCGGCTAACACTTTACACTTACATAGGTGATTCCTAAACGTTTCATCCCGTAGATACACTATTTGGTATACCCCGTATCAAATTTAGAAACCACTAAAAAACCTTAATACTTTATCCTTGGTATTGAATATTGTCTTATCACGAGAATGGACCAAAATTTTAGTTGACAATGTTGAACCGTCATTAATGACTTTGTTTGATCTCCTTGAACCTAGATCTTGGGATCTCTAGTCTTCTAGGTAGAGTTACCGCCACAATGACTTGTCCTCGCCCATAGTCCCATTCCCCTCTATGATTTCTCAACTACCTCTCTAGTTGGGCCTTTCGTAAGTGGATCCGATATATTATTGCTTGAATTTATGTAGTCAATCGTGATAATTCCTCTAGAGAGTAATTGCCTAACGGTTTTATGTGTTCGTCGTATATGACGAGATTTACCGTTATACATAACGCTCCTAGCCCTTCTAATTGCCGCTTGACTATCGCAATTTATACATTTTGGGGCCAACAGTTTGGGCCAAAATGGATTATCTTCCAAGAAACTTTGGAGCTATTCAGCTTCTTCACCGGCTTTATCTAAGGCTATGAACTCAGCCTCCATTGTAGAGCGGACAATAAACGTTTGTTTGGACGACTTTCAAGATACCCCTCCTCCACCAATAGTGAATACATATCCACCTGTGGACTTAGAATCAGTTGAACCGGTGATCCAATTTGCATCACAGTATCCCTCAAGCACCGCAGAATATTTACTGTAGTGCAAAGCAAAGTCCTGTGTATGTTCTAAATATCCCAAAACTCGTTTCATTGCCATCTAATGAGATTGATCTGGATTACTCGTGTATCGACTCAATTTACTTATAGCACAAGCTATATCTGGTCGTGTACAATTCATGATATACATTAAACATCTCAACACACGAGCATAATCCAATTGTGATATGCTTTGATCTTTGTTCTTTGCTAGTGCAAGTTTCACGTCAATTGGAGTCTTTGCAACTTTAAAATCTAAGTGCTTGAATTTTCCAAGTACTATTTTAATATAATGAGATTATGATAATGACATACCTTGGGAAGTCTTATGGATCTTAATACCCTTAATTAAATCAGTAACTCCCAAGTCCATCATATCAAACTTGCTAGTGAGCATACGCTTAGTCGCATTTATGTTGGCAATGTCATTACTCATTATCAGCATATCATCCACATATAAGTAAACAATGACTATGTGATTTGGAACATTTTTAATATACACATATTTATCGTATTCATTTATCTTAAAATCATTTGACAAAATTGTTTGGTCAAATTTCGCATGCCATTGTTTGGGTGCTTGTTTTAGTCCGTAAAGGGACTTAACAAGTCTACATACCTTCTTTTCTTTACCTGGAACCACAAACCTTTCAGGTTGTTCTATGTAGATTTCTTCCTCCAAATGTCCATTTAATAAGGCTGTCTTAAAGTCCATTTGATGAATTTCAAGACCATAAACTGCAGCTAATGCTACTAACGTTCGTATGGACATAATTCTTGGAACTGTAGAGTATGTATCAAAATAATCAAGACCTTCTCGTTCTCTATACTATTTGACCACAAGTCTTACCTTATATTTATCAATAGTGCCATCATCTTTCATTTTCCTCTTAAAAATCCATTTAGAACCCAACGGTATATTTCCAGGAGGAAGATCAACCAGTTCTCATGTATGGTTGTTCAATATGGATTCTATTTCACTATTGACTGCTTCTTTCCAAAATAATGATTCCAAAGAAGATATAACTTCTTTAAATATTTGAGACTCGTTTTCCAATAAGAAAGTCACAAAATCTGGTCCAAATGAAGTAGATATTCTTTGACGTTTACTACGTCTTGGATCCTCGTGATTAGACGTACTTTCTTTTGTTTCTTCCCGAGGTTGTTTAGATCCTTCACCAATCGATTCACATTACTTTTTAAACGGATATATATTTTCGAAGAACTCAGCATTATCTGATTCTATAACCACATTATTATGAATGTCGGGATTTTCTGATTTATGAACCAGAAATCGGTATGCTTTACTATTGGTCGCATATCCTATGAAAAAACAATCAACGGTTTTCGGTCCTATTCTTACCCTTTTGGGTTTAGGAACTTGCACTTTTGCCAAACACCACCAGACTTTAAAATAATTCAAGTTGGGCTTCCTTCCTTTCCATTTTTCATATGGAATGAATTGCGTTTTGCTATGGGGTACTCGATTTAGTATTCGGTTAGCCGTAAGAATGGCTTCCCCCCACAAGTTCCGTGGCAAAGAAGAACTTATCAACAAAGCGTTCATCATCTCCTTTAATGAGCGGTTCTTTCTTTTCGCAATCCCATTGGATTGGGGCGTGTAAGGGGCCATTGTTTGATGAATAATTCCATATTCTAAACATATTTCTTCAAAAGGAGATTCATATTCACCACCCCTATCACTTCTTATCATTTTGATTTTCTTATTAAGTTGCGTTTCAACTTCATTTTTGTATTGTTTGAATGCGTCTATTGCATTTCAACATTCATTTCTTTTGCTAATGATAGACCGCATTGCGGTTTTTCCTGATTTGTCTTTAATAAAACACATGTAAAATAAAAGTCGGAAATGTTTCCCAATACATAATGCTCCGTTGATGTTTCCATACTTTGCCAGAGTGTCGGCTACAGCGGTGCCTTCCCGATACAAGCGTTCTTTTCTATATTACGATCGGTTATTCCTTGCGAATATATTTTGCTATTGTGTAAATTTTACACGACAGTAGTTTGTCTGTTTCTCGGCAAAACGGTTTCATCAATGTTTAGCGGCTGTTTTGTGTAACCGTATAAGGGGATGTAACGATTTTGTAGTTGGTATTTTTAAATAAAAGCACATATCAAAGTTGGTAAAACCTTAATACGTGCTGACGGCGAGGGCATCAGAAAAGAATTTTTTAATGAGGGCTAAGTCTTGTTAAGTTTTGTTGAGATCTGAACTTGATTGGTCCTTTAGTTCTTGAATTAACTACATACAATGTTAACGTACTTAGCGGAACTTAAAAGCCTACTCTTTTTATATGGACTTGTGTCCTTTAATAAATTTCTCAATTATTTCTATTTGGTAGTTGATAAAATACTTTGGGTGTTTTACGAAATACTCTGTCCTAATAATAAATTGGAATGTTGATCTTGTTTTGATTACATAGCTCTTCCTGGTTCTTTGGACTTTTAGTCAGAGAATGCAATTAATAGCAATTAGAAGAGTTTACATATATGGGCTTTATTTTCCTCGCATATATATGATATTGTTTAAATAAGAAATATGATTAATAGATAGTTTCCATCAAAGTGATATTTATTTGGAGTCATTAAAAATTCTAAAAACTTTATGCATGTGAAATAACATTATATGTGGATTGAGAATTATGATTAATAAATAGTTATACCAAAGTGGTCTGTTTATTTGAGTCATTAAAATATTCTCAATGCACATATATCCTTAATAGAGTGTACGCTAGTGTTGGAGGTTTACCTTTTGATACTAGTGATGCTAAATTAATTTATGAGATAAGATATTATATTTCAACCCAGAGGATGAAACTTAATATCTTTGATTCTCATGTATATATATCAAATAAATAAATAAATAAATAAATAAGGATAATTTGATGTAAGAGGAGGATTTGTGTCTCTTACCTAAAGGAAGGACATAGTGTATGCCTTGTACTCTTGGATAATTAGGGGGGGGGGGGGGAGTTGTATCTTTTGCCTAAAGGTGAGAATGCAATGAATGCCTTGGACTCCTTGATTTTTAAAAGGGGAGATAGTTGCATCTTCTACCTAAAAGAGGGGTGTAATGGATGTCTTTGACTCTATTGATCTATATATTCATGCCCATAATTTTATCTAATTTTTGTGTTGTTTGCTTATACAGTTGTTAACAACATGACTACTCAGTTGATTTTCATTTAATCTCTTACTAGTAGCAACTACAAGAAGTGAAAATAGGATATTGAAATAGTGTTAGGTCTCATGGACCTGGACTTTGCATTGACTGAACAGAAACTTGCTGAACCTACAACTTCTAGCACTGCTGATGAAAAGACTAAGTATGAGAAATATATGAAGGATAACAAATTGAGCCTTATGATCATGAAGTGATCCATTTCTGATCACATAAAAGGTGAAATTAAGGATAATGGAAATGCAAAAGATTTCTTGAGTGGCATTGGATAGAAATTCCTTGAATCTGATAAAGCTGAGATAGGTAGCTTGATTGATTCCATGTCTACCATAAAATATGATCATATTATGGAGTATTGACTAGTTAACATTGATAGGTAGTGTCCGTGATCATATTATGAAATTAGTTAACATTGCTACCAAACTGAATAATTTAGGTGTAACCATTACCGATGATTTTCTTATTCATAAATCCCTAAGGTCCCTTCCCGAGCAATTTAACCAGCTTAAGACAACTTATAATGCACAAAAAGATAAGTGGAGTATTGATGATCTTATTACTGTTTGTGTGGTAGAAGAAGGGAGGATCCAAAAGGAGAAAGTTGAGGGTGTAGTGAACCTTGTTAGTTTGTCTGGATTAGCTGATTATGCCTCTTATAAAAGAAAAGTGTCACGACCCGAAATTCCCACCGTCGGGATCGTGATGACGCCTAACATTTCACTTGCTAGGCAAGCCAACGTTAGAGAATCATTAAACCAATCCTTATTTTCATTCAGTAAATAACAATAATGATCTAAGATGAAGTAAAATAAGTGCAGAATAATATAAAACTGTATTAATTACTACCATCCGGTTCTGGATACAATTCACGAGTATTCTAGAATTCACTACAAGTAATAATCTGAAAAAAATATAACTGTTTGAATGAAAGAAACAGTAGAACAAAAGAGATAAACGAGGACTTCAAGGTCTGTGAACGCCGACAGATCTACCTTAAGTCTCCGGATAGCGGCCCAACAGCAAAAATCTCGATCAGCCCGAGCTGGTACCAAAATCTGCACAGAAAGTACAGAGTGCAATATCAGTACAACCGACCCAATGTACTGGTAAGTGTCGAGCCTAACCTCGACGAAGTAGTGACGAGGCTAAGGCAAGGCACCTACAAATCAGCATGTACAGTTTAACAATGTATACACAAATAACAGTAATGAAGAATTAGACACGAGATATCGGGAGGGGGAAACATGTTGGGGGAAATACGAGATAAAGAACTAAATGATAACTGGAACAACCAATATATTATGAATCAACAGGAGCAACGAATGCAGTAAAGAAAAAATGCACGGCATCACCCTTCATGCTTTTACTCTCAATTTCACCATAAAATCAATAGAAACGGCACGACATCACCCTTCATACATTAACTCTCATGTCATGGCACGACATCACCCTTCATGCGTTTACACTCACAATATGACACGGTATCACCCTTCGTGCATTAACACTCACAATATGGCACTGCATCACCCTTCGTGCATTAACACTCTCCCTTACCATAATGCAATGCATAAATAATAGCAGGGAGATAGAATAACAAGTACAAGCCTTACTTCAACATTTGGTTCCAAAATATCAATTTCAACTTGAAATAAATCTTCAATTATCACCAGAGAATCCGTGAACATGATAAGAACGATCAATTTAATATCACTAGTCTAAACACGTAATAATTAGGCATAGGAAAGAGACAATATAAGAAAAATGGGAGAAAACAGGAAAAACAGGTAAATTGGCAGCGCATAAGTACTCGTCACATCACATATACACCCCTCACATGAATTTCACATAGCAAATAATCTGAGGTTTCTAATTCCCTTAAGTTAGGGTTAGACACAACACTTATCTCACTCTGAAGGCCACTTAATTCTCAATCGCAGCATTTCCTCTAGAATTCACCTCCAAACCACTCGTATCTATTCAAAAATGACTCAATAATATAAAATATTGATAAAGGAATCAATTATATTGCATAAATTAAATTTCCCAATTTTTCCTCCAAAAAGTCGAAAATCGACCCCGGGCTTGCTTGGTCAAAACCCGATGTTCAGACCAAAACCCATTTACCCATTCACCCCGAGCCCGGATATATAATTGGTTTTGGAATCCAGTCTCAAATTGAGGTCTAAATCCCCACATTTTCGAAATCCCTAGTTTCTACCCAAACCCCTAATTTTACCATTAAAACTCTAGATTTTAGGTTAAAAATGTATGACATGAAATGGGTAATTGAAAGAAAATGATTTAGAATCACTTACCAACACTTTGGGGAAGCAATTATCCCTTGAAAATCGCCTCTAGTCCGTTTGGTTTTGAGAAAATGAAATAAATGGCCAATTCCCGTTTTGATTCTGTTTTAAGTGTTGGGCGACAGTGTTCATCACGATCGCGTGAACACTGTCGCGTTTGCGAAGGGTATATGCTGCCAAGCCTTAGCGTTTGCGAGACCTTGTTCGCGTTTGCGTAGGCTACCCCCTGGCCTTCGCGTTCGCGAGACATTGCTCGCGTTCGCGATGAAGGAAAGACTGGCTCCCCTCCCCCAGTGCCTAACACTACGCGTTCGCGATGAGCTAGTCGTGTTCGCGAAGGGTAAGGCCCCCATCGCTTCGCGACCAAGCCTTCATGTTCGTGAAGAAGAAAATTCCATCCTGACCAGCTTACTTTTCGCTTTCGCGTGAGTACCTTCGCGAACGCGAAGAAGGACATGCCAGAACACCAGAACCAGATTTTCATAAGTCTAAAACATTCTGTGGCCCGTCCGAAACCTACCCGAGCCCTCGGGGCTCCAAACCAAACATGCACACATGTTTAAAAACATCATACGAACTTGCTCGCCTGATCAAATCACCAAAATAAGACCTTGAACTACGAATTTAGCACCAAATCAAATGCGATTCTCAAGAACACTTTAAAATTTCTATCTTCACCGCCGGACGTCCCAATCACATCAAACCAACTCCGTTTCTCACCAAATTTCACAGACAAGTCTTAAATATTATAATGAACCTGTACCGGGCCCCAGAACCAAAATACGGACCCGGTACTAACAATGCCAAATATCAATAGATTTTTAAAAATAAATAATTTTCAGACTTTTAATTTTCATCAAAAATTCATAACTTGAGCTAGGGACTTCCGAATTCGATTCCGGGGATACGCCCAGGTTCCATAATTTGATACGAACCCACTAAGTCCGTTAAAATACTAATCCGGGCCCGTTTACCAAAAATGTTGACCGAAGTCAATTAAAATCAACTTTTAAGGCAAATATTCTTATTTGCATCTGTTTTCAACATAAAAGCTTTCCAGAAACATGCACGGACTGCACACGCAAATCGAGGAGGGTAAAATGAGATTTTTAAGGCTTAAGAGCGCAGAATCCAGTTCTAAAACATAAGATGACCTTTTGGGTCATCACATTCTCCACCTCTAAAACAACCGTTCGTCCTCGAACGGACATAGAAAAGTACATGGGCTGGTAAAAAGGTGGGGATATCTATTCTGCATATCGGAATCGGACTCCCAAGTGGCTGCCTCAACAGGCTGACCTCTACATTGCACTCGAACTGAAGGGTAACTCTTTGATCTCAACTGGCGAACTTGCCGGGCTAGAATAGCCACCGACTCCTCCTCGTAAGTCAAATCCTTGTCCAACTAGACAAAGCTAAAATCTAACACATGGGACGGATCATCGTGATACTTCCGAAGTATGGACACATGGAATATCGGATGAATAACTACTAAACTAGGTGGCAACGCAAGCCTGTAAGCCACCTCTCCTACCCTCTATAGAATCTCAAAAGGTCTGATATACCTAGGGCTCAACTTGCCCTTCTTTTCGAACCTCATTACACCCTTCATGGGTGATACCCGAAGCAACACTCTCTCTCCGACCATGAATACAACATCACGAACTCTGCGGTCGATATAACTCTTCTGCCTGGACTGAGTTATGCGAAGTCCATCCTGGATAATCTTGACCTTATCCAAGGCATCCTGTACTAAGTCTGTGCTCAAAAACCGAGCCTCCCCCGACTCAAACCACCCAATTGACGACCAAAATCGCCTATCATATAATGCCTTATAGAGAGCCATCTGAATGCTCGACTGGTAGCTGTTGTTGTAGGCGAACTCTGCAAGGGGCAAGAAATGATCCCACGATCCTCCGAAGTCTATAACACATGCACGGAGCATATCCTCCAAGATCTGAATAGTGCGCTCGGACTGCCCATCCGTCCGAGGATGAAATGTTGTGCTCAACTCAACCTGCATACCCAACTCACATTGTACTGCCCTCTAGAAGTGCGAGGTAAACTGCGTACCTCGATCAGAAATGGTAGACATGGGCACACCGTGAAGACGGACGATCTCACAAATGTAAATCTCTGCCAACCGCTCCGAAGAATAGGTAACTGCAACAGGAATGAAGTGCGTTGACTTGGTCAGCCTGTCCACAATGACCCAAACTGCATCGAACTTCCTCTGAGTCCGTGGGAGTCCAACAACAAAATCCATAGTGATGCGCTCCTACTTCCACTCAGGAATCTCTATCTTCTGAAGCAAACCATCAGGTCTCTGATGCTCGTACTTTACTTGCTGACAATTTAGATACCGAGCTATATATGAAACTATGTATTTCTTCATCCTCCTCCACCAATAATGCTGCCGCAAGTCATGATACATCTTGGCGACGCTCGGATGAATAGAATACTGGGAACTGTGGGCCTCCTCAAGAATCAACTCGCGAAGTCCATCCACATTAGGCACACAAATACGACCCTGCATCCTCAAAACTCTGTCATCTCCAACAGTAACCTGCTTGGCACCACCATGCCGCACTGTGTCTCTAAGGGCAAGTAAATGAGGATCGCTATCCTGCCGATCTCTGATGCGCTCAAACAAAGAAGACTGAGCAACTGTACAAGCTAGAACACGGATGTGCTCAAAAACATCCAACCTCAAGAACTGGTTGGCCAGAGCCTGAACATCCAATGCAAGCGGTCTCTCACCAATTAGAATATAAGCAAGGCTACCCATACTAGTGGACTTTCTACTCAAAGCATCGGCCACCACATTGGCCTTCCTGGGATGATACATTTTGGTGATATCATAGTCTTTCAATCACTCCAACCACCTCCTCTGCCTCAAATTGAGTTCCTTCTTCTTGAACAAATACCGCAAGCTTCGATGATCAGTGAATACCTCACATGGCATGCCGTAAAGATAGTACCTCCAAATCTTCAGCGCGTGAACAATGGCTGCCAGCTCTAGATCATGAACATGGTAGTTCTTCTCGTGAACCTTCAGCTGCCGCGAAGCATATGCAATAACCTTGCCACCCTGTAACAATACCAAACCCTGATCAATACGAGATGCGTCACAATATACTATATAAGATCCTGAACCTGTGGGTAACACCAATATCGGTGCCGTAGTCAAAGCTATCTTAAGCTTCTAGAAGCTCGCCTCACACTCATCTGACCAGCTGAACGAGGCACCCTTCTGGGTCAACCTGGTTAATGGGCTGCTATGGATGAGAACCCCCTCCACAAACTGACGGTAATAACCTGCTAATCCCAAGAAACTACGGATCTCTGCAGCTGATGTGGGTCTAGGCGAGTTCTGAACTACCTCAATCTTCCTAGGATCCACCTGAATACCCTCTATTGATACACCGTGACCCAAGAAAGCAACTGAACTCAACCAAAACTCGCATTTTGAGAACTTAGCATATAGCTGACTGTCTCTCAAAGTCTGAAGAACGATCCGAAGGTGTTGTTCATGCTCCTCTCGGTTGTTGGAGTAGATAAATATATCATCAATAAACACAATCATAAAGGAATCCAAGTAGGGCTTGAACACCCGATTCATCAAATCCATGAATGTTGCTGGGGCATTTGTCAGCCCAAATGACATCACTAGAAACTCATAATGCCTATACCGAGTCAGAAAAGCTGTCTTAGGGACATCGGATGCCCTAATCCTCAACTGATGGTAGCCAGATCTAAAATCAATCTTCGAAAACATCTTGGCACCCTGAAGCTGATCAAATAAATCATCAATCCTCGGCAATGGATACTTGTTCTTGATGGTGAATTTGTTCAACTGCCGATAATCTTTACACATCCTCATTGATCAAATCTTCTTCACAAATAACACAGATGCACCCCAGGGCGAGACACTAGGTATAATGAAGCCCTTATCAAGCAAATCTTGCAACTGTTCCTTTAATTCTTTCAACTCTGGCGGGGCCATGCAGTATGGCAGAATGGAAATGGGCTGAGTGCCCAGAGCCAAATCAATGCAGAAATCAATGTCCCTATACGGTGGCATCCCCGACAGGTCTGCAGGAAACACCTCTGGAAACTCACAAGCAACTGGCACTGAATCCATGGAAGGAACCTCCGCACTAGAATCGCGGACATAAGCCAAATAAGCTAGACACCCCTTCTCGACCATATGCTGAGCCTTCACATAAGAGATAACCCTACTGGTAGAATGGACAAGAGTCCCTTTTCACTCTAATCGAGGCAACCCCTGTAGGGCTAAGGTCACCGTCTTGGCGTGACAATCTAATATAGCATGATAGGGTGACAGCCAATCCATACCCAGTATGACCTCAAAATCAACCATATCGAGAAGTAGAAGATCTACACGAGTCTCAAGACTCCCAATGGTGACCACACACGAACGATAAACACAATCTACAACAATAGCATCCCCCACTGGCGTGGACACATACACAGGAGCACTCAAAACATCATGGGGCACAACAAAATATGAAGCAAAATAGTATGACACATAGGAGTAAGTAGATCCGGGATAAAATAGAACTGAAGCATCTCTACTGCAAACTGAAACAGTACCTGTGATGACAGTGTCAGATGACTCAGCCTTAGGCCTGCCTGGGAAAGCATAACACTAGGGCTGGGCCCCACCACCCTGAACTACGTCCCTGGGACGGCCTCTAACTGCTTGGTCTCCACCTCAAACAGCCTGACCTCCACCTCTAACAGTATGGCCTCTACCTCTAGCTGCTTGACCCCTGCCTCTAGCTGGCTGAGCAGGTGGTGTAGCAACTGGTGCCAGAACCATGGCACGAGAACTCTGATGCTGTGAGCTACCCGTTGCCTGAGGGAAAAATCTAGCAATGTGCCTCGGATCATGACAAGTATAACATAACTTCGGCTGCTGTGACTGCTGATCCTGAAACTGACCCTGTCGACCTGAATAACAACCCTGATAACTCTGGAGTGGAGGTGCACTAATAGGAGCTGGTGGTGCACTGTAGGCTAGCTGGTCGGAATAATGCATCTGAGGGCCACGACCACCTGAGGCACCGTGGGATGCCTGGAGTGCTGAATGAAACGGCCTGAGAGGATGGCCTCTACCAAAAGTATCCCTGCCTCTAGATGAGGCACCACTAAACTTACCGGAATAACGAGGTCTCTTGTCAGACCCCTGACCTCCCTTAGAAAGAACTATCTCGACTCGTCTGGCGACATTAGCAACCACCTGAAAAGAAATCTCACTCCCAGTCTCCTTAGCAATCTGCAATCTGATAGGCTGAGCAAGTCCTTTAATAAACCTCCTCACCCTCTTTCTCTCGGTGGGAAGCAGAAGAATAGCATGATGGGCCAAACCCATAAAATGGGTTTCATACTGAGTAACACTCATACTGCCCTGCTGGAGATGCTCAAACTGACGGCGACGCTCCTCTCTCAATGTGATAGGCAGAAACTTCTCTATGAAGAGTTGAGAGAACTGGTCCCAAGTAAGAGCAGGCGATGTAATAATGATCCCACAATATACGGTTCAACAACAAGAAACTAACACGAGTCAAATAATTCCAAATAAGGGCAAGTCAACTAAGGCATAGGATATCTAAGCTTCTTTTAAGTTTGGACAATTACGAAAGAGATGCAACAAATTGAAATAAAGGTAGGCAGCAGAAAGATAACCATAACCTTAATTAAGGGTGAACATTTACAAAATGGATAACTACAACTTCAAATAAAGATAAGTAGTTAGGGAAAAAATAACATGGCAAGGGAAGAGATAACAGTTCCAATCAAGGCACATATGAATCAAGTAAACAATAAAAGTAAATCATGAAGTAATTGATCCTAATTAAGCACGTAGAGGTGAAACTAGTAATTAAGGAATGTAATCATAACAAGAACGACTGCATATTCAATGAATACAAGGACCTAAGAACCCTAAAAGGCCAATTTTCACAATTAAGTCCGAGCACATATTCGTCACCTCGCGTACACGGACTATAATTAGCATAGAAGACTCAAATCCTAAGGGGTAGTTCCCCCCACACAAGGTTCGGCAAGATACTTACCTCAAAGAAGACAAACGGATACTCTAAAATGAACTTCTCAGGTGAAATGACCTCTGGATGACTAAAATCTAACAAAAATTACTTCAAAGAACAAATAAACTCATAAGAAACTATTCTGGATCATAAAGTTTCAATCTTTATCAAAATCTAAAAATCAACCCAAAAGTCGACACTCGGGCTCGTACCTCAAAACCCGACAAATTTCACAAAACCCGAACACCAATTCCGATACAAGTTTGACCATACTAAAATTATTAAATTTCGATACCAATTCGTCCCTCAAATCATGATTTTTCATTATGAGAACTTTCTTCAAAAATCACCATTTTACTCAACTCAAAATACAAATTAAATGATAAAAATGAAGATAAAATCATAGAATATAATAAATAGTAGGTAAAGAACACTTACCCAATCGATTTACTTGAAATACCCACAAAGAAGCTCCCAAAACCGAGGTCTAAAACTCAAACTATGAAGAAAATGGCCAAACCCTCGACTTATATGATTCTGCCCAACACTTCCGCATCTGCGGACAAATAAGTGCATCTGCGCAACCGCATTAGCGAGAAACGTTCGTATATGCGAACTTAACTTACCAGGAATGTAGAAGCGGACTCCTTCACAGAAGCGATCACGGAACCACAGAAGCGATCTTCGCACCTGCGTGCCAGCTTCCGCAAGAGCGAGCGAGCTCCTAGGCCTCAACAATCGCAGAAGCGGAGCCGCACCTGTTCTCCACGATTTCGCAGGTGCGAGACACCAAAAGCAGACCTGTCCAAAACTATGAAAACCATCCGAAACTCGTCCGAAACACACCCGGGGCCCCCGGGACCCTGTCCAAGCATACCAACAAGTTCCATAACCTAAAACGGACTCGTTCGAGGACTCAAATCACATCAAACAATGTCGATATTACGAATCGCACCATGAATCCAACTTATGAACTTTTAAATCTTTCAACTTCAAAAACTCGTGCTGAAACCTATCAAATCAACCCGTAATGATGTCAAATTTTGCAGACAAGTCCCAAATGACATAATGGAGCTATTACAACTCTCAGAATCACATTCCAACCCAGATATGACCAAAGTCAACTATTGGTCAAGCCTCTCCACTTTCAAAACTTCAACTTTTCCAACTTTGGCCGAAATGCTTCAAATCACCATACGGACCTCCAAATCCAAATCCGGACGCACGCCTAAGTCCAAAATCACCATACGAAGCTGTTGAAATCATCAAAAACCCATTATGGAGTCGTTTACACAAAAGTCAAATTTCGATCAACTTTTACCGCTTAAGCTTCCAAAACTTGAATCCTTCTTCCGATTTGACTCTGAATCACCTAGTAACTTAATTCAACCACGCACGCAAGTCAATAAACATAATACGAAGCTGCACAAGATTGAATGCCGCCGAACGGGACTTAAATTCCTCAAAACGACTGGCCGAGTCGTTACATCCTCCCCCTCTTAAACAAACGTTCGTCCTCGAACGTGCCAAGAATCACCTCGAAGTCTTCAAATCACTGAATGTACACCTCCAACATACACCTGCGGGTGACCCCACGTCACCCCATTCCACATAAGCCTGACGACACCATATCAACTGTAATGTATCCCTTCTACTAACACCAATAAGCCTTAGAGTCAAAAATTTCACCTTTTGTTCGTCTCCAAAAGACCCGATTCTAAATCCACACCCGGTATCAGTCTCAACTAGATGCAACCACTTATGCCTACACCCATAGAGTATAACCACACAAACATGACACATCACACATAGGCCCATGATAACAGTTCGGATCACCATAGCTGCCCATAATCAAATCCAGTACCGGCAATTAGCCTCATATCCGCTAGAACCATGTTTCAAACTTCCACAACGCTGACAATGATGCAAGAAACACGAAGACCTCATAACTATACACCCGGATCAACTAGTCACATCTAACGCTACCAGGAACACACCCCGTATACTAAATTCAAATAAGCACAAGATGAAAGAGAATAAATATGAAAGAGACAAACATAAGAGAAATATCAAACAAGTCCGACAGGCACAACTCTCTATCAGAACCATGCTATAAATCAATTTAAAAGGAAAAATTGAAGTATATGAACAATTCACAAGGATCTCTTCCTGATATAATTTCCACCGCGACACGCAGCCCGGTTCAAAAATATCAAATCACATGAAATCGCAAGGGTCTCACCCTAAACTCTGAATCACAAGTTGAATACATATCATACCAATTGAAACCTTCCACTAACTCAATTCTGCCAATAAAATCACAATACTTACTGAACTCTCACCCCGGTAGAGCAACCAAATTACAAATCGTAACCAAATTACTCAGGAATCACATCAAAACCTACCATAATGGACAATAGGAATTCACTTCTAGCCTCGTAACTCCCAATAATGAATAAAAATAAATGATAGACACGGGCAACCATTCATAGAATCTCCCAACAGGGGCAGACACATAAACAGAATATTAAGTCATGAACTCACCCATAGGTGGGACAACAATAGGGGAACTCGCCCCGATAAGCAGAACCGAATCAAAATATGAATGGTGCCCCTCTATAAAAAATCAAAAGCATACCTGTATGACATCATCAGGAGCAATGATCTCCCGCCTACTATATGAACACATCAACGGGTCGGGCCTCCCCCTTTTGGGCTCCCTCAACTCGCCTGAATACCTCGCTATGACATATCTGTCCAGAGTCTGGGACAATCTCTCACCATGTGGCTAGTTTCTCCACACTCAAAGCAACCTCTCTGCTGACGTGGTTGTGGAAATGGTGCAGTACGGGTACCCTAAGACCCATGAGTACCTGAAACACCGTGTGAAGCCGGAAGTGCAAAATGAACTGGCTGACCCACAAAACCTCTGCCATGCCGTACCCTGCCTCCAAAATAAGGACCGGTAGATCTCTCCGGCCTACGAGGACTCCTCGCCTCCCTGTCCTCCCTCTCTTCACCTCACTTGTCCTCTCTCTCATGGCCCCACCTGTACTCTCTCTCCTGATCCCACATACCTTCTACTCAGCGAGCGATCCCTACTACCCGCTGAAACGAATCATTCGACTCTAACACCCGAGCCATGCTAAACAAATATCATGCCTGAGCCCCTCAATGAATCTACCGACACGCTCTCTAATTGTAGCGACCAAAGCAGGTGCATGTCTGGCCAAATTACTGAACCTAACAACATACTCTGATACTGACATAGTGCCTTGGCACAGCTGCTCAAACTTCGAATGCCATGCATCCCATAGGGACTGAGGTACAATCTCTCTCAGGAACATCTCTTAAAATTGAAACCATATAAGTGAAGTTGACTCGGCCGGGCTACCCAACTCATATGCCTTCCACCACTGAGAATCCGCTCTCCTGAGCTGGAACGTAGTAAAATCAACCCCGCTCATCTCCTTAATACCTATAGTATCGAGAATGCAGTGACACTTCTCCAGAAAACCCTGGGCATCCTCTATCGCCAATCCACTGAGGATAGGAGGGTGGTACTTCTTGTACCTCTCAAGTCTAAGATGTTCTTCCAGAGATGTTGCTGCCCTACTCACAGGCCGAACTGGAACCACAGGCTGTGTCGCCGTGACACCTGGAACCTGACCAACATGAAATCGCTGCTCTGGAGTGTAGACGCCGGGAGTTTGGGTTCCTCCCCCGGTCTGTGAAGTAGTTGGTGCAACCGGAATAAACCCCACCTGAGCCAATGTACCAAACATGCTCAGGAACTGTGCTAAGGTCTCTTGAAGTCCGGGGGTAACAGCAGGCGCCTCCGGTACCTACCCCCCAACCAGAGCTACTGGCGGCTCCTCAACTGCTGCTGGGGTAGATGCTCTAGCTATGACGCATGCTCCTCTTCGGCCTTTGCCTCTGCCTCTAGCGACACCTGCTCTGGGGGAAGGATCATCAGTAACTGCATCTCATCTCCTCACCATCTGTGAGAGAATGGAATGATAAAAGTTCAAACTTCAAGATCAATGAGCTCGCACGATAGGAATGAAGGAAGTGAAACTGTCCTGATAGTTCCGTTGCCTCTCAAAGATAAGTACAAACATCTCCGTACCTATCCGCAAGACTCTACAAAACAAGCTTATGACTCATAGCACCTATGAATCTAGAGCTCTAATACCAACTTAGCACGACACAATTTCCCCTCTGTTGGGTATCGTGATGGCACCTAGTCTTAGGGACTAGGTAAGTGTCACGCCCCAAAATCGAGGAGCGCGACTGACGCTCAACGGAGTGAACCCGATCGAGAAAGTCTTTTAGATTTTCTTCTACCCTCCACGAATGAAGATAATACATATTTTCCTTAATTAGACAAAAACGTGATAATGTCTACAATACCAATTCATTACCAATTGTTTTCATCATTTTTGAAGTCTCAAATGGGACAAGTAATACAACCACAACATAACATAGTTTGTCTTTCCCAGCACCAATACACAACCCACACTATGTCTATGGAGCCTCTATAGATAAAGAAGAGTACAATGATAATGCCGGCAACAAGGCCCCGGCTATACCTCAAACAAAATACACAAAGAACAAAAGATACATGACCCCGGGATGAAGTGGGGCTCACAAAGTCAGCTGGGAAGAAGGTGTATCCTATCACTAATCAATACCTCCTATTGTGGAACCACCTGCATCCATTTAAAGATGCAGCGCCCCCGGAAAAAGGGACGTTAGTACCATCGAATAGTACTAGTATGAAAACCAAACACCAATTTAAGAATTCGGAAATACAATATGAATATGATGAATCAGGGCGGTAATAGAATAAAATTGATAACCATTTAAACCAGAGCAAGCTTATTAAGAACTATCAATAACATTCATAGGATTTAAGATGAGATCCTCTGTAACCATCTTTACACAAAGCGGCCCCACAGCCTCACCTGATGAATGCACGTGGAGGTGTAAGTACAATACCACAACTCTACTCAATCGGCCCTGCCGCCTCACCCCAATGTATGCGGGTGGATGTATAACCATAGTACCAAGAACCTACACAAAGCGGCTATGCCTTCTCACCCCAATGTATGCGGGTGGAAATGCATCAACGATACCAATACCAGCACAAAGCGGCTATGTCGCCTAACCCCAATATATATATATATATATATATATATATATGTGTGTGTGTGTGTGTGTGTGTGTGTGTGTGTGTGTGTGTGTGTGTGGTGGTGGTGCCACAACAATACCAGTACTATACACAAAGAGGTCGTGCCGCCTCATCCCAATATATGTGGGTGGAGGTGCAGTCCCACAATACCATAATCCCTAAAAAAAGCGGTCATGCCGCCTCACCCCAATATATGTGGGTGGAGGTGTATCACAATCACAATATCTACACATCTTGGCATAATAACCTTCACATAAATCACGACTTGAAATTATAACATGCGGATACACAATCTATAGTTTGGAACACATCCTCAATTTATAATGCAATATGATAAGAGCATTTGAAACATGAATTGAACATATATATTTATCACAAAACTTATCGGAATACCCGATTGTAATCAACATCTTGGAACCTACAAGGATATTAGTAATTCCAATTCTTAAAGAGGGGTTTAGCCAACATACTTCGCTTGAGCTTCCTTACACTCTAAATGTTATGGAATTCTTAGCAACTTCAATCTATTTTTGAAATATAAAAAATTGAAACAAAATTAGGAAGATGATCATCGTTCTAGCTCATTTGGGCATTTTTTTCAAACACTAGGTGTGCATAAGGTTTCAAGGTCCTTTTATGGAGAATTCCATCATCCCACAACTCAATCTTTACCATACTTAGTTCAACAATCATCCTACACCCCTTGATATCACATGCATGTAAAATAAACAACTCTCATGCCCAAAAATTATCTTGCTAATTACCCATTTCCAGATAATTTCGAAATTAGGAGTTAGGGTGTAGAATCTTACCTCTAGGATGAAGACCAAGTGAGTTTCCCTTCTTAATATTCCAAAATTTGAGCAAGAATTGAAGAACAATTATTGAAGAACACCTTCTCACTCTAGGGCACTCTCTCTCACTCTAAAATGTCAGATATTTGCTCAAAAATAGCCCAAAGCGTGTATTTAACGAAGTAGGGTCAGGTTTTAAAAACCCAAAAATGAAGCTTCGGAAAAAGGTCTACGATCGCATAATCGATATGCGGACCTCATATCGGTCGCATAATTGCTGTCCAGAACCGGCAAAAATCTGTCTGTGTCTGCGGTCACTATGCGGCCCGCAGACTTATTTTGCGGTCGCATAATGAATCGCAGAATAGTTATGCGGTCGCTTAGTTGACCGCAGAATTGCATCCAAACTGGCCCTCTCCTGCCTCACTTCTGCGGCCATTATGCGGCCCGTAGAGTGATTCTACGGTCACACAATGGAGCATTTTTCTACCAAAAATTGTCCTTTACTTTCCGGTGCATTGTTCAACCCAATGAGGGTCAAAATCTGGCACCATGAAACATTATTTTTCTTTTGCAAAATTTTACGGGGTCTTTCATTCTCCCCCACTTTGGATCATTCGTCCTCGAATGAGGGTCAAAATATGTTATTAGCATCTTATGAAACTCAGTTTTTCATACCACATACCAGCAACCCAAAATTTGACTAACTCCCTAAATTTCCAAAAATTTTGCTAGAGTTTCCCTTGTAACTAGGCCTATCCACCTATCAGAGAGCCCCAGAAACACATCCTAACAACATATACATAATCCAACAATGTAACATAATACAAAACAACACCAACTGTGGCCTCATAAAGAATGTATTTTCAGAAAGGAACACCCTTAACGCCAATTGTTCAAATGATACAAAATTCATACAAAGTAAGTATTATAATTTTCCCAGATCACAACATTATAAATACACGGTCATTCAAACAAATAAGGATACTTTTTCTTCATTTCTTCCTCGGCCTCCCAAGTAGCCTCTTAAACTTGTTGGTTTCGCCATAGCACTTTCACGGATGCAATTTCTTTGTTTCTCAACTTTCGGACTTGCCGATCAATAATAGAAACTAGAATATCTTCATAAGTCAATTCCTCATTAACCTCAATAGTCTCAACCAAAACAATGAGTGTCGGATATCCAACTACTTTCTTCAACATAGGCACATGAAACACCGGGTGTACTAATGACATCTCAGGTGGTAGCTCAACCTTGTACGCCACCTCACCGATCCTCTGAATGATTTTGAACGTTCCGACATACCTCGGACTCAATTTTCCTTTCTTAACAAATCGCATTACACCATACATGGGGGAAACTTTCAAGAATACCCAATCATCTTCTTTGAACTCCAAATCCCTACGACGAACATCCGAATAGGATTTTTGATGACTCTGAGCAATCTTCAACCTCTCCTTAATGATTTTAACCTTTTCCATGGCATGATGCACGAGGTCTGGCCCTATCAACTCTGCCTCCCCAATTTCAAACCACCCAATGGGAGATCTACATCTCCCACTATATAAAGCCTCGAACGGTGCCATTTGAATGCTAACATGGTGGCTATTGTTGTATGCAAATTCTATGAGTGGTAAATGATCATCCCAGCTACTTTTGAAGTCTAGAACACAAGCGCGCAACATATCCTGAAGCATTGGAATAGTCCGTTCTGCCTGCCCGTTAGTCTGCGGGTGTAAGGATGTACTAAGATTTAGCTGAGTACCCAAGTCTTGCTGAAATTTCTTCCAAAATTTAGTAGTGAATTGTGCTCCCCGATCAGAAATGATGGAAATTTGGGGTGCCATGCAACCTGACTATTTCTATAATATATAACTGAGTATACTATTCCGCTGTGTCGGTAGACTTAATCGGCAAAAAGTGTGTTGATTTCATGAGTTGATCCACAATCACCCAAATTGAGTCAAACTTGCGCGGAGTGCGCGGTAATCCTACCACAAAGTCCATATTAATCATTTCCCACTTTCACATTAGAATTTCTATGTTCTGTGCCAACCCACTGGGTTATTGGTATTTGGCCTTCACTTGCTGACAGTTTGTACACTTTGCCACAAATTTCTCTACATTCCTCTTCATATCATTCCACCAATAGACATCCTTAAGATCATGATACATATTCGTAGAACCTGGGTGCACGGAATACCTAGAAGTGTGAGCTTCAGTCATAATTCTTTCATGGAGACCATCCGCGTTTGGAACACCTAGTCGCCCTTGGTACCTTAGTGTACCATCATCCATGCCAAGAGAAAAGGCCATGGTCTTATGTTTATGAATCCCCTCTTTCAACTGCACCAACAATGGATCATTGTATTACTTCTCTTTGACTTCCACAACAAACATGATTCAGTCCTATTTTGCATAATTACCCCTCCTTCACTAGAGTCCGCAAGACGAACTACCGAACTAGCCAATCGGTGAACTTCCTTGGCCAGTGGCCTTTGATATGCCTCCAAGTGAGCCAAACTACCCATCGATTTACGGCTAAGAGCATCTGCCACAACATTGGCCTTTCTCGGATGATATAGAATATCAATGTCATAGTCCTTGAGTAACTCAAGCCATCTTCTCGACCTCAGATTCAATTCCTTCTACTTGAAAATATATTGAAGGCTCTTATGGTCCGTGAATATATCAACATGGACCCCATATAAATAATGATGCCAAATTTTCAATGCAGATACGACTGCCACAAGTTCTAAATCATGTGTTGGATAGTTCTTTCATGATTCTTTGATTGCCTAGAAGCATAAGCTATCACCTTCCCATGTTGCATTAATACACATCACAATATACCATAAATCCATCTATACCCTCTAGTAGAGTCAACATCGGTGTCGTAGTCAATCTTACTTCCAACTCCTGGAAACTCTTTTCACAAGCATCTGACCATTGGGACTTAATTGCCTTTTGTGTCAATTTAGTCAATGGAGAGGCAAGAGTAGAAAATCCCTACACAAATGTTCAGTAATATCCAGCTAAGCCTAAGAAACTGCGAATCTCCGTTGGAGTTGTAGGCCTCGGCCAATTCTTCACAGCTGCAATTTTCTGAGGATCAACCTTAATCCCCTCTCTAGAGACAACATGACCCAAGAATGTGACCGATTCAACACAAATTTCACACTTTGAAAACTTTTCATATAACTTGTGCTGATACAGGGTTTGTAGAACTACCCTGAGATGATCGGCATGGTCTTCTTGACTTCATGAATAAACAAGAATATCTTCAATGAACACTATCACAAAAGAATCGAGGAACGGCCTGAAAATGCAATTCATAAGATCCATGAAGGCTGCTGGGGCATTTGTTAGCCCAAAAGACATCACTAGAAACTCAAAATGCCCATATCGGGTCCTAAAAGATGTTTTTGGAATATCCCGCTCCCTGATCTTCAATTGGTGATACCCGGATCTTAAATCAATCTTGGAGAAGTACCTGCCACCTTGCTATTGATCAAACAAGTCATCTATCATTGGCAGTGGGTACTTATTCTTGATTGTGACCTTATTAAGCAGCCGATAGTCAATACACATTCTTAGTGACCTATCTTTCTTTCTTACAAAAAGGATCGGCGCGCCCCACGGCGACACACTTGGCCGGATAAAACCCTTTTCTAACAAATCTCTCAATTGTTCATTTAGATCCTTCAATTCTGCCGGTGCCATTATGTAGGGCGGAATAGATATAGAATATGTGTCTGGCATCACATCAATCCCAAAATCAATCTCCCTGTCTGGTGGGATCCCAGGGAGTTCATCCGGAAAGACTCCCGGAAATTCATTCACAATAGGCACGGACTCAATTGTAGGTGCCTCAGCATCGGTGTCTGTAACCGGGACCAAATGGTAAATACATTCCTTGTTGATCATCTTTGTGTCCTTAAGATAGGAAATTAACCTACCCTTTGGAACTACATCATCACCCTTCCACTCAATAACTGGCTCGTTTGGAAATTCAAACCTAACAATCCTGGTTCGGCAATCAAGCTTGGCAAAAAAAGAATAAAGCCAATCCATCCCCATTATCACATCAAAATCGATCATTCTCAATTCAATAAGATCAGCCATAGTATCCCGACCACACAACGTGACAACACAATCCATATAAACTAGCACGGCCAAAATAGACTCACCAACCAGAGTAGATACAGAGAACGACTCATGAAGTTGTTCTGGTTCTATCCCAAATTCCATAGCAACATAAGGAGTGACATATGACAAAGTGGAACCGGGATCAATAAGAGCATATACATCATGGGATTGGACAGACAATATACCAGTGACAACATCTGGAGAAGCCTCCCGAATTCTGTGCACCACCCCTAGCTGCACCACTCCTTGTGGATGCTGGGGTGCCTCGAGCTGGAGGTGTTGTAGATGTAGTAGCTGCAGAATTAGCTGGTTGTGCCGCACCTCTGCCCATAAATCGGCGGAACGAGCGGCAATCCCTCTGAATGTGACCCCTCACACCACACCATAGCATACGGGTAGGTCCATGAAGCAGGACCCAAAGTGCATCCTCCCACACTTAGGGCATGGAAGCCTCCGCTGCTGACACCTTCTGTCGGGCCGACCCTGCTGGTGGGGTCCCCTGTTGCCCTGACTGGGTCCAGATGACTGTGTACCCATCGAAGACTGGGCGAATGATTGGGATGGTTCTGATGACCCTCCCCTCACTGCAGACCTACCACCACCACCACCGGAAGAACAACCAAAGTTGCCCGCAGATCGGGCCTTGCTGCTACTCTGAAGCTCCATTCTATTCTTCAATTTACGGGTCTTAGTAGCTTGAGCAAATGCCACCATCTTACCATAGTTCATATCGAAATTTAAGGCAGTTGTAGCGGCCTCATTAATAACCAAGGGGCTAAGGCTCTAAACAAACCGGCGCACTCTAGCCTCCATAGTAGGCAACATGTGAATAGCATACTTGGACAGGCGCGCAAACTCCATATGGTACTCTCACACATTCATACTACCTTGCTTCAGGCTTTCAAACTCAGTGGCACGAGCTGCCTTAGTTTCGACAGGCAAGAAATGATCCATAAAGGCATCTGTGAACTCACCCCACCTTGCCGGAGGGCTTCCCTCCTCACGGGATTCCTCCCACAACTCAAACCAAGAACATGCCACCCCTTTCAAGCGGTAGGAGGCCAACTCCACTCCCTCCGTCTCTGTAGCATGCATAACCCAAAGAGTCTTGTGCATCTCATCAATGAAGTCATGGGGGTCCTCCTCGGGATCAGTACTCAAAAACACTGGAGGATCTAACTGAAGAAAACATTCATAGGATTTAAGATGAGATCCTATGTAACCATCTTTACAAAAAGTGGCCCCGCTGCCTTACCCGATGAATGCAGGTAGAGGTGTAAGTATAATAAAACAATTCTACTCAAGCGGCCATGCCGCCTCACCCCAATGTTTTCAGGTGGATGTATAACCACAGTACAAAAAACCTACACAAAGCGGCTATGCCACCTCATCCCAATGTATGCGGGTGAAAAGGCATCAACGATACCAATACCAACACAAAGCGGCTATGCCGCCTCACCCCAATATATATATATATATATATATATATATATATATATATATATATATATATATATATATATATATATATATATATATATATATATATATATGGGTTGCGAGGTGCCACAACAATACCAATACTATACACAAAGCGGTCGTACTGCCTCACCCCAATGTATGCGGGTGGAGGTGCAGTCCCATAATACCATAATCCCTACACAAAGCGGCCATGCTGCCTCACCCCAATATATGCGGGTGGAGGTGTATCACAATGAAAATCTCTACACATCTTGGAATAATAACCTTCACATAAATCACGACTTGAAATTATAACATGCGGATACACAATCCATAGTTTGGAACACATCCTCAATTCATAATGCAATATGATTAGAGCATTTGAAACATTTATTGAACATATATCTTTATCACAAAACTTATCGGAATACCCGATTGTAATCAGCATCTTGGAACCTACAAGGATAGTAAGAATTCCAATTCTTAAAGAAGGTTTTAGCCAACATACCTCACTTGAGGTTCCTTACACTCTAAATGTTCCAATATTCTTAGCAACTTCAATCTATTTTTGAAATATAACAAATTGAACCAAAATTAGGAAGATGATCATGGTTCTAGCTCATTTGAGCATTTTTTTCAAACACTAGGTATGCATAAGGTTTCAAGGTCCTTTTATAGAGAATTCCATCATCCCACAACCCAATCTTTACCATGCTTTGTTCAACAATCTTCCTGCACCCCTTGATATCACATGCATGTAAAATAAACAACTTTCATGCCCAAAAAGTGTCTTGCTAATTACCCATTTTTAGATAATTCGAAATTAGGAGTTAGGGTGTAGAATCTTACCTCTAGGATGAAGACCTAGTGAGTTTCCCTTCTTAATCTTCCAAATTTAGAGCAAGAATTGAAGAACAATTATTGAAGAATACCTTCTCACTCTAGGGAACTCTCTCTCACTATAAAATGTCAGATGCTTTCTCAAAAATAGCCCAAAGTATGTATTAAACGAAGTAGGGTCGGGTTTTAAAAACCCAAAAATGGAGCTCCGGAACAAGGTCTGCGATCGCATAATCGATATGCGGACTGCATATCGGTCGCATAATTGCTGTCCAAAACCGGCAAAAATCTATCTGTGTTTGCGGTCACTATTTGGCCCATAGACCTGTTCTGCGGTCGCATAATGAACAGCAGAACAGTTATGCGGTCGCATAGTCGACCGCAGAATTGCATCCGAACTGGCCCTCTCCTGCCTCACTTCTGCGGCCATTATGCGGCCCGTAGGGTGATTTTGCGGTCACATAATGGACTGCAGAAATGCATTTTTCTACCAAATATTTTCCTTTATTTTCCGGTGTATTGTTCAAACACGTAAGCCTAGTCTAGCACCATGAAACATTATTTTTCTTTTGTAAAATTTTACGGGGCCTTACAGTAAGCCTAACATTTACTGAATAACAACAATAATAAATAACATCTAACAACTTTTGAAATGGAATTCTCTATCAAATTTAAAATTCACAAAACCGGTAGTACAAGTCATAAGCTCTACAGAGTTCTACTACATTTTTCTAAATACAAGTGTTTGAAACAAAGTAAACACTATGAATACAGATCAGAAGGTGACTCCAAAACTTGCGAACGCAGCGGCAGGTTTACCTTGAGTCTCCACAGTAGTAATCCGCACAGCTAGCTAATGCTCAACGGACTTTGAAATACCTGGATCTGCACAAAAATGTGCAAAAGTGTAGTATGAGTACACCACAGTGGTACCCAGCAAGTATCAAGACTAACCTCAGTGAAGTAGTGACAAGGAACAGTCAAGACACCTACTGGACTAAATAACATGCACAAGTATAAGTATAGGAACAACAAAGTATGATATCTACATAAAGACTACGCGAAATGGCCAACAATACGGTAATTGCAATAAGAAAGGAAAACAACAATTATCAGCGGAATACCATAATAATGACACAGAAGAATGAACGGAAACACAACCTAAATCTAAAAATCATAGATAAAGAAGGGACAAGTAATAACTCCACAAAACTACCACTTTCACAATAGATTTTAGTCAATAAACTCCACGAGGTACCGACACTCGGGCTAATAACAATTCACGGGTCTCAATAACTAAACCCTAACACTTGGCATCCTGTGCCCTCATTACACTTCATAACCGCAGTGATGACTCACGTGCCAAATAGAGCCATTCTCACATAGAAGGCAAGTAACAAGGGTGTACATCTATACTCAACAATATCAAGAAAATCTCTTAACCGATAAGAGTGCTTAACTACGTGTATGCTTGTGCAAGTGTCCTAACATAGTTTATACCAGCTAGTAACCATAAGAAAAGGAACAGACAGCATGTAGAATCTTTTCTCACAACTTTCACAAGATAAAGCTCACATAGGTAAGTGTACCACTACATAGATATCAACAACAAGAATACCCCTAGGCCATCACAAATCATCACAAATTAATCCATGACATAGCCCAACTTATCTCGCCACGTGTGCAATAGTAAATTGAATGCCCGCCTTGTCTTACCACACACGCATAACAATGTTCCCGCCTTGTCTCGCCACATGAGCAACCTACATATAGATATATACTGCCTTGTCACACCGCATGTGCAAATAAGAATAGTAACAACAGCACGGCAGAAACCTCGTGCAACCCCATAACAACAACCGCACGGCAAAAACCTCGTGCATCACAATAACAACAACCGCACGACAGAAACCTCGTGCATCACCACAACAAATACAACAACAACAATGACAATAAAACAAGGTACGACAAGTAAATCAACTCAAGAACCTTCGATCACAAGAAATGGTAAAACTAGTTCGCAAGGAATAGCCACAATAAAGAATACTAGGCATAATAAGAACAACTCAACAGGGAAGAAAATAATATGTAACAATGATCCCACAATATACGGTTCAACAACAAGAACCTAACACGAGTCAAATAATTCCAAATAAGGCAAGTCAACTAAGGCATAGGATATCTAAGCTTCTTTTATGTTTGGACAATTACGAATGAGATGCAACAAATTCAAATAAAGGTAGGCAGCGAAAAGATAACCATAACCTCAATTAAGGGTGAACATTTACAAAAGGGATAACTACCACTTCAAATAAAGATAAGCAGTTAGGGAAACGATAACATGGTAAGGGAAGAGATAATAGTTCCAATCAAGGCATATTTGAATCAAGTAAACGATAAGAGTAAATCATGAAGCAATTGATCCTAATGAAGTAGGTAGAGGTGAAACTAGTAATTAAGGAACGTAATCATAATAAGAACAATTGCATATTCAATGAATACAAGGACCTAAGAACCCTAAAAAGCCAATTTCTACAATTAAGTCCGAGCACGTACTCGTCACCTCACGTATACGGACTACAATTAGCATAGTAGACTCAAATCCTAAGGGGTAGTTCCCCCACACAAGGTTAGGCTAGATACTTACCTCAAAGAAGACAAAGCGATACTCTAAAATGAACTTCTCGGGTGAAATGACCTCTGGATGGCTCAAATCTATCAAAAATCACTTCAAAGCACAAATAAACTCATATGAAACTATTCCAGATCATAAAGTCTCAATCTTTATCAAAATCTAAAAATCGACCCAAAAGTCGACCCCCGGGCCCGCACCTCGAAACCTGACAAATTTTACAAAACCCGAACACCCATTCCGATAAAAGTTAAACCATACTAAAATTATCAAATTCCGATACCAATTCGTCCCTCAAATCAAGATTTTTTATTTTGAAAACTTTCTTCAAAAACCACAATTTTCCTCAACTCAAAATACAAATTAAATGATAAAAATGAAGACAAAATCATAGAATATAATAAATACTAGGTGAAGAATATTTACCCAATCGATTTTCTTGCAAAACCCACAAAGAAGCTCCCAAAACCGAGGTCTAAAACTCAAAATTGAAGAAAATGGCCAACCCCTCGACTTATATGATTCTGCCCAGCACTTCCGCATCTGCGGACAAATAAGCGCATTTGCGGAACCGCATTTGCGAGAAACGTTTGCATCTGCGAACTTAACTTACCAGGCCTAGGTCCGCATTTGCGGACAACATAGCCGCACATGCGGCGCCGCAGAAGTGATGACTGTAGCGCATAAGCAGACTCCTTCGCAGAAGCGATCGCGAAACCGCAGAAGCGGTCTACGTACCTGCGAGCCAGCTTCGGCAGAAGTGAACGAGCTCCTAGGCCTCAACGATCACTGAAGCGACCAGGCTCACGCAGAAGCGGAGCTGCACCTGCGCTCCAAGATTTCGCAGGTGCGAGACACCAGAATCAGACCTGTCCAAAACTATTAAAACCATCCAAAACTCGTCCGAAACACACCCGGGGCCCCGTCCAAGCATACCAACAAGTTCCATAACCTAACATGGACTCGCTCGAGGACTCAAATCACATCAAACAATGTCGATATTATGAATCGCACCATGAATCGAACTTATGAATTTTCAAATCTTACAACTTTAAAAACCCGTGTTGAAACCTATCAAATCAACCCACAATGACGTCAAATTTTGCAGACAAGTCCAAAATGACATAACGGAGATGTTCCAACTCTCAGAATTGCATTCTGACCCCGATATAACCAAAGTCAACTATTGGTCAAATCTCTCCACTTTTCCAACTTTCGCTGAAATGCTTCACCCTATGGACCTCCAAATTCAGATCAGGATGCATGCCTAAGTCCAAAGTCATCATACAAAGCTGTTGAAATTATCCAAAACCCATTTCAAAACTGTTTACATAAAAGTTAAATTTCGGTCAACTCTTACCGCTTAAGCTTCCAAAACTTGAATCCTTTTTTTGATTTGACTCTGAATTACCCGGTAACTGAATTCAACCCCGCACGCAAGTCAATACACATAATATAAAGTTGCTCAAGATCGAATTCCGCCGAACAGGACTTAAATTCCTCAAAACGACTGGCCGGGTTGTTACACTAATAAGTCTGGTGTTAACCAAGGTCAGTCTCATAATCATCTTGGTCCTCAAGCTGTAATTAAGAAAGAAATCAAGTGCTGGAATTGGAAACAAGTAGGTCATAAGAAAGCTGGTTGTCCCCAAAAAAAGAAATCATGTAATCTTTTGGCTTTTGTCTTCTTTGAAACTAGTCTTGTTCATGTCCCTTTAAATTCTTGTTGGTTGGATAGTGGTGCAACTGTTCATGTAACCAATGACTTGCAGGATTTAGTAAGCAGACAGAAGCCAAAAGAGGATGAATCCAGTGTTGTTGTGGGAAATGGACTCAAATCAAAAGAGGAGTAAATAGGGACATCTAGAATACCTTTTATAAATAATTCTAGTATTCGTTTGGAAAATACTATTTTTGTACCGTCTATGGGACGAAAATTAGTTTTGGTTTCCCTTTTGGACAAAGCTTGTTATTTATTTCAACAAAATAATGGTAATATTAAAATTTCCTATGATTCACATGTTGCTACTGATGCTTTTTTAAGGGATGGTCTATATCGCTTGAATGTGTTGAATGAAATTCTTTCTGCAATGCATGTTAAAAATATTGCCCACGAAAGGTTTGTTATGAGTAAAACGTCTTACCTGGTATGGCATAGGCATCTTGATCATATATCTAAAGAAAGAAATTAATGATTGGTAAAGGAAAATATTTACCTGTTCTTGATCCAAAAGATTTTAAAACTTGTATTGATTGTGTTAAGGATAAAATTACCAAGGTTAAGAGAAAGGGTTCCATTAGGAGCTCTGAACTCTTAGAAATTATTCATACTGATATTAGTGAACCTTATGTACGTACTTTGACAAATCATAAGTATTTTATTACTTTTATTGATGACTTTTCAAGATACTGTTATATATATCTTTTCAAAGAAAAATCTGAAACACTTGAAAAGTTTAAAATTTACAAGACTGAAGTTGAAAAATGGCATGGGAAGTCCATTAAGATAGTGAGGTCTGGTCGTGTTAGTGAGTACTACAAAAAATATGATGAGTCTGGTCAATGTATGAGGCATTTCGCTTTATTTTTGCAAGAATGTGGGATAATAGCATAATATACCAAGCCAGGTACTCCTGAGCAGAATGGTGTGGCTGAAAGACGAAATCGTACTCTCATGGAAATGGTGAGAAGTATGATCTCAAGGAATAGCCTGCCCGAGTCTCTTTGGGGGTGAAGCCTTAAAAACAGCTACCTATATCCTGAATAGAGTTCTTACAAATTCATACCTTGAAATGGTGTGATGCCTGCTATGATTCATTGTTAGTGTTCTCTATTGAGACTAGATGGATTGCTATATGGGTCATTCTATCCTTGGCTATGTGAGTAATGTGGCCACTATAGAGTCTAAAATCTTTTTTAAAATTATTTTCTTGTCCTCAATTAACGTTGGCGTCCAAGTAGGAGAATGTTAGAATTTGAACTTGCGTTAATTGGTTATAGCCTGAAAGGATAGTGACGTGGCCCAAGTGGTGGATAAATAAAAGGCCTAATATTAAGTACTATGTGTGTGGATAAATGAGGCCTAATAATAATTGGCCTGTGATGGGTAGACACTCTTTATAAATAGAGGCCAACCCCCTTTCCCTAGCTATCAGAAAAACCCTAGAGTATTTTTCCTCTTGAATACATGGTAACGGTAGACGTCCCATCAGTCAAGTTCTCCGGACTGTGAGAGCGCGTAGCAAGTGGATCGTGGAAGTTGGTCTCAGGCTTGATCTTTGGTTGTTGTCGCTGCTAAATCCATGGAGTTTAACGGTACGCTTCCTTAAACTCTAACTCTAGATTAATTGCATAATTGTGTCTTAATCTCTATTATGACTGTGATTTATTTATCTTACATAAAAAAGTTGAGGTGTCTGATGCCCAACAACCAATTTTGTAGATACTGGCCAACTTATGGAGCAAAAAGGGTAATTCCAACCATTCAACCAAAATTTTGTTGATGATGCCAAGGTTGACGAAGTGTGTAAAAGTGAGGATGTTAAAAGTGAAGCGATTCTAGAGTTGGAGCGCATTGACCCTCATTCTAAACAGTTTTCAAAATTGTGTTTAGTTGGTGACACGAGAATTGATCCATTCGAGCATATGGAGGAGTCAATGGATAGGGAACAAATTGCATACATTTTGAAATTTATGATGCCAAGGAGACAAAATGACATCCCTCACTTGAAGGTCAAGAAGTGCAATTGCTTGGTTCCTTTATTTTCACACCACCGCCTCAGGAACATGACAGAATAATTGATGCAAAAGTGGGGGCGCAATTCATATCCTAAAAGTGAAAGAAAAAGTTATAAAAGTGATGGTGTCGTGCCGCGACGTTAAATCAAGCGCTTGTTGGGAGGCAACCTAATTCTATTTTTTTCTTTTTTACTTTTGTTTATTTTTTTATTGTGTTATCTTTGTAGTATTGTTTTTTTTTTTTGTAGGAGTAGGAGCATGGTGTCAAAGCTATTAAGTGTGTGAAAAAGTGAGTGTTGGGTGGAACTAAGTGTGGGGTACCTGCACAAAGGACCATACCTGGGAGAAGTCTTAGTATCCAGTGAGATGCTAATGCTTCGACCTTTGGCCTACCATGAAGTCTCTTTTACCCTCTTGTTATTTATTGGATGCATTGAGGACATTGCACTATTTTAAGTGTGGGGTGAGGAGATTGTCGGGTTGTTTTCTGTGCTATCTTAGCTTTGTTATAGTACTCTTTCTTAGTATAATGATTTTTGTAAAAAAAATTTAAAAAGTTGAAAAAAAATGAAAAAGAAAAAAATTCACAAAATTTGGACTTTTCCCGATGATGGATTTTGTGGACAGCTCTCTTGAGGGATTAAGGTCCAATGAAAAAAAATTCAAAAATATTTTCTTTTTGTTATAGTTAGTTTTAGTTAGATAATAATCTCTATTAGTTTTTCTTTTTGCATCTGTTCTTTTCTAGGGGATGTACCGGGTAAAATTTTTTTATTTTTAGGATTAGATTTTTTTAGGGGTAGTAGAAGAGGGAGAAGAAAAACCTTTGTGACATGTTTGATACTAGCATATTTAGGCCTAAGCTTGAGTAGTATTTTCCTCTGAGTGCTTGAGTAATGAATAAAATAGCAGACTTTCTAATACCTAGGCTCAGGGTTGTGAATCTGTATATAGCTTATTCTTATTTTGTCGTTCACTATGATCTTATCTGTCTTAGAGTAGAATTGATCTATCTTGATTGATACTTGTGCCATTTGGGGTGAGGATTTCGTACATATATTCCATGGTTTGCATCTTAGTCTAGAACTTGCCCTGCATGTTATTGAAGCGAAATAAAAGTGTTGCTCTGTTTAGAAGATGATAATAGGCTTTCTTTGATATGTCTTGTGAATTTTAGCATTTTCAGATATTGTACCACTAATTAGCTCATTGAGCCTGTAGCCTTTTGTTTGGAAGTCGTATTTTTGCCTTGATCCTTTTGTTGAAGCCCTAGTTTTTGAAGAAAGGGATGATTAAGTTAAAAATGGTGACGAATGATAGCTGCAAAGTGATGAAAGGGCCCTCTTGAAAAGAATGTGACTAAAAAAAAAGAGAATAAAAAAATTTCTTTGAAAAAAAATATGAAATGTTCTTGATATGAGGGAAAATACTTTTGAAATATTTGATGAAGAGAGGGCTAAAAAATAAAGAAAAGAGTAGAAAATAATGGGTGATGAAGTCTAAAATTGAAAAGTGCATAGGGAAGTATAAGTCACTATTATACAATTCTCTAACCCGTCCCTGAGCCAATATTACAACCCGTTAAAGTCCTATTTGATTCTAGTCGAGCACACTTAATTAGTAGAGATGTACATAATGGGCAAGCCTATGGTTCTTTTCGTTTGTGAGTGAGAGAGTTGTTCTTTGATGCTAATTCCTTAAATTATATTCATACTTTGATTTGAGTGTATGGACTATTTATTATTGTGAGGGCTTTCATGACAGATAGGTGATGTTATTAGCTGTATTTGACAGAGTAGGTGAGCGAGGTTAAATTTGGTGAGTTAGTGTCCCTCTCTAAGGTTAGGAGGTTAGAAGTTTGTTGTTTGTTTGTGACTTGTATATCTTTCATGATGATCAGGAGGTGTATATCTGATGGTTTGAGTTGCTATATGGCTTAATTGTTAGTATCCATCGAAGTGGTTGTGCTTCTAGGCTTGATTTATTGAGAGTGATTTTAATGCTTACTCGAGGACGAGCAAGAGTTTAAGTGTGGGGTGGTGATGTTTGGCCAAAAATGCATATATTTGTATATGGTAAAATATGATATGGCACGTGGCTGACGTAAAGGAGGACACGTGGAATACAAGATGGAATGGCTAATGACCGAACGCAGCTACTACGCTTTTCATCGGAAAAGATAACGTTCATAAAAGTGTATTAAATGTTATGCGCCCGGTAGAATTTACTAAGGAATATTCTACAGCGTTAAGAGAGATGGTTCGTTACAAAGAATTTGGCATTTACACTCAACGTTACATCTTCATCAATGACCCTCATAATTGGCATTAAAGGAGGGCATGATCCTAGGACCTCTTTCCCTAGGCATAACTGTAAATAGTGAACTCAGTTACCATTGTAATGGATACGAATTTTCTGGAAAAAACATATACTATATTCTACACAAAACATATACTCATCATTGATGTATTCGGAAACCGTGTTCACGGAATCACTATCTTTGCTATTTCGTCTACATTCCAAGGCTAAGTACTGTGTATTTCTTCGATTATTATATTATTCCAGGATCAAATTAGTTCACTTGTCTAGAAACCACGTATAAATTCAACTATACCATTTTACGGGTAAACAGTTTGGCGCCCACCGTGGGGCCTAGACAGTCATGCAATTAAATTGATCCTTGCCTTTTTTACTAACGTGTTTTGATTATTTTCTTAGAAAAAATCACAAAAAATGACAGATAACACTGTTAACGATACACACAACCCTGAAATGCGAGGGGATCAGCCTCATTTCGTGGACTTGATTAGTGGCACCCGTAATGAGGGGAATGACGCCACACCGGTTCATGACAGGCGATACCCTTGAAGGGTTCGAGAGATAACTCTTGATGATGCTGACGAGGAGCAAGTAGCGGATACTGTGAGGATCCCACAAGAGCAACATGCAATCATCATAGGCCATCCCATGCGGTAGGATCAGGTTATGACATAACTGAAGCAGGCGCTATCAGGTGCTTCGAATAATGCAAACAGGCACGATCCACTTCCTCCCATTGTTCCCGCAGACCAAACAATGGATATAGTCGACAACAACACTCCCAGAGGTGAAGTTGGCTCCGATGGGGTTGGGGGAGCAGATCAGGTCTTAACAATGAGAATGATTCATTCAAAGATGAGCTTTTATGGTTCATGAGGGAAGTAAACGCCCGCATGGATCAAATTCCGGGTGCGCCACCAGTATTGAAAGGCCCGAACTCGAAGAAATATGTTCAATTACCATACAATACAAGTGTGGCACTAGAACTAATCCCGAAGCGCTTCAAAATGCCCGAAGTCCCAAAGTATGATGGAACTTCAGACCCGCAGGAACATATTACCACTTACACAACGGTGGTGAAAGGAAATGATCTAGCTCCTCACGAAATTGAATCTGTGTTGCTAAAGCAATTCGGCAAAACTCTCACGAGGGGAGCCTTAACGTGGTATTCATTATTGCCAGAGCATTACTTAGATTTTTTTGACATGCTCGCGGATTGTTTCATTAAAGCTCATGCCAGGGCCAGAAAGGTGCAAGCCCGAAAGTCCGACATATTCAAAATCGCACAAAGAGAATCAGAATTAGTACGAGAGTTTGTTATTCGATTCCAGAAAGAAATAATGTTTCTCCTGGTCATCCCGGATGAATGGGCAGGTGAAGCATTCACCAAAGGATTGAATCCGAGAAGTTCAGACGCTTCCCGGAAGCTGGGGGAGAGCCTGCTTGAGTTTCAAGCAACAACCTGGGAAGATGTTCACAATAGGTATGAGTGGAAGATAAGGATCGAAGATGACCAGGTCGGTTCTACATCAGCTAACAAAGGATGGGAGAAGAAGAGAGAAAAATCAAAGGATGAATACGACACGGATAGTAGAACTATGAGGGGTCAGTTTTTTCCCTATAAGCATACCGAAGGCCGTGGCAGAAACTTTCGAGAAGCAAACAAGTTCATCGTTGACGGAGGAACTGATCGTGGGCGAAATAATAGATCACTTCAAGATAAACAAACGTCGGGGTATCGAGATCTTTCCTACCTTAGGATATCAGAAAATAACTTCAACGTCAGTGTAGTGGAACTGGTGCCAGCCATGAGGAACATTAAATAAGCACGACTCCCAAGACCTATAAGGTCCGATTCCAGCCAGAGGGATCCCAATTTATCGTGCGAATACCACGAGACGAACGGTCACCGAACAGGGGTCTACCGACATCTTTGGGAGGAGGTGGCAATGCTATTGAAGAATGGTCATCTCTGAGAATTCTTGAGTGATCGAGCTAAGAACAATTACTGTCGCAACAGAGACAACACGGAATCCTCAAAAGTAGGAGAAGAAACGAAATGCCAAACGATCAACATGATGTTGGGGGGAACGAGATTAACAGGGTCACCTTTTTGGCGGCAAAAAGGACTAAAATATCGATAACTCATAGCAAAAGACTCTAGGAGGACAATATCACTTTTACGGAGGAAGACCCAGACGGATTCCTGTTACAACACAACGATGCACTAGTAATCTCTTTAAATATGTTAGATTTTAAAATTAAGCGTGTCCTAGTGGATCCAGGAAGTTTGGTTGATATCATACAATGGAGTGTATTGGAACAAGCTAAACTCACCGGAAGCATTATTCCGGCGACAAAACTCCTCGCTGGATTAAACCTTGCTAGCGTGATGACCTGGGGAGAGATATTGATGCTCACGAATGCTGAAGGAGTAATGAAAACAACTCTCTTCGAAGTAGTGGATGGTGATATGGGATACAACATCATCTTAGGAAGGCCATGGTTACACGAGATGAAAGTTGTACCTTCGACGTATCACTAATTGCTGAAGTTTCCAACGCCCAAAGGAATCAAGCAGATAAGAGGTGACTAACCGACAGCGAGGGAGATGAATGTAATCTCAGTTTCTAGTAGCAAAGGGAAGGAGCGCACACCATAGAAAATTACAGGAACCGGCGCCTACTCCCGAGTTAGATGAGGTTATTCTAGGGGTAAAATCATCAGAACAATATTAGGTGCCAAGATATTTCCAAGTTCCGGAAGAAACGGATGCAACGAAATCCACAACAGAGGAAATAGAGCAAGTGTCATTATTTGAAGAATTGTTAGAAAGAAAATTTCACCTGGGAATAGGACTGCACCCCGAGCTCTGGTCTGGTTTTATTGAATTCCTTAAAATTAACGTTGATTGTTTTGCATGGTCGCATAAGTATATGACAGGTATCCCAACAGAAATAGTTGTGCACAAGCTGAGACTGGATCCCAATGTACCACCGGTACGACAAAAGAAGCGCCCTATTGCCGAGGCCAGGAATAAATTCGTCAAAGAAGAGGTAACCTGCTTGCACAAAATCGGTTCAGTCAGAGAGGTAAGATATCTAGAATGGCTAGCCAATGTAGTAGTAGTAGTTCCTAAGAAGAACAATAAATTTCGTATATGTGTAGATTATAAAGATCTTAATAAGGCGTGCCCGAAAGATTCGTTTCCACTACCAAATATCGATCAAATGATTGATGCCATGATCGGGCACGAAATGATGAGTTTCGTTGATGCTTATTTTAGGTACAACCAAATTAAAATGAACCCAGAAGATCAGGAAAAGACTTCATTTATAACACATTTCGGTAAATATTGTTACAATGTAATACCTTTCGGGTTGAAAAATGCCGGAGCCACTTATCAACGGTTCGTAAATAAGAAGTTTGAAAAGCAAATAGGAAAAACCATGGAAGTTTATATAGACGATATGCTCGTTAAGTCTTTGAATGCTGGTGACCACCTTAAGCATTTGAAAGAAATATTTGATATCCTGAGGAAACATAACATGAAACTTAACCCCAAAAAGTGCGCGTTCGGGTCAGCTTCGGTAAATTCCTGGGGTTTGTGGTCTCACAAAGGGGAATTGAGGTAAACCCTAACAAAATAAAGGCCATAAATGATATCCCAGATTAATTATCAAACGTGAAAGAAGTCCAAAGACTCACAAGAAGGTTAGCGGCTTTGAGCAGGTTCATTTCCCGGTTGTCAGAAAAGTGTGATTGCTTATTTACATTGCTCAAAAAGAAAAACAATTTTGAATGGACGCCGGAGTGCCAACAGGCTTTGATTGACCTGAAGAAGTACTTATCAAACCCTCCATTGCTCTTGAAACCAAAAGAAGGCGAAACATTGCTAGTCTACCTCGCGATTTCAGAAGTTGCAGTAAGTGAGATTTTTTTCCGCGTGGACGAAGGTACGCAGTTTCCTATTTATTACGTTAGAAAAATTTTAATGGGAGCAAAAACTCGCTACCCTCATTTGATGTGGCGACTACTTTCCCTTTGCGAAATATCGTTCATATTGAATATAAACCGAGGACTTCAATTAAGTCACAAATCTTGGCTGACTTTGTGGCATATTTTAGTCCGGTACTGCTACCTTTGGCAACCAAGGAGGTAGTCATGGTGTCAGAATCGACATCAGGGATTTGGACCTTATTTATGGACGAAGCTTCGAACGTAAAAGGGTCCGGTCTAGGAATAGTTTTATTCATGCCTTCGGGGGAAACCTTAAGGCAGGCTATCAGAACAATTCCTTTAACTAACAATGAAGCACAGTATGAAGCTTTGATTGTAGGGCTCGAATTATCCCGGGTACTTGATTTCGAGGTTATCGAAATCAAATGTGATTCACAACTGGTGGTAAATCAGGTTTACGGGATCTTTCATACCAAAGAAGAACGTATGCAGCAATACGTGATAAAGGTCCAGGCTCTTTTGGAACGATTCTATGAGTGGTCAATCACTCATATACCGAGAGAGGATAATGTAGAAGTGGATGCATTAGCAATCTTAGGTTTATCGACGGAAATAACGGGATTGGAGTTTGGAATGGTGGTACAACTGATGAGTTTAGTCCTTGATACGGATGGTTACTATGAAGTGAATTCGGCTAGTCTGGTCTGGGACTGGAGAAATGAAATAATCAACTACCTCGAGCACGGAAAGTTGCCCGACGATCCCAAAGTGTCACGAGCGTTACGCACCAAAGCTGCACGTTATAGCTTCAGGAAAGGCCAATTGTATAGAAAGTCTTTCCAAGGCCCGCTGGCCCGGTGCTTAGGAGCATCAGAAGTTGACTATGTAATGAGATAAATCCACGAAGGGATATGCGGCAATCACTCAGGCGCAAAGTCTTTGGTGCTGAAATTGGTACGGGTAGGATATTATTGGCCTCGCATGGAACAAGACGCCAAAGATTTCGTACGAATATATGATAAGTGCCAACTCTACGCATCACTAGTACATCAACCGGTAGAACCTTTACACTCGGTTCTGTTCCCTTGGCCATTCCTAATAAGGGAGGTGGACATCGTTAGACCGCTGTCACCGGCTCTCGGAAAGCTAAGATTTCTTTTAATTTTGACTGATTATTTTTCTAAATGGGTGGAAGCAGGTTGTTATTAGAAGATCGGAGAACGCGAAGTGGTCGATTTACTGTGGGAAAATATAATTTACAGGTTCGAAATACCAAAAGAGATAGCATGCGACAATGGGCCACAGTTTATCGATGCAAAAGTTACAAAGTTGTTCGAAGGTGTAAAAATAAAGAGAATCACATCCTCGCCTTATCATTCGAGCGCAAATGGTCAAGCAGAGTCAACAAATAAAGTGATCATTCAAAACCTCAAGAAAATGTTGGAAGCAGCAAAAGGCAAATGGCCTAAAGAGTTGCCCGGAGTTCTATAGGCCTACCGAACAACGGCCAAATCAAGTACAGGAGAAACTCCTTTTTCCCTCGTGTACGGTGCTGAAGCCCTAATCCCGATTGAAGTGGGCGAACCCACTTTGAGATATTCTTAGACAGATGAAGAATCGAACGATGAAGCAATGCTAATCAACTTGGAACTGCTCGAGGGACGCAGGGACTTGGCTCATGTAAGAATGTCAGCTCAAAAGCAGAGGATGGAGCGATATTATAATCGAAGATCCAATTTCCGTTTTTCAAAGTAGGAGACTTGGTTCTAAGGAAAGTAACACAAAATACCCGGGAGCTCAACACGGGAAAGCTAGGTCCAACGTGGGAAGGTCCTTACCGGATTTCAGTTGCCACTGGGAAAGGTTCATACGAGTTGAAGAACCATAATGGGGACAAGTTGCCCAACAACTGGAACGTGGCACACCTCAAAAGATATTATTGCTGATGAACAACACTCAAACAAAAAGTATGTGCTGAACTCTTTTTCCCTTCGTTCAGTTTTTGTCCCAAGTGGGTTTTTCTGGCAAGGTTTTTTACAAAGCAGCAACAGAAAGCATACTATAAAGACAGCAGCAATTAGACCTTTGATATCAAGACAAATGAACAAGCTCCCACTCGGGGATGATTAGGTAATCTTTGGTTCGATAGCAAATTCCCACCGGGAAGTTAAGTTTGCTACCAAACAGAGGTTACCCGACCGTTCACGGGCACAAACCGCCAGAGGACTGTTAGGTATTCTCTCGCTCGATAGCATGGATTCCTAAGGGGAAACAAGATATGTTTCCGATTGAAGTATTACCTAGCAATTCATTGGTGGGACCTTCGAAGATACAAGACTTTCAATGTTCGAATTTGCATTTTTCGCATTCAAACGCTGGGGGGGAGGGGGGGAATGATATGAGGATATGGCAACAATGACTGTCACGTCAACCTAGAATGAAAATCCAGAAACAAAATGCATCATCGGGACCGGAGATAGCGCATCCAGCCCCGTAGAAACAAGTTGTACAAGATAGCCATAAGTAATGGCAATTTCTTTTCTGCATAGCAAAATGCTTATGTAATTTCTGAAAATATAAGGAATAAAATGAAGTCCTTTTGCTTTTATCTTGTTTTTTGTCTGAACGATGAGCTAACTTTGTCATTTGAAAGTTAAACAAGTACTTCAAAAGTTAGTGCCATAATGAACATGAGGCGTCCTCTTCAAGAGCACCGTAAACATAAAAGGGCCTTCTCTTATAAAAACTCTCACTTTAAAGGATTGGTTCCAGAAGAATCAATGCCCCAAATCCAAAATGCCATAGGGGAAAAATACACCCAAAGCCGCATATGAAAAGGATGCAAAAAGCAAACTTGTGCAAATATTCATAGAAACCTTCATGTAAAAGTGAAACTTGCACAAAGTTTCATAGAGACCCTCATGTAAAAGGGAAACTTGCGCGAATATTCATAGAGACCCTCAGGTAAAAGGGAAACTTGTGCAAATATTCATAAAACCCCTCACATAAAAGGGATAATACTCGGAACCAAAATACTTCGAAGAAAAGGCATCCGAGACTACACATAGTAAAGCGCGAATTGAACAACATGCGCAGAAAATACTTGAGCAAATGCAAAAGTTAAAGGCTTGCATGGATATTCAATCGAAAGTAAGACTCAAACGGCATTTGAAAAAAAAGAAGAAAATATGTCTTTATTTACAAGAATGGGCCAAAACGTTACAAGTACAAAATGGGAAATAAACTGTAGCACCTCCAGAACTAGGAGGAAGAGAAGTATTTGCATTGCCGCGAAGAGTAGGTGGTTCCGCCAATGGCTCAACGCTTTCCCCAATTTGGTCTTCAGCCTCATCGCCTTCCGATCCTTCTTCAGTTTCCGAAAACTCGCAACTGGAATTAGAAGAACCTGGAGCATCAGACTGCACCGGGAGTCCTTTTTTTGCAGCCAACTCAAGCTCTCGGGCCCTAGTAGTTACGGCATCAACATCAATGATACCATCTTTGGCCTCTTCCAAGGTTTTTCTCCTTATGCTATACATGGAATAAGTTTTTTCAGCAATGAGGGAAGCTTCTCGACACTTAAGTTCTTCTTTGAGTTGAGTAACCTCGGCGGAAAGGTTTTTTCGGGCGGTTCTAGCAGATTTGAGGCTGATGTCAAGCTCGTGGAGCATATTATGCTCAATAGTTTTCCGGTACTTCTCTTCTAGTTGGGCATGTTTCACCTCCATGACAGCAAGCTCTTCACTTTTGGAGTTCAAGGCTGCCTCCAAGTTAATCACTCTTTCAGCGGAGGCAGCCTCACGGTCGGCTGTAGCAAGAATGACGTTCTGGACTTCTGCCCATTTGTCCTTGGCCTCATCAAATCTAACCCTCAACGGCCCAATATTTTGGCTAAGGATTACCACTTCTTGCTCACTTTGCTGCAAGGAAGCCCCCAAAACAACGGCCTCAGTAGCTCTGGTTTCCAGTTCCGAGAGGCGGAGAACAGTCTGGTCCTGTTCCGCCAAAAACTAATCCCATTTCGAAGTAAGTTCTTCCTTCTCACGAATCATCCTTTGAAGGCCCTCAGAAGCAAGAAAGTTGGCCTATAAAATAAGAAGAGGTAAAATTTAGAATACATTCGTTCAAAGTAGAAAAAATAACAAAGGAAGGAAGGAATGTACCATTGCGGCGTTATACATAGCATTGTTCAACAAACACTCTCCCGAGAGTGTCTGAATCTTTTCCCAGTATTTTTCTGAAGCCAAAGGCTTCAGGTAATTAGCAAGCTCCACCGGCCACGATAGCAGGTTGCACCCGATAGAGATCGAAAGAATGATGTTCCTCCTCCTTTGTGGATCTTCAGAAGGAGCAGCATAATTTTGCCCCAAGTTCCCATGTACTGGGGACTGTGGATGAGGAACACCTTCTTCATGGTCAGGTGCGCCCGATAGAGATGGTGTAGCAACTGTTGGTGGAAGAGTAGACGAAGATGGAAATGATGTAGCGGTTGCTGGTGTTGGTGAAGGTGGAGATGAAGCTGATGGAGTTGAAGAGTGAGAAGCAGCTGCATCAAATACAGTGCTGGTTGTTTGATGCTCGCCAACCAAAGACGGTAAGGACCTGGTACTCAGCTCCGCAGCACCGGTTGCAGCTATTGGGGCCCAAAAACGGGAGTTGGCATATTCTACCAAATCACATTCTCCCCAAAGTGCTGAGACATCGTCTTCAGTTATTGTAACTACCTCAACAAGTCGAGCATCCTGTTGAGATGATGAGGATCGTCTCCTTCTGTGTAACGAAGCTCCCTCATCAACAGTTTCTTCATCATCATCAATCATCACGGTGTCTACGACCATCCCAGAAGGAGGACCGATCATCATCACCACTAGAGATGATTCGGGGGCATCAACCTTTGCCTTTTTATTCTTTTCCCCAGCCGCGGAGGAGCGTCTTCTCTTTATTTGTTTATCCTCCGGCCGGGGAATCCGTAAATAAATATTTTCACACGAAACAAGCCCGAAAATACCTGTTCGAGTAAGTGCTTCCTGATGCAGCCTCGCTGCATCAGCAGGATCAGCCAGAACATCCTCCTCGGGGACAGCAACAGAGCCCGCAGGTAGACCTAATTCCATGAACAAAGTCAGAAGGGTTCAACCAAGTTCTTCTTATACAAAAATGGAAGCAAGGTAAATTAGAGTTACCAAGATTTTTGGCCTTCCACCCGGATTTAAGGGCCAATTCTTTCCACGAATGAGTTTCGGGGGTTATGACGTCCGAAATCTTCTGAACCCACCAGTTCAAACCTTCTACGATAGGTGGGAGCCATCGAGTTGTTGAAACATGCGAAGGGTGAAGAGATGATACAGCCCTAGAAGAATATCTAGTAACAGGAATATTATACAAAGAACTTACGAGTGCGGTTCCAAGCAACCGGAAAGGATGAAGCCGTTGTCGGAATAATGTCATTAGTGGCAACTGCAACGAACCGTTACATCCACCCACGGTGGTTTGTCATCATCCATGCTAGACAACAAAGCATGGTTGCCACACTTGCAAAGGTTTATCATTCCCCCGCAGAAGATTTTGGGGGAATAAAGATCCATCATATGAGCTAAGGTTAGCTCATTTCCAGTTTCTTGGCACAAACGCCGGAGGCAGGCAATCGTCCTCCACACTGAAGGACTTACCTGTGCCAAACACACCTGGTAGCTAAGGCAAAATTCCGTAATCATGGAATCAAGCTCTCCACTTAAAGAAAACGCACCCAAAGTAAAGGGGTACGTAAAAAAGTATGTAAAACCTTCCTTGGGAAGGGTCACTCGCTCCGATATATCAAGAGCAATGATTTCCAACTCATTGCAGCGGCAGTCCTCCTTTGCAGCAGGAATACTGGAAGGACGAATAGAAGAAGGGTACCTACTAACAACCCATGTACAAGAGTTAGCAGTAGAAAATTTCTCTTCAAAATCCTTCGAAGTACTAATCTTTCTTGGGATTATGGAACCCACTGCCGGAGGAACGGAATCCTCGATTTTGTTCTTATTATTTGAAGAACCAGCATGGTTAGAGGAAGAAGCCATTGAAAAAGGAGATGAAAAATGTTTTGTGTTTGAAGAAAATTAGAAAAGGGATTGAAAACAAGGATGCAAATCAGAAGCTCGAGCAATTGTGAAACGTAAAGGAAAAGGAAGTTGTGTATAAGTAAAATTTTGGCAGCTAAATTCATGGCAATGATTACCTCGATAATCGACAAAAGTTGTGCTGAATCATGGGATGACGCATGTTTGGGTCATTAAATACGGAGAGACGTGCGTCTAATCAACTGTTAGAGACCTTCAAAAGGAATTATAGTAATTCCCGCCAAATATATGTTTCTACCAACTTCCCAGTAATACAAAGTTATGTCACCGGAAAGCAGGGGGACTATTTGTATAAGGTAAAATATGATATGACACGTGGCTGACTAAAATGAGGACACGTAGAATCCAAGATGGAATGGCTGAGGAGCGAACGCAGCCACTGTTCTTGTCACTGGAACATATAACGTTCATAAAAGTGTATTAAATGCTCTGTGTCCGGTAGCATTTACTAAGAAATATTCTACAGTATTAAGAGGGACGGCCCGTTACAAAGAATTTGGCAATTACGCTCAACGTTACATCTTCATCAATGACCTTCATAATTGGAATTAAAGGACGGCATGATCCTAGGACCTCTTTCCCTAGGCATAGTTATAAATAGTGAGCTCAGTTACCATTGTAATGGATATGAATTTTCTAGAAAAAATATATTCTATATTCTACACAAAGCTTTATACAATTTCACTCTCTTGCTTTTTGATCTCATCATTGATGTGTTCGGAAACCGTGTTCACGGAATCACTATCTTTGCTATTTCGTATACATTCCAAGGCTAAGTACTGTGTATTTCTTCGATTATTATATTATTTTAGGATCAAATTAGTTCACTTGTCTAGAAACCACATATAAATTTAACTGTACCGTTTCACGGGTAAACAATATTTAACCATTGTTACATCATATTCTAGTACTTTTAATCATCTTTTTAATATTAATTATATTACTTTATGCTTAATATTATATTTTAACTGTGTATGAATAAAGCGATATGAAGATGAAGAGATTTGGAGCAACGTTGAATAAAACGAGAAAGAAAAAGAAAGAAAATAAAACAATTGAAAAGAGGGAGGCAAAGGGGGACACCCTTTGGGTTTTGTCCCCCCAAGTGGAAGACAACAAAAAGAAGGGATACAAATCTAAGAAAGGAATTAGAATTGAAATCTAAAAAGACAAGTGAGGCTTGCTCAGTTGGTAAAAGCACCTCCACCCACGACCGTTAGGTCCTGGGTTCGAGTCACACTGGAGGGGAAGTGAGGAAACACTATAGATCCTCCTAATATGGGAGGGGTTTAAAAAATAATAAATAAATAAAAATAAAAATTAAAAAAAAAATTGTGGAAAACGCTACTGCCTCCGGCGCTAAGGCCAGCGCGTCGTGCTGGCCTGGACCCAGCGTGCGGGATTTTTCCAACTTCGTTCGGGACAAGATTATTTCAGCCCTACACGATCCCAACTCGTATAAAAGGAGTACTAAATCTAATTAGGAGGGGATCTAACAGACTTTGAAGGAGAATGCACTTACGGGAACACAAACCACGCTTGGAGGAGGCTTCTAACTAGTTTTTGTTCTCTTCTCTTCTTTTAATCTCATAGTTTATTAGTTCTAGAGTGTTGGGTGCTACATGAACGTTGTAGTTTGAAACTTGAATTGTTCTTATTATTTTATAATAGTGGTTTATTTATTCAATCTTGCATGTAATTATTTGATTACTTGATCACCAATTGAATATTATCTACGAATCTAGGATTGAACCCGGGAGAAAAAAATTCTAGATTGCATATAAGATTGAGTAGAGCGAGATCTTGAACCTGAATATCGGGAATGGATATGCGGTTAGGATAGGGATATACCTAATCGGCTTGCTTGGTTACTATACAGGAATTATTAATGCTTTCTTGTTAATCCTAATTCCATAGGAATATAGGCATTAGGTTAGCTTGAATAGGCGAGTAGTACTTCGGGAGAATACTACGAGTAATATTAACCCTACCAATCAATAAACCAGATAAAGTAATTAGTCATTGAAAAACTCAGAGGGATTGTTAACTAACCCATAGCTCTGGAATATTTTCTCCCATTAAATTCATATCTAAGCTTGCCGACTTGTTTTCTTTAATTTTTTAGTTTTCGACTCTAGATTAGTTGTAGTTAATAATCTTTAGAAAATTGCTTGGATAATTTAATTGTTTAGTTCAATTTAGTAAATATTTAATCACAAGTCCCTGTGAGTATGATATCTGGTCTTTACAATCCAATATTACTTGTCGATCGCGTATATTTGGGTGCGCTTTTGGGAGCAACAACCGAACATAACATTTAGCTATAATATTTATGTAATTTTAAATAAATAAAATTGTATTAATTAACATAGAGAACGCACGATGTGTGTACCCTAAGTCTTCTCTATATATATATATATATATATATATATATATATATATATATATATATATATATATATATATATATATATATATATATATATATATATATATATATACACACTATATTAAAAGCACGAAAGCCCTTAGCGAAATGTCATTCGCCTTTTTTATCCAATAAAAATTAATTTTACATTGGACAAAATCGTCATTTAATTATTTACCTAATATTTAGAATTTTAAAATAAATAAAATTTTAACTATTAAGTCGTTCCTTATTTGAACTGTGTAGAAACTCCTAAGATTTAGGAATTTAAAGTCTAATAAACATATATATATATATATATATATATATATATATATATATATATATATATATATATATATATATATATAAGTACATTCGTTATTTGAATTGGTAAAACAACTAATCTTAATTCCAAAAATATTAACGCTCTCACATTAGGTAGACATAATTTATGATATTATAATTATGAGTATGTTTACCTAAACATTATAAAACCTAAAAGCATAAACAAAGCCAAAAATATTATTGATTGGAGACAACGAGGATTTTTTGCTTGGGATTTTTACCTTCCTATACTACATATAAAACTTTATTACCCTCCCTAATCAAGTTTTAACTTAATTACATGGCCATATACAATTTATCAATTATATACAAATTAGTTTTAAATGAGTATCCCTTTATATTAGGAATTGAATAATGAATCAGTTATTTTCCATCCATGTTCTTTCTCTCCTGCTCTCTCTCTCTCTCTCTCTCTCTCTCTCTCTCTCTCTCTCTCTCTCTCTCTCTCTCTCTCTCTCTCTCTCTCTCTGTTCTTTCCTCAATATTTCTTACTTTGATGTTCTCTACTTTTTATCCTTTCATGTTGTATATATTTTTAATGGAATTCATCAATGTATTTAAATCGTTTTACTATAGAATTTTAACTTAGCAATTTCCTTTCATGTTGCACAATTGGTGTTCAAATTGAGATTGTCAATCAATAAATTTTGAAATTGTTTGACTCTCCACCATTGACATCCATTAAAAAGCTTTGAAGCTTTGAATTTGAATATGGGTTTTTAAAAACCATTATTTGTTTGGATTGGGTGTTGTTGCAGACAATTGGGAATATTGTTTGGAGTTTATATCTCAATTTTGAGTGTATTTAATAAAGATTAGATTTGATTTTGGTCGAGTTTCAGATTGAAACTCGAAGAAGAAGAAGAAGAAGAAGAAGAAGAAGAAGAAGAAGAAGAAGAAGAAGAAGAAGAAGAAGAAGATAAAGAAAAACACATGACATACAATATACATACGAAATTGTATCAAAGTTGTATTATAATTGTATGTAAATTGTATTTAAGTTGTATTCTATTGTAGTTATATATTTTTTTATTTAAATATTATATGAAAATTAAAACATAGTTGTATAATGTATGAATCGTTGTATAAAAAATATATTTAAGTTATAAATACTATCTTTCTACATAAAAATGTTGATATGTATCAAAATTGTATTAAAAGAGGAAATTTTGATTAAAATTTCAGAGAGGAAGAAGAACACACTACATACAAAATATATACAAATCTTTTACAAAATACATACAGAAGACATATTGTGTAAAATTTGTATGAAAATTATATTTGTCACGACCCAAAATACCACCACAGGCGTCGTGATGGCACCTAGTCTCTAAGACTAGGTAAGCCGATTTCTATTACATTTTGAAGCCATTTTTTCGAATTAAAATCTAACAGCAAAAATAATTACAATACAAAACCTCCCAAGACTGGTAGTATTGAGTCACGAACTCTAACTGAATACATGAAATGATCACGAGGACCGAATATACAATAATGTTTGATTACAAATTAACAGTACAATGAAATAAAAAGACTCCAAGGGACAGCGATGGCCAAACAGCTCTACCTTGAATCCTTATGATCGCACTTTAACTCTGCTCAAGTCCGATATCTTTAATACCTGGCTCTGCACAAAAATGTGCATAAGAATAGTATGAGTACGCCACGGTCGGTACCCAGTAAGTATCAAGATTAACCTCAATGGAGTAGAGACGAGGTACAGTCAAGACACTCACTAGTCTAATAACCTGTGCAATATAATATACAAAATAATAGGAAACATTAACAATAGGACAACATGGAAAAACTAGTGATATGCACAACAGACAACAAGAATACCATTAATATCACTCCACAATTAATAAACACAAGTACACCCAATTAAATCAAGTCCTTCAAATAAATGTCTTTCACATATAATTCTTTCAGATAACTCTCTTTCAAATATAATTTTCTCAAATAATTATTTTTCAAATATAATTCTTTCAATAAATTTTTTCAAATATAATTTCCTCAAATAAATATCTTTCAAATAAAATTATTTCATATAATACTTTCTAAGTAAAAATCCTTCCAAATAAATATTTTGAATATAATTCTTTCAATTAAAAAGTCACCATGTGACACCTCATTTTATAATCATAAAAATACGGGTCTCGGCCCATTTTCATATTTTTTGTAAACACGGGTCTCAGCCCATTTTCATATTTTCACGGCACCTCGTGCCCATAATTAAATCATCATATTTTCCTGGCACCTCGTGCCCTCATTTCATATCACAACTGCATGGACAATTCACGTGCCAATTATCATTATCATTTCATCACAACACCTCGTGCCTACATTTCATATCACAACTGCACGGACAATTCACGTGCCAAATATTCTAATTATTTACTCACGGCACCTCGTGCCCATATTTTATTTTATAATCCGCCTGGAAACAGTCATAGGCTCTCAATTTCAACATAAATCAGATTATTATCAATTTACCAACAACAAGACAAGTTGTACAAGGTATAGAAATAAACACAAGAAAATCACAACATCACATGAAAATTATCAACGCCACAACCCCACATCATCACATATCGTCCCTGACAATAGCCACCCTTATCGCTCCTATTGCCACCCTTATCGCTCCGCCCAGATAATATTCCAACAAACACAACAACAGTAAAATGTCACCCTTATACCCATATAATATCAACAGTGAAATACCACCCTTATCTCCCCAAAATAGTAACTCATACAACACAATAATTTACACGGGAAAGTAACACGACAATATAGTAAAATCAATTCATATCACAATTTGCCCAATGGCCACAACCAAATTCTAAAGATATAACAAAATCAATTAATTTCACAACAAATAGCCCAAGACTCCACACAATGTATATAACACCCACAAATAATCAATTGAGATAGAAATTACTCAGCATAAAGCAAAACCTTCATTAATGCAAATTCAGATAATTATATTAACACTTATTCTTAGGCTCGCTTAAATTAATTATTTGCATAAGAAAATTCATATTGGAATTAATTTTCAAGAAATATTAAACAACAATACTCACGAAATTTCATAAATATTTCAGGTAACAATCACATCAAATTATCATATTAAAACAAATTCAACAATAAGGATTTAGGTATGGCAAACAGATGATTTAATAATTTTCCACAATTTCCCAATTTACTACGCAATAATGCCTAAGACTTTATTTCAATAAATTTTGCACGTATAAGCCCGAGTACGTACTCGTCACCTCGCGTACACGGCTTTTCACATTTCACAAATGGCACATAAGACTCAATGCCTAAGGGGTAATTCCCCCACTCGAGGTTAAGCAAGACACTTACCTTTTTGAAGTTAGACCGATATTCCAAAATAGTCTTCTTGCTTGAATTGTCCTCCGGACAACTCAAATCTATCCAGATTAATTGTATAACTTCATTAAAATTCATCGGAAATAATTCTGGATAATAATACGTCGACTTAAAATTTTATTCCAAAAAGTCAACAAAAGTCAACACGGGTCTCGCCCCTCGGAACCCAACATAATTTTCATAAAATCCGAACACCCATTCCGATACGAGTTCAACCATACCAATTTTATCGAATTCCAATAACAACTCGACCTCCAAATCTTAAATTTTCCTTTTTGGAAGATTTTGTAAAAATCTTGATTTTTTTCATTTAAATCCGAATTAAACGATGGATTTAATCATAGATTTATGAAATATAATCACTTTAGGATATAGAACACTTACCCCAGTCGAAATCGTGAAGAAATCCTCAAAATCGTCCAAAACCGAGCTCCAAAAATCCCAATCGAAAATGAAGAAATGACATATTTTCAATCCTTAAGTTTCTGCCCAGGTTCGTATTTGCGGACAAAAACTTCGCATTTGCGAATGAACAATACCTCACATGAACAGTGTTTTCGCAATTGCGAATGAATAGTGTTTTCGCAATTGCCATAAATGGTTCGCAATTGCGAATGAACATTGTTTTTGCAATTGCCATAAATGGTTCGCAATTGCGAATGAATAGTGTTTCACCACAAAACAGCAAACTCAAACTTCTCCGAAATGATCTGAAACCACCTTGAAACTCATCCGGAACCTCCCGGACACAAACCATGTATGAATTTCAATCATAAAATATGCTACGGACCTGCTCACATAGTCAAAACACTGAAAGGAGGTCGTATTGACCTGATATTGACGATGGTCAAACTCCTAAATTTCTTAACTTTACTAGTCTTTCAACCAATGATCAAAAAATACACCTAAGCCCCTCGGGACCCGTCAAATCATACCAATAAGTCCTAAAACATCATACGAACTTAGTCGAAACTTCAAATTACATCGAACAATGCTAGAACCACGAATCATACCCCAATTCAAGCTTAATGAAACTAAGAAATTTCAACTTCTACATTTAATGCCGAAACCTATCAAATCACGTACGATTGACCTCAAATTTTGAACACAAGTCATAAATGACATAACAAACCTATACGAATTTTCAGAACTGGATTCCGACCCCGATATTAAAAAGTCAACTCCCTGTTCAAACTTTCCAAAAATTCTATTTTCACCATTTCAAGCCAAATTCCACTACGTACTTCCAAATAATTTTCCGGACACGCTCCTATATCCAAAAGTACCATATAGAGCTATTGGAACCATGGGAATTTGAATCCGAGATTGTTTACTCAAAAGTCAACTCTCTGGTCAACTCTTTCCATTTATGCTTCTAAATAAGGATTGTTCTTTTAATTTAATTCCGAATCTTCAGTAAATCAAACTCAACCACAACCGTGGGTCATAATACATATTTTGAAGCTGCTCGAGACCTTAAGTCACTGAACGGGGCATTAATTCTTAAAACGACAAGTCGGGTAGTTACAATATTTAAGTTTTATGATGTTTTAGATATATTAAACTGGGTAAAAATGATGTACGAAAGTTGCAGATAAGTTGTAAATATGTTGTATGTTGTTGTATGATACATTATACTTTTTTTATTCGATTTGTTAAAGAAAGAAAAGTAGAGAGTGAATTCCAAATTGACTCATGTGCACTGATTCATGACATACATGTTTCAGCCTATAGACTTCAAATCTGATCGAACTGGAAATTGTTCGTGGAAAGTAAAGTTTGCAAAAAAATAAAAGTGACTTTACCTCTTAATGTATGCAGTTTACATAATTTCTATTTATTCCTCTAATAATTTTTTCTTTATCTACTATAACGATCCAACCGGTTATTTTGAGTATCTGCACTTCGCTAGGTAGTTTACGGGCATGTGTAGCTTCGTATGATGTATTATGACTTATGTGAATCATCGGTTTTGGTTTTCAGGTTATTCGGAATCGAATTGGAAGAATGAAATTCATGGTTGAAGCTTTAAATTGGGAGAGTTGACCAAGTTTGACTTTTTATGAATTTGAACCCTGAACGGAGTTTGATGGTTCCTATAGGTCCATATGGTAATTTTGGACTCGGGCGTATGTCCGGATTTGCATTTGGATATTTCTAGAAGGTTTCGGCACAAGTTGGCAAAAATTAAAAATTTGAAGGTTTGGAAAGTTCAAAAGTTAGACTGGAAGTTGACTTTGCAGATATCGGATTCGGATTGTGGTTCCGGGAATTGGAATAGCTTCGTTATATTATTCGGGACTTGTGTGCAAAATTTGGGTTCATTCCGGGTTGATTTGCTATGTTTCGGCACGAGTTATTGAAGTTGAAAAGTTCAAAGTTCATAAATTTCGATTTGAGGTGTGATTCGTCATTTTGATGTTGTTATGTGTGTTTTTATGACTTGAGTAGGTTCGTATTGTGTTATGGAACTTGTTGGCATGTTCGTACGGGGTCCCGAGGGGCTCAGGTGAGTTTCGGATGAGGTTTTCATCATTTCATTGCAATATTGGATTTTAATAAGATACTGGTTCTGCTGTGATCGCACCTGCGACTGGTTTGCGCAGGTGCAATAGTCGCAGAAGTGACAGAGGAGTCGTAGAAGCGAGGTGTGAGCTGCTGAGGAAGACCATAGAAGCGGAAGTAAGGGCGCATCTGCGCGTCCGCAGAAGCGTAAGATTAGTCGCAGAAGCGGCGAGTGGCGCAGGAGCGGGAGTTAGTTGGCACACCCGAGCGTTCGCAGAGGCGGAGAATGTCCGCAGTTGCAGAAGGTGCGGCCTCCACGGGCTTCGCAAAGGCGAGATTCTATTCGCAGAAGCAGAGGTCGCATATTCAACATTTTAACCGCATATGCGAAAATGCTGGGCAGAAACCGTAAAATCGAGGCTTTGGTTCTTTCTTCTTATTTTGAGATGTGGGACTCGGATTGAGGCAATTTTTGGAGCAATTTTCATCACAAGGATTGGGGTAAGTGTTCTCTACTCGGTGTTTGTTATATTTCATGAATCTACCTTCATTTTTAGTAATTGGATTGTTAATTTTAAAGAGGAAATTTGGGGTTTTGGCATAAAGTTTCATAATATAAAATTTTAAGTTTTGAACATCGAATTGGTGTCGGATTTGAGTAAAACTAGTATGCTTGGACTCATAATTGAATGGATTATCCGATTTTGTGAGTTTTGTTTGGTTACGAGGCACAGGCCCGGGTGTGAATTTTGGTTGATTTTGGATTTTGATTAAGGATTCGATCTTTATCATTTGGAATTGTTTCCTTGGGGTTTATTAGATGTATTTGAGTTGCTTTTGGCTAGTTTTGAGCCGCTCGGAGGTCGCTACGCCCGTAATGGCATCTTTGGAGCATCACTTGGCTTGCTCGGCATTGATATTGGCTTGTTCGAGGTAAGTAACTCTTATAAACTTAGTGCTGAGGGTATGAAATCCCAAAATACGTGTTACATGATTAGTATTGAAGTGACGCACATGCTAGGTGACGGGCGTGTGGGCGTGCACCATATTAATTGGGACTCTGTTGTTTCCATAGTGGTCCTACTTTGTTGATGTCCGTGTTTTCACCATATGATAAAGTAATTGAGCTGTCAATCATGCTAGATATCATGTTTAGGCTTTATGACAATACTGCTAGGACCCATAATGGTCGTTTCTTCCTGGCATTTCATTGATATCTCGTACTCAGTCATATTCATGCATTCATATCATATCTCAGACTCAGTTGTTATTTATTGATACATCATATAATTGTTGTCGGGCTAGTTTTATGACAATGTGAGCCGTGAGTGAGACTGGTGAGATTGATGACTGAGTGAGGCCGGGGGCCTGTTTGTGAGGATATTGATACTTAGCACGTGAGTTGTCCGTGCGGATCCAGATATTGATATTATGGCACGTGAGTTATCCGTGCAGCACGTGAGTTATCCGTACGGATCTAGATATTGATATTATGGCACGCGAGTTGTCCGTGCAACATGTGAGTTATCCGTGCGGATTATAGCGCTTGGGCTGTAGGAGCCCCTCCGCAGTCTGCACAACCCTAGTGAGCGCAGTTCATTATATATATGTATATGGATCGGGTTGCATGCCGCAAAAAGCCTTATGGCTATATATATGTGTATTGGGTTGCACGCCGCAACAGGCCTTATGGTCATATGTGGATCGGGCCGCACGCCGCAACAGGTATTGTACAGTGCTGAGTGATTGGGTGTGATGGGCATTGAGCATAGTGAGAAGGAATGCGAGACAGTGAGATTGAGTACTCTGAGAGTGTGAGTACATGATCTCATCATTGAGATGCATTGCATTTGACATGCGTACTTGAGATACATGCATAGAGATGCATTTTCTTCTACTACCCGGTTTTGATGACATTCATGATTTTACCTGTATCTTGACATGTAGGCATAGAGACGTACTTTCCTCATGCTATATGAAAATGACACATCTTACTTATTATTGAAAGGAGTTTTGGAGAAAATCACAGTTTTCAAAATTACTCGTATTTTGGCATTTTCGGTAAAAGATTTGGGCTTTCACTCAGATACTTGAAAAGAAATGCCTATTTTCTGGAATTGTGAACGAACTAAGCATTTTATTTATGAGATACCTATTTTATTACTTGTACTATGATGTTATGAATTGTTGTGGAATATTGGTGTTGGACCCGACCTTTGTGTTAGCTCGTCACTACTTTCAACCTAATGTTAGGTTTGTTACTTACTGAGTACATGAGGTCGGTTGCACTCATACTACACTTCTGCACCTTGCGTGCAGATGTTGGCTGTTGATATTGCTGTGTTCGATAGGAGCTGGATTTGAAGATGTACCTGTGTCCCGGTTGTAGCTGCCTCTTGTTCATGGTAGCCTTAGATCTATAAAACTCTATTAATGTATTTTACAAACAGATGATGTATTTACTTTATTTCAGCTTTGTAAACTCTATTCTTAGAAGCTCATGATTTGTACTACCAGTCCTTGGGAAATGTATAAGATTCAGATAATTTCTTTACTTAACTGTCTTATTAAATATCATTGGAATTGGATAGTTGTTAATTGGCTTACCTAGCGGGTTGGGTTAGGTGCCATCACGACTAGTTGGATTTTGGGTCGTGACATCTACTTATAGATTTCTATACATGGGATGATGGATACTGTCTTGAACCTTGGACTCAATGATGAAGTCGTTACTGGTTTGGCTGCCAAAAGTGGAGAAAGGTTCGCTTATCACTTGTACGGACAATTTCTTGAAATATTTGGAAATGTGGTAAATATTCTCATCAATGTCTTTACCTGTTCTAATATTTCTTTCTTTTTTTAATTTTTCCTACATTTCTTGAAAGGGGAACAGACTGTTGATCAAAATCTATTAGTAGATTTTATCTCATATGGTTCTCGCGGTCATCTGTTTGATTGAATTTGGAAAGGAAAATGCTTATTTAAAGAGGTGCAGAGAGAAAATAGGAAAAAGGGATGTAACTAAATCCCCTAATTTAAGGTATTAATAATTGATTGTATATAATTTGCAAGTAATCCTTGTTTAGGGCGGGTAATATACAAAATTAGGACAATTTTAGTAAATAAATTTAAAATATTATATAGGAAGGAAAAAAAATCCCTTTTTGCTTTGGAAATATTAGTTATTGTGGTTTCTACGAATGATTTTCAAAATACCTAAATAGTTATTTTTTATATGTTAATTTTGAAAAACAAATCTGAAAGTATAAAATAACTATAAAGTTCTGGAAATAAACCTAGCTAAAAGTAAAATATTTAAGGTACCTGCAATCTAAAAATTTGTGAAGTAATTTATATGCAGTTGGTCGACTTCTTCACTTTTGTAACTTTAAAAACTAAACCGCTCCTTCAACAAATAATTCCATGTTAAAAAATTATATTAACATTTAAAATTTTATGTAATATTTAAAATTTTGAATCCAACTAATTAAATTTCACTCTAATTTATAGAATATGATTTAAGACTCAGTGTCTGCACTAAAAACTTTTCGATAGACGAGTCTAATCTATCTATCTATATTTCACACTATATATCATAAAAATATGAAATATTAACATAAAATGTTTATCAACTTTACCCTTCATAATCATTATAAGTGCCGTTTGTGTTGAATAAAAATCGTAATTATAATTAATAATTTATTTTTAGTGGAACTAATATTTAAGATTTTAAGAATTTTTATGAGGTAGAGTTTCTTTCTTTATTGAGTTAATTAAATATCGACATTGATCATTATTTTCATGATTTTACACTTTCTTCGTTTAACTTTAATAGATGTCTCAAACATAATTTATAAAATAATATTTATGTGACTTTTTAAAAACTTCCATACTTATTGAGATAAGGTACACGCGCAAAGCGCGTACTCTAAAACTAGTTTTATTATAAAAGCACGAATAGTGAACGCTAAATGTTGAACGACAAAAATAATCTCGAAATATTAATCGACTTTTATGTCCTTCACAACATAAACAATTTCTTCAATAAATAATTCCTTGATGGACAAAATTGTAATACTAAAAATTTACATGTAACCGATCAACTTCCAATTTTTAAGATATAATGTCCTACCTATTCTTAACGTTCTAAACGAATTCCACATTGACAAGGACTTTAAGCTTTCTTACCACTATATGAATGGTTTCCTTGCCCAATGAATTCTTCCATAATCGGCTTTATCAGCCATCGCCCCATGCACATGCGGGAAAATTTGTTATTATTTGCAATCTTAAATTTTTTAAATTATCGCTTGAAGATTGTTTCATCCTTAGACTTCCAAAATTTGGTCATGATTTTCGCTAGATGAAGATTGGAAGAAGAAGAGAGAAAAGTTATTCCATAATTGAACAAGTTAAGCGAATTTCTTGCACCATTCTAATTATTTATGCCAATTGTCTGTGAATTTCTTTTCCTTTACTTCCATCCAAGTTTTCTAAAGATTTTATATTTACTTCTAATAATCTCTGCCTTTATTCTTCATCTTTGTTTGTGTGTGTGATTTAATTGAGATTGTTGTCCAGTAGACTCCTTGATATGTGCTTTTGGTTTCAGGGTCTAATCTCTCAATGAAGGAAACAAAGTTGATTGGCTTTTGGTATTGTTAAAGAAATAAAGCACCTGATTACTTTGTCACAAGAGATTTGTGAGATTTGTTTTGGTCAACATATATATGTGAGATGATGAGATCTACTTCTTGGGTACAAAACTTGGTGAAAACTGCTAAGAATATAATGCTGCACAACGGCGTATACTGCATTAATGATTATTATAAATTCTTTGAGACGCTAATAGATGTTCTTATCACGTCCAAGCCAATCAATCAAAAGACACGACGAAGGAAAAGCTTGATATTACAGTGATGGTAATTAAGTCCTCTTCGTAGATTAACCAACACCGTCTAAATTAAGTGAAATTAACCAACACAGTGAAAAATCATTTTTATTTAGTAATAAAATCTTAAGAATCTTAATTGAATCTATATTAACGGATTTATGGAGTTTGTTTCCTTCTCAAATTGTAGACGATGGACTCTTCCTCAATGAGATCTCAAATTTGAGTGAAAAAGTTAAATTACTATAATGCCATTCCTTTTAATTTAAATATCCCATTTAGTTTTAAAAACTTAATGCATACAAAGAGAAGCAACGCTTCATAACCTTGTTTTGAAGAACACACGCCTGTTTAACTTGATAACTTGCTCCGGCCAAGAATTACTCTATGGGCATTATACAACGATATCTCACAAATCAATTTGTGTATTAAGGTTAATCTTAGTAGATCAGATGTTACGACCTCAATCTCCCTCCGTAGGATGTCATGATGGCACCTAGTCTCTAAAACTAGGCAAGTCTAACATACATGAAAAAATAACAGAAATAATAAAAGAACTTCAATCTAACCAACCAGCTATCATAAAATAATTTCTCAATATAACTGACAATAAATCCCAAAATCTGGTGAGGCTGAGTCATAAGCTCTACACGAGTATACTAAAATATCCCAAATACATCAATATCTATAACAGGAGTATGCATTAGAAACTAAGATAGAGGATGACTCCGAGACCTGCGAACGCCGGCAGGTATACGTTAAAGTCTCTTATCCAAGCTCAACTCACGGATGCCTAGCCTAGTATGAAGTACCTGGATCTGCACAAAAAGATGTGAAGAAGCATCGTATGAGTACACCATAACGGTACCCAGTAAGTATCAAGCCTAACCTCGGTAGAGTAATGACGAGGTTAGGTCAAGACACCTACTGGAATAAATAAAGAAGCTAAATATATATGGTAAAATATAATAATAGAAACAAGAAAATGAAACAATGAAGAAATATATCAAGATAAGCTACACCGAAGTTAAGGCAATAAAGGCATCAAGGGAGGAAAACACATAACAAGAACACCAAGGAACGATGCAAACAAAACACAAGTGATGAAAATGAAAGATAACAACACGAATCATGTCCAAGGTACCGCCTCGTATCTCATTTAACAATCACAATCATAATCTTTCTTTATATTACCGTAGGAGTATTACATTTAGTTTTAAAAATTATTTTTTCCGAAATAGCTACCCGCATTTTATCCCATCTTATCACACCGTGTGGCTTCAAGTAGTTTCCTTACTAGCAACACGCGTATCAAGCCCACCTTATCTCACCGCATGCATATTAACTCCTATTCTTATACCACCACATGCGTATCAATATCACAACATATCACAGATCGTACCTCAAGTGTCAAATACTACAACTTGCCAAAGAAGTCAACAATAATAATGTTTCCACAATGAATAGCCCATGGCTCAACCACAACATGTACAAAAGTCTCATTAATAGCAAACGAAAGTGAATAACTCAACAAGAATGGTATTTCAACAATTTACAACTTTGCCTCAATGTGATCACGGCTTTTATAACTTCAACACCAAAACTCAGCAATAAGATATTCCAAGAAATAAAAACTTCAAGTAAGGTAATTCAACAGTTATGTATTTAACAAGGAAATGAGAAAACAGTAACTTCAACTAAGCATGTAAGGCCATATAACATATAAGAGATGAGACAAGTATTAACAATGTCAAGTAAAGCATGTAAGAATAGAGTAACGATGATGAATATAGCATATTATAACCATTCAATTAAAGATATAAAAATAATTTACATAGCTTAAACCGGTCAATTACAATATTTAGCCTATGTACCCACTCGTCACCTTGAGTACATGACTTTCACGTACCATAATCAATACAAATAACACCAAGCCTACGGGGTAATTCCCCACACAAAGTTAGACAAGACACTTACTTCAAATAACGCTAACTCAATCCATTAATAAGCCTTTTCCGCGAATATTCAACTCTGGAGGGCTCGAATCTAGCCAAAATAACTTTACACCATAAATACAAACCATAGTAAACTCTTCTGAATGAAAAAGTTAAAATCGTTAAAGAAAAGCAAAAAGTCAACTAAAAAAGTCAACCCCAGACTCGCATCTCGGAACTTCACCAAACTTTCAAAATCTGAACTCTATTCAATAACGAGTCCAACCATGTTAAAATTACTCAATTTCGATCTCAAATAGCCCTTTAAATACTCAAAGTATAGTCTATGAAGTTTTCACAAATTTTTTCCATTATTCCAACTCTAAACACTAATTAAATGAGAAAAACAACGATGGATTTATGTATAATAGCCAAATTCGAGTTAGAATTATTTACCTTGATCAATTCCTTGAAAATCCCTCTCAAAATTTCCCAAAACCGAGCTCTCTAAGTCAAAAGACGAAGAATGAAATAAACCCTCGTTTCTATCCTTTTTTGTCTGCGGAATATAGGTCGCTTTTGCGACTCCACATCTGCGGAAAAATCATCGCATATATGGCTTCATTAAGGCTCAGCAAATTCTGCTTATGTGGTCCACCAAGCACATTTGCTCTTCCGCTTCTGCGGACATAAGGTACTTCTGCGCTTGACGCTTCTGCGAACAAAGACTGCATCGGCGGTCCTAAGTCAACAAGCAAGTCTAGGCTTCTGCGGAAGGAAAACCGCATCTGCGGTTGCACATCTACGCGACGATCTCTGCACCTGCGAACCTAGCTCACCCTGACCTATCTTGCTTCTGCAATGACTCCCCCACACCTACGTGTCTGCACCCGCGGCCACTACCACTGCAGGTGCGATGACACCAGACTTTATCTGCTTCAGCAATCCTCTAAGTCCAAAATTTATCCCGATTTCAGTTCGATCCACACCCGGGGCCCCTGGGACCCCGTTCGAATATACCAACAAGTTTCTAAATACATAACAAACCTACTTGAGGCCTAAAATCATATCAAACAATATCGATTCTACAAATCGCAACCTAATTCAAACCTATTGAAACCATGAACATCCAACTTCTAAAACTAATGCCGATTCATACCAAACCAACTCCGATTGACCTCAAATTTTGCACACAAGTCACAAATGACACAACGGACCTATTCTAATTTCCGAAATTGGAATGTGACCCCGATATCAATAAAGTCAATTCCTGGTCAAACTTCTCAACCTTTCAAACCTTCAACTTTCTAACTTTCGCCAATTCAAGCCAAAACGACCTACAGATCTTCAAATCAATATCCGAACATGCTCCTAATTCTAAAATCACCATACAAAGCTATCGAAACCATCAAAACTCCATTCCGAAGTCGTCTACACAAAAGTCAAACACTGATCAACTCTTTCAACTTAAGCTTCCAACTTTGGCACTAAGTGTCCCATTTCACTCCGAAACTCACCCGTAACCAAAACCATCCACCCTGGCAAGTTACATAACTACAATATAACATAGAGGAGGAAATAAATAGGTAAACGAGGCTAAAATACTCAAAACAACTGGCCGGGTCATTGCATCCTCCCCCTCTTAAAACAAACGTTCATCCTCGAATTAGTATAGAGACATTCCTGAAGTGATGAAAAGATGAGAATGACAGCTACGCATATCATGCTCGGTCTCCCAAGTTACCTCCTCAACTGGTTTACCTCTCTACTTAACCTTTACTGAAGCAATGCTCTTTGACCTCAACTTTCGGACCTGCCTGTCCAAGATGGCCACCGGCTCCACAACATAAGACAAATCCTTGTCAAATTGGACTGAGCTGAAATCTAACAAATGGGACGGATCACCGTAATACTTCCGGAGCATAGAAACATGGAAAACCGGATGAACTACAGATAGACTAGGTGGAAATTCAAGCTTGTAGGCCACCACACCAATCATCTAAAGAATCTCAAAAGGTCTGATATACCTAGGGCTTAACTTTCCCTTCTTCCCGAACCTCATCACACCCTTTATGGGTGAAACCCAGAGCAAGACTCGCTCTCCAACCATGAATGCAATATCACGAACCTTCCGATCCGCATAACTCTTCTGTCATATTGGGCTATACGAAGCCGATCCTGGATCAACTTGACCTTCTCCAAGGCATCTCGAACCAAATCTGTGCCTAATAGCTTAGCCTCTCCCGGCTCAAACCAACCAACTGGGGAACGACACCATATCCCATATAGGGCCTCAAAAGGAGCCATATGAATTCTCGATTTGTAGTTGTTGTTGTAGGCAAACTCCGCAAGCGGTAAGAACTGATCCCAAGAACCCCCGAACTCCATAACACAGGAACAAAGCATATCCTCCAATATTTGAGTGGTGCGCTCGGACTGCCCGTACGTCTGGGGTTGGAATGCTGCACTTAACTCATCTCGTATGCCTAACTCACATTGTATGGCTCTCCAAAAGTGCGATGTAAACTGCGTGCCCCAGTCGGAGATGATGGATACCAGCACGCCATGAAGTCGGATAATCTCGCGAATATAGATCTTACCAACTGCTCTAAAGAATAGGTAGTCATTACCGGAATGAAATGAGCCGACTTGGTCAACCTATCTACAATCACCCATACTATGTCAAATTTCTTCTGAGTCCGTGAGAGCCCAACAACGAAATCCATTGTGACACACTCCCATTTCCACTCAGGAATCTCAAGTCTCTGAAGCAAACTGTCAGGCCTCTGATGCTCATACTTCACCTGCTGACAATTTACGCACCGAGCTACATACTCCACTATGTCTTTCTTCATCCTCCTCCATCAAAAGTGCTGCCTAAAATTATGATACATCTTAGCAGCACCCGGATGAATGGAGTACCGCGAACTGTGGGCCTCCTGAAGAATCAACTCACATAACCCATCCATATTGGGCACACATAATCGGCCCTGCATCTGCAACACACCGACATCTCTAATAGAAACCTCCTTGGCATCGCCGTGCCGTACCGTGTCCTTAAGGACAAGAAAATGGGGGTCATCATACTGACGCTCTGTGATGCAATCATATAGAGAAGACTGAGAAACCACGCAAGCAAGAACTCGAGTGGGCTCTGAAATATCCAATATAACAAACTGGTTGGCCAAGGCCTGAACATCCAATGCTAATGGCCTCTGTCAGGACCCAACTGGAGGGTCATGACTAGCACCCGGGCCATACTTGCCGAGCACCAACGTACATTTTATCTAACCTTCCTTATTATCTTTAAGGGCCGACAAGACCAATATAAATGAAAGACATGGATCATGAACATCCAACAATGAAAGATAATGTCATGAACATACGTAACATGGGACGACAAGACTGTCAAGAAACTATATATAAGGTACGAGCTACCATGGTGCCATGAAAGACTATACAACAAAAATCAGCCGACAAGGCATTCCAAACCATACATGAGTCGACACCTGTCTATGAGCCTCTAAAAGAACATAAGTGCTACAACATTGCCGGAACAGGGCCCCGACATACCCATAATGTCTATAACAAAAATGCATACCAAGACCACGGCAAGTCCGGAGAAAGGATCTTGCCAATAACGCTGAACCGGATAGCCTACTGTGATGGGGGAGCTGCGTCTACCCGTCTATCAGGACCTGCAGCACGACATGCAGCGTCCACAAATAAAAAGGACGTCAGTACGAATAAAGTACTGAGTATGTAAGGCAGAATAGCATAAGTAAGAACAATAATATAAACAGTGATAGGGAATATACAACCTGTGATATCTGGGTACCTCTGAGGGCTACTGACATGAAATACATGATACATACATATATATATACATAAATGTTTAAAACATATGCCTTTGTGGGCATCATCATCATCATATCGTACCCGGCCATAATAGGCTCGGTAAAACGTACCCGGCCATCATAGGGCTCGGTAGAATCGTACCCGGCCACGTGGAGCTCGGTAAAACCCAACTGATCAGTGGTTGCACAATAGGTGCCATACCCGGCCAACTATAGCGCGGCTCGGTAGAGTAAAATAGATACATATATATGATGCATGCTGGACTCATTGGAATCACATTTTGAACCTTTCGGAGTGACGTAAGGTCGGTATCCTTCGTACACGTTATTAGGATTAACTCTTCATCAAGAAACTTATAAGAATCAGGAACTACCAACAACATTGATAATATAAGAATAAGAGAAGTAACATCAATACCAATCGTTTCATAAGAAGGGCAGCAATGTAAGTACTGCTAGCTTCTAAGAGTAGAGTATCTTTGGGAGCTCGTTCATTACATTATGTACAATCGGAGTCGTGCAAAAGAATGAAGGGGATAGCCTCACATACCTTGTATATACTGCCCAACCTCAAGCTATGCAAATGTCACGACTCCTTAGTCTACAATAAAAGAAATGACACTATCATTATCGTTTAAGCGTCGTAACTATTATGTATCGACCGCAACCTATTTTACGATGAAACGGACAGCACCTCCCCTATTTATATGACTTCACACAAGTCAATAAAATCACCAAACAGCCCAAACAACATCATTAATAATCATATTGAGCCTCCAAAACAGTCCACCAACTAACAACATTACTACCAAGCCTTTCGATATATATTTCACAAGTTCTAGCATCAACGACTTAGCCACAACTTGGATAATCTTAAATATATATAGAGTAAGAGGTTCATTACCTTTAAACAGAAAGAACAACTCCAATTTGACCTTAATTTTCCTCGAAATATCCCTTCAATTCTGCCACAAGAACAAGGAAGCGAAACTAGCAATTAATTCGGGTTTTTCGGCACTAGAATTACTTTAGAAGACTTGAAATCACCTAGGGTTGATATTAAAAACTTGAAGGTGTATTTACAGAACATAAAGCACTTAAAACAACCTCCCACACGAGCTGGAACAACACAAAAATCAGCAACAACAAGAAAAACAAGAAACTTACTAGCACCACGGGATTCCCGACATTTGATTTGTGTTGTTTGCCCTTTGTTTGGGTCTTGGATCATGAGAGAACCTTGAGATAATGTTTTTAGGGTTATAAGGTCTGAATATACTGAAAAATAATGACTTAAAACGGGGTTGAGTTATCTTATATATGTCCAAATGTCTTAAACCGCCTTTGTGGGCCCCATAGAGAGCAGATTGGCGCACTCTCGCGGAAACGCGAATATCTCTCTATTCCGAGATCGTATCGACGAACGGTTTAATGCGTTGGAAACTAGACTCATAGATCTTCAATTTGATAGGTAGATCACTCCATAATTCCAAGCACATTGGGAGTAAAATGCAGTAACATTTGACCTAAAGTTTAAGTAAAATTATAAACCTAAGTTGCGACAACTTTTATCGACTTTTATTTCATAACTCGCTTGACTTCAAGACTTATGATGCGGATATTATATGATTCAAATACATTAAAACAAGACCTCTTGGGACAGTTAATCACCTCTAGTGTTATCCGAAAATACGGGTTACAACATCCTTGATTAGCTTAACTTCAAATACTTGTTAATCACTCTTATACACCCTTGTATCGTTTAAGACCAATAGGATTAACTTATTATCATCTCAAAGATAATCTCTTCTTGGATTTACGTCGACTACATTACGGCGTGATCAATGATATGCGAATTTGGGTTGTAACAGCCTCTCTGTTGACGGTAGATATGCTAAACTTCTTAAGGTCTCCCCCTTTAGACTCAAGGCATCGGCCACCACATTGGCCTTCCCGAGATGATATAGAATGGTGATATCATAGTCTTTAAGCAACTCTAACCATCTCCGCTGCCGCAAGTTAAGATCTTTCTGTTTGAACAGATGTTGTAAACTCTAGTGGTTGGTATAGACCTCACAAGGGACACCGTACAAATAGTGCCGCCAAATATTCAAGGCATGAACAATAGCTGCTAATTACAAGTCGTGGACCGGATAATTCTTCTCGTGAGTCTTCAGCTGCCGAGATGCATTGGCAATCACCCTACTGTCTTGCATCAACACCACGCCAAGGCCAACACGTGACACGTCATAGTACACAGTGTAAGACCCGAACCCGCAGACAACACCAATACTGAGGTTGTAGTCAAAGCTGTCTTGAGATTTTGAAAGCTCTCCTCATACTCCTCGGACCACCTGAAAGGGGCACCCTTCTGGGTCCATATGGTCATAGGAGCAATAATAGATGAGAAACCCTCTACGAAACGATGATAATACCCAACCAAACCAAGAAAACTCCGGATCTCAGTAGCTGAAGACGGTCTGGGCCAACTCTGCACTGCTTCAATCTTCTTCAAATCTACCTTGATCCCCTCACTCGACACCACATGCTCCAAAAAATACCACCAAATCAAGCCAAAATTCACACTTCGAGAATTTTGCATACAATTTCTTTTCTCTCAAGGTCTGTAGTACAATCCTCAAATGTTGCTCATGATCCTCCCGGCTACTGGAATAGACCATGATGTCGTCAATAAACACAATGAAACCCTTATCAAGCAACTGTTGCAACTGCTCATTTAAATCCTTCAACTCTACTAGGGCCATATGATATGGTGGAATAGAAATGGTCTGAGTGCTCAGCAACAAGTCAATACCAAAATCGTTATCACTATTGGGCGGCATGCCCGAAAGATCTACCGAAAATATATCTGGATAGCCTCTCACTACCGGAACTGACTCAACCGTAGGAGTATCAACACTAACATCTCTCACAAAGGATAGATATGCGTCAAACCCCTTCTCAACCATCCGATATGCCTTAGGAAGGACACAACCCTGCTAGAAACATAATTCAAAGTACCCCTCCACTCCAATTGCGGTAAACCTAGCATAGCCAATGTCACCGTCTTGGCGTGACAATCAAGAATAGCATGATAGGGTGATTACTAGTCCATGCCCAAAATAACATCAAAGTCTACCATGCTAAGTAACAATAGATCAACTCTGGTCTCAAAACCACCAATAATAACTAGACACGACCGATACACACATTCAATAATAATAGAATCTCCCACAGGCGTGGACACATAAATAAAAAAATTCAAAGAATCACGAGATATACCCAAATACGGAGCAAAGTAAGATGATACATATAGGTAAGTGGATCCTGGACCAAATAAGATTTATGCATCTCTATGACAAACTGAAACAATACGTGTGATAACTGGGTCTGATGCAACCGCCTCCGTCCTACCCAGAAAAGCATAACATCTAGCCTAGCCTCCCCCTCTTGGGGACCCCTACCTGCCTGACTTCCACCCCTAGGTGGATGTGCAGGTGGAGCTGCAACTGGAGCAGTAACCATGACCTAAGAAGTGTAGGGACCCTGTGGAATACATAGATCCTGAGTAGTCGGTGAAGGTGCACCTATCCCGAGTCTGGGGCATTCCTTCATCATATGATAAGTATCACCACACTCGAAACAAGCTTTCGGAGGGCGTGGCTATTAAAACTGGCCCGGGCTTAGTCGGCTGGACTGACCGCTGAAAGCACCCCGTGCAGGAGGTGCACTAGACAGTGGTGGTGCATAATGGGCAACCTGAGACCTGGGAGTAGCCAGAGTACGACTGGAAGCTGGAAGTGCTGAATGAACTGGACGGCTCACATAGCCTCTACCATGACGGGCTGCAACTAGGGAACATACACCAATATATTGGCCAGAATCTCGAGGCCTCTTGGCCTCCCCATCCCCTCTCTCCCGGCCCCACATACCCTCAACTTTCCCTATGTTCTCTACCACCTGCTGGCATGAGGTATCTGTATCCAACTCTCGAGCCATGTTGAATCTAATCCCATAGTTGATCCCCTCGATAAATTGACATACTCGCTCTCTAACTGTGGAAACCAAGGTAGGTGCATGTTTGGACAACTCACTAAATCTGACAACATACTCTGACACGGTCATAGTACCCTGGCGCAGCTACTCAAACTCCGTGCTCCACGCATCTCAAAGGCTCTGGGGAACAAACTCTCTCAAAAACATCTCTAAAAACAAAGCCCATGTAAGTGAAGCTGCACCGGCTTGGCTACCCTCCTCATAAGCCTGCCTCCACTGGTACGCTGGTCCCAATAGATGGAATGTAGTAAAAGCAAACCCACTCGTCTCCACAATACCCTTGGTGTGGAGAAAACAATGACACTTCTCTAGAAACCCTGTGCATCCTCTATAGCTAGGCCACTGAAAGTAAGAGGGTAGTACTTCTTGTACCTTTCAAATCGAAGTTGCTCCGCCTCAGATGTTGCTGCCCTAACCTCAGGCTGAACTGGAACAACCAGATGCACTGGTATAACCTCTGGGACCCGGTCAACATAGACCCGCTACACTAGGGTACGGGTCGCGGGAGTCTAAGCTCCTCCCTCAGCCTGAGATGTGGCTGGTGCAAGTGGATTCAACCCCGTATGAGCTAGAGTACCAGACATGCTCAAGAACTGTCCGAGGGTATCTTGAACTGCAGGGGTAGCAATAGGCGCCTCAGGTGCCGGCCCCCAATTGGAGCTACTAGTGGCTCCTCTGTCGCAGCTCGGGCAAGTGCTCTGGCTGCGGTACGTGCCCCTCCTCAGCCTTTGCCCCGGCCCCGGATTCTCGCAGATCTAGCATGGGGCACGAGTGTCGGATCGTCGGATCCAGCGGTGCATGTCCTTACCATCTGTGAGAGAATAGAAAGACAGATTCAGAATTTTAAAGTAAACAAATTCGCATGATAAGAAATCAAAGAAGTGAAGTTCCTAACAGTTCCATAGCCTCTCGAAGATAAGTACAGACATCTCCGAACCGATCCACGAGACTCTACTAAATCTGCTTATGACTTGTAACACCTATGAACCTAGAGCTCTGATACCAACTTGTCACGATCCCAAACTCCCTCCGTAGGATGTCATGATAGCACCTAGTATTTAAGACTAGGTAAGCCTTATATACGTGAAGAAATAACAGAAATAATAAAAGAACTTTAATCTAACCTACCGACTATCAGAAAATAATTCCTCAACAGAACTTACAATAACTCCCAAAATGTGGTAAGACCGAGTCATAAGCTCTACACGAGTATACTGAAACATCCCTAATACATCAATATCTATAATAGGAGTATGCAATAGAAACTAAGATAGAGGGTGACTCTGAGGCCTGCGAACGCCGGCATGTATACATTGAAGTCTCCAATACAAGCTCAACTCAGGTTAAGACACCTACTGGAATAAATAAAGAAGCTAAACATGTATGGTACAACATAACAATGAAGAAATACATCAAGATAAGCTACACTAAATGTTAAGGCAATAAAGGCATCAAGGGAGAAAACACATAACAAGAACATCAAGGAAACGATGCAAACAAAACACAAGTGATGAAAATGAAAGATAATGACAAGAATCATGTCCGAGGTACTGCCTCGTATCTCAATTCACAATCACAACCACAATCTTTCCTTATATTACCGCGAGAGCTGTACATTTAGATTTCAAAATTATTTTTCCCGAAATAGCTACTCGCATTTTTTCCCACCTTATCACACTGTGTGGCTTCAAGTAGTTACCCTCCTAGCAATACCCGTATCAAGACCACCTTATCTCACCGTATGCGTATTAGCCCCTATCCTTATACCACCGTATGCACATCAATATCACAACTTATCCCAGATCGCACCTCAAGTACCCAATACCACAACTTTTCAAAGAAGTCAACAATAATAATGTTTTCACAATGAATAGCCAATAGCTCAACCACAACATGTAAAAACGTCTCAACAATAGCAACCGAAAGTGAATAACTCAACAAGAATGATATTTCAATAATTTACAACTTTGCCTCAATGTGATCACGGCTTTTATAACTTCAACACCAAAACCCAACAATAAGATATTGCAAGAAATAACGACTTTAAGTAAGGTAATTCAACAGTTAAATATTTAACAAGAAAATGAGAAAATAGTAACTTCAACTAAGCATGTAAGGGCATATAAAAAGTAAGAGATGAGACAAGTATTAACAATGTCAAGTAAAACATGTAAGGATATAGTAACGATGATGAATATAGCATGTTATGACCATTCAATTAAAGGCATAAAAAGAATCTATATAGCTCAAACCGGTCAATTACCATATTTAGCCCATGTACCCCCTCGTCAACTTTCGTACAAGGCTTTCACGTACAACAATTAATACAAATAATACCAATTCTAAGGGGTAATTCCCCCATACAAAGTTAGGCATGACACTTACCTCAAATCACGCTAACTCAATCTACTAGTAAGTCTTTTTCGCGAATATCCAACTCCGAACGGCTCAGATCTAGCCAAAATAAATTTATACCATAAATACAAACCATAGGAAAGTATTCTGGATAATAAAGTTTAAATCTTTAAAGAAAATCAAAAAGTCAACTCAAAAGGCCAACCCGCGCTCGCGTCTCGGAACCCGACCAAACTTACAAAATCCGAATACCTATTCAATAATGAGTCCAACCGTACTAAAATTAGTCAATTATGATCTCAAATCGACCTTCAAATCCTCAAAATATAGTTTATGAAGTTTTCACAAATTTTCTCATTGTTTCCAACTCAAAATACTAATTAAATAATAAAAACAACGATGGACACATGTACAATAGCCAAATCCGAGTTACAATCACTTACCAAGGTCAATTCCTTGAAAATCCCTCTAAAAATCGCCCAAATTCGAGCTCTCTAATTAAAAAGATGAAGAATGAAATAAAATCCTTATTTCTATACTTTTATGCCCAGCGATTTCCGCTTCTGTGGAATATAGGTCGCTTCTGCGACTACGCATCTCCAGAAAAACCATCGCAAATGCGGCTTCATTAAGGCTCAGCATTTGGACATAAGGCACTTTTGCGCGTTTGCTTCTGCGAACAATGACCGCACCTGCGGTCCCAAGTCAACAGGCAAGTCTCCGCTTCTGCGGAAGGAAAACCACATCTGCGATTGCGCACCTGCGCGAGGATCTCCGTACCTGCGGACTTAGCTCACCCAGCCCCATCTCGCATCTGCGATGACTCCACCACACTCCCACCGCATGTGCGATGACACCAGACTTCAGCTGCTTTAGCAATCCTCTAAGTCCAAAATTGATGCCGATTTCAATTCGATTCACACTCGGGCCCCCCTGGACCCCGTCTGAATATACCAAAAAGTTCCAAAACACATAACAAATCTACTCGAGGCCTAAAATCACATTAAACAACATCGATTCTATAAATCGCAACCCAATTCAAACCTATTGAAACCATGAACATCCAACTTCCAAAACTAACGTCGATTCATACCAAACCAACTCCGATTGACCTCAAATTTTTGCACACAAGTCATAAATGACATAACAGACCTATTCTTGTTTCTGAAATCGGAATCCGACCTCGATATAAATAAAGTCAACTCCAGGTCGACCTTCTCAACCTTCCAACCCTTCAACTTTCTAACTTTCGCCAATTCAAGCCAAAACGACATGTGGACTTCCAAATCAATATCCGTACATGCTCCTATGTTCAAAATTACCATACGAAACTATCGAAACTGTCAAAACTCCATTCCGGAGTCATCTATACAAAAGTTAAACTCTGGTCAATTCTTTCAACTTAAGCTTCCAACTTTGAGACTAAGTATCCCATTTCATTTCGAAACTCACCCGCAACCAAAACCAACCTCCCCGACAAGTTACATAACCACTATATAATATAGAGGAGACAATAAATAGGGAAATAGGGCTAAAATAATCAAAATGACTAGCCGAGTCGTTACAACAGACAGTACTATATGTATCTTCTATGAGCTCTTACCAGATATTCATGGTTCATTCTTTTCGCATCTGAAATCTGATAATTTATTTTATTCTTTTCCAATCCTTTTCCGTTTGCTGTTTGGATTTAACATGGAAAAAGAAGAAGGATTGGGGGGGTTGGAGGTAGAGATTTGTTGATCTTTTTAGATGGAAAGTGTAAGTGGGGAAGTACTGTGTTTAGAAAATGAAATAAAGTATTAAGACACAATAGAATAATGAATCTTGAACTGAATACAAAGTTTTATGGCTTTAGTGTACTAAGAATGAGTCTATAATCCTTTATATGTATTTCACTTGAATTTCTTTTTAGTTTAATTGGTCTATTATATATGTTAAACATAATTCAGTAATAACTATTTTGTCTCCACTACTTGTGCTTGTTAAAAATCTTTAGAATCTTGAGAATCACCCTACGAAGGTATCCTCATTTAGAGGTTATTTGATGTGAAACTTGTTATAGATATTTTCTTAAGACTAGAGAACTGAAACCTTAGTGAATGCAAGGAATGTTTTGAGGGTTTCATAGTGTATTGATAATCTTATTTCCTGAAAAGAACAACATCTAATTTGACTTTTGATGACCCAGTCTTTGATAACTTTTATTTTGTGTTACTGACATTGACTTATGATAGAGGTGTATTAGGAAATTTAATTTATGCTGGTGTCAACAAAATTCAGTAATAAGCAGTACAATGTAGTGGTATAGTCATTTTATAATGAAGAACTTCATTATGAAATATGTACTCCATTTTGGCTAAGTTATTGATGTTCAATTTCTTTGAACTATTTGCCATTTCCTCTTGATGCTTTATTTTGTGTTTTTCAGTTTAATGAATTTTTTTGGTTGTTGTATGTAGGATCAATCTTCTTATAATATGTAATATCACGTTACTAAATATTTAGTTATTAAATATCACGATTCAAAATCCCCAACGGTTGTGATGGCGCCTAACCTGCTTGCTAGGTAAGCCAATACTCAATATCAAGTTAATCACTAAGCCAATCACTAAGCCATTAACAACATTACGATATGAATAACAATGCGGAATAAACCTCAAATTATATCAGTATTGTATAAATTAAAGACATGGTCTAAGCACAATTACAATTGTCTCGCAAATTATTCCAAGACCTGGTGTCACAATATCACGAGCATCTAATAAGAGTAAATAATTTCTACTAGTTAACAACATATGTCCAGAAAGAAAGTACATATACAAAAATAGATAAGTAGGGGAGCTCAACACACAATCTCCAATAAATACACCTACTGGTAGGGGCGGACGTACTTTAGGGGCAGGGGTGTCGCGGGAACTCATTGTCCTCGGCAAAGTCACTGTAAATATTTTTTGTGTATATAGGTATATACATGGAGGACCTCTTAAATATTTTACTGGTGCCCCAGACGCACAAAAGACCGCACGATAAAGTTGGTTGAGTGTACTGCTGAAGCCTCCTACTTGCGCTTGTTTTCTTGGGATCGAATTTCAACTCCTGCTTTTTAGGTTTTCTTTTTTACTTTACTTATTTCAATGATTGTTATACTTAGGGTATGTTTGGTACGAAGAAAAATGTTATTCATGGAAAATGAGTAGTTTTATCACTTATTTTTTCTTTGTTTGGTTGGTCAGTGAATAACTTTTTTCGAAAAATATTTTCTAGTGTTTGGTTAGAGAGTATAAATATTTTTTAGGAAATTTTTTTTTTGTGCTACTCCCCTCCCCCCCTTCCAAATACCCAACATTTTCAGGACTTTATTTTCTTCAAAAATTTAATTATTCTTCTAATAATTCATACAAACCCAAAGGAACTAATGTGTCGATTTACTTTTTTACGCAAAAACAATGTTAAAATTTGTGCTCCATAATTAAAAAGAAAATACTTTTTTTTTGGTTGAAAAAGAAAGTACTCTTTCTACAACATGAAAATAAAGTACTCATTTTATTGCAATGAATGAAAATACTTTTTCTACATCATGAAAATAAAGTTCTCATTTTATTGAAATGAAAGAAAATATTTTTTCTACATCATAAAAAGAAAATACTCTTTTTGTTGAAATGAAAGAAAATATTTTTTACTACATTATTTTATTGAAATAAAATAAAATTATTTTTCTATATCATGAAAAGAGAGTACTTTTTTTTATTAAAATTAAAAAAATACCCTTTTTATATCATAAAAAGAAAATAATCACTTGTTGAAATGAAAAAAAAGGTACTCTATCTTTAACATGAAAAGAAAGTACTATTAATAATATTTCTATTTAGGGTGGGGTGAGGAAAATATTTTTCAAAATATTTAATCCAACCAAACATGAAACAAACAATGGGGGTGGGGTGGATTGGTGGGGATGTGGAATAGGTTGGGGAAGGTTGAAAAAGAGTTTTGAAAAATATTTTCCCTTCTCTTGATAGGGAAAATATTTTCCTCTAATTGAACGAAAATGAGTTCATGAGGAAAATATTTTTCAAAATATTTAAGCCAACATGGGAAAATTGAAAAGTATTTTTCAAAAAATGGTTTCCTTCATACCAAACACACCCTTAGTAGTCAACTGATTTATTTGTTTTATTTTATTTTTAAAATTCAATTATCATTTAATACTTAATCATAATAATCAACTTAATTAATGTTATTCTTTCAAGTCCCTCCAACAAAATCAAAATCTCCAAACCGTAGCTCATAATTCTGCGAATAGAAAATTACAAACCTTTCTCCATCACTTCGATAAAGTAGCAGTATCTATTGATTTCGGCGTATGTGACTGAGAATTTATACTTTGTTGATAAGTTATCATAATTGATAAGTTTTTAAAGAGTTGCATGCCCAAATTTATCGCTAGTAATTAGCATATCTAAAGACAGTGTGCTCCCATCGTACTCACATTCTGGTTCCGCTTTTGGCTACTCTGCTGTATGGTACCACTAGTACCTGCCGCATAAACTGCACAAAAGTATATAGAAATATTGTATGAGTATAAAACTACGAAATTTAGTAATAATCAAGTTAAACCTCAAAAATGTAGTTGCGAGGGATCAACGCTGACACTTACTAACAGTTTAATAAGCAAGTAAGAGCATAAATATAACAAGAGATAAGGCATGATATCATCAGATAGGCATAACAGCAAAGGCATACTAAGATGTGGAATGTAGACATGCTTTTTTAGACGAGAAATAGAGAACAATATTAGTTATCTCAATTCTTTTCATAATCATGATATGAGTCAGTCATTGTTCATACATACATAAGTGTCACTGCATGAGTCTAGGCTACCAATGCATGCTCATGATCCAATACCAATACCTCACTGCACAAATCATCAATCATATACAAGTAACAATCACTGCATGAGTCTAAGCTACCAGTGCATGCTTATGATCCAATCTTAATATCTCTCAGCACAAAATCATATTCCGATGCTGGCCAAGTGTCAAAACCAAACACCAATCTGGATGCTAGCACTCGTAGTTCCCATGGTAACATAGGTAAACTTAACTTTGGAGGAATAACTCCAATTCAAGCATTATTGCAGCGTCCAACCCGATCCATTAATAACATCGTTGCGGCGTGCAACCCGATCCAATCACAATACCATCAATAATTGATGTTTGGCTATAATTCTGTATTTTTAGTACATTACTTGACTTACATTTCTGCATACCTTGATTCTACCACCACTCCTAGTATATTAGTTTTTCTCTACTTGTGTACCTTTTAGTTTCAAACTGTATTCTCGATATTCGTAGCCTCTATTTAGTGTGTCGTAAATTATAGTGGCTGCACGGAACGACGATAGTGTAAGGTCATTTCCTCGAGAGGGGGTTCCTAAGGGGTTGGGGTAGGGACAGAGGGGGGGGGGGTAAGTGTGTCTTCAGGATGAGAATTTAATCTTGGAACATAGGGACTTTGAAGGGGAAGTCTATAGAGTTAGCGAAGATTCTCCACAAGAGGAAGATCAATATAACTTGTCTCCAGGAGACTAGGTGGGTGGGAGATCAGGCATGGAATGTGGACGGGTTTAAACTTTTGTCACGACCCAAAATCCCTCATTAGGTGTCGTGATGGCACATGGTCCCTAGGACTAGGTAAGCTGTCATTCCCCGACCTCGGAAGCGCGACCGACGCTAAACCGAGATATCCCGGGCGAGCAAGCCTGCTAGATGCCTTCTACCCAATCTTACCCATTAACAATATAAGAATCAATACAAGTGATAGACATGAGAAAAAAAATCAAGTATTCCTCGTTCTTTTTCCAGTACTCAAAGGATATTCATTTATGATTCCTAAAATACTACAAGTTTATAGATGTAATGAAAAATATATTTTCCAAATACCAACATTTCTAGTTCAATTCCCAACATCGAATACCACCCACAAACTGTTTCCCAAATACCAACATTTCTAGTTCAATTTCCAACATCGAATACCACCCACAAACTATCTACGGAGCCTCTATGTACAACAGAAGTGAAGAATGGATGTGTCGGATACAAGGCCCCGGCTATACCCCAAAACATAAAGTACAACGTCAAATGACATGAAGCTCGGAACAGAGTAGGGCTCACTAAAATCTACTGAATAGAGAGTAACTACTAACGAGGATCAAAACTGTCTGCTGATGAATCCACCTGAATCCATTGAAGATGCAGCACCCTGGTAAAAGGGACGTTAGTACATATGGAATAGTACTAGTATGTAAATCTAAATGTCCTCTTTCAAAATAGAATTCCAATATAAGAAAGAGAAAACCATAGAAATAGCAAGTCACAATTAGCAATATCCAAATGCCCAGTTAAAACATAACAACTTTCAAAATACGAAAACAATATATATATTTTTGTTTGGGAGATCATTAGCACTGATATACTACCGTGGTTTTAGCACGGAGTCCGATCGCGCCTGATCAACTAGGCCATCTCCCCATGAACAATGTGGTTTGACATGTGGTGCGAAAGAAAGGTGTTAGCAAGAGTAGTACCATCGTGTGCGTAACATGGCATCCGATCTCTACCCGATCAGCTAGGCCGCCTTCCCACATATGCCGTGTGGGTTGACTTTCCAATTCACAGCTAATATCAACCTCATCCCAATGAAGTGGAATAACTACAATCATATCAATATGTCAATCTCATCCCAAAAAAGGGGAATAATCACAATCCACCCCTACACCGGCACGTGTAGTTTTGGGTATGAGCCTTATGACCCACCCTTCCTCAGTTTGCTAATGATACTCCTAAAAATATTTTTGGTTTGCGCACAAGGAAAACAAAAGCACAAATATATTTTTATATTCACCTCATTACCTTTCACACTATATATAGCCTCGTTAGTAACTTCAACCATTCACAACATCATTATAATGTCATTGGCTCTCTTGGCAATACTTATGATTCCTCATCCCAAGGCACAGTGGCCGTATCTTATATTCTACACTTTCATTTCTTTACTTTTAAGGATCGTCAACATAAACATCAACATATAGAATATTCCGGAAATAACAACTTTAAGTTCATTAGTAATGAAGACTTTAAACACAATGGATTTCTTTCCAAGAAATGGAGTAAAGGATTGGCAATCGAAGCACAAGTTAAAATCATAAATGAGTAATACATCATTTATTTTTGAAATACTTTTCCCCCAATAAGGACAATGCACAATTTTAACTCATGAATATGTAAGAGCTTAACACCCATTGGCAATACTTACAAAGTATAATATTAGTTAAAACAATCACATTTGGGCATAACTTGGGTACAAAATCTTTTAGGCAAATCTATTTTCGAGGTCAGTTTGGGGCAGTTAAATCAAGGCCTATGTCATAACCTTTCTCACATCATTTCATAATCTCGGTACCATTGACCACAAGTATAATTTTCATTCTTGGCACGTTGGCCACACTTTATATCTCCAACCCAATTCTTTCACATTCAAGCATCCTTATAGATTATCAATAACAAGATATTTCTACTCAACACTTTAAATAAACATTTGAGAAACTAACCAAATTAAGGGTCTTAGGCACATGTTATTTCTTAGACAATTCAACATGCTAGTTTTCATTAAAATCACATTCTCAAATCATAACATATTAACACACAACCCATGCTTAAACACCTTCTCAAATAGTAACTCAACATAACAAGAATGTTTGGAATACAAATTGAACGCATATATCTTGTGACACAAGGCTTGTTCGGAATAATCAATTTATAATAAGCAACACGGGACTTACAAGGCCATTGTGGGGTTCAATTCTAAAAGGGGAGTTTAGCCAATATACCTCGCTTTGAGGTTTACTTAAATCACTACAATATTCCAGAAATCCTAGAAACATCAATCTATTTAGAGACATAATAAAATTGAACAATAATTAGGAAGATATTCATGTGTTCAACTCATTTAAGCATTTCATCAAACACTAGGTGGGCACATTCGACTATAGGGTCCTATGGTGATGTTCCTTCACCCCACAAGTAATCCCCACTTTAATAGGTCACCAATATATACTCCACAACCTCCCTACCCCTTCATTGGAACATGCATGCATCATTAACAAACTCTTCTTCTCAAAACCATTTTTCCCATTACCTATTCCTAGCCCAAATTTCGAAATTGAAGGCTAAGGCTAGAAACTTACCTCTTTAGTAGATAATTTTGCTACCTTTCTTATTGAATTCTCCAATGTTTGCAAGGAATTGAAGTGGCAGGTGTTGGAGCTCCTCCTTCTCTCTCTAGTTCCTCCCCTCCCTCTTAAAATATCAGAATTCCCCTTCAAAAATGATCCATTAAGTCTATTTATCGAAATAGGGTCGGGTTATAAAATAGGAAAATGGATCCTCCAAACTTAGGTTTGCGGTCGCAGAATGGACCGTATAATGGACATGCGATCCGAAAAATGGACCACAAAACTGATGCCCAAAAACTGGGATGGTCTGGATAACTCTGCGATAGGTCTGCGGTCCACAGACCACTTATGCGGCCGCAGAATGGCATAAGTATATATATAACATCCCAAAATCGGTAGTACAAGTCATAATCCTTTCTAAGAATAACTAAGAATATCAAATACATCATTGTTTGGAATAGAAATAAACAGTAAAAAGTAAAACTTCAGAAGGTGATTCCGAGGCCTGCGAACGCGATGGCAGGTATACCTTGAAGTCTTCACCGCAATACTCGATCATCTATCTTATGACCATCATGCCCCAAGGTACCTAGATCTGCACAAAAATGTGCAGCAAGCATAGCATGAGTACACCACTTCGGTACCCAGTAAGTATCAAGACTAACCTCGGTAGAGTAGTGACGAGGAACAATCAAGACACCTACTAGACATAATAATCTGTACATGTATGAATATAAAAATAATAGGGAACGATATAAATATAAAGCTAAACAAGTGGAACTAGAAGCAACAATTAGCAACAAGGAGTAAACATGTAATAATGCCGTAAAGTACGCAGCATACAGTTAAAGTCTATTGAAACCAAGTAAGGAAAAACAAGTAACAACCCAATAATCTACCGCTCTCACACAAGGTTTATACAAGAATTACCCCGAGGTACCACACCTCATAATCACAAATCACGATTACCAAATCATGATCCTTAATCACTTGGAATCTCGTCCCCACATTACCAATCAAAATCGCACGGACAACTCACGTGTTGCACAGACAACTCACATGCCAATATTATTATGTAACGACCCGACCGGTCGTTTTGAGCATTTACACTTTGCTTGGTTGTTTGAGTGCATGAGTAGCTCTATATAATATATTATGACTTATGTGAATCATCATTTTTGGTTTCAGGTCATTCGGAATCGAATGTGGAAGAATGAATTTCATGGTTGAAGCTTTAAATTAGGAGAGTTGACCAAGTTTGACTTTTTAGCATTTGACCTCAGATTGGAATTTTGATGGTTCTGTTAGCTTTGTTGGGTTATTTTGGACTTAGGAGCACGTGCAGATTGTGATTTGGATGTCCGTGGTTGAATTTGGCTCGAAATGGCGAAAGTTGAAATTTTGGAAAGTTTGACCGGGAGTGGACTTTTTGATATCAGGGTCGGATTACGATTCCGGAAGTTGTTACAGGTATGTAATGTGAAATATGACTTGTGTGCATACTTTTAGGTCAATTGGACATGATTTGATAGGTTTCGACATTAGTTGTGAAAGCATAAAGTTTTAAAGTTCATTGATTTCGAATTAAGGTGTGATTCGTCGTTTCAATGTTGTTATGTGTGTTTTGAGGCCTCGAGTAGGTCCGTGTTATGTTAGGGGACTTTTTGGTATATTTGGACATGGTCCCGAGGGGCTCAGGCGTGTTTCATATTGATTTAAGATCATTTTCCTTCATGTTTACACTGCTGTGTCCTGCTGGTTTCTTGTGTCTCAGTCCTTCATCGCATTCGCGTGGCAAGTGTCACAAATGCGTAGTGTATTTTGATGGCAGCATCAAATTTTTCTTCGTGATCATGGAGTAAGTCTCGCGTTCGCATAGAGTTGGGGCAAGTCCTCTTCGCGTTCGCGTATGGAGGATCGCGTTCGTGAAGTGTTGAGGTTGGCAACTGGGAATTTGAGCATTATTCTATGCGATCACATAAGGTTAGTCGCGTTCGCGAAGCTTTGGAAGAAGTATTCATCATGTTCGCATGGGGTGCATCGCGAACGCATAGAGACTTTTGTGGTAGTGTGCGTTTTATTCATCGTGAACGTGATAGTTTCCCGCGTTCGCGAAAGAGGACATCTGGGCAGTATATATAGTACTCTATTCTGAAGGTTTCAGACATTGTTATATTTTGGGAGCTATGGAGCCCATATTGAAGCGATTCTTGGAGTAATTTGCATCACAAGGATTGGGGGTAAGTGTTCTCTACTCGGATTTTGTTATATTTCATGAATCTACCCTCGTTTTTGGTAATTGGATTGTGAATGTTTAAGAGAAAATTGGGGGTTTTGGCCTAAAGTTTCATAATATAAATTTTTAAGTTTTGAACATCGAATTGGAGTCGGATTTGAGTGAAACTAGTATGCTTGGACTCGTAATTGAATGGGTTGTTGAATTTTTTAAATTTTGTCGGGTTTCGAGGTGCGGGCCCGGGTTAAGATTTTGGCCGATTTAGGGCTATTGATTCAAGATTTGATTTTTTTGATCGGGATTGGTTCCTTTAGCATTGTTTGATGTATTTGAGTTGTTTTTGGTTAGTTTTTTAGCCGTTTGGAGGTCGGAACGTGTGGGATGGCATATTGGAGCATCGCTTGGCTTGATCGGTGTTGGAATTGGATTGTTTGAGGTAAGTAACTCTTCTAATCTTAGTGCTAAGGGTATAAAACCCCGAAATACGTGTTATGTGATTTGTGTTGAGGTGACACACATGCTAGGTGACGGGCGTGTGGGCGTGCACCATGCGAATTGGGATTCTGTTATTTCCATGGCATTGAGTAGTGGCCCTATTTTGTTGATATCCATGTTTTCACCATCTGATAAAGTAATTGAGATGTCAATCATGCTAGATATCATGTTTAGGCTTTATGCCGAGATTGTTTGGACCCATAGTGGTCGTTTCTTACAGTCATCTCACTGATTTATTGATATTTCATACTCAGTCATATTCATATATTCATACCATATCTCAGATATTATTTATTGATACATCATATCATTATTGTTGAGATTGTTTCATGACATTGTGAGCCCGTGAGTGAGACTAGAGAGCTTTGATGACTAAGTGAGAGTGACATTTTGGGATCGGGCTGCACGCCGCAGTATATTATATTTATTATATTTTATATGGATCGGGTTGCACGCCGCAACGAGCCTTTGGTCTATATATATATATATATATATATATATATATATTATTAGATCGAGTTGCACGCCGCAACAGTATTAGATCGGGCTGCACGCCGCAACAATATAGCACTTGGGCTGAAGGAGCCCCTCCGGAGTCTGTACACCCCTAGTAAGCGCAGTCGACTATATATATATGGATCCGGTTGCACGCCACAATGGGCCTTATGGTCATATATGGATCGGGTTGCACGCCACATCAGGTATTGTACAACACTGAGTGATTGAGTGTGCTGAGCCTTGAGCATAGTGAGAAAGAATGCGAGACTGTGAGATTGAGTACTCCGAGAGTGTGAGTACATGAGTTCATCTCTGAGATACATTGCATTGACATGCACACATGACATACAGGCATATAGATGTATTTTCCTCATGCTGTATGGTATCACATCATTCATGATTTCTCACACATATTGACAAATGGGCTTAGTGATGCGTTTATTTTACACTGGGTATCTAGAAAGCAAATGAAACATTATATTTATTATTGAAAGGATTTTGGAAAAATTATTATTTTCAATCTTATTCATATTTTTGGTAACTCTGGTAAACGATTTGGGTTTTCATTGAAGTACTTGAAAGGCAGAACTATTTTCAGAAATCATGTTTTTGTTGAGCATTTGATTGTTGAGTTACTTCTGGTATTACCTGTTTTATGTTGTTATGAACTATTATTGGTTATTGAAGTTGGGACCCGACCTTGGTACAAGCTCATCACTACTTTCAACCTAAGGTTAGGTTTGTTACTTATTGAGTACATGGGATCGGTTGTACTCATACTACACTTCTGCACCTTGCATGCAAATGTTGGCTATTGATGTTGCTGTATTCGATGGGAGTTGGATTGAAGATGTACCTACATCCCAACTGTAGCTGCCTCTTGTTCGTGGTAGCTTTAGATCTGTAAAACTCTATTTATGTACTATTCAAACAGACCATGTATTTATTTCATTTCCTCTTTGTAAACTCTATTTTTAGAAGCTCATGATTTGTACTACCAGTTCTTGGGGAATGTATAAGATTCAAATTTTTCTTTGCTTAAATTGCTTTAATAATTGTTATTGGAATTGGTTAGTGGTTAATTGTCTTACCTAGCGGGTTGGGTTAGGTGCCATCACGACTAGTCGAATTTTAGGTCGTGACAAGGTAGTATCCGAGCTCTAGGTTCCGGTTTTACAAGACATGAGCAAATGTCTTGTAAAGTCTTGCGGATCGATATGATGACTTCGTATGATGACTTCCATACCTATCTTCGTGAGGCTACAGGACATTTTTGATATATTTCTCATCTTTCTTTCCTTATCGTGCGACATTGGTTCAGCTTAAAGTGTAACTCTTTGAATTCCTTCCATGCATTCGTATGCGCATGTGAGCACTCGGTATCGGCTGTGCACCGACGACTTGTGATTCTATGAACGAGGTTCGAGATGTGTATTCTGTGTTTTGGTGATGGGCCAGTCTGGAGGACTTGAAGCCAAGTTTAGACCGCAGCTTAGGCTTGGTAGCTTCAGTTGTAACTTTTACATTTGGAGTCATATGTATGGTAATGTCCCTACGAGAGGAATTTGTGGCTCGATGAGCGGTGAAATGGCTATGTGGTGAGTATGATGTGAGTGCGAGATGTGTTCAGATTGTTCGAATGTGACGAGAAGAGTTTACTTGAGAGGTAGCAAGGACTATTGGGTGTTTGATTTCTATCTTGATATGGCGTATGGTCTCAAGTTATGGGTGTGTTGATGGATCTCTCATGTTGTTTAGTTGTGGAGTAAAGTAGATTCTCATGTCTTGTTGATGAGTTCAGAATCAAGAAGATTAAGTGATTACGTAGTAGTCGTGACTATGGAAGGGGATAGAGAGATGTCAGTTTGAGGCAGAGCAGGTAGGTTATCTCCTGCGAGGTGTCCTGATGTTGTATGGTCCTTATGATGTTTTGTAAAAAGTTCTCTTTTACCAGTGAATGATAGATGTTACAATTTAAATTTGGATCGCTTATGGAAGTTGGCTTGACTATTACAAGGGTGAATGCGAGATTTGCAGATAATGTGAAGTATTAGATGGTTTGTGTTACAGGAGCTCAGGAAGGATTTGGTTGAATCTCGCTGTGGTATTATGGCAGTAATAGAGTATGGACATTGTGAGTTGTGTGTTTTTATCTATGGCTTTGAGCCAAGTGGGGGAGTCTGCCATCGACAAGTTGATTGCACAATTATATGTTGTATTAGTTTCGGTTTGCGGTATACTGGTGAATCAGATATGACTGTAGAGGTAGAGATCGAGGATGACTCAAGTAAAGGAAATTCGGGATACAGGTTGTATTACACTCTATGGGTATATGGAAATCATAAAATAACTGAGAGGTTATTCATGTAGGGTATAGTGTACATGGAGTAGGAATCTGCTTAGTTGCTTAGGAGTGAGGGCTACTCCCTTAGGTGTTAGTGTGCTAATGGGGTACAGGTCGTTCATTCCGTTTGGTCGATTTATTTGAGATTTGAGTAGGGTGGATGACTCTCGAGAATGGTTCTAATGGATTTAAGATTTATATGTAGTGATTTGGAATTTTCAAGATTTGTATATAGCTAGAAACTAAGAGTTACATTGGATAGTATCGAGACTTATGGTATTTTTATACCATTGTGGATTATGCATTTCAGCATCAAGAAGGTGAAGGAAACAGTTTTAGGTTCACATAAGGTCTCTTTAGAATGGGTGTCTTGGTTGTAGGGCATTGTGGTTTTATACTAGGGTCTCTCGTGTAGTGAATGTTGGTTAAGGATCGTAGTGTTCCAGCAAGGAGAAGTATTAATTTGAAGGTAATTTGGAAGGGACTTTGAGAAATAGGACAGCGTGGTAGTAGGTTAGATCAGCACAGTAATGGATATAATCGGTTCTTTGGGTACTTATGATGTGGCTAGTCTCTACAGGTGTTTCGTGGCAATGCTCTTGGATTTTAGCGACTTGCGTGGCTTGGTTGAGCTAGAGATATTTAGTTCTGATGGCATGATTTTGTGCAAATGGACTTTGAAGGGTTCTCAATGGTTTCTACCACAGTTAGAGGGGTATATTACTTACTGGCGTGAGGAGAATGTGGTATAGAGTGATTTTCTCCGGGATGATATCAAATGGAAGGCTTCCTGCTGATCGGATATGTATTCTACTTGTGACTCAGAATGGTTATGAGGTTCTCGTATTTTTCATATGATGGCATGATAGATGCGGTGCATTGTGTAGGATTGAGATTTGTAGGTGCAATATCACAATTTGTTTTTGAAAGGAAGATCCTGAATTCTTAGGCATCATAGACGGTTTCAGATGACTAGGTGAATGATATTACTAACCGGTATGGCTTGATGAGAGTATACATTTTAGAAGGGATAATGTGTTTTGATTTATAGATATTTCACGAGTATTGCGACATTCTCTTGATTGATCGACTGCTGATATTCAAATTTTGCTAGGTGGCACGGAAGAATTTTAGAAGTATTCCTCGTGGGATGATCGTGTATGAGAGATGTGTTAGACATTCGGGCAGTGGAGATGGAATCATATATGGTGATTCGTGTGTTTTATGGATTTAAAGACTGGGAGTTATCAGGAGCAGATTGTTTCATGGTTGTGGACTGTAAGGTTGTAGCCGAAGCTAGCCAGATGATAGTATGTGTTATGATTCAGTCATTGTGGACTTTCAGATAGTTATTTATCTATTGGTGGACGACCAGAGTCGATTTGGGGGCCCATTGTTAGGCCCAACTAGGATGAGTATTCTACACTGAGCCGGATTGGTTGGCTCCATACTGCTATTGTTAAGGGATGCGCCATTCAGTTGTTGTTGAGCTTATTCTGTTCTGAGATGATATGTGAGTTACTCTTCTATGCTACTAGGAGTTGTGATTCGTTGGTTATATGCACACATGGTGCGGTTCTATTGGGGCCTTATAGCGGAATTTGAGCGAGATGAGTAATTGGGTATTACAAGGTTGATGGCGTATGGGTTATGTTCTTTCGGGTTTTGTGTGGCATTGTGTCATCTTCTTCTCCGTGGTCATGTCAATGCACGTTGAGTACTTAATGTTGAATTACACGTGGTTATTGATTTTGAGCATGGTGCTTGAGGTATCTCATAGGGATCAGTGCTTGGATGGGGTCGCGCATTGCGATAGAGTTATGTTGAGATATGATCCTTGGTGTTAGATTCGTGTGTTATGGTTCTACAGTGTGTGATGGGTTCTTAGCATTGCGTCGGGGTGGTACCCATCGAGCTTGCGGGACGGTTCTCTTATTTGAGTTATTTTCGTGATTGAGTACATTTGGAATATTGCTTATTTATACACGGATTGCACGGGTTGTGGCTTTAGATTGTATGGGTGTGTCATGTCACTAGAGTGGTCGTGTTGGATGGGATGAAGTCATTGGACCTAGAATGGATGCTATCGGATTTGATTGTGGTATATTTGGAAGGATAATATCGGAAGTAGGCTTAGAAATTGGCTATAGTTCTTGTATAAAGAGAGAGAGCTCCATGACTTGTTTGTCTGATGAATGGTTATGAGTTCCCGTGTGTTTTTATCATCATTGGCAGTGTATGAAGGTTCTAGAATGAGGTTTTGTTTGATATGAGGTTTATTACCGGTATTGGGTTGTTTTGAGCAGCTACTGTGATTTGAAATTATCACTATGAGTATTTAAGTTATGTGGTACATCATGTGATTACATCTTGGGTTATGGTGAAGGCTTGATATAGCTTGTTTAGACTTATACAGTGTGTAGATGCGAGATTATGATCTTATAGAAATTTCGGATGTTGGGAATTGGATTCTAAGGTTTATGGGCTAGGTTGAATTAAGAAACTATAGTTATGATGTGTTGTCGAGCCTATATGGGATTAGGTGACATGAGATCACCCCGGGTATGTGCATGGTAAGGTTACACGGCGATTTGATGGCTTTTGGAACAACTCTTGGCACGTTCGAAGACGAACGTATGTTTAAGTGGGGGAGGATGTAATGTCCCGACCGGTCATTTTTAAAATTTACAATTCTCTCGGTTGTTTGAGGACATGGGTAGCTCTGTATGATGTATTATGACTTATGTGAATCATCGGTTTTGGTTTCAGGTCATTCGGAATCAAATTTGGAAGAATGGATTTCATGGTTGAAGCTTTAAATTGGGAGAGTTGACCAAGTTTGACTTTTTAGCATTTGACCTCGAATTAAAATTTTGATGGTTCCGTTAGCTCCATTGGGTGATTTTGGACTTAGGAGCGCGTCCAGATTGTGATTTGGAGGTCCGTGGTTGAATTTGGCTCGAAATGGCGAAAATTGAAATTTTGGAAAGTTTGACCGGGAGTAGACTTTTTGATATCAGGGTCGGATTACGATTCAGGAAGTTGTAATAGGTCTGTAATGTCAAATGTGACTTGTATGCAAAATCTAAGGTCAATCGGACGTGATTTGATCGGTTTCGACATTGGTTGTGGAAGTGTGAAGTTTCAAAGTTCATTGATTTCAAATTGAGGTGTGATTTGTCGTTTTGATGTTGTTATGTGTGTTTTGAGTCCTCGAGTAGGTCCATGTTATGTTAGGGGAGTTGTTGGTATGTTTCAGATCATTTTCTTTCATGTTGACACTGCTGTGTCATGCTGGTTTCTGGTATCTCAGTCCTTCATCGCGTTTGCGTGGCAAGTGTAGTGAACGCGTATTGTATTTTCATGGCAGCAGCAAATTATTATTCGCGATCGCAAAGTATGTCTCGCATTCGCGTAGAGTTGGGGCAAGTCTTCTTCGCGTTCGCATATGGAGGATCACGTTTGCGTAGTGTTGAGGTTGGCAGCTGGGAGTTTGAGCGTTCTTCTAAGCGATCGCGTAAGGTTAGTCGTGTTCGCGAAGCTTTGGTAGCACTGTTCATCGCGTTCACGTGGGGTGCATCACGAACGCGTAGAGAATTTTGTGGCAGTGTGAGTTTTATTCATCGCGAACACGACGGTTTTCCTGCATTCGCGAAAGCAGACGTATGGGCAGTGTATATAGTACTCTATTTCGAAGGTTTCCAACAATTTTACATTTTGGGAGCTATGGAGCTCAGATTGAGGCGATTCTTGGAGCAATTTTCATCACAAGGATTGGGGTAAGTGTTCTCTACTCGGTTTTAGTTATATTTCATGAATATACCATCGTTTTTGGTAATTGGATTGTGAATGTTTAAGAGGAAATTGGGAGTTTTGGCCTAAAGTTTCATAATATGATTTTTTTTGGTTTTGGACATCGAATTGGAGTCGGATTTGAGTGAAACTAGTATTGTTGGACTCATGATTGAATGGGTTGTTGAATTTTGTAAATTTTGTCGCGTTCCAAGGTACGGGTCCGGGTTGGGCTTTTGGCCGATTTTGGGTTTTTGATTTAAGATTTGATTTTTTCGATTGGGAATTGTTCCTTTAGCATTGTTTGATGTATTTGAGATGTTTTTGGTTAGTTTTAGAGCCGTTCAGAGGTCGGAACGAGCGGGATGGAATTTTGGAGCATCGCTTGGCTTGCTTGGTGTTAGAATTGGCTTGTTCGAGGTAAGTAACTCTTCTAATCTTAGTGCTGAGGGTATGAAACCCCGAAATACGTGTTATGTGATTTGTGTTGAGGTGACGCACATGCTAGGTGACGGGTGTGTGGGTGTGCACAATGTGAATTGGGACTCTGTTGTTTCCATGGCATTGAATAGTTGCCCTATTTTGTTGATATCTGTGTTTTCACCATGTGATAAAGTAATTGAGCGGACAATCATGCTAGATATCATGTTTAGGCTTTATGCTGATATTGTTTGGAACCATAGTGGTCATTTCTTAGTGTCATCTCACTGATTTCATCGATATTTTGTACTCAGTCATATTCATACATTCATACCATATCTGAGTTTCAAATATTATTTATTGATACATCATATCATTATTGTCGGGCTAGTTTCATGACATTGTGAGCCCGTGAGTGAGACTGGAGAGCTTTGATAACTGAGTGAGAGTGATATTTTGGGACCGGGCTGCACGCCGTAGCATATTATATTGATTATATTTTATATGGATCGGGTTGCATGACACAACGAGCCTTCGGGCTATATATATATATATATATATATTATTGGATCGGGTTGCACGCCGCAAAAATATTGGATCGGGCTGCATGCCGCAGCAATATAGCGCTTGGGCTGAAGGAGCCTCTCCGGAGTCTGCACACCCCCAGTGAGTGCAGTTGACTACATATATGTGGATCGGGTTGCACACCGCAACGGGCCTTATGGTCATATATGGATCGGGCTGCACGTCGTAGCAGGTATTGTACAGCGCTGAGTGATTGAGTGTGCTGAGCTTTGAGTATAATGAGAAAGAATGCGAGACAGTGAGATTGAGTACTCTGAGAGTGTGAGTACATGAGTTCATCTCTGAGATACATTGCATTGACATGCATACATGACATACATGCATATAGATGTATTTTTCTCATGCTGTACGGTATCACATCATTCATGATTTCTCACACATGTTGAAAGATGGGCATAGCGATGCATTTGTTTTACACTAGGTATCTGGAAAGAAAATGAAACATTTTATTTATTATGGAAAGGATTTTGGGAACATTATTGTTTTCAAACTTATTCATATTTTTGGTAACTCTAGTAAACGATTTAGGTTTTCATTGAAGTACTTGAAAGGCAGAACTATATTCAGAAATCATGTTTTTGTTGAGCATTTGATTGTTGAGTTACTTTTGGTATTACTTGTTTTATGTTGTTATGAACTATTGTTGGTTATTGAAGTTGGGACCCGACCTTGGTACAAGCTCGTCACTACTTTCAACCTAAGCTTAGGTTTGTTACTTATTGAGTACATGGGGTCGGTTGTACTCATACTACACTTCTGCACCTTGCGTGCAGATGTTGGCTGTTGATGTTTCTGTGCTCGATGGGAGCTGGATTGAAGATGTACCTACGTCCCAGTTGTAGCTGCCTCTTGTTCGTGATAGCTTTAGATTTGTAAAACTCTGTTTATGTACTATTCAAACAGACCATGTATTTATTTCATTTCCGCTTTATAAACTCTATTCTTAGAAGCTCATGATTTATACTACCAGTTCTTGGGGAATGTATAAAATTAAGATTTTTCTTTGCTTAAATTGCTTTAATAATTGTTATAGGAATTGGTTAGTGGTTAATTGGCTTACCTATCGGGTTGGGTTTGGTGCCATCACGACTAGCCGAATTTTAGGTCGTGACACATTAATACCTTGTAGCTGCACGAACAACTCAGGTGCCAACAGTCTAGTCATCACACGGAAAGCAAGTATACAAGACTACACATACATGATCAATTAACATCAAGATTTATACTCCTGAACTGATTTAGGTGACATGCTACAATATATGCTTGTGCAAGTTTACTATCACAGCTCAAACCAATAGGTAAGATCAGAGACACCGAGTAGCACATTGGAAACAACACAACAAAACTTGTAATATGCATGACACACACAAGAAGGTCACACCACTACACAATTGCCATCAATAACAATGCCCTTAGGCCATCACAAATCATCCTCAATATAAGCCCCCTTGTCTCCCCGCGTGCGCAACAATAAAGTAAATGCCCGCCATGTCTAGCCACACGTGCATAACAATTATCCCACCTTGTCTCGCCATATGCACAAATCCAACATATATAGCCCCCCTTGTCACGCCGCATGTGCAAATATAAATAGAGCATGGACAACTCAGGTGCAAACACCCCAGCACATGTGGCCATATACCACAATGTGTCCATAACAACATTTCGAATACCACAACCACACATAGCCCACGGCTCAACAACGCCGAGTGCAACAAGAAGAACAATAACACGAGGTACGACAAGTAAATCAACACAAGAATGACAATAATACAATCAAATGAAAGAATAAGCTCAACAATGAAAGACAAAACAAGTAATATTGACTTCAAGTAAGAGTAGTTCAACAATAAGAGAGATAATATTTAACAATAGCTTCAAATAAGGATAATCAACTACGGAAGAGATAACATGTATCAATAACTTCAAATAAGGATAATCAACTACGTAAGAGATAACATGTAACAATAACTTTAATTAAGAATAATTCAACTATGAAAGAGGTAACACAATAATAAAGAGGCAACAATTATAATTAAATCATGTATGAGTATACTTGGAAATAAAAGATAGAACATGAACCAACAACTTCAAATGAGGCATATAAGAGGGAATTTAACAACGGAGGACCTAACATGATATAGCAACTTCAATTTGGTGTGCATAAGAACCATAAGAGTCTAAACCGGTCAAATTTACATATATAAGGCCTTGTGCACACTCATCACCTCGAGTACACGTCTTTCACGCTATTCAATGGTGCAAACAAACTAAACCCTACAGGGTAGTTCCCCCGCACAAAATTAGGCAAGATACTTACCTCAAAATCCCTCAATCAAAACTCTAAAATAGCTTTTCCTTTACAATTCACCTCCGCTCGGCTCAAATCAAACCAAAGTTGACTTAATAACATTAAATAATATGAAGGAAATCAATTCAAATAAATAAAGTTATGATCTTTGCACAATTCCTCAAAAATTAACAAAAGTCAACCCCGGGCTCGCCAGGTCAAATTTCGGGTCCAAGGGTAGCAGAACTCCCCCAGCCTAGGCCCCTTCGCAAATGCGAATACAGGGTTCGCAAATGTGAACATTACAGAGTCCAGCTAATATCGCAAATTTGATGTCCTCCCCCCTCCCCCAAAATGCTATATCCCCCCTGCAATTGTGATGCCGCAAATACGATCATAGTCTCGTAAATGCGAGACCTGAGGCATCTGTGCAAAAACTAACTATGATATAATTCTTCCAAACACTTTGATACGCATCCGAAACTCACCCGAAATGTTGGGGCTCCAAACCAAATATCAATATAAGTCTAGAAACAAAGCATGAACTCGCTCGTGCGATCAAACCATCAAAATAACATCCGAAACCATGAATCGGACCTCCAAAACACATGAAATCTATAATGAAACTCAAGAACTTTTAAAAATACAATCACACGTCCGATTCCTATCAAATCAACTCGAATGACGCCAAACTTTATAGACAAGTTCCAAATAAAAAAATGGACCTATTCCAAGTCCCGAAACAGAAATCCAAACACGATAGCTATAAAGTCAACCTACGGTAAAACTTCTAAATCTCAAGTTGCCAATTTCGGCAAAACAACAAAAATCAACCTACGGACCTCCGAATTCGATTTCGGGTATACGCCCAAGTCAAAATCACGATACGAACTTATCCGAGCCATTAAAACACCGTTCTGGGGTCATTTTCATAAAAGTCAAACCTCGGTCAATATTTCTAACTTAAGCTTCTAAAATGAGAATCACTCACCAAAATAGATCCCCGAAACATCCGAAAATCGAATCCGACCATGCATGCAAGTTATAATATACAATATGAAGCCACTAAAGATCTCGACCCAGTGAATGGAATGCTAAAACTCAAAATGACCGATCGTTACATTTTCCCAAGTCATCAAATCATGGTATAAACTTACCATACACGTAACCTGAGGGACGGGATTTTGGTCTTATTTTTATATTTTGGAACCCTAGACTGGGTAGAAGGCGAGGGATTTTCATCTACAATTATTGGGTAAGTGATTTTGATCAATTTCCAACTATTTTATATGATTATATGTGAGATTTAACATCAAAATTTTAAGAATCAAAGTGAAATTTTGAGAAACTTTGTCTATGTTTTGAAAAATGAGAATTTACGTTTTGAGAGTCGATTTAGACTCGGATTTTGAATCAAAACACATATATAGACTCGTGGGATTATGAATAGTCAAAATCTACTCTTTGACCCGGGTTTTGACCGGGCGATCCCGAGGTTGACCTTTGTTGACTTTTGAGGAATTGTGGAAAGATCATAGCTTTATTTATTGGAATTATTTTTTTCCGCATTATTTGATATTATTAAGTTGATTTTGGTTAGATTTGAGCCGAGCGGAGGTGAATTGTAAAGGAAAAGCTATTTTAGAGTAATGAGTGAGGGCTTTTGAGGTAAGTATCTTGCCTAACTTTGTGCGGATGAAATACCCCATATGGTTTGGTTTGTTTGCACTATTTGAACTACGTGAAAGACGTGTACTCGAGGTGACGAGTGTGTACATGACCTTATATGTGCAAATTTGACCGGTTTAGACTCTTAGGGTTCTTATGCACACCAAATTGAAGTTTCTCTATCATGTTATGTCCTCTATTGTTAAATTCCCTCTTGTATGCCTCATTTGAAGTTGTTGGTTCATGTTCTATCTTTTATTTCCAAATATACTCATACATACTTTAATTATAATTGTTGCCTCTTTATTGTCGTGTTACCTCTTTCATAGTTGAATTATTCTTAATTGAAGTTATTATTACATGTTATCGTTCCCTTAGCTGATTATCCTTATGTGATGTTATTGTTACATGTTATCGCTTCCGTAGTTGATTATCCTTATTTGATGTTATTGTTACATGTTATCTCTTCTGTGGTTGATTATCCTTAATTGAAGTCATTATTACTTGTTATGTCTTTCATTGTTGAGCTTATTCTTCCGTTTTATTGTATTATTTTCATTTTTGTGTTGATTTACATGTTGTACCTCGTGTTATTATTGTTCTGGTTGCACTCGATGTTGTTGAGTCATGGGCTATGTGTGGTTGTGATATTGGAAATGTTGTTATGGAAACATTGTGGTATAAGGGCACATGTAGTGCAGGTTGTTATATTGTGTTGTTATGTTTTTTTGGCACATATGTGATTGTTGAGAGAATTTTCGAGGTGTTTGTAAGTGAGTTGTCTGTGCTATTATTACTATTGATATTTTCACATGCGGCGTGACAAGGCAGGCTATATATGTTGGGTTTGCGCATGTGGCGAGACAAGGTAGGATAATTTTTATGAACGTGTGGCGAGACAATGCGGGCATTTACTTTATTGTTGTACATGCGGTGAGACAAGGGGGCTATGTCGGAGATGATTTGTGATGACCTGGGGGCATTATTATTGATGATAATTGTGTGGTGGTGTGACCTTCTTGTGTGTGTCATGCATATTACAAGTTTTGTTGTGTTATTTCCAATGTGATACTTGGCGTCTCTGATCTTACCTGTTGGTTTGAGCTGTGATAGTGCACTTGCACAAGCATACAATGTAGCATGTCACCTAAGAGTCACATTTTGAAGGTTTACTTTATACTGTTATTTCTATTCCAAACATTAATGTATTTGATATTCTTAGTTATTCATAGAAAGGCTTGTGACTTGTACTACTTGTTTTGTGATATTGTATAGCTAGTTGGGATTGTTGGCTTTGTATAGACATTTTCGGTTCATGTTTAATAATTACCTGGTTTAAATCTATTGATAACTCTCTATGTGTTAGGCTTACCTAGTCCTAGGGACTAGATGCCATCACGACTCCTAAAAAGGGATATTGGGTCGTGAAAAGTTAGTATCAGAGCTCTAGGTTCATAGGTGCTACGAGTCATAAGCTAGTTTAGTAGAGTCTTGCAGATCGGTATGGAGACGTCTGTACTTATCTTCAAGGGGCTACAAAACTAATAGAAAACTTCACTTCTTTCATTCCTATCGTGCAAGTTTATTGATTTCAGAGTTTGAGACTTTGTCAATCTATTCTCTCCTATATGGTGAGGATAAGAGATGCAGTTACTGATGACGCTGCCCCTAGAGCCGGTGTTGCTAGGGGTCGGTGCAGAGACAGAGGCAGAGGCTGAGGACGAGCACCTGCTACAGATAGAGCACGTTCCAGAGCAGTTGAGGAGCCACCAGTAGCTCTGGTTGGGGGACAGGCACCAGAGGCTTCTATTGCTACACCGAGACTTTAAGAGACTTTAGCGTAGTTCGCGAGCATGTTTGGCACATTGGCTCAGGTGGGATTAATTTTGGTTGCACCAGCTACTTCACAGACCTGGGGAGGAGCTCAGCCTCCCGCCGCCCATACTCCAGAGTAGCGGGTCCACATTGGTCAGGTGTTATGCCAGCACAACCTGTTATTCCAGTTCAGCCTGAGTTCAGGCTAGGGGCATCAGAGGAGAAGAAGAAGAGGCTTGATAGGTTCAAGAAGTATCATCCTCTAACCTATAGTGGCCTAGCTACCTAGGATGTGCACGGTATTCTAGAGAAGTGCCACCGTATTATCCGCACCATGGGTATTGTGGATATGAGCGGAGTTGCTGTTACTACTTTTGAGTTTTCTAGAGTAGCATATCAGTGGTATTAGGCTTATGAGGAGGGTAGGCTAGCGGATGCAGCGCCACTGACTTGGGCTCAATTTTCAAAAATGTTTTTGAGGGATATTGTTCCGTGGCGCACAGAGTTCGAACAACTGCATCAAGGAACTATGACAGTATCAGAGTATGCCATCAGATTTAGTGAGTTGTCCCGTCACACACCTGCTTTGGTTTCTACAGTTAGAGAGTGAGTCCGCAGGTTCATTGAGGGGCTCAATTATGGTATCCGATTAAGTATGGCTTGGGAGTTGGAGATGGATGTTCTGTTTTAGTAGGTGAGAGATCACTCGCATATTAGAGGGTGTGAGGGGCCAGGAGGGAGAAAGTATAGGGAGACTAAGAGGCCTCGTGGATCGGGAGGATCTACTGATCCCTATTTTTGAGGCAGGACACGTCATGATAGAGGCTTTGTGGATCATCTAGTTCAGTTTCCTCTTCAGGATTCACATGGTATATCAGATATCCATGGATCCCAGAGTACCAGTACCGGACAACTTCCACAACCATGTCAGCGGAGAAGCTGCTTTGAGTGTGGGGATACATGACACATGGTGAGAGATTGTCCCGGACTCTAGACAGTTATGTCACAATGGGGTATTCATGCTATGAGTTCTACTCCACTTGCTGCTATACCTGCACTACCAGCTAGGGGTGGAGATTAGGCGGGTAGAGGTCATCTTAGAGGGGGAGGCCGGGCCCATTATTATGCTCTTCCTGGTTAAGTGGAGGCTGATGCACCAGATCATATCATTATAGGTATGGTTTCGTTGATCATAGAGATGCATTTGTTTTATTTTGATCTGATCCTATTTATTGGTAAGATTCGTCTTACCTTGCTTCAGATATGGTTGTGTTTTGTTATTTTTGTACTCTGTTCATGTGTTAATGCTAATTGGGGGATTTTATGATGATATCCCATGTCTATCATTCTGGTTTGGTTGGTATTGAGGGTCATGGGAGAACTTTCTGTTAGTTAATACCGTAGGTTTTGATGCAATTTCTGAGTGGGTGATTTGGGTGTTCTACAGGTATGGGAGTCTATTACGTGTTGTGATTTTGGTTCTACGAGATTGATTTAGTAGAGTGGTCTAGTTGCTCAGATTTTTATCTTACTCGTGATTCCGTGGGGAGCATAGGGACCTAGTGTTATTTGTATATAGGTGTGGTTGTACCGCGATATGCTCCGTGGTGGGCTTATGTTAGGGTGAGATTCGTTGTGGTTGTTGCGTGTGTCTTGATTCTCCCTTGTGGATTGGATTCTCAATATGGTATTGATGGGGAGTCGTTCCTGTTGGACCTGTTTTTATGGTTATCTCATGTGTTCCTATTTTCATATTCAGTCGTATTCGAGTTATGCTTGTTGGGTTTGGATTGAGATGTATGTGTTGGATGGCGTTTGATGTGGCTTGTTGATCAGGTGCCTAACCTGTTCAGTTTGTTCACATTTTGAAAGTTAGACATACTTTCAAGTATAACAGTTAAAGCCCAACACGGATAAAACAGGTCAATTATCAATTAGCATGAGGAAAGTACATCTATGTGCCTACATGTCAGGTATACATGCCAATCAACAGTATCATAGTGGATCCATCAATAATAACTGCCCATCACCAAGCACGTATATAAAATACTATGCCTGCGCCCACTGCTGGGATGTCAGACTCCGGAGGGGCAGATCCTGCCCAAGTGCTAATCATAATCATTTAGCCCAATAGTGAGGCCTGGTGCACGCGTTGCCCCTAAATAATAACACTTAGCCCAATATGGGCCTGGCGTACACATCACCTCAAAATAAGTACCAAACCAGCTCTAAGGCCCAAACTCAATCATTTGCCGTTCAAGTCTCAGATACTCAGTTTGACAGTATTGCCCTTAAGTTGTATCAACAACATGTAAGGAATCAAATAAGAAGTACTAATACAGAGATATCGTACACGGATATAGTATCATGACTGAGAGCATGTGTGAAAATAAGGTATATAACTCAGAGACAACAAGAATATCACTATCAAGTCTCATACAGTTAGCATTTAACCTAAATATGATGTCTAACATGAATCACAGTTCAAATAATCAAAAAATTAGAGTAAATTTGGGGCTAACATGATATGGGAGCAAACCAAGACCGGTAATAGCCTATAGGCCTCCCCAAACCATGAACACACTAGTGCACGCACACACACCGGTCACCTAACGTATACGTCACCCCAATATCTTTCCTATAACATAAACCTCAAGGTTAAATACCCTCAAATCAAAGTTTAGATGTGTTAATTACCTCAACACACGCAAATCAAAACTTCGACAAGCCCTTCCCATGTGTATCGACCTCCAAACGACTCGAATCTAGTCACAAACAACTCAATATCAACAAATAATGCTGATCTTTATCAAAAATCAAAATGTCAACCCTAAAAATCAACCCTTGTCCCGAACTTTAAAACCCAACAAAATTCACAAATTCCATACACTCGTTCGATTACGAGTCCAACCATACTAAAATCATCTAATTCTGACCGCAAATCGACCTTCAAACCTCCATTTTTCATTTTTGAAAGGTTTCGACAAAATCCCCCATTTGTTCACTTTGATTCACTATTTAAATGCTAAAAACAAATATAGAATCATTAAATAATAACAAATCCGAGTAAAAAACACTTACCCCGATCAAAATCTTGAAAATCCCCTCCAAAATCGCTCAAAGCCGAGCTCTACACCTCAAAATATGAAATAATAACTCTAACCCTCGAAATGGGATTTTAAATCTGCTGCCCAGGTGTTCCTTTTCGCGAATGCAAAAAATGGCTCGCATTCACGAAGCACAGAAGATACCAGCTGACAAAACCTCTTACGCGAACGCGATGCCTCACTGTGCTAAGACTAAGCGAACGCGCCCCCCTGACCGCGAACGCGAAGGCTTAAGGCATAGTGCCCAAGTTGTCCTCACCCTTCTACGCGAACACATCACTCCTCTCGTGATTGAAATTCACAACCCCTCTAAACCTTTGCGAACTCGTAGAACAAAACCACCTGCCACTGAGTATCACTACGTGAATGCGACCACCATGTCGCAATCGCGATGAAAGATACACCATATATCAGATCAACAGTTCCTCAAGATAAAAATAAAATTGAACTTCATTTGAATTACGCTCGAGGCCCCATCCAAACATACCAACAGGTCCTAAAACATGACAAGAACTTATTTGAAGCCTCAAATCAACATCGCAATCAGGAATCACACCCCAATTCAAGCCTAATGAAACTAATGAACTTCCAACTTCTAAAACCAGTGCCGAACCATATCAAATCAATTCTAAATGACGTCAAATTTTGCACACTAGTCCCAAATGACACAACAGATCTATTCCAATTCCCAGAACCAATATCCGAACCCTATATCAATAAAGTCAACTCTCAGTCAAACCTCTCAACCTTCCAAACCTTTAACTTTCCAACTTTCGCCAATTCAAGCCAAAACGACCTACGGACCTCCAAATCAATATTCGAACATACGCCTAATTCCATAATCACTATATGAAGCTATTGGAACCACCAAAACTCCATTCTGGAGTCATCTACACAAAAGTCAAACTCTGATAGAATCTTTTGGTATACTAAAGCTACTGTAATAAACAAAGACAAAGCTCTACTACCTAAGCCTATACCCTAATTCTCAAACTCCACACCTTCCTATCCATGGTCATGTGCTCAGTAACTGGATAAACACTATATATTTCCTAATCACCTCTCCCAATACTTCTTCGGCCTCCCTCTACATCTCTTTTGGCCCTCCAAAGACAACCTCTCACACCTCCTCACTGGTGCATTTGTGCCTCTCTTCTTCACACGTCCGAACCATCTTAGTCTTGCCTCCCACATCTTGTCCTCCACAGAGGCCATACCCACCTTGTCCAAGATGACTTCATTTCTAATTTGTTCTAACCTGGTATGCCCGCATATTCATATTAACATCCTTATATCAGTCATCTTCATCTTCTAGACATGGGAGTTCTTGACTGGCCAACACTCCACCCTATACAACATAGTCATTCTGACCATCGCTCTTTAGAACTTCCCTTTAAGTCTTGGTGGCATATTCTTTATCACATAAGACACCGGAAGCAAACCCTTATTTCATCCATCCTGCCTCAATACAATGTGTGAGATCCTCATCGATCTCCCCATTCCCTTAAATAACAGACCCAAAATACTTGAAACTCTCTATCGTAATTTTGACTTGCCAATCAATCCTCACATCTTCGTCCACTACTTGAGTCACACCACTGAACTTGCACTCCAGGTACTATATTTTGGTCCTGCTCAACTTGAAACCTTTAGACTCCTGGATTTGCCTCTAAACCTCTAATCTCTCCTTAACAGCACCGCGCGTCTCTTCAATCAGCACAATGTCATCTGCAAATAACATATACCATGACACCTCCCCCTGAATGTGGTGCGTTAATGCATCGATTGCTAGAGAAAATAGAAAAGGGTTGAGGGTTGACCCCTAGTACAACGCCATCATAACTGGGAAGTGTTCCGAGTCCTCTCCCACTGTCCTCACTTGAGTCTTACCTCCATCATACAAATTTCTTAATAGCCATAATGTATGCAACGGGAACACCTCTAGCCTCCAAACATCGCCACAGAATGTGTAAATTTATGTTCCTCTCCTAATACTGCACCATCAATCTCCTCACAATGTGAATGGCTTCCATGGTTTAACGTCCTAGCATAAATCCGAATTGGTTCTCAAAAATAGACACAATCCTCCTTACCCTCAACTCAACCACCCTCTCCCAAACTTTCATGGTCTGACTTAGTAACTTGATACCCTGATAGTTGTTACAATTTTGGATATCACCCTTGTTCATATACATCGGAATCATTTTGCTCCATCTCTATTCTTTGAGCATCTCCTTCGTCCTAAAAATGATATTAAATAACCCAGTAAGCCACTCCAAGCCCACCCTACCCACACTCATCCAAAATTTCCCCGAAATGTCTTCTCGCCCGGTCGCTCTCCCCTTTCTCATCTTACACATAGCCCCCTACAATACCCAAATTTTCAACGACTATCAGAATTTTCTAAGCCACCCAACACAATGTTCCTATCCTTTTCTTCATTCAAGAGTTTATGGAAGTAAGTCTGCTATCTCCGTCGAATAGTTCCTCATCCAACAAAACTCTGCCTTCTTTGTCCTTGATGTACTTCACTTGGTCCAGGTAACGAGCCTTCCTTTCTCGCACCTTATCTAGCATATAAAACTTCTTACTCACTCCTTTGCCTCCAAGTTCTTCATACAAATGTTCAAACGTGGTATTCTTAGCAGTAGTAACCGCTAACTTCGCTTCCTTCTATCCACCTTATACCACTCCCTGTTCGACTTCATCTCCTCCTCGTCCACGCTCTACAAAAGCTTCAAATATGTTGCTTTCTTGGCTTCCACTTTTCCTTGGACATCAGTACTCCACCACCAGTCCCCTTTGCAGCCACGAGAGGAGCCCTTCGAGACCCAAAACCTCTCTAGCAACCTCCCTAATACAATTAGCAGTCGCGGTCCACATACCACTCACTTCCCTACTACTCTTCCATGGCCTCAAAGCCAATAACGTATCCCCCAACTCCTGGGTACCGATCTTTGAAAAGTAACTAAGTGATCCTCCTTCTTTGGGAAACTTGAGTTAGCTATCACCAACTCAAATTCCTTAGCAAATTCCAGCAGTGAAGTTCCACCCCCATTTATAAATCCAAAACCAAAGCCTCCATGCACGTCATCATAACCCAATGACATCGCCCAATTGTCACTATTGAAATCTCCTCCTATGAAGATCTTCTCAATGTATGGAATACCACGCACAGACTCATCCAACTCCTCCCAGAAGTGCCTTTTAACCTCCTCATCCAGGCCCACTTGAGGTGCATATGCACTAATCACGTTTAAAGTAGAACCCCCAAAACCTAGCTTAATGCACATCAGCTTATCGTTCACCCTCCTAATGTCCACCATCAGCTCACAGAGATCCCTATCAACAAAGAACGATACCCCGTTCTTCCCCCTGCGTGTCCAGAGTGCCAAAGTTGTAACGATCCGACCAGTCATTTTAAGCTTTAGCATTCCGTTGAGTAGTTCGAGGTTTTGAGTGGCTTCATATGGTGTATTATGACTTGTGTTCTAGGTTGGATTCGATTTTCTGATGTTTTGGGATCTATTTTGGTGAGTGATTCTCCTTTAGAAGCTTAAGTTTGAAATGTTGATAGAGGTTTAACTTTTATGAAATTGAGCCTGGAACGGTGTTTTAATGGCTCCTATAATTTTGTATCATGATTTTGGACTTGGGCGTATTCCTGAAATCGAATTCGGAGGTCCGTAGGTTGATTTGGGTTGTTTTGCCGAAAAATGGCAACTTGAGGTTTAAAAGTTTGACCGTAGGTTGACTTCATACCTATCATACTTGGATTTCTATTTCGGGACTTGAAATAGGTCCATTTTATTATTTTGAATTTGTCTGTAAAGTTTGGCGTCATTCCGTGTAGATTTGATAGGAATTAGACGCGCAGTTGTGTTTTTAGAAATTATTGAGTTTCATTGTAGAGTTCATGTGTTTTGGAGGTCAGATTCATGGTTTCAGATGTTATTTTGATGGTTTGATTGCACGCGAGAGTTCATGTTATGTTTTTAGACTTGTATTGATATTTGGTTTGGAGCCCCGAGGGCTCAGGTGAGTTTCAGATGCATATCAGAGTGTTTGGAAGAATTCTAGCATTGCTTGTTTTTACACAGATGTCTCAGGTCTCGCATTTGCGAGACTATGATCGCATTTGCGCATCACGGAATTTTTGTAAAAACTTTCCAAAATATGAAATGATGATATAAATGCCGATTTGATGTCAGAATTGAATAATTTTGGTATGGTTGGACTCGTATCGGGATGGGTGATCGGATTTTGTGAGTTTTTTCACGTTACAAGGTGCGCGCTCAGGGTTGACTTTTGTTTTTCATTAATGATCGAAGCTTTATTATCTAAATTGTTTTATATGGCTTTTATTTATGATATTAAGTTATTTTGGCTAGATTCGAGCCGTCCGGCGGTTATTTCACATGAGAAGGTCATTTTAGAGTATTGATTTAGCTTCTTTGAGGTAATCATCTTACTTAACTTTGTGTGGGGGAGCTACCCCTAAGGATTTGGAATTTATTGTATTAATTAAATTATGTGACAGACGTGTACGTGAGTTGACGAGTGCGTACTCATATTTATATCTGAAAATTGACTGGTTAGACTCTTAGGCTTCTTTCATGTATTTATTGAAAGTTGTTAGCATACCTTATATCTTATTTTTATCAAGTTTGTTCGTCCATGTATTTATTTAAAGTTGTTAGCATGCGTTATATCTTTTATTTGTCAAGTTGTTATTTCATGTATTATTTGAAGTTGTTGGCACATTTCATATCTTTTACTTGTCAAATTTACTCTTATATGCTTTATCTGAATTTGTTACCACTTTTATTATTATGAGACTTCCTTTATTTATGTGTTATTCTTAATTGATGTTGTTGTTACATGATATAAGTTCGTTGTCTGGGCATTCTCATGCGTAAGTTGTTAGCTTATTTTACACACTAGAATTTAAAGTTTGTCATTTCATGGAAATACCTTCATTATTGAGTTTATTCTTAAGCAATCAATTGAAGTTGAAGTTATTAAAAGTCATTAAACCATTGTAGTTGAGGTTGTTATTTAATGGCATGTTGTTCATTGTTGAGTTACTTTCCCCGTTCATTTCGTTGTTATTGAGATTTTGTACACATCGCGTTTGAGTCGTGGGCTATGTGTTGTAGTGATATTGTATTGTTGTTGTTAAGAGGTTGTGGCTTATGGGTACTTGTGGTACGAGTTGATATGTCATGTTGTTTTGATGTTAGCACATGTGAACTTGTTGTGTGGATTGATTATTGTTATGCAGAGCATAAAGGTGTCATCTCACTATTGTCGTTATGTGGAGCATAAGGGTGGCATCTCACTGTTAATGATTTTGTAGAGTGATACTGGTGGCTAACGATATTGTCAGGGCAGAGTGATATGGGTGGCTATCGAAATGATGCAGGTGGCTATCGGAGTGATACGGGTGGCTATTATGTTATATGTTCGGGCGGAGCGATAAGGGTGGCTATTATGATGATATTAAATCGGAGAGATAAGGGTGGCAATGTCAGGGATGATGTGTGATGGCCTGGGGGCATTATGTTGATGATATTTGTGTGATGGTGTTATTTCCTTTATGTATGTCATGCACCTTAAGTGACTTTTTGTGTTGCTTTCAATTAGCTACTCGATGTCTTTGATATTACTCGTTGACTTGGGCTATAATTGTATACTCTCACAAGTATACACCGTAGCATGCCACTTATGCCAATTCAGGATTATGAAACTTGACATTTATTGATCATGCATATGTATTCTTGCATTATCTGCTTTCATTGTGATATTGAGCCTGTGATCATGCCAGGCGGATTGAGATATTGGCATGTGAGTTGTGTGTGCAGTTGTGATTTGTAATGTGGGCACAAGTTGCAATGAGAATATGATTTGTGGTTTAAGACTAGTGACTTGTGATTATGAGATGAGGTATCTCGGAGTAATTCATTGTGAGAATGTGTTTGAATGGCTTGATTAATTGGTTGTCATTTGTTTTCCTTATATGTTTTTACTGGTACTTTAACGGTATTCTTATTACTTTACTGTTTATATCATATGTTGATTCTTGTTGCCATTTACTAATTTGTACTTTCATTATTAGCTTTATACTTCTACATTGCACAGGTTATTTGACTAGTAGGTGTATTGTCTTGTACCTCGTCACTACTCCACCGAGGTTAGTCTTGATACTTACTGGGTACCGACCGTGGTTTACTCATACTACACTTCTGCATATTTTTGTGCAGATCTAGGTATTGGAGATATCGAACTCAGGAAGAGTTAGCTTATTGATCGCGAGGATTCAAGGTAGAGCTTCTTGGTCGTCGTAGTCCCTTGGAGTCCTTTCCTTTTATTGTAGTATCATCTTATTATCCGAACAGTATTGTATTTTGATTTTTGAGATCTTTCTATGTATTCAGCTAGAGTTCATGACTCTATATTACCTAGTCTTGGGAGGTTGTAGTGGTTATTGCCGCATAGTCTTATTTCACATTTATTTCGGTATTTATATAAATCTCTATTTTAAAATATCATTTTTAAATTGTCTTAATTGTTGTAAGTAATCGGCATACCTAGTCATAGAGACTAGGTGCCATCAAGACGCCTAAGGCGGGATTTTGGGTCGTGACAATAGTTTGCCTCTAAGAACATCCTGTCTCTAAACCTCTAGAATACAAGAACCTCTATATCCGATCCCAACTCCACCACTCAAATGGCTGACATGTCACTCATACACAATCATCTCACAGAAAATACTCCCATACTTCTTCTGCGCCACGTAGCAAAAACTGAACCTCCGCAACCAACATCAAGGCGATTATCTTAATACTAGTCAAGTATCCGCAACTCAAAAACACAATGCATCCCTAACACGCACACCCTTCTTAAGCGATACAATGTAATACTAACATCCTCTAAACATCTGAAATCTCCCATGTCGTCTCAAACTCATGACCTTACTTTCAAAATCGAATTGGAACCTTGCCCATGAAATCTCAATCCCATATGGCGCACCACCTTTATCATGCTATCATATGAAAATACAAGGATCCTATTCTCAACTTTGAATCACATGTAGGGTAGACATCCCATCAACCGAAAAACTTCCACTAGCCCAATCCCGTAGAACAAAATCACAACACATAATGGACTCCGCATGTCTGTAGAGAACATCAACCGCAAGTTGTGGCCAAACCATTGTAAACTCTTCGAAACCCATTTGCACATAACCAAGCCTATTAGAACTAAGTCCCTCTAAATCAACTGAGTCAAGTTGGCTGCTAAAACCAAGAGTACCTCAACATGAAAGTGCCTGCATTGAAGAACCCTTTAATTAATCTGAAGTTGTTTCTTTTATATTCCTAATGCCGCAATGCAGAATCGATAATGATATAAAAATACCGCAAGTCTCGGTACCATCCAACGCAAACCCTAAGTCTTAGACATACACAAATTCGAAAATGCTTAAATACCACATATGAATCTTGAACTCATCAGAACCTTCTCGATAGTCATTCACCTTGCTCTAATCTCCAATGCATAGCCAGCATGCATCGAGCAACCCGTGCTCCACTACCACATGAATATCTAAAAATAGAAGCAACCAAGCGATTCTCTTCCGTGCACACTACATCTAAAACGAATAACAAACCTAAATCATTCCAATATTTTGATATATCCATAAAGTGTAGTACAACACGCATCCGGCAATTTCCTTGCTCGAGTCATCCTCGAAATTAACCTCTTCAAGTGTCCACAAGTGTCCCTTAGTCCAAGAACTAATATAACGCATGAACATGCAATTCGATCATCGATAGCAGACTCCCCCACCTGGCTCGGAGCCATAGAACACATCATTTGTAACCCATAGTACCCTTCCTTCATAAATGCCCTGATCTCATACCATTAATAAGCTGAATACTTCATAAACTCATGTAACACCAGTTATAAAACACTCCAATGACTGCCAAGTGCATACTCATATTTATGACAGTTGTGCGAACTTCCTTAAGCCTTGCGAAATAGTAGCATATGCATTTCACTGAATAAAAGCTTCTTACAAAACAAACAATCACAAATCTTCTTGCAGGAGATAACCCATTGGCTAGACTCAAATTAACATCTTCCCATGACCCTACCATGGTTACAACAACTAGGCAACCAATTAATCCTCCCAAGTCAACTCACGTTAACAAGATATAAGAATCAACTTCATTCCTCAAATGAACAACCTAAAGATCCAGCGACACACCCACTTCTCAAAATCGTACAATACATTGAGACAGTGAACAAGCATTCATTGCCCCTCGTAGCTCATCCGCAATATCATGAGCCATCGGTGCACAACGGATACCGATTACTCAATATCGCACACGAGTCGAAGAGAAAGAATCTAGAGATTTGGATTCAAGTTGACATGAGGTCGCACGATAAGGAAAGAAAAAAGGGAAGTTTCCTAGAGGCCTTGTAGCCTTTCGAAGATAGGTATGGACATCATCATGCTGATTTGTAAGACTCTACAAGACACTTGCTCATGACTCGTAGAACCTTTGAACCTAGAGCTCTAATACCTACTTGTCAGGACCCAAAACTCCACCAAGTTGTAATGGCACCTAACCCAGCTTGCTAGGTAAGCCAAGTAGTATAAGGTACAACCATAATGAGAAATCATCAACTTTTAATAATAAAATTTGTAAAGAATTCAATACAACTATCCCAAGAACTAGTAGTACAAGTCATGAGCCACTAAGATTTAGATTTGCAAAGCTGGTAAAAGAAATTAGTACAAATCCATTTGAAGGTTACATAAATAGAGATGAAGTCCCAATCTACCATGAACAAATGGTAGCTCGAATCTGGGATGCGGTAACAACTTTAATGCCTACCTTTGTCGTCCACAGCAGCTCAGCTTCAAGAATCTGCACACAACATGCAAAAGTATAGTATGAGTACATCACAGTCGGTACCCTGTAAGTATGAAGACTAACCTCGGTAAAGCAGCGATGAGGTTCAAGTCATTTGTTATTTACTAGTCAAATAACCTGTGCAATATATCAAAGACTAGCAACATAAAGAATAGGAGAAAACAATAACTATAATCTCATCTGAACAAGTAATAACAACTCAATACAAGTAAAGGCTCAGCTTCAACAACAAGTCATCACATAGAAACGCACACATCTGGCACCTCATGCCCATATTAGCAATAACACTCGCACAACGAAGACCTAGTGCCACAACATAAGTCACACTCGTACGACAAAGACCTCGTGCCAAAGCATAAATCACACTCCCATGGCAAAGAACTCATGCCACAATATAAATAACACTCGTACAACAAAGACCTCATGCCACACTATAAATCACACTCTCACAGCAAAGACCTCATGCCACAACATAAGTCACACCCGCTCGGCAAAGACCTAGTGCCAATATATAATTCACACTCACCCCTGCGCAATATATCAATAACTGGTAACAGAATATATAAGAGAAAACAATATCAACCATCTCCTAGGGCATGTGATGATAACTCAGTGTAGAAAAACATATATTTGTCAACAAATCATCAAAAGAGGTGGGGCATGTGATAGCATGTCAAGTTCAACAAACAACTTATTAAAAATACAAGATGGAAATGTTTAGATAACATGTACGTAATCCAAATATCAACCACGTTTTAACACGTAAACAATATCAAGAAAGACACCCCCGAATCATCACATAATATCACCAACAATGCTAGGCTTACTTCGGCGAATGCACATAACAATGAAATGCCTCCCTTATTTTGCCGCATTTACATAACAACGAAATGCCTCCCTTGTTTCGCCGCATGCGCATATTGCGACCCTTATTTCGCCACAAGAACATCAATAGTGAAATGCCACCCTTATACTCCACACAACATGAATCAACCCACAAAACAGGTTGACATGCGCCACAATATCACTAAACAACACAAAACCAAAGTTTCATCCAGATGTAAGCTCACAACCTAACAACAAAGTGTACAAGAACATGACAATAACCTAAAAGTGTGAATGGGTGTTCAACAAATAAAGTATGACTATAGATAAGTCGAATGTAGCGATAATGATCATGTAGTCGCAAAGTGGTTTAAGCATATTTCATATAAATAACATTATCAAATTAAGGCATATAATATAGCCTATGGTCTAATCCAGCCATAAATCACACATAGCACCCGTGTACACGCTCATCACCTCGTATAAACGACTCTTTTCACATAACAAGAATAAACAACTAAGTCCAAAATACTAGGGGTATTCTGCCACACAAGATTAGACAAGATAATTATCTCAAACAAGCCAATATAATACTCCAAAAAAGCTTTTTCTTTGAAATTCACCTCCGTCCGGCCCAAATCTAGCCAAAAATGACTCAATAATATCAAACAATGCTATAACAATCAATTTCAAACAATAAAGGCCCAATCTTTACCCAATTCCCATAAAGTCAATAAAAATCAACTCCGGGCCTACGTGGTCAAAACCCGAGTTAAAGGGTAGATCTCGACTATCCATAACCCTACGAGTCTAAATATTTAGTTTTCAAAACCGTGTCCAAATCGACTCTCAAATAACCAAAATTTTATTTTTTAAAACATATTCAAAATCCCTAAAAATTCCTTTCAAAACACATGATTTAGGTGTAGAAATCCATTAGAAATCAAGTTATATCATCAAAATTTAGTGCAAATCACTTACCTAATAGATATGTGTAAATATCTCCTTCAAAAATCGCCTCCCACCAAGTCTAAAGCTCAAAATGCAATAAAATAAGATTAAATCCTGAAATAACCAAATATAAACGAGCTGAAGATGTCGCATTGGTGACCAGAGGTTCGCAAATGCAACCACTTCAAATGCGACCAAGTGATCGCAAATGCTAAGATAGTCAAGCCCAGCGGATGTCACAATCACAACCAAGCACTTCGCAATTGCGAAGACCCACTGCCCCCTCCAACATCGCAAATGAGGTGACCTCTTTGAAAATGGGAAGTCCCAGATGCCTCCCCACCTTCGCAAATGCGAGGTCTGCAGCATCAGAAAATCTGAAACAAGCCAAAACACTCTGAAATAAATACAAAATGCACCTGAGCCGCTCGACCCCTCACCAAACGTTCACACAAGTACAATAACCTTATACAAACTCGCTCGCATGTGCTCGGATTATAAAATTAACATATAAACTACGAATCAAACACCAAAACGCATAATGCAAACTATGAAACTCAAGAATATCTAAAATAACAACCAAGCGTCTGATTCCCATCAAACCAACTCGGAATCAGACAAAACTTTGTACATAGGTTCTAAATGACAAAATGGACCAATTCTAAGTCCCAAAATTAAAATCCAAACCTGATAGCCACAAAGTCAAGTCTTGGTCAAACTTAAAAAAAATTTAAACCTTTAAATTCCCAACGTTCGGCAAAAGGGGCAAATCAACCTAGGGACCTCCAAATCTAAATTTAGGCATACGCTAAACTCGAAAATCACCATACAAACATATTGGAACCCTCAAAACATGAATCCGAGACCGTTTGCATACAAGTCAAACCTAGGTCAACTCTTCAATCAAAGCTTTCAAATTGAGAATTACTCTTCCGAATTACTTTCAAACTTCCAAAAAATCAAAACCAACCATGCACGTAAGTTATACTATATTATTTGAAGCTACTCAAAACCTCAAACCACTAAATGGAATGCCAATAATCAAAATGATTGGTCAGGTCATTACAGTGAGTGTATTGGAACACATAGTTTCATTTTTTGAAGCTTAAGTTGTAAGGGTTGATCAAGGTTTGGCTTTTGAGTAAACGACCTCAGATTTGTTATTTGATGGTTTCAATAAGTTCGTATGGTAATTTTAGACTTACGTGTATATTCAAATTTAGGATTTGGATATTCCTAGAAGATTTTGACTCTATTTGTCTAAAGTTGACTTTTTGAAGAATTGGAGAGTTCATAAGTTGGACCGATAGTTGACTTTTGGGATAATGAGATTTAATTTTTTTTTGAAACCTAAGATAGGTCCTAATAATTGATACAAACTTGTGTGCAAAGTTTTATTGTAATCCGGAATGTAAAAGTATGATTCCGACATATTTAGTGAAGTTGGAATGTTTGAAATCTAAGAGATGGATTTGATCTTCAATTCTTACTTTTGTTGTTGTTTTAAATATTTAAAGCTTGGTAAAAGCTTCTAGGAAGTATATGGACTTGTTGGACGGGGTTCCAGGGGGCTCGCGTGTAATTCGGGGTAGTTTCGGATCATTTCGATTGAGTTGTGCACTACTGAATTTGCTGGTGTGCAGCAATGTTTTGCGATCGCGGAGAAGAGTCTCACAATCACGTAGAAGGATTATTCACCGCATAGATTTATTCATCACATTTGCGTAGGATTGTGGAGCTAGGTATCACGTTCGCGTGTAGGAGTTCTCATTTGCAAAGGAGAGGAGTCTGACTTGGGAAATTTGGCCTTTGCGTTTGCGAAGGTGTTATCGTTGTTCACGTAGGAGGAGTCTGCCGGTCTTTGCGCTCGCAAGGGTCTTGTCTCGTTTGCAGTGAAGGCTTTTTTGACAATAGAGTTTTTTGCTTTGCGAACGTGGAGCTGAGGTCACATTCGCGAAACGTATCACTGGGAAAAATATTTAAGTGGTGATTTTGGGATTTTTTTCCCATTCTCTCATATTTAGAGGGGTAATTTGCAAGAGGAGTTTAACCCACGGCAAGAGGATAAGTGATTTTTACTCATTTGTGATTATATTTCAGGAATATACATGAGTGTTTAACCCCAAAATTAAGGATTTAAAGTGCAGAAATTGAGGTTTTTGGTTTGAACTTAAGAGAGTGATTTTGAACATGAAATTGGAACCCAATTTTGGAATCTAATTATATATTTAGCATCATGGGGTTATAGGTGAACTATATCTATGATCAATTTTGGATTCCAGGCCCGTGGCCGAGGTTGACTTTTTGATTTGGGTTAATGATTAAATCTTTTTAATATAAAATCAATTTCTAAGGCTTGTATTAACTTATTTAAGTAATATTTGGCTAGATTTGAGTCGTTTGTAGGTAGATATTGCAAAGAAATGTAGGTTTACAAGGTTGAAGGTTTTCTTGTCTATCCTTATAAGAGAAATTTCACCCCATAGGTGATCTATTTTATACTTGTTACACGATTTAGGTGCCACTTATATGCGAGGTAACGAGCGTATATCCGTAGCTAGGTTGTGACCATAACTAGATTGTGTTAGGCTTATAATATGCCTTGTTTGGGCTATGTAAATTATTTATCCTTGTTTCATTGATGTTATGACTACATGATGAATCTTAATCATGATTAGGGACCATTCTAAAGTTATGACTTGTTGATTTGGATATGACAAAATTCTTCCACCATGTTGGACTTTCTAATTTAACCGTATTCATACAATTTCCTTACTTGATTTGTGATTTAATGGCTATTGTCTTACTTTGCTGTTGTTAAGATCATGATCATACTTAAGAATAGGAAATTAACATATTGAATTGTTATAAAAAGTTTAAATACATGATTTTCCAAAGCCATCTCTTATTCATGTAAATATTCATTCGCATTTTATTATTATATCCTAATGTATTTTTTTTAGATCATTTCATAAGCATATGCATGAGTTGAAGAGTTGGTTATTGAGGAAAATTGAGGATTTTGGCACTAAGGATATTGTGAGCGGATATTGGTGATTGAATATTGATGGTTTTATGATTGGATTGGTTTGCACGCTGCAACAGTGCTTGAATATGGATCCATTCCTCCGGAGTCAGCCAGCTTGGTGCTTAGTTTGGACACTTGGCCAATATCAGGCATATGGTTTTGTGCTGTGAGATATTGAGGTTAGATCATTAGAATGCATTTGCATCCTAGACTCATGCATTATCTCTTATATGTAAACATTTATTGATTCATATCATGATTATAAAAAGGAAATGAGATATTTGACATCGTATTGTATTTCTTTTGTCTGAAAAGCATGTTTAAATTCTGAATTTACTGTGCCTTTACCTTTGTGCCTTTTTGATGATATCATGCCTTATTTCCCTGATCTATTTAAATTTTTACTTGTTTATTAAACTACTAGTAAGTGTCAGTATCGATCCCTCGTCACTGCTTCTTCGAGGCTAGATCTGATACTTACTGAGTACCATAGTTTTATACTCATGCTACACTTCTACACATTTTTGTGCAGACTTTGAGACAGGTGCTAGTCTTACCTATCTAGATATTTAGGAGCTTACATGGAAACTTTGTGGTGAGCTGATATGGACTCCACTTAAGTCCCAAAATTCCGCTTTTGCGGACCATCACACGCACCTGCGAAGCCACTTCTGCGGACCCAAATGCGCACCTGCGATCATGCTTTTGTGCACACACTTCTTTATCTGCGGAAACCCCTAAGCTCAACTAATGCAACATCTGCGGTACTATGTCCGCTTATGTGGAAACGTACCTACAGACCAACTGTTGCAGGTGCGAAAGCACCAGAACTGAGCTGCCAAAACCACCCTAAATTATCTAAAGCCCCTCCCAAACTCACCTGAGGCCCCCAGTACCCTGTCCAATCACACCAACCAATCCCATAGCATAACACGAACCTACTCGAGGCCTGAAATCACACAAAACAACATCGAAACCACGAATCGTACCTCAATTCAAGCCTAAGGAACTAATCAAAATGTCAAAATTCAAAATATATGTCGAACATGTCTAAACACCTTGGAATGACCTCAAATTTTGCATGCAAGTCCCAAATGACACAACAGACCTATTCCAACTCCAGAAACCACAATACATACTTGATATCATCAAAGTCTACCCTCGATAAAACCTATCAACTGTCCAAACCTTCAACATTTTCAACTTTTGCTAATTCAAGCCATAACAACCTAGGAACCTCCAAATCCAAATTCAGACATATTCCTAAGTCTGAAATTTCCATACGAAGATATTGGGACCATCATAATACCATTTTGGAGTCGTCTAAACAAAAGTCAAACTCCGGTCAATATTTACGACTTAAGCCTCCAACCAAGGGACTAAGTGTCCCAAATCAATCCAAAACCTCCCCGAAACCATACCAACCATCCCCGTAAGTCACGTAACCACAAATACACATGCGTAAAGCATCAAATATAGGAAAAAAGGCTAAACATAAAATGACCGGTCGGGTTATTACATTCTACCCCTCTTAAATAAACGTTCATCCTCAAACGAGTATAGAGAAATACCTAAAGTGCCAAAAGGGTCAGGATATCGGATCAACATATCACACTCGGTCTCCCAAGTCGCCTCCTCATCCTATTGACCTCCCCACTGAACCTTCACCAATGCAATGTTCTTCAACCTCGATTTACGGACCTGCTTGTCCAAAATAGCCATCAGCTCCTCAATATAGATCAAAACCTTGTCCAATTACACTGAGCTAAAATCCAACACATGTGACAGGTCAACATAATACTTTCGGAACATGGAAACATAAAACACCAGGTGAACTCCCGATAAGCTGTGGCAATGCAAGTCTGTAGGCCACCTCACCAACTCTCTCAAGAATCTCAAAAGGACCAATATATCAATGGCTCAACTTGCCCTTCTTCCCGAACCTCATCATACCCTTCATGGGAGAAACTTTAAGTAGAACCCTCATACCCACCATGAATCCGCCAACACCTCATATGACACGTCGTAGAGATAATGCCTCCAAATCGTGTATTGGGTAATTCTTCTCATGAGGTTTCAACTAATGCGAAACATAATCAATCACTCTACCCTCATGCATCAACATACATCCAATGCCAATCAATTAACCATCATAATAGACTGTATAAGAATCGAATGTGGAAGGCAAAACCAGAACTAGAGCTGTAGTCAAGGTAGTCTTGAGTTCCTAAAAGCTCTCCTCACACTTGTCAGACCACCTGAATGTGGCACCCTCCTAAGTCAATCTAGTAAATAGGGCTTCTATAGATGAAAACCCCTCCACGGAATGGTGATAATACCCAACCAAGCCTAGAAACTACGAATCTCAGTAGAGGTAGAAGGTCGAGGCCAACTCTGAACTGCCTCAATCTTCTTCAAATCCACCTTAATCCCCTAACATGACACCACGTAGCCCAATAATTCCACTGAATCAAGCCAAAACTCACACTTGGAGAATTTAGCATATAACTTCTTCTCCCTCAAGGTCTGAAGCACAATCCTCAAATGTCCCTCGTGATCTTCCTGGCTAAAACACGTTGTTCATCAACTGCATAAAGGCTTCTGTGACATTGGTTAGCCCAAAAGAGATCACCAAGAACTTATAGTGACCGTAACGAGTCCTGAAAGTCATATTCAGAATATCTTCAGCCCGGATCTTCAATTGATGGTACCCTGATCTCAAATCAATCTTCGAGAATGCCCTATCACCCTGAAGCTGATCAAATAAATAATCAATATGCAGTAGTGGGTACTTGTTCTTGATAGTAAACTTGTTTAGCTGCCTGTAGTCAATACACATCTTCATATAACCGGCTTTCTTCATCACAAATAGAACTGGAGCACCCCAAGATGAAACACTCGATCTGATGAAACCATTATCAAGCAACTCATGAAGCTATTTCTTTAATTCCTTCAACTTCGCTAGTGCCATGTGATATGGTGGAATGGATATGGGCTGAGTGCCCGACCCCAAGTCAATACCACATTTGATATCCCTATCTGTTGGCATGCCCGGTAGGTCTGCTGGAAACAAATCTGGAAACTCTCTCACTACCAAAACTGATTCTACGGATGGAGTATTAGCACTAACATTCCTCACAAAGGCTAAGTATGCCAAGCACCCCTTCTTAACCATTTCTTGTCCCTTCAGGAAAGACACCACCCTATTTGGAACGTGATCCAATGAACCTCTGCACTCCAACCTCAGCAGACCCGGCATAGCCAACGTCACGGTCTTGGCGTGACAATAAAGAATTGCATGATATGGTGACAACCAATCCATAGCCAAAATCACATCAAAATCCACCATATTGAGTAATAGAAGGTCATACCTAGTCTTATAGCCCTTGATTGTGACCAAATAAGAATGATAGACCCATTCTACCATAATAGAATCACCAACTGACGTAGACATAAAAACAGTGGTACTCAAAGAATCATGAGACATATCCAAATATAAAACAAAAAAGGATGACACATATGAATAAGTGGAACCCGGATTAAATAAAATGGATGCATCTTTATGAAAAATCAGAACAATACCTATAATGACAACATCTGATACAACGACCTCAGTTCTACAAGGAAAAGCATAACAACGGGCATAACCTCCCCCTCTAGGACATCTCTACCCGTTTTTCCACCACCCTAGCTAGCTGTGTAGGTGGAGTAACAGCTGGAGTAGAAACCATAGCCTGAGTACCCTGCGGAGGTCCACCCATCCTAAATCTGGGACAATCCCTCACCGTGTGCCTAGTATCACCACACTCGAAACAACCTCTCTGCAGGCATGGCTGATGGTACTAAGTCTGACCCGAACGAATAGAATAACCGATATAGGAACCCTATGTAAGAGGTGCACTAGAAATGGTTGTCCAAAATGGGTACTCTGAGATCTCTGAACAACTGGAGCACTGCAGGTAACCTAAAGTGCAGATTGAACTGGTCGAGTGATAAAACCTTTTCCACGACGAGCTAAAACTACAGAGAGGGAACCTTTAAGCCCTCCAAAATCTCAAAGCCTCTGTAAGGCCCCGTAAAAACAAATATCACCTAGACTCGGGTTTTCGTGATGCCAAGGTAGCTTAGAGCCGTCAGAAGTTATATTCGGACACAACTTACAGGCTTGAACTATCTCCAGAAATGTCTTTAGTGTACCTGGTGTTTCATGTATTCCTGTTGAATAAGGTGGTTAGAGATCCGTCTCTTATTATTCCGGTTGAGACTCTAGAGATTAATGAAGAACTGACTTATGAAGAAATTCCAATTGCCATTCTTCATAGGCAGGTTCGAAAGTTAAGAAATAAAGAGATTGCCTCCGTGAAAGTGCTATGGCGAAACCAACAGCTTGAAGAGGCCACATGGGAGACCGGGGAAGAAATGAAGAAGAAGTACCCTCATTTGTTTGAATAGTTATGTAATCGTTTCTACAAAGTTTTCCACTATTAATTATCATTATTTATCACTTGTACAATATATGCTTAGGGTATTCCTTTCTGATAATATATTGTCCATGAGCCACGGTTGGTGTTAATTTCATGTTATGTTGCATTGTTGGATTATCTATATGTTGTTAGGAATGGTTTCTTGGATTCTATGACAGGTGGATAGGCTCAGTTACAGGGAATACTCTGCCGAAATCTTTGAAAATTTAGGGAGTTAGTCAAAAATTTGGAACTGTTGGTGAGTGAAATAGCAGCTGAGTCACATTGGATACTAATGACGTATTTTGACCCTCATTCGAGGATGAATAATCTTAAGCGGAGGAGGATGTAAGGCCTCGTAAAAAAAATTGACCTAGAACCGTGGTTTTCGTGATGCCTATGTAGCTTATGTGTTGATAATTGTAGAGATTCTTCGCGGCGAGCAAGCTCACTGCGATACAGACTTTTTAGTAGAGCAAGACATTAATGTAGTCCACTCTGAGACCGCACCGCAGATCGGCCGTAGAGTGCAACAGGAAAATGGACAATTTTGGAGGGTCATTTTGCAGTCCAATATGCGATCGTATAATACTTTCGCGAGCCACACAATCCATCATAGATCCAGTATAAAAAATTTTGGAGGGGAGTTCTGCGGCACATTATGCGATCACAGAACTGGTCTGCGGTGCATTATGCGACCGCAGAACTGGTCTGCGGTGCATTATGCGATCGAAGAACTGGTCTGCAGACTGCAGACCCGCCATATACCTAACCCCAACCATCCAGTTCTTGAAATCACTTCTGCGGCCCATTTTGTGGATCGCATATCCGTTCTGCCACCGCAGAGCTATGTTTGGAGGGTCCATTATTTAGTTTTTATAACCCGACCCTACTCTCAAAAAATCTGATATTTTGAGAGTGAGGGAGTGCTCTAGAGTGAGAGGGGTTCCTAAACTAATTGTTCATCAATTCTTGCTCAAGGCTTGGAGGATTAAGAAGGAAAGCTCACTAGGTCTTCATCCGGAACACTGTAGTGATTTAAGGACGCTCAAGGCGAGGTGTGTTAGATAAATTTCTCTCTTAGAATTGGATCCCACGCTGTTCTTGTAAGCCCCGGGTTGATCATTATAAATGTGACTATTCCAAATGCTTTTATCTTATTATGTTATCCTTCGGGGATGTGATCTAAGTATGGGATGTGTGTTAACATGTTATTACTTCAAGACGTGATTATAATGAAAGCTATAATGTTGAATTGTGTAAGAAATCTCATTGTGCTTAAGACTCTTATTTGCTCACATGTGTACTTAAGGTCTTGAATAGAAATGCCTTGTTGTTGATAATTCCTTAATGGTGTTTGAAAACAACATAAGTGAGCATGAGATATGAAACACGGTCAACGTGCCGAGAGTGATATTACAATAGAGGCCACTAGTGCCAATGAAATGAAGAGAAGTGTAAAAGACATTGAAATGGGCTATAAATTCTTTAAATAATAAATGCCTTGGGAATATCGCTTAGTCACTGAGGAAGGGTAGGTTGAAATAACCTAACCCTGAAACTACATATGCCGGTGTAGGAGTGAGTGAGGGGTAAAATCCACATGTAAGGTGATGAGAATTTTCCCTCAATATGGGATGACATTAATGTGTTGAGGTAAATACCCTTATATGGGATGAGATGATTGCTAGCGGAATGTGAGGTGACGTCGACCCACATGGCTTTGTGATGTGATGGCTTAGCCAATCGGGCTGAGATCGAATGCCATGCCACGCACATGGTGGTATTGTGAGTGGACGTCTCGGGTGAGACGACTTAGTCGATCGGGCTGAGATCGGACTCCGTGCTAAAAGCACGGTGGTGTATCAGTACTAAAGATCTCCCAACTTAATATATTGAAACTTACTTGAAATTTATTCTTTCTCCTAACTTGTTACTTTAATATTGATGAGGCCCTCATTGATTTCATGTTTCTTTATCATTGTACTGATACTCGTTCTATTGAGGGGGTGTTTAGTTTTCATACTAGCACTATTCCATATGTACTAACACCCCTTTTGCCGGCAGTGCTGCATCTTTAATGGATGAAGGTGGTTCCACAGCGGGTGGCATTGAGAAGTGATAGCAATACACCCACTCCTCATTTGTCCTCTGTACATAGCATTTTGAGGTATAGCCGAGGCCTTGCTACCGGCACATTTATAACACCTTTTGGTTTCTGCTAGAGGCCCTATAGACATTGTATGGGTTGTATATTGGTGTTGGGAAAATCAAACTAAGAATTTTGTATTTGTATCACGTGTGCCACTTTAAACTATGAATGTGTAATGTATTTTGATACTTATAAATGAATTAACCAATGGTGATGAAGTGATATTGTTCACATGACCTTCTTATTGTCTAGTTAATGAAATGTATCTTCTCTTTATTCTTGGGTGAGTCGGGTAGACGGTATTGTGTAGGCTTGCTCGACCGAGGTATCTCGGTTGAGCGCTGGTTGCACTCCCCGAGGTCGCGGCGTAACAGCCTCTTGTCCTCCCTATCCCTCTCTCCTAATCGCGGATACGCTCCAACCTCATGACGATCTCTATAACCTGCTGAAATGGAGTATCTGTTCCAAATTTGAGACCATAACCGAGTCCCTCAAGCAATCTGAGGACTCTCTCTCTAACCGTGGAAACCAAAGCAGGTGCATGACGAGATGACTCACTAAGCCTCATGGCATACTGGGACACATTCGTAGTCCCCTGGCGCAACTGCTCGCGCATCCCTGAGGGTCTGTGGAACAAACTCCCTAAAAAAGAGATCATTGAACTGAGCCTAAGTGAGTGACGTTGCATTGGTTGGCCTACTCTCCTTATAAGCCTGCCTCTATCTGTATGCCATCCCCGTAAGTCAGAAAGTAATAAGGTCGACCCCGCTCAACTCTACTATGCCCATAGTGCGCAGAATATGGTGACACTGGTCTAGAAAACCATATGCATCCTCAAAAGCTATGCCACTGAAAGTAGGAGGAAAATACTTCTTGAACCTCTCTAACCTCTTCTGCTTCTCCTCTGACTCCACTGGCCTAACCTTGGGCTGAACCGCAATCACGGGCTGCACCAGCATAACACCCGGAGCCTGATCAACATGAGCCCGTTGCTTTGGAGTACGGGCGGCGGGAGTCTGAGCTCCTCCCCCAGCCTCTGAAGTAGCTGATGCAACTGGGAACAACCCCGCCTAAGCCATGGTACCAAACATGCTCAAAAGATGCGCCAAAGTCTCCCAAAGTCCAGGAGTAGCAAAATGCACCTCAGGTGCCTACTCCCTAACCGAAGCTACTGGTGGCTCCTCAGCCGCGGCCCTAGCATGGCCCCTTGCTGCAGCACGTGCTCTGCCTCTGCCTCTTCCCCAACCTCTAGCAACACCGGCACCGGGGGCAGCATCATCGGTAACTGAAGCTCATATCCTCACCATATGTGAGAGAATAGAAACACAAATGCTCAATTTCTAAAATCAATAAATCCGCACGATAGGGAATGGAAGAAGTAAAATTTCTTATTAGTTTTGTAGCCTCTCGAAGATATGTACAGATGTCTCCGTACAAATACGCAAGACTCTACTAAAGTTGGTTATGACTTGTTGGCTCTAATACCAACTTATTACAACCCAAAATCTCACATTGCGGATCGTGATGGAACCTAATTCCTAGGACTAGGTAAGCCTATCACATAACGAGATCAACACAAAATATCAATTAAAATATTAATGAAAAGTGATAGTACCATAATATAACCTAAACCGGAATACATTAGTAATAAATCCCAAAACCCGGTAATACTAAGTCATAAGCTCTACATGAAGTACATAATAAGTCTCAAAGTATACATCACTGTTTGGTATACATAAACAATACTAAAGAAGCAATAGAAGGTCAATCCGAGGCTTGCAAGCAGATTAACAAGTATAACTTGAAGTCTCCACAACTCTAGCTCAACACTCTAGCGACAAGCACGATCCGAGGTACCTGGATCTGTACAAAATGTGCAGAAGCACAGTATGAGTACAACACAATCGATACACAGTAAATATCAAGACTAAGCTCGGCAGAGTAGTGATGAAATTCAAGTCAAGACACTCACTAGTCAAGAAACATGTGTAAAATATCAATATAAAACTAACAATAGAAAGCATGACAAAATAAATATCAACAGGGGGGGGGGGGCAGGTGTTAAAATGACAAAATTAACCAACAACTCATAAATCACAAAATGAAATCATTTAAGGAAAACAATAATATGTTCACATAATCAACCCATTCAAACCCCCAGAATAATATCAAGAATCGCCCCGAAATACCACATAACATAATCAACAAGACACCCTTATGATGCCGCGTGAGCTTCACAATGAAATATTTCCCCTTATGTAGCTTCACGCGCATAAGCTCCCTTATGTCGCTGCGTGCGCATCACAATGAAGTATTCCCCTTATTTGCAACACGCGCATAAGCCCCCTAATCTCGCCGCATGCGCATCAATAACACCATCTTTATGTTGCCGCATGCGCATCTCGCCAGCCTTATACTCCACACAATAACAATCAACCCACACAACATGTACACATGTGCCACAACATCACTGCAATATAGCCCACAGCTCAACAACAATGTGTACAAGAATAATAACAATAGTATAAGGGCACAGGGAGTAAACAACAACATAAAAACATGCTTCATATAACAAATAACTCCAAATTAAGGCATATCTATAATCTAAGGTAGAATCCGGTCACAAATAACACATACGTCCATGTACACAGTCGTCACCTTATGTACACGTCACTTCACATAGCATAAATAATGCAGATTAGACCAAATTCAAAGGGGGAATTCCCTCATACAGAGTTAGGCAAGATACTTACCTCAAACAAGGCTAATCAATACTCTAAGAAGCCCTTCCCATATGAATCAACCTCCTGTCGGCTTGAATCTAGCCAAAATAACTTAATAATATCAATAAAAGCCATAGAAAACAAGCCTAAACGATAAAGCTATGATCTTGGTTCAATTATGCAAACTCAACCCCGAGCTCGCACCTTGTAACCCGACAAAACTCACAAATTCCTAGAAACTCATAATATATGTGTTTCATCCAAATTCGACCACAAATCGATCCTCAAATCGTCAATTTTTACTTTAGAAATGTTTTTACTAAAATCCCCAATTTTTTCAATTAGATTCATCGATCAATCGCTAAAATCAATGTTGGAATCAGGAATAATAAACAAATCCGAGTCAAAAATACTTACCCTAATCCAAATCATGAAAATCCCCTCCAAGATCACCCAAATCCGAGCTCCCAATCCCAAAATGTGATAAAAGAAATTAAACCCTTGTTCAAGATATATTCTGCCCATCATTTTCACTTCTGCGGTCCCTAAGTTGTCTATGGAAAAATCATCGCAAATGCGGCCTCCACTTAATTCCCAAAATTACACTTCAACAGACCATCACATGCACCTGCGGAGCCGCTTATGCATAGCCAAACATGCACTTGCGATCGCGCTTCTGCCACTCACTACCGCATCTGCGGAAACCTTGAGCTCAATTAATGCTGCATCTGCGGTCCCATGTGTGCTTCTGCGGACTCACACATGCGGACCAAATGCCGCAGGTGCGAAAGCACCAGAACTAAGCTGCCAAACCCACCCCAAATGATTTGAGCCCATCCGAAACTCACCCGAGGCCCCCCGGACCCTGTTCAATCACACTAACCAATACCATAATATAACACGAACCTACTCTAGGTCTCAAATCACACAAAACAATATCGAAACCACGAATCGCACCTCAATTCAAGTATAAGGATCTAATCCAAATTTCCAAATTCAAAACATACACCGAACATGCCTAAACACCTCGGAATTATCTCATATTTTATATGTAAGTCCCAAATGATACAACGGACCTATTCCAACTCTCGTAACCATAATCCAAATCTGATATCATCACAGTCAACCCTCGGTCAAACCTTCCGAGGGTCAAACTTATGTCAAGTCTTATAACTTAAGCCTCCAACCAAGGGACTGTGTCCTAAATCAATCAAAAATCTCCCTGAAACCAAATCAACCATCCCCGCAACTCATGTAACCAAAAATACACATGCGTAAAGCATCAAATAGAGGAAACATGTCTTAGATATTCAAAACAACCAGTCGGGTGATTACACAAACAAATAGAGAAGATGAGAGGAGAGAGGACAATCGTTGTCAGCCAACCGGTGGTCAACTTCGGCGGCGGCAGTGGATGTAGCTAGAGAGAAGAGAGAGCTTCGGTATGAGAAGTCGGTGCCTAGTTCTCAAAACAGAGATGAGAGACCCCAAAAAATGTTATCTAGGGTTTTAATGCCCTTATAAAATCTGATAATAAAACCCCCAAGTGTATGTGCATGTAAGTGTTGTTTTATATAATGAGTATGTGTGTAAAAATATATGTGGGCCTCATTTAAGTATAAATAAAAGGTAATTATAAAAAGGAATATATATGTGGTCAATATATAAAAGTGCTACTTTAAAACCATGTGCAAAAATCATGTACTCCTAATATTATATGCTATAATACAGTATATTCTCTTTTTTATTTGTGTACGTATGTACTTTCATTCTACTATACTATAGAATATTTAGATATGTCGGTCGCTCTCTTACAAGTGCTCGTCTAGCTCCCTCTCCTTGATCTCTTCTGTTTGTTTTTAGGCGGATTTGGCCTTTTAGCCATCCCTTCGATCAAATAGAGCTTCCTATCCTAAGTTTTTCTTTTTTTCCCACGATAGCGGATGGCGCCATCGGTCTAATGTAGTTAGCTTACCTATTAAGCTTTAGAAAAAGATAAAATAATGGTCTTTAACCATTAGGTAGAAATTTTTACCCATTGGATAAAAGGAGGCCAAGTCACATCAAGATGTCTTGTCACATCATGATGTATTATCACATCGGATGTTGACGGGATATTGGGTTTGACTGGATTTAATTCGTATTTTAAAATAAATTCTATAGACTTTCATGTAATTAATAGAATGTGCTATGAATTGAAAGATAATTATGTAATTAGAAACTATGGCTTGTAGTTTATTAAAAGTGCCAACTACTACAAGATTGTAGTAATTATTATTTTTATTTTTTAAATAATAATAAATTTATAGAAAATCATAGTATTTGAAAAATAAAAAATTTATCAATAAATTACTTTGAAAGTTAAGAAAATGCATAAAATAGTAGTATTTAACTAATTGCAATAAAATGATAAAAATTTCTATATTTTACAAAAAAAATAGGAATAATAATCAATAAATTGCTTTGAAATTAAAAATTACAAAAATGCTATATTTTATTATTAATGATTAGGAAGCCTGCAGAAGTTAATTTTTAAATACGCAGGCCCAAAATTGAGTGTCAACAGCGTCAACTCTCGACTGTTTGTTTTTCTTTCCTTTATTGCTGCACATTCACAAGTATACACTTATTATTAAATTTATTAGTTACAACAACATATCCTATGTAATTCTACAAAGTAGGGTCTGAGGAGAGTAGAATGTATGCAACCCTTAATCCGATCTTGTGAAGGTAAATAGGTTCTTTTTGATATACCCCAGCTCAAAGAAAATTTAAAAGAGACATACACAACAAGTAGTAATAAAAGTCAGATAAAAGGATAAGGTGATAGCATAATCAAAGCGAAAGAAACATCATATAGCAAAAAGAATATGCGGATAGGAAGCTACAATGATCTAGATTAATATTAATGATACCGCCATGAAAATGAGACATGCAGGCCTAACTACTAACCTTCTACCCTAATCCCCAATCTCCACGCCCGTTTATCAAGGGTAATGTCCTCAGTAAGCTAGAGTAGCGTCATGTTATGCCTAATCACCTCTCCCAATACTTCTTAGGCCTACCTATACCTCTCCTAAGCCCCACTATGACTAACCTCTCACACCTCCTCATTGAGGCACCTATGCCCCTTCTATTCACATGACCGTACCATTTCAGCCTAGCTTCACGCATCTTGTCTTCCACGGGGGGCCACTCTCATCTTGTCCCAAAACCTTCATTTCTAATCTTATCTCTCCTGGTATGCCCATATATCCATCTCAACATTCTTATTTCTGCTACTTTCATCTTCTGGACATGGGTGTTCTTGATAGGACGACACTCCGCTCTATACAACATAATCGGTCTAACCACCACTCTGTAGAACTTACCTTTATGTTCTAGTGGCACCTTCTTATCACACAAAACTCTAGAAGCTAGCCTCCATTTTATCCACCCCCCTTTGATCTGATGTGTGACATCCTCATCAGTATCTTCATTACCTTGGATAATAGATCTGATGTACTTGAAACTCTCTTTCTTGGGGATGACTAGTGAATCTAGCTTCACATCCACGTCCTTTTCAGGTGCCACGCTTTTTAACTTGTATTCCAATTACTCTATTTTACTCATGTTCAACATCAAACCTTATACCTCCAGGGTCTGTCTCCAAACCTCTAGATTCGCGTTAAAACCTCTTCGTGTCTCATCAATCAGTACTATATCATCCACAAATAACATGCACCATGGCATCTCCCCTTGAAAGTGATGCGTCTGACTATTCATCGTCAAGGTAAATAAAAACATGCTAAGCGCGGATCCCTAATGCAATCCCACCATGGCTGGAAATTATTCTAAGTCTCCTCCCACCATCCTAACCGGGTCATAACGCCATCATACATGTCCTGGATCACTATAATATATGCTATAGGCACCCTTCTATCCTTCATACATTTCCGAAGAACCTCCCTCAGGTCTTTATCGTAAGCTTTCTTCAGGTCAATAAATACCATGTGCAAGTCCCTCTTCTTGTCCCTATATTGCTCCACCAGTCTCCTAATAAGGTGAATGGCTTCAGTAGTCGAACGCCCCGGCATGAGTCCGAACTGGTTCTCAAAAATAGATACATTTCTCTACACCCTTACCTCCACCACCCTCTCTCAAATTTTCATAGTGTGACTTACCAGCTTGATACCCCTACAGATGTTGCAATTTTGGATATCACCCTTATTCTTGTATATTGGAATCATCGTACTCCACTCAAAGCTTACTCTGTCCGCGTTCTTCTAAAATTCTACCAAGATCTCGTCTGGCCCGACCGATCTACTCCTGCTCATTTTTTGCATAGCCCACATAACCTCTTCAACCTTGATACGCTTGCAATACCCAAAATCACGACTACTCTCAAAATTCTCCAAGTCCCCCAGCACAATGTTCATATTCCCCTCTTTTTTCACGAGTCCATGAAAGTACATATGCCATCTTCATCTAATATGTGTGTCATCTTCCAAAACCTTGCAATCCTCATATTTGATTCACCTCACATGATCTAGGTCATGAGCCTTCCTCTCTCTCATCCTGGCTAGTTGTACAGCTTCTTGTCCCCACTTTTGGCCCCAAGATCTTCACAAATTTCCAAATGCTGCACTTTTAGCCTCTGTAACGGCTATCTTCGCCTCTTTCATAGCCTTCATATACTCTTCCCTATTCATACCCCTATACTCCTCGTCTTTGGTCTCCGCTAGTTTCAAGTATGCCGCATTATTTGCTTTTAATTTTCCTCTGACTTGTCCATTGCACCACCAGTCCCCTCTGTGTCCACTAGGGTAACCCTTCGAGACTCTAATACTTCTCTAGACGCTTCCCGAATTATCACGACCCAAACTCCCACCGGAGCCATGATAGTGCCAAACACCGCTTGCTAGGCAAGCCAACAACAGATATGCAGAATTAAACTTCAACAACAATAAGAAATAAAATCAATAGTGCAATACCATAAACAATTGAAATCTAAATGACAATATTACTGAAACCACCCAAAATGTATTGTCACCGAGTGCATGAGCTCGTGTACTCAATAAGTAGCAAGCCTAACCTCGGAGAAAGCAGTGGTGAGGTTGGTAAAGTCTGATGATTACTTTCAATAACCAACAACAATAATAATAGCAGAATAATATCTTATAAGTAAAAACATCTCAAATAATACAGGCTCAACTCTAACATAATAAGAGGAGAAACAAACATGCTTTTTGGGTATATCAGTCAAGGCATCAACGTTTCCACAAAAATCACTTAGACAGGGACTTATTAAGATAAACTGTGATTTCAAGCTCTAAACATCAAATAGAGACATTAAATACCAATTAGCATGAAAAAAATACAACTCTACGCCTGCATTTCAAATATACATGCCAAATCAACAATTTCACAGTTAAATCAACAAGTATACACAACTTAGTCCATTCATAGTGCCTGACACAAGTACCCCTCAATCATACTCTTAGTACTTTCACAATGCCTGGCATAATGTCCCTCAATCATACTCTCAGCACTCTCAGCACTCTCACGGTGCCTGAAAAAAGGCCCCTTAATCATCATACACACACACATACACAACAATGTACGGGCGTTTGGAATAAGGCCCTTACTAAGCAAATATAGTGTATCTGCACTCACAGAGCCCAAAGTAACATGGGTTATCACTTGACTTTGGAGGGGCAGATCCTAGACCAAGTGCTAATCGAATTAAAAGTCAATGATTAATATCACTCACCCCAAGATCAGTCATCAATCCTCTCAAGTCTGAATATACCAACATCTCCTTGAGAGGATGTAATTTTTGTGGCCATTGAACCAAAATAAATCATCAATCTCCTCAAGTATGAATATACCAACATCCCACAATATGGTTCTATGGCCCAAGATCAGTCATCAATCCTCTTAATATGGCTCTTTGAACCAAAATAAATCATCAATCTCCTCAAGTCTGAATATACCAACATCTCACAATATCCTAATCAATATACCGCGCAGAATATACCAACGTACCATAGCTCAGCTTAAACCCGTGTCAAACATAAGGATACTTACAACATGTAAGATAACATATAAAAAGTACACAGAGATAGAAATCTAACACGCGGATATAACATCATGACTTAAAAATATGACTACGACCAAGGCAAATAGCTCAACATAACAAAAATATCCTTATCATATCTCAATAGATAAGAAAATAACGTAGATATGATTTCTAGCATTATTAATAGCTTATGTAGTCATACAAACAGAGAAAACACGATATCAAAGAGGCATGACAGCAAAACAAGGCATATAATCGCCTAACGTCTACCTAGTATACTAGCCCGATAGGTTGTTTTGAGTACTAGCTCCCCATTTTATGTTTTGAGACCCTTTGTAGCTCTATTTGATGATTTATAACTTGCGTACATGGTCCCTATTGATTTCGTAAATTTTAGATGTGAATATTTGAAGAAAATGTAATTTTGGCTTTAAAAGTGGCTAGAGTTGACCATGGTCAAACATTTTTGGTAAACGATCTTGGATCAATATTTTGATGATTCCGGTAGGTTCGTATGATGATTTTGGACTTGTACACATATTTGGTTAGGATCCCGGTTGACCAGAAGCCGTTTCGATGCTTTATGTGGAAAGTTGGAAAATTGAGTTGAACTTTGAAAATCTTGAGTTTTAAGGAACGATTCTTGATTTTAGAAGTTATTTTGATGATTTGTGGTTGCGAGCGACTTTGTATGATGTTATTACACTTGTGTGAATATTCGCATTAGAGCCCGTGGGTGAGTTTCGGATAGGTTACGGACTGATTTTGGCATAGCAAGGATTTGCTGGTGTAATTGGGATCAGATCTCGTATTTGCGAGATTCTATTTGCAAATGCGAGCCTCACATTTGCAAAATGCTAGCTTGCATTTGCGAATTGGGATAAGATTGGCAGCTTTGCATCTGCAAAGCTCTTCTCGCATTTGCGAACTAGGATAAGAATGGCAGCTTCGCATGTGCAAAGCTCTGCTCGTATTTGCGATGAGAGATGTCCTCGCATTTGGGATTAGTGTGTTGCATTTACGACACTGTGGAGTCTGAGAACAACTTTGCAATTCCGAAGCCTAGATCTCTTTTGCGGAAAGGGGGCATTTGCAAATGCATAGGTATTGCCACATGTGCGACACTTGGGAGACTCAGACACTGTTCGATTTTGTGAATAGTGGTTCGCTTTTGCAAACATTGCAATTGCGAATAAGTATCTGCGGTTGGGTAAAAGTTGGAAATTTTGGGAATTAGCTCATTTTACACCATTTTTGAGACCTAGACTCCATAGAGGTAATTTTTGGACAGAAGTTTCTTCCTAACTTCATAGGTTAGTAAATTTAATTTATTTTCATTCAATTTCCATTACTTTTTCATGAATGTCACAATCAAATCTAAGATTCATAGAGTAGAAATTTGGGGTTTTGGGTAGAAATTAGTAATTTTGTAAAATTACGATTTATACCTCAAATTGAGGTTAGATTTTGAAACAAATCACATATTCGGGCATGGTGGTAAATGCATAATCGAGATTTGGTCTTAATTTTGAATTTCGACCATGTGGGCCCGGATTGACTTTTTGTTGACTTTATCAATAGTGTTAAAGATCGAACCTTTTTCAAACGAGGCTAGCTTCTAAAGCTTATTTTGACTTTTGTAAGTAATAGTTGACTAGATTCGGGTGGTTTGGAGGCTTTTTCCAAAGAAAAGGCCATGTTGGATTGTTAATCTTGTTCCGAAAAGAGGTAAGTATCTTGGTTAACCTTAATTTGAGGGAAATAGAGTATAATCGAGTCTATTTTCTAAGTGATCTATGTGTTGGGGGAGGCGTATATGCAAGATGATGAGTGTATATGCATTGGTAATGAGATAAGCATACGAGTAGAGTTAGCCTTATTTGTGCCATGTTACTTTGTGTATTATGTCTTCTATGATTTAGATAGATTGTATAATTCTTCGATTTCTCGTATCCATTTTACTTCCTATGATGAGATTGTTAAGATATTGGGCATGCAGATCATGGAATTGTTGATTTGGTTGTTGGTGTTAAGTTGTTGGTAAATTCTCAAATGACGAGTTATGTTCAAATACTACTATTAATGTTGAATATGCTTCATACCTTGCTTCAACATGAAAGGTGTTGTCGTGCTTGTGAGGGAGAGTGATTGTAAATGAAGTGTGTGTAACGACCCAACCGGAAATTTTGAGCATTTGTATTCTGTTTAGCTGTTTGAAGTCTTGAGTAGCTTCATATGATGTATTATGACTTGTATGAATCGCCGGTTTTGGTTTTTAGGTGATTCGAGATTGATTTGGAAGAAAGATTCTCAGCAAGGAAGCTTTAAGTTGGAAGAGCTGATCAAGTTTGATTTTTTTATATTTGACCCCGGATCGAAGTTTTGATGGTTCCGTTAGGTTTGGATGGTGATTTTGTAATTTGGCGTATACCACGATTTTCATTTGGATATTTCTAGAAGGTTTCGGCACTATTTGGCGAAAGTTGGCAATTTGAAGATTTAGAATGTTCATAAGTTTGACCGGGAGTTAGCCTTGATGATATCAGATTCATATTGTGGTTCCGGGAAGTGGAATATTTTCATTATGTCATTCGGGACTTATATGCAAAATTTGAGGTCATTCCGAGTTGATTTGATATGGTTCGGCATGAGTTTTGGAAGTTGAATGTTCAAAAGTTCATTATGTTTGATTTGACGTACGATTCATGGTTTTGATATTGTAATGCATTATTTGAGGCCTCGAGTAAGTCTGTGTTATGTTATGGGACTTGTTAGTATGTTCAAATGGGGTCTCTAGGGGCTCGGGTGAGTTTCAGACGTGATTCAGATCATTCCGGATGGTTGTTGTATTGCTGATTGCTAGTGTGTCTGCAGAGCATCGCGATCGCGGAGCCTGGCTCGCGATCGTGTAGATGAATTCTGGAGCTGAGAAACTTTCTTCTTCGTGTTCGTGTCATCAGAAAAGCATTCGCGCTACTCTAAATCTAAGTTGAGAGCTAGGGACTTCTTCAACGAGTTCGCGTAAGCTGCTTCGTGATCGCGTAATGTAGATGTATATGGTCATCACATTCGCGCGGGCAGTATCGCGAACGAGTAGAGCATTTTTCGTGGCAGTTTAATTTATTCTTCGCGATCATGATGGGGATTGTTGTTCAGTGATTATAAGTACTCTATTTTGAAGGTTTCAGACATTTTATCAAAGTTTGAGCAATAAGTACTCACACGATAAAAAAATAGTGCTAGCACACTTTTAATCATCTGAAATGCCTCACGATATCTAGAACTCATGACATTTCTTTTAAAACTGCGTTGCAACCTTCTCCATTCAATCCCAATTCCACACATCTCATTGAATCTATCATTCTAATATGCAAAATATGAGAATCCCATTATCAACTATAAATCACGAATAGGATACACACTCCATCAACCAAAAACCTTCCACTTAGCTCAATTCATGAGAAAATCACAACACGTAAAAATGTGTCCATGCCTGTAGAACGCATGAACCACAAGTTGTGGTCAAAATCATCGTAAACGCTTCAGAATGATATGCACATAACGTAGACATCAGAACTGAATGATTATAATAAACTTAGTCACACATACTGACAAACCCATGAGTGTTACCACAAAACACCTAAAAAGCCCTATTTTACCAAAGGAATCGATCGTCCTTATTACCATGCTGATCCCAACCACTACAAAATAGACCGAACTTCTTCATATTACTCATGACCCAACTTCACGTCAACATTACTCCTTCCTAGTACACTATGGACCTCAATAAAATCTCATCTCAAGTAATCCAACATGAAATCTCATTATCCTGAGACTCGTAAGCCACTTTGTTCCCTCTTATACACCAATAGTACCTCAAACCGAAATACCTGCTCTAAAGATGCCTTCTATGAATATGAAGTTGCTACTTCCATCTCTCAAACATTTCTTCGTAGAACCGATAATGATACAGAAATTCTACAAGTCTCTTGCACAATCCAACGCAAAACTCATATCCTTAGTCACACACAAATCCGAAAATCCTTAGATACAACATACTGAATCTTGAACCCATTAGATCCTTCTTGAGAGTCGTTCACTCTAACCTAGTCTGGAATGCATTGCCAAACATGTCAAATGTCTAGTGCTCCGCTAGTACATGAATACCCTAAACAGTAAACAACCGATCAAATCATTTCCCTTGCACACTACCTCCACGGCAGAATATTGAACTTGAGTCCTCCCACAACCTCTATATATCACTAAGTTGAAATTCAACACGCACCGAGCAATTCCTTGCCCGAATTATCATCGAAGTCATCCTCCTTAAATCATATCTAATCCACAAGCATTCCTTAGTCTAGAATGCATAACAACACATGACTAGGTGACACAATCATTGATGGTAGACTCCCCCACTTGGCTTTAAGCTACAATCACATAACCCAGGAACCTATAATGACGTCTCCTCTTTAACTTCCATGATCCCACACTATTACTCAGCTGAATTTCTCATAAGCTAATGTTGCACCAATCATAACACATCCAAAATTACCAGCACAAATGAACACTCAATCTCGTGACAATTGCCATCTTCCTCAAGCGATCCAAACCCATATCGTAGCACATGCATCCCACTGGGTAAAAGGTAAAACTTTGCATAGAAACCTCATAAGAAATCATGCAACCCCCAACCTTCTCACATGAGATAGCCCACATGTGTAACCTCATATCAACATCTTTCTATGACTTACCATGGGTACATTTTCTATGTAATCATATAATCCTCCCAAATCCACACTCGCCCATAGGCTGGAAAAGTGTGTTTCTTTCTACCAATGAACAACTAGAAGACCTATCAAGACATCCCAACTCAAGATAGTATTTCACACCAAGATGATAATCAAGCATTCACAATCCCTTAGTAGCTCAAGCAAACTCTTCTCGTCAAATTCGAACTCACTAAATGTAAGAAGTCACCACCAATATGAAATGTCCTCAATTGTCTATAATGACCCAAATAGCATCAAACTTCCTCGAAATATATGTCAACTCTACCAAATAAACCCATAATGATACGCTCTTATTCCCACTCTGGTATAGCCATCTTCCAAAGTAAACCACTCGATCTTTGATGCTCATTCTCGACCTGCTGGCAATCCAATCACCGTGAAACTTTCCCAATAATGTTCTTCTTCATCCCTGGAATAAATACCAAATCCAAATAATGAACTAGATAATCTTTCTCATGGGGTTTCTATTTCCACAAGCTTAAGAAATCACCCTACCATTCTACACCAATACCGCGTCAAGACCACCATGTGAATCATCTCAATAACTGCTATAAGGCCCTAAACCCGTGGGCAACACCAACACTAGGTCTGCAATCGATGACGACTCCTCTACAAAGTGACAATAGTAATCTACCCTCATAACATAAGGAAAAACATCTCGCACCACATCTGTATCATCATCACAACTCGTTGGTGCCCAACAAATATCAAGTACTCAACATCGCATACGAATGAATGGAAAAGAACTCAAAATATAGGCTTTAAGCCGAGATAAAGTCACACGATACGTAAGCAAGAAAGGAAATGTTCCTAAAGTCTTATAGCCTCTCGAAGATAAGTACGGACGTCTCCATACCGATCCACTAGACTCTACTAGGCCTGCTCATGACTTGTGAGACCTCTGTGAACCTAGTGCTCAGATACCAACTTGTCACTACCCAAAATCTCATCGAAACCATGATAGCGCCTAACGACGCCTGATATGGAAGCCAACAATAGATATGCAAAATCAAACTTCAACAAAAATAAGAAATAGCCTCAATAGTGGAATAGCATAAATAATTGAAGTCCAAGTGACAATACAACTGAAGCCACCCAAAATCTGGTGTTATCGAGTGATGAGCTCTACAGAATACTAAATGCAAAGTTTGAAAAAAATACAATAATGTCCTAAAGACTAAGTAGTAATAACAATAGATAAAGGAGGGGACTTCAAGGCCTATGAACGGAACTACAGTGCTACCTCTAAATCTCAAAGAAAATTTGAATAAATAGATCACTAGCTATCAACGACACCTGAGTCTGCACTTCATGAGTACAACTGACCCCATCTACTCAATAAGTACAAAGCCTAACCTAAGAGATAGCAGTGGCGAGGTTGGCAAAGTTTGATGCTCAGTTTCAACAGCCGACAACAATAATAACAATAGAATAATGGTATAAAAGCATCTCAAATAATACAAGCTTAACTCTAACACAATAAGAAGAGAAATAGGCATGCTTTTAAGGTATGTCAGTAAAGGCATCAACGTTTCCACATAAATCACTTAGACATGGATTTATCTAGATAAATTGTGGTTTCAAGCCCTAACCATCAAATAGAGACATCAAATACCAATTAGCATGAGAAAAATACAACTATATGCCTGCATGTCAGATATACATGCCAAGTCAATAATTTCATAGTTGAATCATCATGTATACACAATCTCATCACATTCATAGTGCATGGAATAGGTACCCTCAATCATACTCACAACACTCTCACAGCACTCTCACGGTGCCTAGCAAAATGCCCCTGAATCATATGCTCAGCTCTCTCAAGGTGTCTGGCAAAATGCCCCTGAATCATCACACACACACACCCATAATGGGTTCCTGGCTTAAGCATCTCACTAAGCATATATCATATGTCTAAACAAACAGGGCCCAAAGTAGCATGGGTTATCACCTGACTCCAAAGGGGCAGATCCTAGTTTAAGCGCTGATCAGATCAAATGTCAGCGATCAATATCACTTAGCCCAATATGAGGCCTTGATGTAAGTGTCTCCTCACAATCAATATCAACATGGCTATATGGCCCAAGATCAATCATCAATCCGGTCAATATGGCTCTATGGCCCAAAATCATCATCAATCTCCTCAAGTCTCAATATGCCAACATCTCACAATATCATAGCCAATATAAGGCATGAAAGATACCAACATGCCAGAACTCCACTAAAACCCATGTCACACACAAGGACATTAATAACATGTGAGATAACATATAAAAAGTGCACAGAGACAGAGATATAACACGCATATATAATATCATAACTGAAAAATATGACTATGGATAAGGCAATTAGCTCAACATAGAAATATTAGCCCTATCATGTCTCAACAGATAAGAAAATAGCCTAGAAATATTTTCTAGCATGAATAATAGCTCACATAGTCGTACATGTGGAGAAAACACGATATCAAAGAGGAATGATAGCAAAACAAGACATATAATCACCTAAGATCTACCCTGATCATGAATAACCACAGTGCACGTATATAAACTCATCACCTCTCATATACATCACCCCCAACATATAACAAGTATCATAGCTAACGGGGAAATACTCTCAATCCAAGCCTATGCAAGATAATTAGCTCATCTGAGCTAGTTTTTAACCTCGAATCGCGTTAAAACCTTGTTCTATCACTCCAATCGTGCAAATCCAACCCAAAAATCATCCAAGTAAGTCAACAATGATTTAGGAAGCAATCTTAATCCATAAAGCTTTGATCTTTGAAGAAATTCCTAAAAGTCAACAAAAGTCAATCGGGCCCGTGTTCCCAAAATCCGAAACCAATACGAAAATCCGATGTCCCATAACTTTCCTAGTCCAACTATATATTTAGTTACAAAAATCAAGTTCAAATCAGTTCTCAAATTCCCAAAATATACTCTCTTAAAGTGTAGACAAAAATCCCAAATTTCTCTTTCAAATTCCATGATCTCCGGGTTGTAATCCATGGAGAAACAAGATATATTTTCAAAATTAAGTAGAAGTCACTCACCCTCAAAGTGGTGATGAAAATCCACCCAAATATTGCCTATAGACGAGCTCCAAAACTCAAAATAGTGAAAAATGAGCTAACCCTCGAAATTATAAAGTCTGCCAACTATTCCGCAAGTGCGGACTGCACGTTTGACCTTGCATTTGTAGGCCCTGGCTCGCATCTTCAAACCAAGCTGCAGCTGGCCAACCCCGCATCTGTGGATCATTCTCTGCATCTATAACACTGCAGGTGTACAACAAATCATGCAGAAGCACCTTCGCATCTGCGCCAGATGCTCCGCAACGGCAGACTCCTATCTCAGGCTTCACCCTCTCATCTGCGAACAACAACACCGCACATGCGGCCTTGTACCTACATTCCCTCATGCGCAAAAGTGGAAAGTTCCCATAACACTTCCACTTTTCAAAAGCGAACAAATCCTTGCATAAGCGTGTCCGCAACTGGGACCACACCTATGGAGGTGCGAAGCACCAGAACCAGAACTACTCAAAGTCCACTAAAATGCTTCGGAATCATTTCAAAACACACCCAAGCCTCCCGGGACCCTGTCCAATCATGCCAACAAGTCCCAATACATTATCCAAACTTATCCAAAGTCTCAAAACACCACACACAATATCAAAAGCAAGAATCGGAAATAAAATCATTCTCTTAACTTCAAACATTCCAACTTTATGAAACTCGTCTTAATCATACTTAGGCATTCCGGATTACAACCAAACTTTGTACACAAGTTCCAATCAACCAAATGAATCCAACCAGAGTCTCAAAACCACAATAGGTATCCGATAACACCAAAGTCAAATTCCAGTCAAACCTATGAACTCTCTAGTTCCCAAATTGCAAAATTTTGAAAAATAGGGCCATAAGCTTCTAGGAATATTCAAATTCAAATCTGAACATATGTGCAAGTCAAAAATCATCACACGAACCTATTGAAACCATCAAATCCCGATTTCGAGGTTGTAAACTCAAAAGTCAAATCTTGGTCAACCCTTCCAACTTAAGGCTTCCTAATTGAGAATTATACAAATAAAAAGTAACTATACACGCAAGTCATGATGCATCATATGAAGCTACTCAAAGTCTCAAACTACCAAACAAAATGCTAAAGCTCAAAACGACCGGTCGGGTAGTTACACGAATGCAATTTTCTGTCGAGGTCCACATAATATTCGCGTCCCCACTACTCCTCCAGGCCCCCATTGCCTGTAACATCTCCCCCAAATGTAGGGATAAATCCTTAGCCAAGGTTCTCCACTTGATCTTAGGATTTCCAAACACCGCTCTCTTACTCCTCCTCTTCTTAATCTCTAAGTCCATAACCAAGAGCCTATGTTGGGTCATGATGTTCTTGCTCGGAATAACCTTGCAATCCTAGCATAAACCTCTATCACACCTTCTGAAGAGAAGCTAATTGATCTGGGCCTTGTCCACCATACTTTGGAAGGTGACCAAACATTGCTCCCTCTTCTAAAAATATAAGTTAGCTATAACTAAATCAAAGTCTTTAGAAAAATCTAGCAACAAAGTTCCTCCTTCGTTTCTATCTCCAAAACCAAAGCCTCCATGCACTTCGTCATAACCCCTAGAAGTCGCCCCAGGTCCACTGAAATCTCCACCTATGAATAGCTTGTCAAAGTGTGGGACCCCTAGCACAACCTCATCCAATTCTTCCTAGAAGTACCTTTTGACCTCAATGTCCATACCCTCTTGAGGTGCGTAAGCACTAATAATGTGAATCGTTCACCCTCCAACAACTAGCTTAATAGCCATCAGTATGTCGTTCACCTACTTAACATCTACCTCTAGCTCCCTAAGTTCCCTATCAACCCAAATACCTAACTTGTGCATGCCCCTCACGCCGTTTGAGTACCATCTAGTCTCCTGGACACAATATATATTGATCTTTCTCTTATAAAAAATCTTAGATAACTCATTAGATTTCTCTATTAATGTCCCTATGTTCCAGGACCCTACCCTCAACCTAGAGGCACCCTTACCACCCTTGCCCCCAACCCCAGCCCCACCCGAGGATATGACCTTACTCTACCATTGTTCACCACTGCCACTATAGGAATGTTAAGTAAGCATTATCACAGTACAATCAAAGAGTCAAAAAGAGACGACTAATAACTAGAGCAAGTGGTGATTCTAAGGTTATAGGCAGGCAATTCTAACTAAATATACGAATCAATAATATAGAACAAGCATGAAAATACAAACAAGCGTAACAGTATATAGCAGAGAAAGATAGATAGAACCTGGAGGTCATCATAATAGTTAAGCTCACTATAGGCTCGCTGGAAAAAAACTGGAACACGTTGGAATCGACTGGAGAAATTGGTGGGGCCGATCGATCTAAATAGGCGACCACTGGAGAGGGAAATTATCGTTGGGAATCTGTTGTCCAGATGCACATACATTGGCGCATGACTAATTTCTCGCCAGATTATATCTGGCTCGACCGACTTGTTGATGCCCACAGCCGCAAATACACACACATACATCAATAGAGAGAGATAGACAGAGAGAGATATAGATAGAGGAGAATGAGTACGGGAAAAGTTGAGAAGGAAGGAGATAACCGGCAAGAATGACCACACCGGACTCTGACCAGCAAAGAAAAAGAAGAAAAAGAGGAAAAAAAGATAAACAATGAGTGAGAGAGAGATAGAGAAAGAAAGAAAGAAAGAGAGGACCTTAGCTGTGTAGTCGACAAGAAGAGATGATGAAGACAAAGATTTGCAACAATGGTTGTTACCGTTGGAGGGAGAGAGAGTGAGAGAGAAGGAGAGAGAGAGACGAGAGAGAAGAGCCAATTCTTATTTAATTATCATCATTAAAATGGAAAGTTAACAATCTCTCATATTTTGATGATTACAACAATTAATAAATTTACAGTTTGAATATTTTGGGTACTTTTCCTGATCATGTGTAGTTCACCTAAATTTGAAAACTTTTCCTTCCTGAATGCGTACTACCCATGAATTTGTATATCCGCTTGATTTCTTTCTCCTTTTTGACATCAGCAATAAGGAAAAAATCCAGAGAAAATAGCAACTATAGAAACTATACAGAGGATGGAAGCTCCCCCTGAATCTGTAACGTGTGTAAATAAGTATGCAGAACTAACAATGAAGAAGGAAAATAATGATATATAAGTCGATTATGAACCAGATAGCCAAGGCTAAAAGAGTGCAACTAGTCTACTTGGGCCTAAATTCAAAACAAAACAACAAAAAAATAGTCTAGAAGTCATAAATTTTATGAACAACCAACACAAATATAAAATTAGCAGAGGAAATAAGTAAGAGTATTGCGGACAACATACTTCAGTCGAGTGAAGTTTGCATTCATTGTGATTGAGAATCCATCATTCTTGTCACAGACTTCCCAGAATGCTCCAACTTCCTTTTGTGCTATCCATTCTAGCTTGACTCATATCTTTGATACATCAGAACATGTTTTCTTTGTGGTGTCTTTAATGTTCTCAACCATTAACGTTGAGCAATTCTTTAACAACATTCAGCTTCTCATCAATAGCGGCTAATTTAGCAACCAAGTTAAATTAAGAACCTAGAGAAGTAGAAGCTTTGATTTTGGGTGTTATAGAAATAGCTTTGGCTTTATTTTCATGCTTCTTTATCCAGGACCCCGATACAGAGATATATCCTATTCTCTCAAACACCGTAGAGTTGTAGCACTTCATTATGTAGAGGAAAGAAAAATTTGAAAGAGTGATATTGCGGGTCTCTAGAAGATAAATGATTATTATACAGTAAGGCAGACTAGATGAATCATCAGTACTTTCAAGAATAAAGGTAATTACCCAAGAGTATAGTTGGACTTTGTGCTTAGTGAGCAAGCAGTAGATCAAGAATGTGTCTCGTTGAAATAATGTAGAGATTGAGCCAGTTCTAGGAAGAATAGTTGTGGCAACGATGTGGGCAAGAAATTCGGGTATTCCATAGGCTGTTTCCCTAAAGCTTTGTCATTGGAACTTTTGATATCATCCAAAAATTTAATTTTAGAAGAGGAAAACTCTTTAGAGTGGAGCCTAAATCAAGGGGTTTCTAACTTTGAGAAGTCGATTTCGCCTTGGACCGGAACTCTTTCTTCTGAACTTCTTTGCCTTTATAGACTTGATTTTGAGCAAGTTAGGATCCTTGATAGTTGAAGATAATTGCTTGATATGCCGATGTCAGAGAGATAACAACATAGGAGATTTGATCCTTGGAAAACTTTTCAAGAATAAAATTGAAGCCTTTACATTGTAGCTTGCTCTTCTTCGTCACTTCGTTTCTTGGCATCTGTTAGTACATGATTATGTCATGATCGAATTCTCACCATAAGTCATGATGGAATCCAATATTGCTGCCAGGCAAATGAATAATAAATCATCACAATAATTGATTGCTCATAAATTTTAAAATTAAGTAATGAAAATAAATAAGCAGAAATAGATTTAGAAATCTTGATAAAATGCCAATATCTTTGCTAAGGTACGAAGCATGAACAAAAACATAAATCTGAATGATATAACACCAAATAGAATGATGAACATCTGCTAAAATCCCCAAAAACGGATGTCATAAGTGCACGATCATCTACTAGAATATACAAAACTACAGCAACTATTGTCTGAAATGAAAAATAGACAAAATACAGTATATATAAAGGAAGGAGACTGTATGTGTTGCAGGCCGAAACATAGAACGCAGATCACCACTAAGTCTCCCGACAAATGCATCTGCGCGCCTATGTGACCACCAGAAGTACCTGTATAATTAGCGCATAAGTGTTGTATGATTACATAAATCAACGTGTACCTAGTAAGTATCTAGTCTTACCTTGACGAAGTAGTGGCAAGGGGTCGACATAGACACTTACTAGTGGTCCAAACATCAATGTGCATAAAAGATTATAGTCATGTAAGAGACATGACAAGTAGCAGCAAATCAGATAAATATGTACAACATGAATTTCAATAAAAGAAAACAGGTACAAATCCGTTAAGATACTCAACTATGCATGGACTACCTATCGAGATATTTTACATGACAGTGCTGAGGCGAATGGATCGATTCCATAAGAATGGTGTTACATGACCCCGCCGAGGAAAACAACTCGATCCCATAAGAGTATTATTACATGATACTGCCAAGGCAAACGGCCTGATCCCATGAGAGTGTTATTACATGATACTACCGAGGGTAACGTCTCAATCCCATAAGAGTGTTATTATATGATACTGTCAAGGCGCATGTCCTTATCCCATAAGAGTATTGTTGAGGTGAAAAGCCCGATCCCATATGAGTAATGAAACTTTCAACATGCCGCTAGACCGAATCGCAAAAAAATATGTGAGTCAAGTAATCACTAAATTACCAATCAAATAAGCACAACAAAAGTATATATACGTAATAGAAAGAATAACTCTATGAATAATCAAGTATCCCGCTATGTTCTTAAAGTATCAAGGCTCGGTAAACTACGCAAGCCCAGTCTGAGGCTAAGTCATAAATTGAAGAACTTAAACAGATAAGAATAACTCATGTAGTATAGTTAAAGTAAGGTGTGAGTCTATGTCTACCCGGATAATCAAGAATCTATCATACGCACGGATGCTCGTCATCTCATACGTGCTTAGCACCCACAACACGTAACATGTAGCAATTAGAATACCTACGGGGATAAGTTCTTTTTTATAAGACTAGACAAGAGACTTGCCTTGCGATCACAAAGCACACTAGCACCAGCAAAAAATCTGTCAACTTTGAACATGCTCCAGGTGGTCCGAAACTCACCCGAGCCACTAGGACCCCGTCCAAATATACCAATATGTCCATAAACATAATCTGGACCAACTCGAGTGTAATGACCCGACCAGTTATTTTGAGCTCTAGCATGTCGTTCGGAGGTTATAGGCCTTGAGTAGCTTCACTTCATGTTCTATTACTTGTACGCGTGGTCAGAATGTAATTTTGGGAAGTTCAGAGTTGATTCAGATGTAAAATTCTAAATACGAAAGCTTTAAGTTGGAAGAGTTGATCAAGGTTTGAATTTTGAATAAACGGCCTCGAAATTGGGATTTAAAGGTTCCAATAGGTTCGTATGATGATTTCAGACTTGGGTGTATGTTCGGATTGAATATCGGGTGGTCTGGGAGCATTTCGACGCTTATTGTGGAAAGTTGGAAATTCGAAGGTTTTAGAATTTTTTAAGTTTGGTTTGAAGTGGGATTTGGTATTATCGATGTATGTTTGAGGTTCTAAGCCTTGGAATAGGTTCGTATCGTGATTTATGACTTGTACATAAAGTTTGGCATCATTCCAGAATGTTCAAGTGTAATTCGGGCGCATTCATTGAAGATTGAATATTTGAAAGTTAAAAGGAGGATTTGATCGTCGATTCATGGTTTTGATGTTGTTTGGTGTGATTTGAGGCCTCGAGTAGGTTCGTGTTATATTTTGGGACTGGTTTTTGTAATTGGATACGGTCCTGATGGCATCAGGTGTGTTTGGGTTGTATCGCGCTCTTATTTGATGTTTCAACATCGTTTCTTTGGACATAAAGGGTACCATATTGGGAAAACGGACTTTGATTTGTGATTGGATTGAACCATTTTTTTCCGTATCGAAATAACAGAACCATAGCAACAAGAATCGTCGATCTTCGAGGTCGTATGAGAGAATTATGCACATTTCTGTTTCGGAAAAGATTTTTGGTTTCTGGTGCGGACTTTGTTCTTCGCGAATGGGAAGAAGGAAATTTGGGTTGACTGGTCAATGCGAAAATTTGCTCTTCGGGAACACGAAAGTGTTCCATAAATGCGAAGGTGTTCCACGAAGGCGAAGAACAAAAATCGCCTGGACATCGTTTTAAATGGACAGACCGAGCATTTTAGTATTTTAAGCATATCTTGAGTTCTAGAGATCCATTTGAGGTGCTTTTCACGGCGTTGTTCTCGTTTTATTTTGATGTTTTTCCATGCTTATTTTCGTTGGTTATCATTTTTATCCGTGTTTGGATTGAAGAAATTGGTGTTTTGAGCTCCAAAGTTATGAGATGATAAATCCTTGATTCAAGGGTCAATTCATGGATCAAATTGGATGATTTTTGGAATATAAGATATATAAGTTATGGGTAATAATTATTTTGGATAATTTTTTTAATCCGGACGCGTGGGCCAGGGGGTTAACTTAGTTGACATTTCTTGAGGAGTTGGGAATTTATTTCTAATTGTTAAATTACGAGTATTGGAGTATATTTTGATTGGTTTGCACATTTTTTTATTAGTTTCGGATCGTTTGGCATATGTTTGAGGTGTTAGAAAGGCGTTGAATTCGATTATCGGATTTCGGAGCTAGGTAAGTCTCCTGTGTAACCTTGTGAGGGGACAATTACCCCGTAGGTGTTATATTTGTTATGTGCTACATGTTGTGGGAGCTGCGCACATATGAGGTGATGAGTGTCCGTGCGTATGCTAGAATTCCTGATTATGTCCGGGTAGACATAGACTCTCGCCATGCTTTAATTGTATTATGTGTGTTATTCTTGCTTGTTCAATTTCTTTAATTCGCATTATGACCTGAGACTAGACTCGTGCAAAGTAATAGACTCGCTATTTTAGATACTTGACAAGCTACTTGTTCAGCCGTATAATTTGTACTTACCTTACTAATTTCTTCCGTGTTGTGTGTATCGATCAGAAAGTTTTCTTGAATCTCATAACTCATATGTATATTCGTGAGTAGGGTCAAAGACCCATAAAAGCTTCATATGCTAATAGGATCAGGCCGTTCACCTCGAAAACTTCATGAAATACTCTTATGGGATCGGTTCGTTCGCCTCGGCAGTATTATATAGCACACTTTTATGGGGTCAAGTCGTTCTCCTCAGCAATATCATATTCTTATGGGATCGGGCTGTTCGCCTCGGCAGTATCTTGTAAAACACACTTATGGGATCAAGTCGTTCACCTCGGTAGTATCGTATTCTTATCGGGTCGTTTGAAAACTTTTTGTTTACTGTTCAACTGTAAACTGTATTATTTGCCTTTACCTGTATTCATTGTTACCTACCATGTTTCATATTTGCCTATTTCATTATATTTGATTTGCTGGACCACTAGTAAGTGTCAATGTCGACTCCCCATCACTACTTCTTCGGAGTTAGGCTAGATACTTACTCGGTACACGTTGATTTACGTACACATGTTGCACTTCTGCACTAAATTTGCAGGATTTGGACATGTTCATTTGGTGGTTGCTTGGGCGCGGAGGCGCAACTACTGAGGGGACTCTATTGTGAGATGTATTCCATGCCACTATTCGCAGCACATAGAGTTTCCATTACAATTGTTTACTTTATCCTGTCTACCTTGTATTCTAGACAGATGATGTTTTGTTGTTATACTTCCTAGTAGATGCCCATGCACTTGTGACACCAGGTTTTGGGGTGTTCTAGAATTTGTTTATGATTTTGCTTACCATTGAGACACTTCTACTTTATATTTTACTTAAATCATACGTATGCACGTTTTTTGATACATTGATCTCTCTATCTAATAAGATTCATGATTTCAATAATAATAAAATGAACAATTAAGTTGGTAGTTCACTGTTAGCTTGCCTAACGGCGACGTTGGGCACCATCATGACCTATAGTGGGTTTTGGGTCATGCCACTTTGGTATTAGAGCATTAGGTTCACTTAGGTCTCACGAGTCATGAGCAAGTCTAGGGCCTTGCGGATCGGTACGGAGATGTTTGTACTTATCTTCGAGAAGCTATAGGGCTGTCAGGAGCCCTTCCCTTCTTGATTCTTCGTAGTGCGATTTGATTCCATTGGACCTTAGGCCTTCATTTCCTTTGTACTCATTCTTATACGGTGTGGAGTGCTTGTTATCAATTGGGCACCGACTAGTTGTGAAGATGCTACAGATGCGGTACATGATATTTTTTCCTACGAATGTGGGCGGACTATTAACATCGCCTTGTGATGGGATATTCTGTCATTTCAGCCCAGTGTTGGTATTGACTACGGTCGAGACTTGATACCTCCACATTTGGTGCTATTCTTGTTAATATTGTGATGAAGTCGTCCTTGGTGGAATGCATTGAGACTCATCGGCATGTCAGTATTCATTTGTTACCTCAGGGCACGGTGTTGTGAGATGGAACCTAATAGGAAGGTAGCAGGGATGGTTGTGTGTTGCGATATCAGGATCAAGTCGGCATTTCCAGTGTTGATAGTATAAGGGAGTTGATCTCTGAGGTGGTTTCTACACTTAGGAATTTTGAAAGTGACGAGGAGGGCCTGATTGAGTGCAAGAAAAAATGAGGTATTCGATCATTGTCTAGGGTGCAATACGGCTTCGAGTTTCTAACACGTTGTTAGACCTTCGGGTGATGTTAAGGATTGAAGGGATTCTAATGGCTGGCGGACTAGTGTGGACCCTGGGAGATTAGTTGATTTCATGATGGATGTAACTATAACAATGATGTTGGAGGAGGTCGATATGAGGTTACACAGGTGGGCTATCTCTTGTGAGCAGGTTAGCAGTAGCGTGGTTTTGATGAGGTTCCTATGAAGAGTTCTACTTTCGGCCCAACATGGTATGCATGTACTACGATGTGAGATTGGATTGCTTGAAGAAGATGGTATGACTGTTAAGGGGTTGAGCATGCGATGGTGGCTGATAATTTGGGATGTGTTATGATTGGTGCAACAAGAACTTATGAGCATTTTGGCCAAGCAACGGTGTGGGATCATGGTAACTGGGCAGAAGCGGTCGTTGTGGAGTTTGGATCTCTGTGTTTGTAGCGTAAAGCTAAGTAGGGGAGCCCACCATTTAGGATTGGGTGTTGCGGCCAAACGCACACGCAAGTATACGCGGTCGTCAAGTAATAAAGTGACTAAAAGTCGGATGTTGAACCCACGAGTACTTGTGATTAACTATTAACTAAACTAGACTATCCTAATTATCTAAATAAGAATTAAACCGAAAAATATTTGATTCTAAACTAATTAAATAAAAAAATATAAATAATGAACTTTGAACAGAGAAAGAGAAGATTTTTATGATATCAATGTAATGAAAACAATCTAGGGTTATGGGCTATCTAACAATCCTATTGTGTTCTTCAATTGAATTGACCGACTGCTCCTGCGCACGCTTTCGACTTGTAGGTCTCCTTTGTCTTCTACTTTCATCTCCGATTCACCTACACATAAAATAGAGTCAATTAAGCACAAATATAGTATAGTTTAGCATTAAAGTCCCAAAATGTAAGGTAAGTAATGCACTAAAAATATGTAATCATAACCAAACATCACTACCCCACACTTAAACTCTTGCTCCTCCTCGAGCAATCAAACTACACTTTATATAGACACGACCTTTTTAAACAATTTTCCTAACTCATCACACCAAGAATCTTTAAAATAGACTAAGCACAAGAGTATAACCTCTTCACCTTAAAATTTGACTCACAAGTACCACGCCTTATTCACAACTCACTCACTTACTCTAACATAGAGGTCAATGACATTACCTTTTCTTTATGAATCAAGTGCCCTCACACAACAAAAGAGAGTAGTTCCACACACAATAAAAATTTAAGAACAATTAGGAACTCAAGATAGAAAAAATTCACTCACTCTTAGAAATAACATTCATATGCCACAAAAGATGCGCCATAGGCTTGCCCGTAGTGTACTACTCTACTAATTTAGCTTATTCAGTCTAGGATCAAGTAGGACTTTAATTGGTTGTAATGTAGGCTACGGGTCGGTAGGATAAATTTGGATATAAGAGTGACTACACCTCCCTAAGCACTTTAATACATATACTTTAACATTTAACCCCACACTTATGTCAAACCATAACTCCACCTTCACATCAATATATATTAACTCCATACTTCTTTAAGCACAATTATATCAAGAGTCACCACTATCAAGGAATATTTTTCACAGCAATACAACTATTGTTTCATTTCTTTTCTTTCTTTTTCAATTCAAGTGGCTTTTCTTATTTTTTTATTTTTTATTTCAAAACAGTGCACCTTTCTCCTTATTTCATTAGTTCCACTCAAAAGCCAAACCAACCACCCCACACTTTAACTTTTATAAAGTTCATAACAATTCAAGTGCTCATGAGAGGTGAAAAGGTTCAAATAGATGGTTAATTTAACCAAATAGGTAAGGCCTGTAATATGGTTTTCAAAGAAACAAGATTACAGGCTCAAAGGGGTTAACTATGATACATAGCAATAAAGAGGGTAAATTATATAACTGGTTCAACAAAGAAACGCCAATATTACTTCCAAGACTGAACAAAATTACTATTTCGCTTTGCAAACACACGGGGCAAGTTCTAGACATCAAATGCAATGCACAGAATTACACACAAACCTCACACACACATGGCACATAACTCACTTAGGATTGGACTCATCAAGACATTCTAGTCAAAGCAATTAAGCAAAGTTAAGATCATATGATTTAAGCTACTTATACAAGAGTCAAAAACTGAGCCTAAGCGTCACACCTAAAGTACTCACTATTCTCAAGGCATAACAAAGTTAAGAGATATTACTCTAATTCAATTCATCTCACAGTGTCTCCTACTCCAAAAAAATATAAAACTACCTACACCCGGTTCAAATAAAACCCTTGAAAAAGAACCGCGACACAAAGAAAACCCAAGGGAGAATTATTACACTACCTAACAAAAGGAAATCTGTTTTTCAACTTAAATCCCTCAAGAAAACTTTTGAATGAGATCCATCGTCGGGAAAAGTCAAAAATTTTATGAAAGTTGTTTTTTCTTGATAACTAAGAGCGAGTACTACAACTAAGCTAAGATAGCACAGAAAAACACCCAGACAATCTCCTCACCCCACACTTAAAATTGTGCAATGTCCTCAATGCACACTATAAATAACAAGAAGGAAAACAAAGAAACTCCCTGGTAGGCCGAAGGCCGAAGAATTAGCAGCTCACGGGATACTCAGACTTCTCCCAAGTATGGTCCTTTGTGTGGGCACCCCACACTTAGTTATCACCATCTAACTCAATTTTTCACTGTTCCAATGACTTTGTTTCCTATGCTTATCATCCTACAAAATCAAAACAAACACTACAAAATAATATAATAAAAATAAAAATAAAAGAAAGTAGTAAAGTTGGGTTGCCTCCCAACAAGCGCCTGATTTAACGTCGCGGCACGACTCAACACGTGTTTAAACATCTGCCAAGTCCACTGAGGTCTTGTGACGTGCAATGTCACCACCCCAATAATGTTTTATTCTCTGGCCATTTACCAAGAAGGTATCACTTGAGCTCGTATCACGCAGTTCCACCTCTCTGTGAGGCCTCACACTTACCACAACAAAAGGACCTGCCCAACGAGACTTAAGCTTTCCAGGGAATAGCTTCAACCTCGAATTGAACAAGAGAACTTCCTGACCCAGCTCAAACTCTCGATGTTGGATGTGCTTGTCATGCCACCTCTTCGTCTTTTCTTTATATAATTTGGCATTTTCATATGCGTGCAATCGAAACTCATCAAGCTTGTTGAGTTGTAGCAACCTATTCTCACCAGCTGAGTCCATATCCATATTTAGCTTTTTGATCGCCCAATAAGCTTTATGTTCAAGCTCGACGGGCAAGTGGCATGCCTTCCCATAAACCAACCTATACGGAGAAGTACTTATGGTAGTCTTGTATGCAGTTCGATATGCCCATAATGCATCATCCAGCTTCCCCGCCCAGCCTTTTCTATTTTCACTTACTGTTTTCTTCAGAATCTGCTTTACCTCTCTGTTTGAAACTTCTACTTGACCACTCGTTTGGGGATGATAGGCAGTGGAAACATTGTGCTTAACTCCATACTTTGCAAGAACATTATTCAGCAATTTGTTACAAAAGTGAGTTCCTCCGTCGCTTATTAAAACTCTTGGAGTCCCAAAGCGCGTGAAGATGTGCTTCTTTACAAAGCTTACCACTACCTTTGCGTCATTAGTAGGAAGAGCAATGGCCTCCACCCACTTAGAAACATAGTCAACCGCCACCAAGATTTACCTATGACCATTAGAATATGGGAATGGTCCAATGAAATCAATCCCCCAAACATCAAAAAGTTCTACTGCCAGAATATTTTGCAAAGGCATTTCGTGCTTTCTAGTGATAGTTCCGGTTCTTTGGCATCTGTCACACGTTTTAACAAAGGCATGTGCATCCTTAAATAATTTTGGCCAATAGAAACCTGATTGCAACACTTTTTGGGCAGTTCTATCCCCACCGTGATGACCTCCATATGGCAAAGCATGACAGCCATGCAATATTGCATTCATCTCTTCCTCAGGAACACACCTTCGCACCAACTGATCTGCGCACTGCCTATACAGGAATGGCTCATCCCACATGTAGAGCCTCACATCATGTAGGAATCTTCTTCCATTGTCAGGTGTCAATTCTGGTGGTGTCACCCCACTTGCAATAAAATTCACATAATCTGCATACCACGGGGCTTCACTTGAGCTGACTGCTAATAACTGCTCATCAGGAAATGTTTCTATGATCAACCCCGCTTCTGTTACATGGTTCTGATTTTCAAATCTAGACAAGTAATCAGCTACTTGATTCTCAATTCCTTTTCGAACTCAGATTTCTAAGTCAAATTCTTGTAATAGGAGGACCCAATGAATCAGCCTGGGCTTGGCGTCTTTCTTTTCAAACAAGTAGCTGATAGCTGAATGATCTGTGTAGATGATAACTTTAGTTCCCACTAGATAAGATCTGAACTTGTCAAACGCCCACACTACTGCAAGCAACTCTTTTTCAGTAATTGTGTAATTCATCTGAGCTGGATTCATAGTTTTGCCCACATAATAAATGGAGTGAAAGATTTTATCCATCATCTGCCACAAAACAGCTCCGATTGCTATGTCACTTACATCGCACATCAACTCATATGGTTGTCCCCAATCTGGAGCGATGATAATTGGTGCAGTCACCAACCTGCCCTTCGGCTCCTCAAATGCTTTCATACATGCATTATCAAACTTGAAGGCGACATCTTTCTCTAGAAGCCTGCACAAAGGAGAAGAAATTTTCGAAAAATCTTTAATGAATCGACGATAAAAACATGCATGGCTCAAGAAATTGTGAATGCCTTTGTCGGATGTCGGCGGGGGCAATTTTTCAATTCCACCTTTGCTTTATCCACCTGCAGACCATTTTTTGACACCTTGTGCCCCAAGACTATACCTTCACGTACCATGAAATGGCACTTTTCCCAGTTTAGTACCAAGTTTGTCTCTTCACACCTAGCAAGCACTTTATCAAGGTTCATTAAACAATTATCAAAAGAACACCCAAACACAAGAAAAATCATCCATGAACACTTCCATAAATCTTTCAACCATATCAGTAAAAATAGCTATCATACACCTTTGAAAAGTCGCAGGTGCATTACAGATACCAAAGGGCATTCTCTTGAACGCATACGTGCCATAGGGACACGTAAATGTGGTTTTATCTTAGTCCTTTGGGGCTATAGCAATCTGATTATACCCCGAATAACCATCTAGAAAACAGTAGTATTCCTGACCAGCTAACCTATCAAGCATTTGGTCAATGAAAGGGAGGGGAAAGTGATCCTTTCGGGTGGCATTGTTCAATTTTCCATAATCTATGCAAATTCTCTACCCAGTGACAGTTCTTGTAGGAATTAAGTTATTATTTTCATTAACCACTACAGTCATCCCCCCTTTCTTAGGCACACATTGAACAGGGCTTACCCATTTGCTATCAGAGATTGGGAATATAATACCTGCATCAAGCCACTTAATCACTTCTTTTCTTACCACCTTTTTCATGATTGGATTTAGGCGGCGTTGTTGCTCTACACTTTGCTTGTGTCCGTCCTCCATGAGGATTTTATGCATGCAGAAAGTTGGACTAATGCCTTTAATGTCAGACATCATCCAACCAATTGCTCGCTTGTGCTCACGTAGCACTCTCAACAACTTTGCTTCCTGCAATTTAGACAAGTCAAAAGAAACAATAACAGGAAAAGTGTCAGAACTACCCAAATAAGCATATTGAAGGTGAGGGGGTAGGGGTTTAAGCTCCAATTTTGGAGCTTCTTCAATTGACGGATTTAGAGGAGACCCACTTGGCCTATTCGGGGGCTCAAAGGGGTGTATTCCATGCATGTAAGCACATGATGCATCTAGAATATGCATCATCTCCTTAACCTCATCATCAATCTCCAAGCTATCGAACAACATGAGTGCTTTTTCTAGAGAATTGTCTAGATATACACTCGTGTCAAGAAGTTGCTCATCCACCTCCACAATAGATATCATAGAGAGCTCCGCATAGTGGCGGGGAAGTTGGATCGCTTTGTAGACATTAAAAACTACTTCCTTGTTGTCCACCCTCATAATCATTTTCCCTATCTCGCTTTAATTATTGCATCACCAGTAGCCAAGAGAGGTCATCCCAATATGATTGGAACTTGTTCATCAGCCTCAAAATCTAGAATAATGAAGTCAGCTGGGAAGATAAATTTCCCAATTTGCAGCAACACATCTTCAATCACTCCTTCAGGGTAGGCTATGGACCTATCAACTAATTGCAACATCACAGTGGTTGGTCTTGGAGATCCCAGACCTAATTTCTTAAACAAGGATAGGGCATTAGATTTATGCTCGCCCCCAAATCACAAAGAGCACGACCCACGTCAATATTACCAATTAGCACAGGGATGGTGAAGCTGCCAGGATCCTTAAGCTTTTGAGGAAGCTTGTTTTAGACCCTTGAAGTGCACTCCTCAGTAAGTGCAACTGTCTCGAACTCAGTCAATTTTCTCTTGTGAGCCACTATATCTTTTATGTACTTAGCATATTTTGGAATTTCACGAAGTACTTCCACTAAAGGAATATTCAATTGAACCTAGCTCAACATAGAGAGAAATTTGTTGAACATGCGATCATCATTCTTTTTCTGCAATCTCTGGGGGAAAGGTGGTGGTGGCCTTGCAGCCTCCACTGACTCTGAACCTACATCATTTTTCTTTGACTCTTGTATTGCCTTAGGGATCAGCTCCCCCTCAGGTATAGGCTTGTCCTTTATCTTCTTTGGCACTTATTCTAGTTCCCTCCCATTTCTAAGTGTAACTGCATTAACTTGAGGGTTCTTCACTGTATCACTGGGAAGAGCGCATGCAGGTCTAGTGTTTTTATTTGCTGCTAACTGTCCCATTTGCTTCTCAAGATTTCTGAAATCGGCCCTGAGCTGTTGATTGTCAAGCAACAACTTCTTCAGCAAGTCATTTGTAATCTCTTCTGTTTGTAAGGGTGGTTTCTGAGGTTGATTGAAATTTCCTTGAGGCCTATACTGATTCTGATTATGTTGATTTCCGCCCCATGAGAAGTTAGGATGATTCCTCCAATTTGGATGGTAAGTATTCCCATATTGTGCATGCTGATTCATTGGACTTCTGCTCTGTTGCCCCACATAGTATATAGATTCAGGATTCGTGGGGCACGTGTCACTCATATGACTATCACCACATAGTTCACAGCAAATAGACATCTATTGTACATGTTGCATCTGTTGTGTTTGTTGCATTGTCATTTTATTCATCTGATTTGCCAATTTTGCTATATCGGCTCTCATGGCTGAGAAGTCATCAAGCTCAATCAATCAGGCTGCCTTCTATTTAATTGCTCTTCGTGAGTCCCCATCTCCTTGCCAATTATGGTCATTAGCAGTGAAGTTATTTAGCAAGAGTTGCATTTCACTATACGGCCTAGCCATGCAACTACCCCCACAAGCTAAATCAAGATTCATCTTTGATGCCTCATCTAGACCATCAACAAAAGTGTGACCCAATACCTTATCAGTCTGATAATGATGCGGGAAATCTCTGAGTAGCTTTTTGTATCTTTCCCAAGCTTGACGAAGTGTCTCTCCATCCTGTTGTTGGAACCCAAGAATTTGTCTCCTCAACGATTTTGTCTTCTTAGTGGGGAAAAATTTGATTAAAAATTTCCTTGCTAAATCATCCCAAGTGTGGATTGATCGCGGGCTCCTTTTATAACCATTCCTTAGCTTCCCCTAGCAGTGAAAAGGGAAATAGTGTCAGCCTCACATAGTCCTTGGAAACATTTGGATAATTATAGGTGTCCATAATTTCCAGGAAATTCTAAATGTGCCTCAGCGGGTCATCATGAGATAAACCCATATATTTCTCTGTGGACTGAATCAGTTGTACCATGTATTGTTTGAGTTCAAAATGCCCTGTGATATCAGGCTTCACAATAGCCTGAGTCATATTAGCAAGATTGGGCCTTGCGGCTTCTATCACTGCACGGTCTTCATTACCTGCCATCTCTGTTGGCTGTGGTTGAACTACGATGTCCAACTCTCCCTCTATTCTAGTTCTTGCTTCGACTTCCCTCCTCACTCTGTGAAGTGTTCGTTCAATTTCAGGATCAAGAGGAAGGAGATTGTTTGCGCTTCTACTCCTCCGCATTTAAGAGAAGAGCCTGCGTTAACACAAACAAGGTAAACTAAAAATTAGAGCTTGAACAAATAACTAATAAAAAGCTTAACTCAGTCAAGTAGCTAATTTCTAAGTCCCCGGCAATGGCGTCAAAAACTTATTGCGGCCAAACGCACACGCAAGTATACGCGGTCGTCAAGTAATAAAGCGACTAAAAGCCGGATGTCGAACCCACGAGGATTTATGATTAACTATTAACTAAACTAGACTATCCTAATTATCTAAACAAGAATTAAACCTAAAAATATTTGATTCTAAACTAATTAAATAAAAAAATATAAATAATGAACTTTGAACAGAGAAAGAGAAGATTTTTATGATATCAATGTAATGAAAACGATCTAGGGTTATGGGCTATCTAACAATCCTATTGTGTTCTTCAATTGAATTGACCGACTAATTTATCTAGCTTATTGGTTGACAGGATTAATATTGCTCATAAGAATCTGTCGAGTTCTTACTCGCCTATTCAAGTTAACCTAACGCCTATATGTCTATGGAGTTAGAATCAACAAGAACGCATTTATAATTCATGTAAATCAATCAAGCAAGGCAATTAGGTATATGTCTATCCTAACCACGAATCTGTTCCACGATGCCCGAGTTCAAGAACTTGCCCTACTCAATCCTATATGCAATCTAGAATTCCCACTTTCGAGTTCAATTCTAGATTCGTAGATAGTATTTAATTAGTGATCAAGCAATTAAATAATTAAGCGCAAGATATGGTAGAACGTGAAGTTTAGCTCCACATAGAGATGGTAGCCGAATAATAATGGTCATGAAAGAACAACAACCCTAGAACGTGAAGTTTAGCTCCACAGAGATATGGTAGCCAAACAACAAATCATACAGAGAAACATAAAAATTACAAAGTTTGGTGGGAGAAAGATGGAACTTAATGAATTTCGGCCTCTACGACGGCTCTGTGCTTGTGTTTTCCTCTCAAAAAAATATCCTCCCCAAGTATGTTCTCTTCCGGTCTGTTCTCCCCAAGTATGTTTTTAGGTCTATTTATATGTCTAGGAAAAGACCTAAACGTGTAGGACAAGTCCTAGTCAAACCCGGAAACAAATTAAGTCTTCAAAACTCGGATTGTACCAGGCCCCGGACCAGGCGTTGCCAGCTTAATGCCAGCTTCAGCCTGGCTTTAGCCTTGCAAAGCCAGCCTAAAGCCAGCTTCAAGCATGGCGTCGCCGGGTTCTCTCATTAACTGCTCCTACGCATGCTTTCGACTTGTAGGTCTCCATTTTCTTCTACTTTCATCTCCAATTCACCTACATATAAAATAGACTCAATTAAGCACAAATATAGTATAGTTTAGCATTAAAGCCCCAAAATGTAAGGTAAGTAATGCACTAAAAATATGTAATTATAACCAAACATCATTGGGTCACATGGTGGTGTGCCTGTGCAGTTTCTGGTTGTCGGTGCATTGGTAGACTAATTATGACTTAGGAAAGGAAATCTCAGGGGTAATATGGGAAAAGGACTTGAGGAATGTGTGCTACCTCTCGCCTTATCAATTCATGTGCATGTGTTGGGATGACTTGGAGTTTATGCTTCTAGTGGATATGATGTACAAGGAAAAGAATTCATCTGGTTGCTTCTTTGAAAGTGTTCATGCGCTAACGGAACACCCATGGTTGGTTATGTGCTCGGGATTAGGTCGGAGTGGCAGACTCTTAACATTGGTCCTAGTGGGTGCAAGAATTAAAAGTGCGGTGTTTAAAGATTTTGGTTTCGTTACGTGGCTGAGGACTGGGTTTTGCAGCAGAGTGTGAAGAGTTCTTGGGGAATTTCTATGTTATCATCGGGTCTATGGTGCAATATTAGAGAAATGTGAGAAACAACTTCGGATTTGCAGTAGGTCTTTTAGAGCGGGTGTATCAGTTAGAGATTCTATGTAGTGCACAAGGAGGGTATGAGATGACTTATGGGTATCGGGACGACGTGGTCTCGTGATTTGGGTCACTTGAGATGAGTGTTTTTTTAGGTCCGTTATGTGTATGAATAGGATTATAATTCCAAGGGCAAGTCAAGAGTAAATTATGGAAAAGTTGAGTCAGTTAGTTATCGCTTGAATCAACATGGTTCTGCGGTTATGGGAATTTGGTTACGTGTTACAATTGCTCTTCTGAAATGAGTTGGGTGAAAGGGATTCTAGCTGACGAAGTGGTTATTCTACTGGTGGTTCAGGGGTTATGATTAAATTTGCATAGCTGCATGATAGGTGCAGTGAGTGACATGGAGATTAGAATTTTATGGTCAAGGTTACAGTTAGGTTTTGATAATAACATTGCGAGTTCGAAGGAGCGGGGGGAGGATTCAGATGTTCAAAGTAAGCTGGCATTATCTTAATGTCGCCTAAGGACGGAGTTCTGTGGAAGAGTCATTGTACATTGATGTGTGGATTCTTAACAGGCATTACAGAAATACGATGGTCGATGGCCATTAATGTTCAGATTTTTCTACCCTGTTCGAAAGGTTGTGGGAGTATGTCCCACGGGAAGGTCGTATAAGTGTGACGTGTTAGTCATTCGATTGTTAGAGATTGAAATCCCATATGATGATTTTGGTACTGTCGCCAATGGGAGAGGGTATGACTGAGAGGCGCTCTGTTCCTTTGATTGCGAATTGTGGGAGTTGCTCTGAATTTGACGACTTCTTGTATGTGTCATGAATAGGGTCATTGTGGGTCCTTGAAAGGTTATTGGCCCAGTATGGAATGATCGGAATCGGCTTGAGGTCCGTTAGTATATCTAATGTGAATGTATGCCTTACATTAGGTCGGATGTGTTCATTTAGTGTAGCATTGCCTATGGAGGAGTCTTCGAGCGTTAGATGTTATCGATGTCGTAAACTATCCTCTGTAATACTCTATTTTGCCATGTGGGTTGTGAGACGGCTTGATTATTCGCATGTGTGTTATGGTCCAGTGTAGCTTGTCGTTATTGCACCTTAGTCGTGCTTGAGTTTTCGTAGCTCATGGTGTTGTCTGTCTCCCCAGGGTCGTATTTATGCACTTGGCGTGATTGTGGTAGATATTTGGACATTACATAGGTATGAGCATTTTGGCTTGATGGGTATCTCCTTATTGATTGTTATGTGTAGATCAGGTTGTACGCCGCAACAGTGAGATGTTGAGCACGATTCCCTATACTTATTTTTGTGTGTCTTGTTACTCATCTTTGAGAAAGGTTCATAGCATCTGATGGCCATTTTATTCGTTACGCGGGCTGTGTAGTTCTTTGCAAGAGTTCATTCTCCCTTATGTGTGATATTCGAGTTGTAGCTTATTGGAGAATTTATGGCGTCATATAGGATTTAGTTAGTGTTTGAGGTGGCTTATTGCCTGAGCAGCTTGTACTGGGTGAGACAAGATTATTGGACCTGAAATCAGTGCGATCAGATTTATGTAAGGTATATTAAAGAGAAAATATCACTATCAGTTTATAATGAGGTAATGGTTTTTGTCTAGTGGAGAAACTCCGTGAGTTTTTGTTCTAACGGGTGATTATGAGTTACTGCTTATCTCTTTCCTCGTTGCAGTATGGTGAGGGTTGACACTGGGCTTATATGTGTTATGGGATATACTACGGGCATCTGGTTTGTGAATCTGCAGCTATTGTAGTCGGAGGATGTTATCATGAACATACGAATTATGCGGTGCATTGTGTGATTTCAGCATGGGTGTAGGATCCAATTTCGTACAGTGGGTTGAGATTGTTATGGTGTTCACATGTTGGAATCAGGTCTCGTGGAGAATTTTGAATGTTGGAATTTGGTTCTAAGGCTTGTTAGCTAAGGTTATAGGGAGGATCTTCAGTCTGGCTCGAGCTATTGTGCTCACGTGGGTTATGGTGGCACGGGTAGGTGCACGAGGTATCAAACAGTAATTTTGGAGAACTCCGGAACGATTCTTGGCACGTTCGAGGACGAACATATGTTTAAGTGGGGGAGAATATAACAATCTGGCCGGTCGGTTTTAGCTCTAGTGCGTCATTCGGCAGTTTGAGTCCGCTTCACTTCATGTTCTATGACTTGTATGCGTGGTCAGAATTTTATTTCGGGAAGTTCGTAGTTGATTCGGATGTAAAATTCTCAATTCGGAAGTTTTAAGTTGGAAGAGTTAACCAAGGTTTGACTTTTGAGTAAACGACTTCGGAATCGGGATTTGAATGGTCTAATAGGATTGTATGATGATTTCGGACTTGGGCATATGTTCGGTTTGAGTATCGGGTTGTCCGGGAGCATTTCAACGCTTATTGTGGAAAGTTGGCATTTCGAAAGTTTTAGAATTTTCTAAGTTTGGTTTGAAGTAGACTTTGGTGTTATCGATATCCGTTTGGGGTTCTGAGCCATGGACTAGATTTGTATCGTGATTTATGACTTGTACGTAGAGTTTGGCATTATTCCGGAATGTTTAAGTATAATTCAGACGCGTTCGTCGAAGTTTGAATGTTTGAAAGTTAAAAGGAGGATTTGATTGTCGGTTCATGGTTTTGATGTTGTTTGGTGTGATTTGAGGCCTCGAGTATGTTCGTGTTATGTTTTGTGAATGGTTTGTGTAATTGAACAGGGTCCCGAAGGCCTCGAGTGTGTTTCAGAAGTATTTGGGCTGTATCGCGCTCTTATTTGATGTTTCAACGTCGTTTCTTTGGACATAAAGGGTACCATATTGAGCAAAAAATATTTGATTTGTTATTGGAGTATGGTGCAGACTTTGTTCTTTGCGAACGCGAGGGAGGTCCCGCGAATGCGAAGAAGGAAATTTGGGTTGACCGGTCAATGCAAAAAAATGCTCTTTAAAGCGAAGGTGTTCCGCGAAGACGAAGAACAAAAATGGCCTGGACAGTGTTTTAAATGGACAGACCGAGCATTTTAGTATTTTGAGCATATCTTGAGCTCTAGAGCTCTATTTGAGGTGATTTTTATGGCGTTGTTCTCGTCCCAACAAGGGGGTAAATATATAACCTTTAGGTTAATGTTTTTTTATATTTTGTTTCGTAGGTTATCATTTTAATCCGTGTTTGGATTGTAGAAATTAGGGTTTTGAGCCCCAAAGTTATGAGATGGTAAATCCTTGATTTGAGGGTCAATTTATTGACGTAATTGGATGATTTTCGGATTATAAACTATATATGTTATGGGTAATAATTTTCAAAATCCGGACGCGTGCGCCCGGGGGTTGACTTTGTTGACTTTTCTTGAGGAGTTGGGAATTTATTTCAAATAGTTAAATTATGAGTATTGGAATATATTTTGATTAGTTTGCACATTGTTTGATAAATTTCAGATCGTTTGGCATCGGTTTGAGGTGTGAGTTAGGTGTTTATACCGTTTATCGGATTTCGGAGCGAGGAAGTCTCCTCTAAATTATAGGATTTCGGAGCGAGGAAGTCTCCTTATAGGATCAAGTCATTCGCCTTGGCAGTATCATACTCTTATGGGGTCGGGCCGTTTGCTTCAGTAGTATCATATTCTTATGGGATCGGGCCGTTCGCCTCGGCAGTATCATGTATCATATTCTTATGGGATCAGGCCGTTCGCCTCGGCATTTCTATAAAACCACTCTTATGGGATCGAACCGCTCGCCTCGGCAGAATCGTGGAAAATACTTGATAAGAAGTCCGCATATTGATGAATTTTCCAAACTCGAGATGTGACTGTTGATTTGGGATTGACCATTACGTACTTCATTTGAGAGGTATCTGATGTTCGAGGACTTTCTGTTAACTGTTCAGTTGTAGACCGTATTATTTGCCTTTACCTGTACTCATTGTTACCTACCATGTTTCATATTTGCCTATCTTATTATATTTGATTTGTTGGGCTACTAGTAAGTGTCAATGTCGACCCCTCGTCACTACCTCTTCGGGGTTCAGCTAGATACTTACTGGTTACACGTTGATTTACGTACTCATGCTGCACTTTTGCACTAAATGTGCAGGATTTGGACAGGTTCATTTCGTGGTCGCTTGGCCGCGGAGGTGCAGCTACTGAGGGGACTCTATGGTGGGCTGTATTCCACGCGAGGATTCACAGCACATAGAGTTTCCATCACAATTATTTACTTTATCCTGTCTAACTTATATTCCAGACAGATGATGTTTTATTATTGTACTTCCTAGTAGATCCCCATGCACTTGTGACACCGAGTTTTGGGGTGACGTCGTCCTTGATTGAATGCATTGAGACTCATCAGCATGTCAATCTTCATTTGTTGCCTCAGGTCACAGTGTTGTGAGATGGTACCTAAGAGGAAGGTAGTAGGGATGGTTGTGTGTTACGACTTCAGGATCGAGTCAGCATTTCCAGTTTTATGGTTCGAGAGAGATGATGTCTGAGGTGGTTTCTACGCTTAGGAATTTTGAAAGTGACAAGTAGGGCTTAATTGAGTGTAGGAAAAAGTGAGGTATTTGATCATTGTCTTGGGTGCAATACGGCTTCGCGTTTCCAACACGTTGTTGAACCTTTGGGTGATGTTAAGGATTGAAGGGATTCTTACGTCTGGCAGACCAGTGTGGACCCAGGGAGGTTAGTTAATTTCATGATGGATGTAACAATAACAATGACGTTGGAGGAGGTCGATATGAGGTTACACAGGTTGGCTATCTCCTGTGAGCAAGTTAACGGTTGCGTGGTTTTGATAAGGTTCCTACGAAAAGTTCTACTTTTGGCCCAACATGGTATGCATGTACTACGATATGAGCTTGGATCTCTTGAAGAAGAGAGTATGACTGTTAAGGGGTTGAGCGTGCGATGGTGGATGATAATTCGGGGTGTGTTATGATTGTTGCAACAAGAACTTGTGAGAATTGTTTCCGAGCAACGGTGTGGGATCATGGTAACTGGACAGAAGAGTCATTGTGGAGTCTGGATCTATCTAATTGTAGCATAAAGCTAAGTGGGGGATCCCACCGTTTATGATTGGGTCATGTGGTGGTGTGCCTGTGCAGTTTCTGGTTGTCGATGCATTGGTAAACTAATTATGACTAAGAAAAGGAAACCTCAGGGGTAATTCGGGCGAAGGACCTGAAGAATGTGTGCTACCTCTCACCTTATCGATTCATGTGCAGGTGTTGGGATGACTCAAAGTTTATGGTTCTAGTGGATTTGATGTACAAGGAAATGAATTCATCTGGTTGCTTCTTTGAAAGTGTTCATGTGCTAACGGAGCATCGGTGGTTGGTTATGTGCTCGAGATCAGGTCGAAGTGCGTGACTCTTAATGATGGTCCTAGTGGCTTCAAAAATTAAAGTGCGGTGTTTAAAGATTTTGGGTCCGTTATGTGGCATAGGAATGGGTTTTGCAGCAGAGTGTGAAGAATACTTGGGGAATTTCTATGTTATCATCGGGTCCATGGTGCAGTGTTAGAGAAATTTGAGAAACAACTTCGGATTCGTAGTAGGTCTTTCTGAGCAGGTGTATCATTTGGAGATACTATGGAGTGCACGAGGAGGGTTTGATATGGATTATGGGTATCGGGAGGATGTGGTCTCATGATTTGGGTCACTCGGGATGAGTGTTGTTTGAGGTCCATTATGTGTTTGAATAGGACTATCATTCCAAAGGCAAGTCAAGAGTAAATTAGGGAAAAGTTGAGTCAGTTAGTTATCGCTTGAATCAGCAAGGTTCTGCGGTTATGGGAATTTGATTGTGTGTTACAATTTCTCTTCTGAAATGAGTTGGGTGAAAGGGGTTCTAGCTGACGAAGTGGTTATTCTACTGGTGGTTCAGGGGTTATGGAGATTGGAAGTTGATGATCAAGGTTACGACTCGGTTTTGATAAGAACGTCTCAAGTTCTGAGGAGCGGGGGAAGGATTAGGATGTTCAGAGTAAGCTGGCATTATCTTAATGTCGCCTAAGGACATAGTTCTGTGGAAGAGTCATTGTGCATTGATGTGTGGATTCTTAACAGACATTACAGAAATAGCATGGTCGATGGCCATTGATGTTCAAATTTTTCTACCCAATTCGAAAGGTTGTGGGAGTATATCCCACGGGAAGATCGTATAAGTGTGACGTGTTAGTCATTCGATTGTTAAAGATTGAAAACCCTTATGAAGATTTTGGTACTATCGCCAATGGGAAAGTTTATGACTGAGAGGCGCTCTGTTCCTTTGATTGCGGATTGTGGGAGTTGTTCCGGATTTTATGACTGCTTTTATGTGTCATAACTAGGGTCATTGTGGGTCCTTGAAAGGTTATTGTTCCAGTATGGGATGATCGGAATCCGCTTGAGGTCCGTTAGTAGATCTAATGTGAATGTATTCCATACATCAGGTCGGATGTGTTCGTTCAGCGTAGCATTACTTATGGAGGAGTCTTCGAACATTGGATGTTAGCCATGTCGTCAGTTATCCTATGTAGTACTCTATTATGCCATGTGGGTTGTGAGATGACTTGATTATTCGCACGTGTGTTGTGGTCCAGTGTAGCTTGTCCTTATTCCACCTTAGTTGTGCTTGGGTTATTGTAGCGCATGATGTTGTCCATCTCCCGAGGGTCGTATTTATGCACTTGGCGTGCTTGTGGTAGATATTCATGCATTACATAGGTATGAGCATTTTGGCCCGATGGGTAACTCCTTGTTGATTGTTATGTGTAGATCGGGTTGCACGCCGCAACAGTGAGATGTTGAGTATGGTTCCCTATACTTATTTTTGTGTGTCTTGTTCCTCATCTCTGAGAAAGGTTCATAGCATATGTTGACCATTTTATTAGTTACGCGGGCTGGGTAGTTACTTGACAAAGTTCGTTCTCCCTTATGTGTCATATTCAAGTTATAGCTTGTTGGAGCATTGATAGCGTTATATAGGATTTAGTCTATTTTTGAGGTGGCTTATTGCCTGAGCAGCTTGTACTTTGTGAGACGCGTTTAGTGGACATGCAATCAGTGCGATCGGATTTATGTAATGTATATTAAAGAGAAAATGTTACTATTCAGTTTAGAATGAGGTAATGGTTTTTGTCGAGCGGAGAAACTCTATGAGTTGTTTTATCTGTCAAGTGATTATGAGTTCCTGCACATCTCTTTCCTCATTGCAATATGGTGAGGGCTAAGACTAGGCTTATATGTGTTATGGGATATACTACTGGCATCTGTGTCCTGAATCTGCAGCTATAGTAGTCGGGAGGATGTTATCATGAACATACGAATTGTGCGGTGCATTGTATGATCTCAGCATGAGTGCAGGATCCTATTTGGTACAGTGGGTTGAGATTGTTACTGTGTTCACATGTTGGAATTAGTTCTCGTAGAGAATTACGGATGTTGGAATTTGGTTCTAAGGCATGTTAGCTAAGGTTATAGGAAGGATCTTCAGTGTGACTCGAGCTAATGTGCTAACGTGGGTTGTGGTGGTACGGGTAGGTGCACGGGGTGTCATACATTGATTTCGGACAACTCCAGAACAGTTCTTGGCACATTCGTGTACGAACGTATGTTTAACTGGGGAGAATGTAACGACTCGACCGGTTGTTTTGAGCTCTAGCAAGTCGTTCGGCGGTTCAAGGCCTTGAGTAGCTTCACTTCATGTTCTATGACTTGTACGCACTGTTAGAATTTAATTTCGGAATGTTCGGAGTTGATTCGAATGAAAATTCTCAATTCGGAAGCTTTAAGTTGGAAGAGTTGACCAAAGTTTGACTCTTGAGTAAACGACCTCGGAATCGGGATTTGAAGGTTCCAATAGGTTCGTATGATGATTACGGACTTGGGCGTATGTTTGGGTTGAGTATCGGGTGGTCCGAGAGCATTTTGGTTTGAAGTTGACATTGGTGTTATCAATGTCTGTTTGGGGTTCTGAGCCTTGGACTAGATTCGTTTCGTGATTTATGACTTGTTCGTAAAGTGTGGCGTCATTCCGGAATGTTTATGTGTAATTCGGACGTGTTCGTCAAAGTTTGAATGTTTGAAAGTTAAAAGAAGGATTTGATCGTCGATTCATGGTTTTGATGTTGTTTGGTGTGATTTGAGGCCTCGAGAAGGTTCGTGTAATGTTTTGGGACTGGTTTGTGTAATTGGACGGGGTCCCGAGGACCTCGGGTGTGTCTCGGATGTGTTTAAGTTGTATCGCGCTCTTATTTGATGTTTCAACGTCGTTTCTTTTGACATAAAAAGGTACCATATTGAGCAAATGACCTTTGATTTGTTATTGTATTGAAACATTAGATTTGTATCATAATTACGGAACCATATCAACAAGAATCATTGAATTTTGAGGTCTTATGAGAGAGTTATGCCCATTTCCGTGTCGGGAAAGATTCATGGTTTCTAGTGCGGACTTTGTTCTTTGCGAACGCGATGAAGGTCCCGCGGATGCAAAGAAAGACATTTGGGTTGACCAGTCAATGCGAAAAATTGGTCTTCGCGAACGCGAAGGTGTTCCGCGAAAGCGAAGGACAAAATCGCCTGGACAGTGTTTTAAATGGACAGACCGAGCATTTTAGTATTTTGAGCATATCTTGAGTTCTAGAGCTTCATTTAAGGTGATATTCGCAGCGTTGTTCTCGTATCAACAAGGGGGTAAATATCTGACCTTTATTTTGATGTTTTTCCATGTTTATTTTCGTTGGTTATCATTTTTATCCGTATTTGGATTGTAGAAATTGGGGTTTTGAGAAGTTATGAGATGGTATCCTTGATTTGAGGGTCAATTCATTGACGAAATTGGATGATTTTCCGAATATAAACAATATAAGTTATGTGTAAAAATTATTTTTAATAATTTTCATAATCCGGACTCATGCGCCAGAGGGTTAACTTTGTTGACTTTTCTCGAGGAGTTGGGAATTTATTTCTAATTGTTAAATTACGAGTATTAGAGTATATTTTGATTGGTTTGCACATTGTTTGATAAGTTTCGAATCGTTTGGCATCGGTTTGAGGTGTTAGTAAGGCGTTGAAGCCGGTTATCAGATTTCGAAGCGAGGAAGTCTCCTGTCTAACCTTGGGAGGGAAAAATTACCCCTCAGGTGTTATATTTGTTATGTGCTATATGTTGTGGGAGCTACGCACATATGAGGTGACGAGTGTCCGTGCATAGGCTAGAATTCCTGATTATGTTTGAGTAGACTTAGACTCACGTCATGCTATAATTGTATTATTTACGTTATTCTTGCTTGTTCAATTGATTTAATTCGCATTATGACCTGAGACTAGACTCGTATAAAGTAATGGACTCGCTATTTTAGATACTTGACAAGCTACTTGTTCAACCGTAGAAATTGTAACTTCCTTTACTGATTTATTTCGCGTTGTGCCTATCGATCGGAAAGTTTTTTTGAATCTTATAACTCACATGTATATTCGTGAGTGGGGTCAAAAACCCGTAAAAGCTTCATATTCTAATAGGATCGGGCCGTTCGCCTCAGCAACTTCATGAAACACTCTTATGGGATCGGGCCATTCGCCTCGGCGGTATCATGTAATTCGCTCTTATGGGATCAGGTCATTGTCACGCCCCGACCTCGGGGAGCACGACCGGTGCTTAACAGAGTTACCCCAGTCGATCAAGCCTTCACAGTACCATCTACCCGACTCACCCATGAATAAATAAAAGATTATATTTCATTAATTAGACAGTAAGAGGTCATGTGAACAACACCAGCTCATTTTCATTAGTTACGTCCTTAACAAGTCTCCAAAATAGTACATTGTTCAATCATTGTTAAAGTAGAACAAATGATACGATTACAACATTTTTAGTTTAACCTTCCCAAAAACATATACAACCCACATTATGTCTACGGAGCCTCTAACAAGAACAAAGGAGTGCTACGACAGTGCCGGCAATAAGGCCTTATCTATACCTCAAAATGCTATGTACAAAGGATAAGAGATACAGGACCCTGAAATAAAGTGGGGCTCACCAAGTTAGCTGAGGAGAGGGTGTGCCGCTATCACTGATCAATACCACCTGCTATAGAACCACCTGCACCCATTAAAGATGCAGCGTCCCCGGCAAAAGGGACATTAGTACATATAGAATAGTACTTGTACGTAAAACTAAACACCCTCTCAATAGAACGAGCAACAGTCAACGGAGAATAAAACATTAAATCAATAAGAGACTCAGATAGTATCAAGGTGTCAAGTTAGGGGAAAGGTAAATTTCAAGTAAGTTTCAGTAATTTAATTTGGGAGATCTTTAGGACCGATACACCACTGTGTTTTAGCACGGAGTCCGATCTCAGCTCGACCGGCTAAGCGGTCTCACCTTGAGACATACACTCACAATACCACCATGTACGCGGCATGGCGTCCGATCGCAGCCCGATAGGCTAAGCCGTCTAACCACAATGCCGTGTGGGTTGACAGCACATTACACCTCGCTAGCAATAATCTCATCCCATTTAAGGGGAAACATCTCAACACACCAATCTCATCCCATATAAGGGGAAACAGTCTCATCATATTAACACGGGATTTACCCCTCAATCACTCCTACACCGACACGTGTAGTTTTGGGTTAGGTTGTTCTGACCTACCCTTCCTCGGTGGCTAAACAATACTCCCAAGGCATTTATTATTAAAAGGATTTACCACTCATTTCATATTTTTTTACATGTCATTCATTTTATTGGCACCATTGGCCATAACGCAATATCATCCTTGGCACGTTGGCCGTACTTCATAATTCATTCTCACTATTTCACTTTCAAACATTATCACGATTATCAACAACAAACATTTCCATGCAAGACTTTAAGCACACATTTGAGCAATTTAAGGTCTTAGGCACATGTGCTTTCTTACACAATTGGATATGATCACTTTCATTTAGGCTTGACTTGATGTCAAAATATTTTAATTCCTACTCATACTTTGAACACGCTCCCGAAGAATAACATAATATGATAAGAATATTACGGAACACATTTTGAACATATTAATATATATACATCTTTCGACACCAAACTTATTCAGAAAAGTCAATATTTAATGGACAACTCGGGATTTATAAGAATATCGTGGGAATTCAATTCTAAGAGAGAAGTTTAGCCAACATACCTTGCCTCGAGCTTTTTAAATTACTACAATGTTTCGGAAATCTTAGCCACTTCGATATATTTAGAGATATAACAAAATTGAACAGAAATTAGGAAGGAGTTCATAGTTCCAGCTCACTTGAGTATTTTATCAAACACTAGGTGTGCATTAAGGTTTCAAGGTCCTCCTATGGTGGATTCTTTCATCCCACTATCCAAAGTTTACCCAAATGAGCTCAACAATCTACCCACTACCCTTGATGGTACATGCATGTAAAATAAACAGCTCCCACACCCAAGAATGTCTTGGCTTATTACCTATTTTAAGTTAAAATCACGAAATTGATGGCTAGGGAGTAGAATCTTACTTCTAGGATGAAGACCTAGTGAATTCTTCTTGTAAATGCTTCAACTTTGAGCAAGAATTGATGAATGATAAGCATAGGAACCTCCCCTCTCACTCTATGGCACTCCCTCTTTCTAGAAATATAAGTTTTAACCTTCTAAAATGTTCCCTAAGACTGTTTTATACGAATGGGGCTAGGTTCAAAAATTAGAAAAAATGAAGCCCCGATGCAGATCTGTGGTCGCATATACGACTGCATAATGCTTATACAGTCCGCAAAATGGGCCGCATAATGGCCCTCCAGAACTGGGCATTTCTACCCCACTTTACACCCGGTCTGCGATGCGTATGCAGACCTATTCTGCGGTCGCATTATGCGCCATAGAACCTCCCTCCGAAAATATTTGTGTTGGGTCTTTGATGGGTTATGCGGTCGCATAATGGACCGTATAATGGTCCAAGCATTTGCCCAAATTTATGCTTCAGTCTGTGGTAGATCTATGGTCTGCAATTTAGTTCTGCAACCGCAGATTGGGCCACAGAAATGCCCTGCACTTCCAAAAGGTTTTCTTCAACTCCCCAACTCAATGTTCAACCCAAAAATTCTGAATTGTGGCGAGCTTCGTCAACACATAAGCCTACTTCATCACCATGAAACCCCGGGTTTTAGGTAAAACTTTACGGGGCCTTACATCCTTTCCCGCTTAAGATCATTCGTCCTCGAATGAGGGCCAAAATCCGCCATTAGAAACCAATGTGACTCAACTGCTTTAACACATACCAACAGTTCCAAACTTTTGACTAACTCCCCAAATTTCCCCGGTATCTGGGCATATCCACCAGTCAGAGAATCCCAGAAACCAACCCTAACAACATATACATGAACCAACGATGCAACATAACATAAAAACAAGTGATACATAATTTATAGAAGCAACTAGAATTTCTTCATTAACCTCAATAGTCTCAACCGAAATAATAAGCGATGGATCTCCAACCACCTTCTTCAACATGGATACATGAAACATCGAGTGCACTAAAGACATCTCTGGAAGTAGTTCTAGCATGTATGCCACCTGGACAATCCTCTGAATGATTCTGTACGGTCCGGCATACCTCAGACTAAATTTCCCTTTCTTACCAAACTACATTATACCCTTCATAAGGGAAACCTTCAAGAATACCCAATCATCTTCTTTGAAATCCAAATCCCTACGACGTATATCCGAATAGGACTTCTGACGACTCTCGGAAATTCTCATTCATTCTGCAATAATCTTAACCTTCTCTATATCCTGATGCACGAGGTCTGACCCTATCAACTCTGCTTCCCCAATCTCGAACCACCCAATGGGAGATCTACATCTCCTACCATATAAAGCCTCGAACGGTGTCATCTGAATGCTAGCATGATAACTGTTGTTGTAGGCAAACTCTGTGAGTGAAAAATGACCATCCCAGTTACCCTTGAAGTTGAGAACACAAGCGCGCAACATATCCTCGAACGTCTGAATAGTCCGCTCTGCTTGCCCGTCGGTCTGTGGATGGAAAGTTGTACTAAGATTTACATGAGTACCCAACCCTTACTGAAATTTCTTCCAAACGTTAGCTGTGAACTATGCCCCCCGATTAGAAATGATGGAAACTAGAGTTCCATGCAACCTGACGATTTCCTTTATATACAACTGAACATACTGTTCCGTTGTGTCGGTAGCCTTAACAGGTAAGAAGTGAGTTGATTTCATGATTCGGTCCACAATCACCCAAATCAAGTCGAACTTGAGAGGAGTGCGAGGTAGTCCTACCACAAAGTCCATATTGATCATCTCCCATTTCCACATCGGAATTTCTATGTTCTATGCCAACCCACCGGGCCTTTGGTGTTCGGCCTTCACTTGCTGATAATTTGGATATCTTGCCATAAATTCTGCTACATTCCTCTTTATATCATTCCACCAGTAGACTTTCTTAAGATCATGGTACATCTTTGTAGAGCTCGGGTGCACGAAATACCTAGAAGTGTGAGCCTCGATCATGAAAAACATAATCGCCCTTGGTACCTTAGTGTGCCATCATCCATGCCAATAGAAAATGCCATGGTCTTATGTTTATGAATCCCCTCCTTCAATTGTACAAATAATGGATCGTTGTATTGCTTCTCCTTGACTTCCACCACAATCGACGATTCAGCCCTATTTTGCACAATCATCCCTCCTTCACTAGAGTCCGCAAGACGAACTCCCAAACTAGCCACCCTATGAACCTCTTTGGCCATAGGACTTTGATATGCCTCCAAGTGAGCCAAACTACCCATAGATTTCTGGCTAAGAGCATCCACCACAACATTAGCCTTCCCCGGATGATATAGGATATCGATGTCATAATCCTTGAGTAACTCAAGCCATCTTCTCTTCCTCTGATTCAATTCCTTTTGTTTGAAAATATATTGAAGGCTCTTATGGTCCTTGAATATATCCACATGGACCCCATACAAATAATGACGCCAAATCTTTAACGCAAAGACCACTATTGCAAGCTCTAAGTCATGTGTTGGATAAATCTTTTCATAATTCTTGAGTTTCCTAGAAGCATAAGTTATTACCTTGCCATGTTGCATTAATACACACCCAAGTCCGATTCTTGAAGCATCACAATATACCACAAATCCATCAGTACCCTCTAGTAGGGTCAACACCGGTGTAGTAGTCAATCTTGATTTTAACTCTTGGAAGCTTCTTTCAAAAGCATCTGACCATTAGAACTTAACCGCCTTCTGCGTCAATTTAGCCAACTGAGAGGCAAGAGTAGAGAACCCCTCCGCAAACTTCCTGTAATACCTCGCTAGGCCTAAGAAACTGCGAATCTCTGTTGAGGGTAGTTGGTCTAGGCCAATTCTTCCTAGCTACAATCTTCTGAGGATCAACCTCAATTCCTTTTTTGGAGACGACATGACCCAAAAACGTGAGAGATTCAGGCCAAAATTCACATTTTTAAAACTTCTCATACAACTTGTGCTGATATAGGGTATATAGAAGTGCCCTAAGATGACCGGCATGGTCCTCTCGACTTTGCGAATATACAAGGATATCATCAATAAACACTATCACGAATGAGTCAAGAAAAGGCTTGAAGACTCTATTCAAAATATCCATGAAAGTTGCTGGAGCATTTGTTAGCCCAAAAGACATTACAATAAATTCAAAGTGCCCATACCGGGTCCTGAAAGTTGTTCTCGGAATATCCTACTCCCTGATCTGCAATTGGTGATACCCGGATCTTAAATCAATCTTGGAGAAATACTTAGCACACTACAATTGGTCAAACAAATCATCTATCCTTGGCAGTGGGTACTTATTCTTGACCGTGACCTTGTTGAGATGCCGATAGTCAATACACATTCTCAGTGACCCATCTTTCTTTCTTACAAGAAGGATCGGTGTGACCCAAGGTGACACACTCAGCCAGATGAAACCCTTCTCTAACATACCCTTCAATTGTTCCTTTAGCTCCTTCAATTCGATCAGTGCTGTTCTGTATGGTGGAATAGATATAGGCTGCGTGCCTGGCATCACATCAATCCCAAAATCAATCTCCCTGTCTAGCGGGATCCTAGGGAGCTCATCCAGAATGACCTCCGAAAACTCACTCACAACAGGCATAGACTCTGTCACGACTCGAAATTCCCACCTTCGAGACCATGATGGCGCCTAACATTTCACTTGCTAGGCAAGCCAACGTTAGAATAATCTTAGCCATTTCTAAACAAATTAAATTAAATAGAAGTCCATTACTGGTATAAAGTGCGGAAGACCATAACAAATGAATTATCCAAATACATCCCCGAATCTAGTGTCAAGTGCACGAGCTACTGGAATAATACAAATAAAGGTCTGAATAAAAATGAAGCATTCTGAGAGAAATATACAGCTACGATAAAGTGGAAGGGGACTTCAGAACTACGAACGTCATGCAGTTATACCTCAAGTAGCTGAATCCGAGCAAATCTATTGTACGACGTTGGGACCAACTCTGGTATCTGCACAAGAAGTGCAGAGTGTAGTATGAGTACAACCGACCCCATATACTCAGTAAGTGCCGAGCCTAACCTCGACAAAGTAGTGACGAGGCTAAGGCAAGTCGCTTACATTAACCTATACGCAAAATAATAATAATAATAATAATAATAATAATAATAATAATAATAATAATAATAATAATAATAATAATAATAATAATAATAATAATAATAATAATAATAACAGGAATAGAAGTAAGACCGGTAAATAATATCAATAATTGAAGTCAATTCAGTAGTCATAATCCCTCAATTTATTTACGTTGCGGCGTGCAACCCGCTCCAACAATATAAACTAAAAATAAAATATGTTGCGGCGTGCAACCCGCTCCAACAATATAAACCTTAAATAAATATGTTGCGGCACGCAACCCGATCCCCCAATATATTCATTTTTATTTTCGTTGCGGCGTGCAACCCGTCCCAACAATATAATTTAAGAACTCTTAAATATAATAAAACTAATCCAATAAATACAACGTTCAATGAGAAATTATTAAGCAACAAGGCATACAATAATTATAATTTATTTATGAAATAAATAATGACAATTAGCAATTAATTGTGAAAATCACGAAAACAGATAGGCAATTTAATATTTAATATGCTAAATGTCAAGTAGCAATTGAGACACATAAGTCAAATAAGCATGTAGAAATTATAGCATGAATTCAAGACATAATATTGTACTAGGAATATGAGAGAAATAATTAATTCATGATTTAAATTAATTTATAATTTTTCTGATAAAGAAGCAAATAAGCAATTTGACAACGTATAGGCATTCGTCACCTCACCTATACGTCGTTACATATGAAACTCACGTAACAAATAATTCAAGGGTTCTATTCCCTCAAGTCAAGGTTAACCACGACACTTATCTCGCTTCACAACCAAATTTCAAGATTCCAATACACCTTTGACTGGCGAATTCGTGTCCGAAAGCTTCAAATCTAGTCACAAACAATTCAATATACTCATCACGAATTATAGGAATTATTCCATATGAATTTATTAATTTTTCAGATTAAAATCCGAAATTCATTTAAAAAAATATCTACAGTTGGACCCATGTCTCGAATCCCGGAAAAACTCATGAAATCCGAACACCCGTTCCGATACGAGCTCAACCATACAAACATTATCAAATTTTGATGTCAAATGAATCTTCAAATCTTATATTTCATTTTTTGGAATATTTTATAAAACAAAATCTGATTTTTCTTCCATAAATTCACGGATTCATGATGTAAATAAGTATAGAATCATGAATTATAATCAATATAGGATAAGGAACAATTACCACAATGTTTTCCTTAAAAAATATCCTGAAAATCGCCTCACCCGGGCTCTTAAAATCCAAAAATGGGTAAAAATGGTCAACCCCCGAATTTATATGTTCTGTCCAGGGCTTTTCGCTTCTGCGACCTCGGCCTCAACTGCTCACTTCTGCGACCTCGGCCTCAACTCATGCCTGGTCGCTTCTACGACCTCGGCCTCAACCTATGTCTGGTCGCGACCTCGGCCTCAACTGCTCGCTTGTTCGACCTCGGCCTTAACTCATGTCTGGTCGCTTCTGCGACCTCAGCCTCAACTCATGCCTGGTCGCGACCTCGGCCCATCTGCTCGCTTCTACGACCTCGACCTCGGCCCATACTTGGTCACGACCTCAACCTCAGCCCATGCCTGGTCGCGACCTCTACCTCGTCCAAAACCTGCGAGCTAAATTCTGCAGGTGCGATTCCACCAGAAGACTAAAATTTCCAGCAGTTGTTTAAGTCCAAATTTCGATCCGTTAACTTTCTGAAACTCTCCCGAGTCTCCCGGGACCTCAACAAAATACACCAACCAGTCCTAAACATTATACAAACTTAGTCGAAACCTCAAAGCACATCAAACAATGCTAAAACCATGAATCATACCCCAATTCAAGACTAATGAAACTAAGAACTTTCAACTTCTACATTCAACGCCAAAACCTATCAAATCAAGTCCGATTGACCTCAAATTTTGCACACAAGTCATAAATGACATAACGGACCTATTCCAATTTTCAGAATCGAATTCCAACCCCCATATCAATAAAGTCAACTCCACGGTCAAACTTTAGAACTTTTTAGCCTTTAGATTTCTAGTTTCGTTAAATGGCGATAATTTGAGCTAGGGACTTCCGAATTCAATTCCGGGCATACGCTCAAGTCCCAAATCACGATACGGACCTACAAGAGCTGTCAAAACACTGATTCGGGTCCCTTTGCTTAAAATGCTGACCAAAGTCAACTTAGATGAATTTTGAAGCACTATTTCACATTTTAATCAATGTTTCACATAAAAACTTTTCGAAAAATTATACGGATTGTGCACCCAATTCGAGGAATGATAGATAGTACTTTTCGAGGTCTTAGAAAACAAAAATGAATGTTTAAAATAAATATGGCATTTTGGGACATCACATTCTCCACCTGTAAAATAAATGTTCGTCCTTGAATGGAATTAAAAAATTACTTGAGCTGGTGAAAAGGTGTGGATATCTACTCCACATGTCCGACTCGGACTCCTGGGTAGATGCTTCTACCATCTGACTTCTCCATTAAACCCGAACTGAAGGATAACTCTTATACCTCAATTGTCGGACATACCGTGCTAGAATAGCTACCGGCTCCTACTCATAAGTCAAATCTTTGTCCAATTGGGCTGAGCTGAAATTTTGATACATGGGACGGATCACCATGATATTGTCGGAGCATAGACACACGGAACACCGGATGAACTGTGGATAAACTAGGTGGTAGTGCAAGCCTGTAGGCTACTTCACCCACCCTTTCAAGAATTTCAAAGGGTACGATATACCTAGGGCTCAACTTGCCCTTCTTTCGGAATCTCATTACATCTTTCGTAGGTGAAACCCGAAACAATACTCTTTCTCCTACCATGAATGCAACGTCACGAACTTTATGGTCGGCATAACTCTTTTGCCTAGATTGAGCTGTGCGAAGTCGATTCTGAATAATCTTGACCTTATCCAAGGCATCATGTACCAAATCGGTACCCAACAACCGAGCCTCTCCTGGTTCAAACCAGCCAACTGGCGAATGACATCGCCTCCCGTATAATGCTTCATACGGATCCATCTGAATGCTCAACTGTTAGATGTTATTATAGGCAAACTCCTCAAGTGACAAGAACTAATCCCAAGAACCTCCAAAGTCCATAACACAAGAGTGAAGCATATCTTCTAGTATCTGAATAGTGCGCTCTGACTGTCCGTCTGTCTGTAGATGAAATGATGTACTCAACTTAACTCGCATGCCTAACTCACGCTGTACAACCCTCCAGAAGTGCAAAGTGAACTGCGTACCTCAATCGGATATGATAGACACGGGCACACTGTGAAGGCGTATAATCTCACAGATGTAAATCTCTGCTAACCGCTCTTAAGAATAGGTAACAGCTACTGGAAAGAAATGTGCTGACTTGGTCAACCTGTCCATAATGACCCAAACAGCGTCGAACTTTCTCTGAGTCCGTGGAAGCCCAACAACAAAATCCATAGTGATACGCTCCCACTTCCACTCAGGAATTTCTAACTTCTGAAGCAAACCACCAGGTCTCTGATGCTCGTACTTGACTTGCTGACAATTTAGACACGGAGCTACATATGCAACTATATCCTTCTTTATTCTTCTCCACCAATAATGTTGTTGTAAATCTTGATACATTTTGGCGGTACCTAGATGAATAGAATACTTGGAACTGTATGCCACCTCAAGAATTAATTCACGAAGCCCATCCACATTAGGCACACAAATATGACCCTACATTCGCAAAACTCCATCTTCCCCCACAGCAACCTGTTTGGTATCACCGTACCGAACCGTGTCCTTAAGGACAAGTAAATAAGGATCATTATAATGTCGCTCCCAGATGCGCTCATATAAAGAAGACCGAGCGGTCGTGCAAGCTAAAACTCTATTAGGCTCTAAAACGTCTAACCTCACAAACTGATTGGCCAAAGTCTAAACATCTGCAGCTAGCGGTCTCTCACAAACTGAATATACGCAAGGCTGCCCATACTCACAGCCTTTCTACTCAAAGCATCGGCCACCACATTGGCCTTTCCTGGGTGATACTAAATGGAGATATCATAGTCTTTAAACAGCTCCAACCATCTTCTCTGTAGACTATGATGATATGTGAATACTCACATGACACGCCATAAAGGTAGTGCCTCCAAATCTTCAGCGCATGAATAATGGCTGCCAATTCTAAGTCATGAACAGGATAATTCTTCTCGTTAACTTTCAACTACCTCGACGCATATGCAATCACCCTGCCAACTTACATCAATACTGCACTGAGTCCAATATGAGATGCATCACAATACACCATGTACGATCCTAAACCTGTGGGCAACACCAACACTGGCACCGTAGTCAAAGCAGTCTTGAGCTTCTAAAAGCTCAACTCACACTCGTCTGACCATCTGAATGGAGCACCCTTGTGCTTCAGTCTGGTCAATGGGTTTGCTATAGATGAAAACCCTTCCACGAACAAGCAATAATAACCTGCCAGACCTAGAAAACTATGAATCACGGTAGCTGAAGTACGTCTAGGCTAGTTCTGAACTGCCTCAATCTTCTTAAGGTCCACTTTTATGCCTTTTGACGACACCACATGCCCCAAAAAGGCAACTGAATCTAACCAAAACTCGCATTTTGAAAATTTGGCATATAATTGATTATCCCTCAAAGTCTGAAGCACCATCCGAAGATGTTGCTCATGCTCCTCTCGACTGCTGGAGTAAATCAAGATGTCATCAATGAATACAACCACAAAAGAATCTAAATAGGGCTTGAATACCCGGTTCATCAAATCCATAAATGTTGTTGGGGCATTTGTCAGCCCAAAATGACATCACTAGGAATTCGTAATGCCCATACCGAGTGCGAAAAGTTGTCTTAGGGATATCGGATGCCCTAATCTTCAACTGATGGTAACAAAACCTCAAATCAATCTTTGAAAACAACTTGGCACCCTGAAGCTGATCGAATAAGTCATCAATTTTTGGAAATGGATACTTGTTCTTGATAGTAGCCTTGTTCAACAGCCGATAATTTATACACATTCGCATTGAACCGTCTTTTTTCTTTACAAAAAACACTGGTGTACCCCAGGGCGAGACACTAGGTCTAATGAATCCCTGATCAAGCAAGTCTTGTAATTGCTCCTTCAATTCCTTTAGCTCCGGGGGGGCCATACTGTATATAAAAATGGGTGGGTTCCCGGAGCCAAATCAATACAATATCTCTGTCGGGTGGCATCCCTAGGAAATCTGCATGAAATACTTCTGGAAATTCATGAACAATTGGTACTGAGTCTATAGAAAGAACATCCGCACTGGGATCGTGAATATAAGCCAAATAGGCTAGGCACCCCTTCTCGACCATACGCCGAGCCTTCATATAAGAAATAATCATGCTGGTAGAATGACCAGGAGTTCCTTTCCACTCTAATCGAGGTAACCCCGGCATGGCTAAGGTCATTATTTTAGCGTGAAAATCCAATATAGCATGATAAGGTAACAGCCAATCCATACCTAAGATGACATCAAAATCTACCATATCAATAAGTAGAAGATCCAATCTAGTCTCAAGACTCCCAATAGTAACCACACACGAATGATAGACATGATCTACAGTGATAGAATCCCCCACCGGTGTGGACACATACACAGAAGCACTCAAATAATCAAGAGGCACAACCAAATATGAAGCAAAGTGGGAGGGCACATAGGAATAAGTAGATCCTGGATCAAATAAAACTGAATCATCTCTATGGCAAAATGGAACAATACCTGTGATTACAGCATCGGATGACTCAGCCTCAAGCTTAGCTGGAAAAGCATAAAATCATGGTTGGGCCCCACCTCTCGGAGATACATCTCTGGAACGACCTCTAACTGGATGGCCTCCACCTCTAACAACCTGACTTCCACCTCTACCTGTCTGACCCTGCCCCTAGCTGATCGGGTGGGCGGTGGAGCAATCGGTGCCAGTATGATGGTACGAGAATCCTGCTGAGATCTCTTGCTCGACAACCTAGGGCAATACCTCCTGATGTGACCAATGTTACCAAACTCATAACACCTATCCTGTTGTTGTGGCTACTGAAGCTAACTCGAACACGCCGGATAACCATTGTAGTGACTCTTGAGCGGTGGTACACTGATAGGAGTTGGATGTGCACTAAATGTCGGTTGCCCAGAGTAAGGCATAATAGGACCATGACTCCCTGAAGCACCGTGAGATGCCTAAAGTGCTGAATAAAATGGCCTGGGAGGATGACCCTACCGTAAGTACTCCTGCCTCCAGATGAGGTGCCTCTGAAATTACCGGAATGACGAGGCCTCTTATCATACCCCTGCCTCCTCTCTTGTGCAAGAACTGTCTCGATCCTCCTAGCAACATTAGCAACCGCTTGAAAGGAAATCTCACTTCTAGTCTCCTTGGCCATCTGAATTCTGATAGGGTGAGTGAGTCCATCAATAAACCTCCTCACTCTCTCTCCCTCAGTAGGAAGTAAAAGGAGAGCATGATGGTCTAGATCTACAAACGGGTCTCGTACAGAGTAACAGTCATACTACCTTGCTGGAGACGCTCAAATTGCCAGTGGTAATCCTCTCTCAATGTGACAGGGAGGAACTTCTATAGAAATAGCCGTGAGAACTACTCCCAAGTCAATGCAGGCGACCCAGCTGGTCTGGTCAACATATAATCTCTCCACCACCTCTTGGCGGAACCCGACATCTAAAATACTACAAATCGACCCCATTGGTCTCAACTATATCCATGTTTCGCAACACCTTATGGCAGCAGTCAAGATAATCCTGTGGGTCCTCAGAAGATGTACCACTGAAGTGAACTGGAAAGAGCTTAGTAAACTTGTCCAACCTCAATAAAGCCTTACAAGACATAGCGGGCCTATCACCGGCCTGTGCCACAACAACTAGCTAAACTACCCCAACTGGCGGGGCTGCTGGAGCCTGATACTGGGGAGCCATCTGCTCTGGAGCAGGAGTAATGGGAGCCTGTGAGACGGCTGGTGCCACTGGAAATATACCATTCTGGGCCACACCCTCCATAAGACTCACCAAATGGACTAGAACATCCTAAAGCACTGGAGTAGCTATGAATCCTTCCGGGACCTTAACTTGTCCAACCGGTACAGTCTGAACTGGAACCTCTTCCTGAAGATCCACATGAGGTTCTATAACAGGTGCTGCTACTTGAGCTCTAGACTGATCTCTACATCTGCCTCTGCCTCGTCCTCTAGCACGACCTCGGCCTCAACCTCCACCCCTAGTCGTAACTGTCACTGGGGGCTCTAGCTTGTGTCTGGCTATAGATGCATTGCGTGTTCTCGCCATCTGCGAGAGGACAAGAATAGAAGAGTTCAATCGTAAATGATAGAATACAATCGCATCATAGAGTAGAATAGAAGTGAAATTGTTCCTAAACTCCATAGCCTCTGGAAGATAAGTACAAACGTCTCCGTACCGATCCTTCAGACTCTACTAAGCTTGCTCGTGACTCGTGAGACCCATGTAACCTAGTGCTCTGATACCAACTTGTCACGACCCGAAATTCCCACCTTGGGGACCGTGATAGTGCCTAACATTTCATTTGTTAGGCAAGCCAACGTTAGAATAATCTTAGCCATTTCTAAATAAATTAAATTAAACAGAAGTCCATTACTGAAATAAAGTGCGGAAGACCATAACAAACGAATTATCCAAATACATCCCTGAATCTGGTGTCACAAGTGCACGAGCTACTAGAATAATACAAATAAAGGTCTGAATGAAAATGAAGTTGTCTAAGATAAATATACAGCTATGATAAAGTGGAAGGGGACTTCAGAATTACAAACGCCATGCAGTTATACCTCAAGTCTCCTGCGAGTAGATGAATCCGAGCAAATCTATTGTACGCCGATGGGACCAACTCCGGTATCTGCACAAGAAGTGCAGAGTGTAATATGAGTACAACCAACCCCATGTACCCAGTAAGTGCCGAGCCTAACCTCGACGAAGTAGTGACGAGGCTAAGGCAGGTCGCTTACATTAACCTGTACGCAATAATAATAATAATAATAATAATAATAATAATAATAATAATAATAATAATAATAATAATAATAAAAATAATAATACTAATAACAGGAATAGAAGTAAGACCGGTAAATAATAGCAATAATTGAAGTCAATTCAGCAGTCATAATCCCTCAATTTATTTCTGTTGCTGCGTTCAACCCGCTCCAACAATATAAACTTAGAATAAAATCTGTTGCGGCGTGCAACCCGATCTAAAAATATAACCTTTCAATTAAATTCCGTTGTGGCGTGCAACCCGCTCCAACAATATAAACCTTAAATAAATTTGTTGCGGCATGCAACCCGATCCCCCAATATATTCATTTTCATTTTCGTTGCGGCGTGCAACCCATCCCAGCAATATGATTTAACAACTCTTAAATGTAATAAAAATACTCCAATAAATACCACGTTCATTGAGAATTTATTAAGCAACAAGGCATAAAAAATTATAATTTATTTATGAAAAAGATAATGACAAGTGGCAATTAATTGTGGATATCAGGAAAGAAATACGCAATTTAATATTTAATATGCTAAATGTCAAGTAGCAATTGAGACACATAAGTCAAATAAGCATGTATAAAGTATAACATGAATTCAAGACATAATATTGGACAAGGAATTTGAGAGAAATAATTAATATAATAATTAATTTATAATTTAAATTAATTTATGATTTTCCTGATAAATACGCAAATAATCAATTTGATAACGTATAGGCGCTCGTCACCTCGTCTATACGTCGTTACACATGAAATTCATGTAACAAATAATTCAATGGCTATATTCCCTCAAGTCAAGGTTAACCACGACACTTACCTCGCTTCGCAACCAAATTTCACGATTTCAATACACCTTTGCCTCACGAATTCGTGTCTGAAAGCTTCAAATCTAGTCACAAACAATTCAATATACTCAACACAAATTGTAGGAATTAATTCCATATGAATTTATTAATTTTCCAGATTAAAATCCGAAATTCATTTAAAACAAATATTGACAGAGGGACCAACATCTCGAATCCCAAAAAAACTCATGAAATCCAAACACCCGTTCCGATATGAGTTCAACCATACAAAAATTATCAAATTCTGATGTCAAATGGACCTTCAAATCTTTGATTTCGTTTTTTGGAAGATTTTATAAAAGAAAATATAATTTTTCTTCCATAAATTCACGGATTCATGATGTAAATGAGTATGGAATCATGAATTATAATCAATATAGGATAAGGAACAATTACCCCAATGTTTTCCTTGAAAAATATCCTGAAAATCGCCTCACCCAGGCTCTTAAAATCCAAAAACGGGTAAAAATGGTCAACCCCCAAATTTATATGCTTTTTCCAGGGTTTTTCGCTTCTGCGACCTCGGCCTCAACTGCTCACTTCTGCGACCTCGACCTCAAATCATGCCTGGTCTCTTCTACGACCTCGGCCTCAACCCATGTCTGGTCGCCTCTGCTCGGCCTCAATTGCTGGCTTCTTCGAACTCGGCCTTAACTCATGTCTGGTCGCTTCTGCGACCTCGGCCCATCTCCTCGCTTCTAAGACCTCGACCTCAGCCCATGCTTGGTCGCGACCTCGACCTTGGCTAAAATCTGCGAGCTAAATTCTGCAGGTGCGATTGCACCAGAAGACTAAAATTTCCAGCAGTTGTTTAAGTCCAAATTTCGATCCGTTAACCTTCTGAAACTTACCATAGGCCCACGGGACTTCAATCAAACACACAAACCAGTCTTAAAAAATCATACAAACTTAGTTGAAACCTCAAATAACATCAAACAACGCTAAAACCACGAATCATACCCCAATTCAAGCCTAATGAAACTAAGAACTTTCAACTCCTACATTCAACGCCGAAACCTATCAAATCAAGTCCGATTGACCTAAAGTTTTGCACACAAGTCATAAATGACATAATAGACCTATTACCATTTTCAGAATCAGATTCCAACACCGATATCAATAAAGTTAACTCTGTGGTTAAACTTTAGAATTTTTTAGCCTTTAGATTTCTAGTTTTCGTTAAATGGCGATAATTTGAGCTAGGGATTTCCGACTTCAATTCCGGGCATATGCCCAAGTCCCAAATCACGATACGGACCTACCGAAGATGTCATAATACTAATCTGAGTCTGTTTGCTCAAAATATTGACCAAAGTCAACTCAAATGAGTTTTGAAGCACTATTTCATATTTTAATCAATGTTTCACATAAAAACTTTCCGGAAAATTATACAGACTGTGCACATAAGTCGAGGAATAATAAATAGTACTTTTCAAGGTCTTAGAACACAGAAATGAATGTTTAAATTAAATATTACATTTTGGGTCATCATAGACTCAAGTGTAGGTGACTCAGCATCGGTGTGTGTAACCTGGACCAAATGGTAGATACACCCTTTGTTAATCATCTTCGTGGCCTTAAGGTAAGAAATAAACCTACCCTTCGGCACCAAATCACCCCCCTTCCATTCAATCAGTGACACATTTGGAAATTCAAACCTAACAGTTTTGGTTCGACAATCAAGCTTGGCAAAACATGAATAATGCCAATCCATTCCTATTATTACATCAAAATCAACCATACCCAATTCAATGAGATCGACCATGGTGTCCAGACCATGCACTTTGACAACACAATCCTGATAAACCCGCGCGACCATAATAGACTCACCAACCGGAGTAGATATAGAGAACGACTCATGGAGTTGTTCCAGCTCTATCCCAAATCCCATAGCCACATACAGAGTGACGTAGGACAAAGTGGAACCGGGATCAATAAGAGCATAAACATCATGAGATTGGACAGTCAATATACATCTGACAACATCTGGAGAAGCCTCTAAACTCTGGTGACCCCTCATAGCATAGAAACGGCTGGGTCCTCCCGAACTCTGTGTACCACCCCTAGCTGCACCATGCCTTGTGGGTGCTGGGGTGCCTCGAGCTGGAGGAGGTGATGCGGATGTAGTAGATGCAGAACTGGTTGGCTGTGCTACACCCCTGCCCATGCTCTGGTGATACGAACGACAATCCCTCTCAATGTGACCCCTCATACCACACTCGTAGCATATGGGCTGGTCCATAAAGCAGACTCTAAAGTGTATCTTCCCCCACCTAGGGCATGAGGGCCTTAGCTAACCCCCCCTACTGGTAAGGCCCCTTATTGCCCTGACCAGGCCTAAAACGGCTCCCCTGCTGCTGAATGGGCCCCGATGGCTGCGCACTTACTAAACACTGAGCAAAAGACTGGGATGGCCCTAATGACCCTCCCCTGAATGCTGACCTACCACCACCAACACCAGAAGAACCACTAAAGTTTCTCGCCGACCGGGCCTTGCTGCTGCTCCCACGCTCTATTCTATTCTTCAATTTGCGGGTCTCTGTGGCTTGATAAAATATCACCATCTTACCATAGTTCATGTCAGAATGCAAGGCGGCTATAGAGGCCTCATTAATAACCAAGGGGGTAAGGCCCTGCACAAACCGGCGCACTCTAGCCTGCATAGTGGGCAACATGTAGATGGCATATTTGGACAGGCGCACGAACCTCGTATAATACTCCCACACACTCATGCTACCTTACTTTAGGCCCTCAAACTCGGTGGCACGGGCTGCCTTAGTCTCAACAGGCAAGAAATGATCAATGAAAGCATCGGCAAACTCACTCCACCTCGCCGGAGGGCTCCCCTTGTCACGGGAGTCCTCCCACATCTCCAACCAAGAATAGGCCACTCCTTTCAGGCGGTAGGAGGCCAACTCCACTCCCTCTGTCTCAGTAGCACGCATAACTCAGAGGGTCCTGTGCATCTCGTCAATAAAATCCTAAGGGTCCTCCTCACGATCAGTACTTGTGTACACTGGAGGGTCTAACTGGAGAAATCTGTTTACCCTGGAACTTGCAGAATCCCCTGGCTGACTAGAAGAAGTGGGTGCAAAATTTGATCTCTAGGCCTGGGAAGCCACTGTCTGAGCTAACATCTGTATGGCTCCCCTAAGATCCCCATCAGATACACAGGGACCGGAAGATGGGGCTAAAAGTGGAACTGGAATATCAGTTGGAGGGATCGTTGCACCCCCCAGTAGGTGTAGGGACAGGTGCAGGCTGATCAAGTGTAGTAGAATTAGGCAGTGTAGTAGTCGGGGGAATATTCTCACCCCCCGGGTGCTCACCCGCATCATCAAGTAAAGGATAAACTACCACTTATTGGGTGGCATTGGCTCTTTGGCCAGTTTTTGCTTTCTTCCTAGGCGCCATATCATATACTGAAAATTAGATCATTGCAAGAGTTAAAGGAGGAACAATCTTACAATCATCTTTATCGCACGATCTAGAACATCAAAGAAGGGTATTATTCCTAAATGCCCAAGTAGCCACCTAATTATAGATGTGGTCGACAATGCACCGATAAGAAGGACTCTACTAGACATAGATCTGAGACATTCTAAGACACTTTAAAACCTTAGGCTCTGATACCAAGTTTGTCATGCCTCGACCTCGGGGAGCACGACCGGCGCTCATCAAAATTACCCCGTTCGAGCAAGCTTGCACAGTGCCGTCTACCCAACTCACCCATGAATAATGAGAAGAATATATTTCATTAAATAGATAGTAAGAGGTCATGTGAACAACACCAGTTTCCATTAGTTACGTCATTAACAAGTCTCCAAAACAGTACATTGTTCAATCATAGTTAAAGTGGAACAGATGATACGATTACAACATTTTTAATTTAACCTTCCCAAAAATAGATACAACCCACACTATGTCTATGGATCCTCTTATAGGAACAAAGGAGTGTTACGACAGTGCCGGCAATAAGGCCCCGGCTATACCTCAAAATTCTATGTACAAAGGATAAGATATACAGGACCCCGAAATGAAGTGGGGCTCACCAAGTTAGCTGAGGAGATGGTGTGCACTTATCAACTGATCAATACCACCTACTATGGAACCACTTGCATCCATTAAAGATGCAGCAGCCCCGGCAAAAAGGACGTTAGTACATATGGAATAGTACTAGTATGTAAAACTAAACACCCTCTCAATAGAACGAGCAACAGTAAACGGAGAATAAAACTTGAAATCAATAAGAGACTCAGACAGTATCAAGGTATCAAGTTAGGGGAAAGGTAAATTTGAAGTAAGTTTCGGTAATTTAAGTGGGGAGATCTTTAGCACCAATACACCATCGTGTTTTAGCACGGAGTCCGATCTCAGCCCGACCGGCTAAGTCGTCTCACCCCGAGACATACACTCACAATACCACCATGTGTGCGGCATGGCGTCCTATCTCAGCCCGATCGGCTAATCCATCTCACCACAATGTCGTGTGGGTCGAAATCACCTCACATCTAGCTAGCAATAATCTAATCCAATTTAAGGGGGAAAATCTCAACACACCAATCTCATCCCATATAAGGGGAAATAGTCTCATCACATTAACATGGGGATTTACTGCTCAATCACTCCTACATCGGCACGTGTAGTTTCGGGGTTAGGTTGTTTCGACCTACCCTTCCTAGGTGGCTAAACGATACTCCCCAGGCATTTATTATTAAAAGGATTTAACACTCATTTCATATTCTTTTACATGTCATTCATTTTATTGGCACCATTGGCCATAACGCAATATCATCCTTGGCACGTTGGTCGTACTTCATATTTCATGCTCACTATTTCACTTTCCAACATTATCACAGGTTGTCAACAGCAAACATTTCTATTTACGACTTTAAGGACACATTTGAGAAATTTAGGGCCTTAGGCACATGTAATTTCTTACACAATTTGATATGATCACTTTCATTTGGGCTTGACTTGAAGTCATAACATTTCAATACATGCTCGTACTTTGAACACGCTCCCGAAGAATAACATAATATGATAAGAATATTCCAGGACACATTTTGGACATATTCATATATATACATCTTTCGACACCAAACTTATTCAAAAGAGTCAATTCATAATGCACAACTCGGGACTTACAAGAACATCGTGGAAATTCAAATCTAAGAGAGAAGATTAGCCAACATACCTTGCCTCGAGCTTTTTAAATTACTACAATGTTCCAAATATCTTAGCCACTTCGATCTATTTAGAGATATAGGAAAATTCAACACAAATTAGGAAGGAGCTCTTAGTTCCATCTCACTTGAGGATTTTATCAAACACTATGTGTGCATTAAGGTTTCAAGGTCCTCCTATGGTGGATTCTTTCATCCCACTACCCAAAGTTTACCCAAATGATTTCAACAATCTTCCCACTACCCTTTATGGTACATGAATATAAAATAAACAACTCCCACACCTAAGAATTGCTTGGCTTATTACCTATTTTCAGTTAAAATCACAAAATTGAGGGCTAGGGAGTAGAATCTTACCTCTAAGATGAAGACCTAGTTAATTTTTCTTGTAAATTCTTTAACTTTGAGCAAGAATTGATTAATGATAAGCTTAGGAACTTACCCTCTCACTCTATGGCACTCCCTCTCTCAAGAACTATAAGTTTTAACATTCTAAAACGATCCCTAAGATTGTTTTATAAGAATAGGGTCGGGTTCAAAAATTAGAAAAAATGAAGCCTCGAAGCAGATCTGCGGTTGCATATGCGACTGCATAACGCTTATACGGTCCGCAAAATGGCCCGCATAATGGCCCTTCGAAACTAGCTTCCTCACTCTGCGATTGGTCTGCGGTCCGCAGACCTATTCTGTGGTCACATAATGTGCCGCAGAACCTCCCTCCAAAAATATTTTTGCTGGGTCTGCGATGGGTTATGCGGCCCGCAAAATGATTATTTGATCGCATAATGGACTGTATAATGGTCCAAATTTTTGCCCAGATTTCTGCCTCAGTCCGCATATCAGTTCTGCGACTGCAGATTGGGGCACAAAAACTCCCTGAACTTCCAAACAATTTTCTTCAACTCCCCAACGCATAGTTCAACCCAAAAAGTCCGAACCATGGCGAGCTTCGTCAACACATAAGCCTACTTTGGCACCACGAAACTTCGGGTTTTAGGTAAAATGTTATGGGGCCTTACAGTCATTCCCCTCGGCAGTATCATATTCTTATGGGATCGGGTCATTCGCCTCGACAGTACCACACTCTTATGGGATTGGCCCGTTCGCCTCGGCACTATCATATTCTTATGGAATCAGGCCGTTCACCTCGGCAGTACCACACTCTTATGGGATCGGGCCATTCACCTCGGTAGTATTATATTCTTATGGGATCGGGTCATTCGCCTCGGCAGTACCACACTCTTATAGGATCGGTCTGTTCGCCTCAGCAGTATCATATTCTTATGGGATCGGGCCATTTGCATCGGTAGTACCACACTCTTATGGGATTGGGTCGTTCGCCTTGGCAGTATCATGTATCATATTCTTATGGGATCAGACCGCGCGCCTTGGTAGAATCGTGCAAAATACTTGTTAAGAAGTCCACGTATTCATGAATTTTCCAAACTTGAGATGTGACCGTTGATATGGTGTTGACCATTACGTACTCTATTTGAGAGGTATCCAGTGTTTGAAAACTTTCTGTTCACTATTCAGTTGTAGACCGTATTATTTGACTTTACATATACTCATTGTTACCTACCATGTTTCATATTTACCTCTTTTATTATATTTGATTTGCTGGACCACGAGTAAATGTCAATGTCGACCTTTCGTCACTACCACTTTTGGGTTAGGATACATACTTACTGGGTACACATTGATTTATGTATTCATGCTGCACTTCTACCCTAAATGTGCAGGATTTGGACAGGTTTATTTGGTGGTCGCTTGGCCGCGGAGGCGCAGCTACTGAGGTGACTCTATGATGAGCTGTATTCCATGCCACAATTTACGGCATACAGAGTTTCCATCACAATTATTTACTTTATCCTATCTACCTTGTATTCCAGACAGGTGATCTTTTGTTACTGTACTTCCTAGTAGATGCTCATGCACTTGTGACACTGAGTTATGGGGTGTTCTAGAATTTGTTTATGATTTTGCTGATCATTGAGGCACTTCTACTTTATATTTTACTTAAATCATACGTATGCATGCTTTCTGATGCATCGATCTCTCTATCAAATAAGATTCATGATTTCAAAAATAATAAAATGAACAATTAAGTTGGTAGTTCACCGTTGGCTTGCTTAACGGCGACGTTGGGCGCCATCACGACCTATAGTGGTTTTTGGGTCATAACAGCTTTGTATCAGAGCGTGAGGTTCACTTAGGTCTGACATGTCATGAGCATGTCTAGTAGAGTCTTGAGAATCGGTACGGAAACGTCTGTACTTATCTTCGAGAGGCTACAGGGCTATTAGGAGCACTTCCCTTCTTGATTCCTAATCATGCGATTTGATTCCATTGGACCTTATGATTTCATTTCCTTCCTGCTCATTCTTATACGGTGTTAAGTGCTTGTTATCAATTAGACGCTGACTAGTTGTGAAGATGCTACAGATATGGTACAAAATGCTTTTCCCTACGAATGTGGGCGGACTATTAACGCCACCTTGTGAATGAATATTCTATCATTTCATCCCATTGTTACTATTGCTTATGGTCGAGACTTGATACCTCCACATTTGGTGAAATTCTTGTTAATATTGTGGTGACGTCGTCCTTGATTGAATGAATTCAGATTCATCGGCATGTCGGTCTTTATTTGTTGCCTCAGGGCACGGTGTTGTGAGATGGAACCTAAGAGGAAGGTAGCAAGGATGGTTATGTGTTGCGACTTAAAGATCGAGTCGGCATTTCCAGTGTTGATGGTTCGAGGGAGATGATCTCTAAGGTGGTTTCTACACTAAGGAATTTTGAAAGTGACGAGGAGGGCTTGATTGAGTGCAGGAAAAAGTGAGGTATTCGATCATTGTCTTGGGTGCAATACGTCTTCGAGTTTCCAACACGTTGTTGGACCTTCGGGTGATGTTAAGGATTGAAGGAATTCTTATGGCTGGCGGACCAGTGTGGACCTAGGGAGATTAGTTAATTTCATGATGGATGTAACCATAACAATGACATTGGAGAAGGTCGATATGAGGTTACACAGGTGGGCTATCTCAAGTGAGCAGGTTAGAGGTGCATGGCTTTGATGAGGTTCCTACCAAGAGTTCTACTTTCGACCCAACATGGTATGCATGTACTACGATGTGATCTTGGATCGCTTGAAGAAGATTGTATGACTGTTAAGGGGTTGAGCGTGCGATGGTGGCTGATAATTCGGGATGTGTTATGATTGGTGCAACAAGAACATGTGAGAATTTTGGCCGAGCAACGGTGTGGGATCATGGTAACTGGGCAGAAAAGGTCGTTGTGGAGTCTGGATCTATGTGATTATTTGCGTAAAGCTAAGTGGGGGAGCCCACTATTTACGGTTGGGTCACGTGGTGGTATGCCTGTGCAGTTTCTGGTTGTCGGTGCATTGGTAGACTAATTATGACTCAGGAAAGGAAACCTCAAGGGTGATTCGGGCAAAGGAAACCTCAAGGGTGCAGTTTCTGGTTGTGCTATCTCTCTCCTTATCGATTCATGTGCAGGTGTTGAGATGACTCAGAGTCTATGCTTCTAGTGGATGTGATGTACAATGGAAACAATTCATCTAATTTCTTCTTTAGAATTGTTCGTGTGCTAACGGAGCACTAGTGGTTGGTTATGTGCTTGGGATCAGGTCGGAGTGGGTGACTCTTAACAATGGTCCTAGTGGGTTCAAGAATTAAAGTGCGGTGTTTAAATATTTTGGGTTCGTTACGTGGCTAAGGACTGGGTTTTGTAGTAGAGTGTGAAGAATACTTGGGGAATTTCTATATTATCATCGGGTCTACGGTGCAGTGTTAGAGAAATGTGAGAAACAACTTCGAATTCGCAGTAGATTTTTTAGAATGGGTATATCAGTTGGAGATGCTATAGAGTGCACGAGGCGGGTTTGAGATGGCTTATGGGTATCAGGACGATGTGGTCTCGTGATTAGGGTCACTCAGGATACGTGTTGTTTGAGGTCCGTTATATGTTTAAATAGGACTATGTTTCCAAGGGTAAGTCAAGAGTAAATTGAGTTAGTTAGTTATGGCTTGAATCAACATGGTTCTGTGCTTATGGGAATTCGGTTGCGTGTTAAAATTTTTCTTCTGTAATGAGTTGGGTGAAAGGGGTTCTAACCGACAATGTGGTTATTCTACTGGTGGTTCAGGGATTATGACAAAATTCGCATAGCCGCATGATAGGTGCAGTGAGTGGCATAGAGATTAGAAGTTGATAATCTAGGTTACAAGTTAGTTTTGATAAGAATGTCATGAGTTTGGAGGAGCGGGGGAAGGATTCAAATGTTCAGAGAAAGCTGGCATTATCTTAATGTCTCCTAAGGACGGAGTTCTGTGGAAAAGGCATTGTGCAATGGTTTGTCGATTCTTAACTGGCAATATAGAATAGCATGGTCGATGGCCATTGATGTTCAGATTTTGCTACTCGGTGCGGAAGGTTGTGGGAGTATATCCCACGGGAAGATCGTATAAGTGTGACGTGTTAGTCATTCGATTGTTAGAGAATGAAATCAGGTGTGGAGATTTTGGTATTGTCGCCAATGGGAGAGATTATGACTGAGAGGCCCTCTGTTCCTTTGATTGCAGATTGTGGGAGTTGTTCCAGATTTGATGACTACTCATATATGTCATAAATAGGGTCATTGTGGGTCCTTGAAAGGTTATTGGCCCAATATGGGATGATCGGAATCGGCTTGAGGTCCGTCAGTAGATCTAATGTGAATGTATGCCATACATCAGGTCAGATGTGTTCATTTAATGTAGCATTGCCTACAGAGGAGTCTTCGGTCATTGGATGTTATCCATGTTGTCAGCTATCCTATGTAGTACTCTATTATTCCATGTGGGTTGTGAGACGGCTTGATTATTCGCATATGTGTTGTGGTCTAGTGTAGCTTGTCGTTATTGCACCTTAGTCATGCTTGAGTTTTTATAGTGTGTGGTGTTGTCCATCTCCCTGGGGTCGTATTTATGCACTTGGCGTGCTTGTGGTAGATATTCGGGCATTCCATAGGTATGAGCATTTTGGCTTGATGGGTATCTCCTTATTGATTGTTATGTGTGGATTGGGTTGCGCCGCAACAGTGAGATGTTGAGTACGGTTCCTATACTTATTTTTGCGTGTCTTGTTCCTCATCTCTGATAAAGGTTCATAGCATCTGTTGACCATTTTATTTGTTACGTGGGGTGGGTAGTTCTTTGCCAGAGTTTGTTCTCCCTTATGTGTCATATTCGAGTTGTAGCTTATTGGAGCATTGATGGCGTCATATAGGATTTAGTTAGTGTTTGAGGTGTATTATTGTCTGAGCAGCTTGTACTTGGTGAGATGAGATTATTGGACCTGAAATCAGTGCGATCGAATTTATGTAAGGTATATTAAAGAGAAAATGTCATTATTCAGTTTAGAATGAGGTAATGGTTTTTGTCGAGCGAAGAAACTCCGTGACTTTTTTTTATCTAACGGGTGATTATGAGTTCCTGCACATCTCTTTCCTCATTACAATATGGTGAGGTTTGAAACTGGGCTTATATGTGTTATAAGATATACTACGGGCATCTGGTTCGTGAATCTGCAGTTAATGTAGTCGGAGGATGTTATCATGAACATACAAATTGTGCGGTGCATTGTGTGATCTCAGCATGGGTGCAGGATCCTATTTGGTACAGTGGGTTGAGATTGTTACGGTGTTCACATGTTGGAATCAGGTCTTGTGGAGAATTTCGGATGTTGGAATTTGGTTCTAAGGCTTGTTAGCTAAGGTTATAGGGAGGATCTTCAGTATGACTTGATCTAATGTGCTCACGTGGGTTGTAGCAGCACGGGTAGGTGCACGAGGTGTCAAACAGTGATTTTAGAAAACTCTGGGACGGTTCATGGCACGTTCGAAGACAAACGTATGTTTAAGTGTGGGAGAATGTAACGACCCGACCGGTCGTTTTGAGCTTTAGCGAGTCGTTCGGCGGTTTGAGGCCTTGAGTAGCTTCATTTCATGTTCTATGACTTGTACGCATGGTCAGAATTTAATTTCGGGAAGTTCGGAGTTAATTTGGATGGAAAATTCTCAATTCGGAAGCTTTAAGTTGCATTAGTTGACCAAGGTTTGACTTTTGAGTAAACAACCTCGGAATCGGGATTTGAAGGTTCCAATAGGTTAGTATGATGATTTCAGACTTGGGCGTATGATCGGGTTAAGTATCGGGTGGTCCAGGAGCATTTTGGTTTGAAGTGGACTTTGGTCTTATCGATATTCGTTTGCGGTTCTGAGCCTTGTACTACGTTCGTATCATGATTTATGACTTGTACGTAAAGTTTGTCGTCATTCCGGAATGTTTAAGGGTAATTCAGACGCGTTCGTCGAAACTTTAATGTTTGAAAGTTAAACGGAGGATTTGATCATCGATTCATGGTTTTGATGTTTTTTGGTGTGATTTGAGGCCTCGAGTAGGTTCGTGTTATGTTTTGGGATTGGTTTGTGTAATTAGACGGGGTCCCGAGGGCCTCGGGTGTGTTTGGGTTGTATCGCGCTCTTATTTGATGTTTCAACGTCATTTCTTTGGACATAAACTGTACCATATTGAGCACACGACCTTTGATTTGTGATTAATTTAAACCATTAGATCCGTGTCATAATTATGGAACCATGGCAACAAGAATCGTCGAATTCCGAGGTCGTATGAGAGAGTTATGCCCATTTCCGTGTCGGGACAGATTGTTGGTTTCTGGTGCGGACTTTGTTTTTCGCGAACGCGAGGGAGGTCCGGCGAACGTGAAGAAGGAAATTTAAGTTGATCGGTCAATGCAAAAAACTGCTCTTTGCGAACATAAAGGTAATCCGCGAAGGCGAAGAACAAAAATCGCCTGGACAGTGTTTTAAATGGACAGACCGAGCATTTTATTATTTTGAGCATATCTTGAGTTCTAGAGCTCCGTTTGAGGTGATTTTTGCGGCGTTGTTCTCGTCTCAACAAGGGGGTAAATATCAGATTTTCTTTTTTATGTTTTTCCATGTTTAGTTTCGTTGGTTATCATTTTTATTCGTGTTTAGATTGTAGAAATTAGAGTTTTGAGCCCCAAAGTTATGAGAAGGTAAGTCTTTGATTTGAGGGCCAATTCATGGACGAAATTGGATAATTTTAGGAATATAAACTATATAAGTTATGGATAATAATTATTTTTAATAATTTTTGAAATCCGGCCACGTGAACCCGGGGATTGACTTTGTTGACTTTTCTTGAGGAGTTGGGAATTTATTTATAATTGTTAAATTACGAGTATTGGACTATATTTTGATTGGTTTGCACATTGTTTGATAAGTTTTGGATCGTTTGGTATCGGTTTGAGGTGTTAGAAAGGCTTTGAAGCCGGTTATTGGATTTAGGAGCGAGGTAAGTCTCCTCTCTAACCTTGTGAGGGGAAAATTACCCCATAGGTGTTATATTTGTTATGTGCTACATGTTATGGGAGCTACGCACGTATGAGGTGACGAGTGTCCGTGCGTATGCTAGAATTCCTTATTATATCCGGGTAGACTTAGACTCACCCTATGCTTTAATTGTATTATTTGCGCTATTCTTGCTTGTTCAATTGCTTTGATTCGCATTATGACCATAGATTAGACTCACGTAAAGTAATGGTCTCGTTATTTTAGATACTTGACAAGCTACTTGTTCAGCCGTAGAAATTGTACTTCCTTTACTTATTTCTTATGCGTTGTGCGTATCCATCGGAAAGTTTTCTTGAATCTCATAACTCACACGTATATTTGTGAGTGGGGTCAAAGACCCGTAAAAGCTTCATATTCTAATGGGATCGGGCGGTTCGCCTCGACAACTTCATGAAATACTCTTATGGGATCGGGTCGTTCGTCACGGCAGTATCATGTAACACACTCTTATAGGTTTGGGCCGTTTGCCTTGGCAATATCATATTCTTATGGGATCGATTCGTTCGCTTCGGCAGAACCACACTCTTATGGGATCGGTCTGTTTACCTCGGCAGTATCATATTCTTATGGGATCAGGTTGTTCGCCTCGGCAATACCACACTCTTATGGTATTGGGTCGTTCGCCTCGGTAGTATCATATTCTTATGGGATCGGGATGTTCGCCTCGGCAGTACCACACTCTTATGGGATCGGGCCTTTCTCCTCGGCAGTGTCATATTCTTATGGGATTGGATTGTTCACCTCGACAGTACAACACTATTATAGGATTGGGCCGTTCGCCTCGATAGTATCATATTCTTATGGGATTAGGCCGTTCACCTAGGTAGTCCCACACTCTTATGGGATCGGGTCGTTCGCCTTGGCAGTATCATGCATCATATTCTTATAGTATCGAGCCGTTCACCTCGGCATTTCTATAAAACCGCTCTTATGATATCGGACCGCTCGCCTCGGCAGAATCGTGTGAAATACTTGATAAGAAGTTCGTATATTCATGAATTTTCCAAACTTGAGATGTGACCGTTGATTTGGTGCTGACCATTACGAACTCCATTTGAGAGGTATCTAGTGTTTGAGGACTTTCTGTTCACCGTTCAGCCATAGACCATATTATTTTCCTTTACATATATTCATTGTTACCTACCATGTTTGATATTTGCCTATTTTATTATATTTGATTTGTTGGACTACTAGTAAGTGTCAATGTCGACCCCTCGTCACTACCTCATCGGGGTTAGGCTAGATACTTACTGGGTACACGTTGATTTATATACTCATGCTGCACTTCTGCACTAACTGTGCAGGATTTGGACAGGTTCATTTGGTGGTCGCTTGGGCGCGGAGGCGCAGCTACTGAGGAGACTCTATGGTGAGCTGTATTCCACGCCACAATTCACAGCACACATTTTTTCCATCAAAATTATTTACTTTATCCTATCTACCTTGTATTCCAAACAAATGATGTTTTGTAATTGTACTTCCTAGTAGATGCTCATGCACTTGTGACACCGGGTTTTGGGGTGTTCTAGAATTTGTTTATGATTTTGCTTACCATTGAGACACTTCTACATTATATTTTACTTAAATCATACGTATGCAAGCTTTTTGATGCATCGATCTCTCTATCTAATAAGATTCGTGATTTCAAAAATAATAAAATAAACAATTAAGTTGGAGTTCACCGTGCCTAACGGCGACATTGGGCGCCATCACGACCTATAATTTTGTTTTGGGTCGTGACATCGAGGCCTCGAAACACCTAAAATAACATCACAACCAAGAATCGTACCCCAAACCAAACTAATCAACCTTCCAAACTTCTATCTTCTTTCAACTAACTCCGAACCGACGAATTATACTTAGACAACGCGGAATGGAATCAAATTCCACACACAAGTCCAATATAACAATACGAACCTATCCCCGTGCTCGGTATACCAAACGAGACCCAAAATTACGAAAGTCCACTCCAAGGTAAACTTAACAAACTCGAAAACCTTTAAATGCTAACTTCCAACAATAAGCGCTGAATCGCTCCCGGATCACCTGAAACTCGATCTTAACATATACCTAAGACCAAAATCACCATACGAACCTATTGAAACTTTTAAATAGGTAAAATAATTACTAATCATATATTTGTAACTAATATTGTAAAAATAATTTATATATATTTTTTAAATTTATAATATTTTACTTTAATTAATTATAAAAACTAAAAATACATATTATATAAGAACATCATGGACTGCATGCTTGATAAAAAAAATTAATATTTGTAAATGGTTCGCACCAGCATTATTTGACTCGTTTGAGAGTTAATCGCACGAGAGAGTAAGTAAGAGGAGGCACAGGCCTGCCATTAGAAGAAACCAAAGGCAATTAGTTCATCTTTGAATAGGTAGCCCGGTTAACCAGACAAGCTGGAGGGCTGATATTAACCAAAAAGACACCCTCCTCGAAAGGGCCTGAAATCAAAGACCTAGTCAGGGATAGAGTTGCGAATGACATTAAAATTCAACAACTGTGTAGGAGTACTAATAAGTTTTGTCAAGGAACGAAGCTACTTCTCTAATAGCCCCATTGTTAACATTACTCAAATATTTTATGAAAAAGTAATTTGTCTATTCTAACTGAAAAATGAATGGCATGCAATCTGAATTAATATGTCAATACTACTAAAGCAAATAAAATAGAACCGAAAATATAATATAATATAAAATCAAAACCAAAAAAACATTTTAACATAATACTCTTATGCAAAATTACAACATGACATAAAATAAGTTTCAACATAATTTAAGTAAATATAATTCAAAAGAAAAAAAAAACATAACTCTATAACGCATTCAACAATAAGATTCTATTTTAGTGGAATCACTCATTATATGCCAAGTTTATTAATGACTCATTGTTTCTAATATTAAGAGGTGTAGTTTCAAAACTAGAATAATAGCACGATTATGATAAATGAAGAAAATTAAATAAAATAAAAATATAAGCAATTGCATGGAATCACAAAAAAATAAAGGTTAGAAAATGAGAATATTAGTTAAATTTTAAAAAGTAATCTATCATTTTAACATAGTTACGTTGGCATATAACTCCACCAATAACAAAGTTCAACTTTAATGACATCACTCATTTTAAGTCAATTTTGTTGATGACTTATTCTTTCTAAGATTACGAGGTATAATTTTTTAGAATAATTAGATTAATAATATAGCTAAGTGTAATTAAAAAATAAAAAATTAATTAAGAAAGAAACAAACTATGATAAATTATGTAGAAACACATGAAGTAAAGGTTTGGAAATAAGAAATAACAAAATAAACAATAAATAATGTAAAAATAATAATATTTGAAAAAAAGCATTTAAAAAGTAAAAAAAAATAAAATAAAAAAATAGAAATAAAAAGTAAATTAAAAAAAAGGTTTCAAAAAATAACGTTGTAATTACACCATGTAATTATCAACAATTCTCAACTCCTCCCTGAGAATTGCAGAGTGTAATTACATTCCCTCAATTACACTTTATTATATGTTAACCAAGTAATTCATGCAAAAACAGCACAATTACACCCATCCAAATCTAATTACAGGATGACATTCGAAACAGGCCCTTATTTGCACAAGGCTCATAAGGTACTTTTTCCAATGCTTTTTTACGATTCATACTGAAACGTCTTCCTTTCATTTTTAATTTTACAACCGTGATGACCCGATAGGTCATCTAGAGCTTTAACCCCGAAATTCTATGTTTCAAAACCTCAAATAGCTTCTTTTAGTCTTTCTCGATTCACGTGCGCGGTTCGTTTCTTTTTTCGGAAGGCTTTTATGTGAAAAACTGATTAAAATATGAATTTGTGCCTTAAAAATTTATTTGAGTTGACTTCGATATCGTGATTTGAGACTTGGGCATACGCCCAGAATCGAATTCGGAGGTTCCTAGCTTGAGTTATCGCAATTTGCTAAAAATTTAAAGTTTAAAGGTTTAGAGAATTTATGAATTTGACCGAAGTTTGACTTTGTTCCTATCGGGTCCGGATTCTGATTTCGGAGCTTGGTATAGGTTCATTACTATATTTCTGACTTGTCTGCAAAATTTGGTGCAAAATGGAGTTGATTTGACGTGATTCGGACGTCCGATTGTAAAAATAAAAATTCTTAAGTTTTATGGAAAATTGCATTCGTTCTGGTGTATGATCCGTAGTTCTAGGTGTTATTGTGTTTATCGCACGAACCAGTTTGTATGATGTTTTTAGACTTGTGTGCATGTTTGGTTTGGAGCCCCGAAGGCTCGGGTGAGTATCAGATAGGCTACAAAGTGAAGTTGGACTTAGAATCATAGCTAATGCGTTTTTGCTTCTAGTTTTTATTGCATTTGCGAGATCTGGCTCGCATTTGCGAAGAAGACTTCGCATTTAAGAGCATGGTTCGGGGGACTGGTTTCTCGCATTTGCGAGTACTTTGTCGTATTTGCGATAGAGCCACGTTTGCATTTGGGAACAAGTAGTTCACATTTGCGATGGGGGCTGGGGGAAGCTAGTTCGCATTTGCGATCCCTTTTGTCGCATTTGCGGTAAGGACCAGTTCGCATTTACGAACAAATTATCGCAAATGAGATGATAGCAGAGGTGTGGGCTGTTTTGCATTTGCGAAGACAATCTCGCATTTGCGGGGTTCACAATTGCGAACCCCATGTCGCAATTGCGACATGTGCGCCTGGTCAAACGCTGAGTTAGACTGGATTTTGATTCATTCTTTCAAATTTTCAACCCTAAAAACCGTAGAGGCGATTTTCCCAATAGCTTTTCTTCCTCAATTCATGGGTAAGTGAGTTTAACCTACTTTCTTTCAATTACCCACTATATTTCATAAGATTTCAACCTTAAATCTAGGATTTTCATGGTAGAAATTGGGAATTTGGGTAGAATTAGGGATTTTTGTAAAATTGGAATTTAGACCTCAAATTGTGGTCGGATTTCGAAACAAATTACATACCTGGGCTCGGGTGGGTAATCAGGTTTTTGTCTGAATTTTGGGTTTTGACCAAGCAGGCCCCTGGCTGAATTTTTGTTGACTTTTTAAACAATGAGCGAAATTGAACCTCTTTCATTCGTGGGTAGTTCCTATCATGGCCCAAACTTAGCCTTTCGTGATGGAACCTAGCGTGGTACTAGGCAAGCCGACACTTCAAAACATTTCCAACACTTTTAAATAAAACTGAAATAACACAGGTTTAAACAGTTAAAGCTCCCAAAAACTTGATAGAAAGTCAAAACTCAATACATAAATTCCCAAAACCAGGGTTTCACTGAGAACATGAGCATCTATACAACACGAGTCTGAAAATATTGTCTATGAAAACTGAAACTAAATACATAAAATGAAAGATAGGGAGGGAGAGTCAAGGTCTGCGAATGCCGAGCAGCTACCTTGAAGTCTCTGAATGATCAAGTTTCTCAGATAATCAACACCCACCGTGTCTGGTAACACCTGGATCTGCACACGAAGTGCAGGGTGTAGCATGAGTACAACCAACTTAGTAAGTAATAAGACTAACAATTGAACTGAAAGTAGTGACGAGCTTCACGGAGACAGTTCAATTACAGAAAATTACAATACAGGAAAAATAGGCATGCTTTCAAGTTTGATATTTAAAGCCAAAAACAATTAATTCATATCAAGTTCAGTTGAAACAGGATATGGCATCTCTCAGAAACTACATGACAGTGATATATGCCAGCTGAAGTACACATTAATGATATCAAGTGCATAATCTCAGAGTTACACTCACTCAGTCCTCCCATTCACTCCAACCTCACAGTTACTCATTCCTCACAGTCTCTCATTTCTCCCAATCGCTCGGCACTTGCACTTAGTACGTACCTGCGCTCATTGGGGGTGTGCAGACTCTGAAGGGGCACCTTTAGCCCAAGCACTATAATAAGCCAATCATGGCATTAATCAATAAAACATACTGCGGCATGCAGCCCGATCCCAAAAATATCCTCACAATCAGACCCTCGAGCTCACTCAGTCATCAATCTCTCCAGACTCTCAGGCTCCAAATAATCATGATAATCAGCCCAAACAGCGATAATATAATGTATCAATAAGGAACAATAGAGACTGAGATATAATATGCAAGTAAAAACTGTGACTGAGTACAAAATAGCAATTTAGCAGATAATTCAGCATCTAACACGACCTTTGTGGGTCCCTACCGTACCAATACATATCCTATGAATGATTTCTAACATGATTTGCAGTTCAATTTCTATAACACATGGGAATATACGGATACCAACAAATTATTCAACTATACAGTTCCATGGAGTTGGCCAAGTCACAATTACTATGGTGCACGCTCACACGCCCATCACCTAGCATGTATGCCACCTCAACACCAATCACATGACATGTTATTCGGGGTTTCATACCCTCAGAACCAAGTTTAGAACTGTTACTTACCTCAAATCGTTCAAATCCCTACTCCAACATGCCCTTGCCTCGCGAATCGGCCTCTAAATGCCTCGATTCTAGCCATAAACAGTTCGACACAATCAACACGAGCTAAAGGAATCAATTCCATGAAATAATACTAAGTTATTAATTAAAAGTCAAAAGAGTCGACTCAAAAGTCGGCCCCTAGGCCCACATCTCCAAAAGTCGGCCCCTAGGCCCACTCAAAAGTCACAAAATCCGGAAGCCCATTCAACCACGTGTCCAACCTTACAAATTTTACCAAAATCCAACACCAAATCGACACCCAAATCCCCAATTTAAACTCTCCAAATCCCTAGCCTCAAATCCCAAAATTGCACCTCAAAACCACACCATCTAGGTGGGGAATTCAATGGGAAAACAAAATTATTGAATAAATTTAACCACAAGTGACTTACCTCAAGAAATCCCTCAAAACTCCTCCCAAAATTTTCCTAATCCCGAGCTTGAAATGTTTAAAATGAAGAAAATCTCGGAAACCCTCGAATTTAAAGACCTGCGGAGCCTGGGCTCGCACCAGCGCATCCGTCTTTGTTGGAAAAAAATCACGCTCCTACGGAACCCACTTAACTGGCGACCCATCGCACCTGCGGGACCGCATCTGCGAGCCTTCTTTGCATCTGCGATGCTCTTTCTGCCTAGCCAAATCCGCTTATGCGGTCAACCTCGCGCAGATGTGCATTCGCATCTGTGGAACTTTTTCCACACGTGCGAACACTGCACGGTCCTCCCATGGCCGCACCTGCGCTCCTTTGCTCGCACATGCGACCAAAGCTCTGCAGGTGCGATTGCACCAGAAGACTCCCAGCTTCTGCAATCTTTCAAACTCCAAATTTGATCTGTTAACCATCCGAACTCTACCCGAATCCCACGGGACCTCAACCAATTATACCAATAAGTCCTAAAACACGATACGAACTTAGTCGAGCCCTCAAATCACATCAAAAACTCAAATCGCACCCCAATTCAAGCCTATTGAAAATAAGGAATTCCAACATCTACAAACAACGCTGAAACCTATCAAATCATGTCCGATTGACCTCAAATTTTGCACACAAGTCACAAAGGACACCACAGGCCTACTCCAACTCCCGGAACTCCATTCCAAGCCCGGTAACCACAAAGTCCACTCTCGGTCAAACTTCAAAATTTCTAACTTTCGCCATTTCAAGTCTAATTCAACTACAGACCTCCAAATCACAATCCAGACACACTCCTAAGTCCAAAATCACCCAACAGAGCCAATGGATCAATAAAAGTCCATTTCAGAGTCGTTTACACATAAATCAACATCTGGTCAACCTTTCAACTTAAGCTTCCAACCTTGAGACTAAGTGTTTCAATTCATTCCAAAACTTCCCGAACCTAAACCAGCTACCCCGGCAAGTCACATAACAACAATTAAGCAGGGAATGAACAGTAAATGCAGGAACGGGACTACAACTCTCAAAATGACTGACTGAGTCGTTATGTCTTCCCCCTCTTAAACAAATGTTTGTCCTCGAACAGGACTAGAAACGTACCTGAATCTTAAATAGGCGTGGATTTTTGCTCTACATCTGCCGCTCGGTCTCCCAAGTAGCTTCCTTAACTAACTTACCTCTCCGATGCACCTTCACTGATGCTATATCCTTGGACCTCAACTTTTGAACCTGCCAACCCAAAATGGCCATCGGCTCTACATCATAAGTCAAATCACAATCCAACTGAACCGTAATGAAATCCAAAACATGAGAAGGATCGCCGACATACTTTCGGAGCATAGAAACATGAAACATTGGATGCACACTCGACAAACTAGGTGGCAAGGCAAGCTTGTAAGCCACGTCTCCAATCCTCTGAAGAACCTCAAACAAGCCAATATACCGAGGGATCAACTTGCCCTTTTCATGAAACTCATAACACCCTTCATCGGTAAAGGCTTGAGCAGTACATTCTCCCTAACGATGGAAGCAACATCACGAACATTTCGATCGGCATAACTCTTCTGTCTAGACTGCGCCATGCAAAGCCGATCCTGAATCAATTTAACCTTGTCTAAAGCATCCTGAACCAAGTCAGTACCTAATAGCCTAGCCTCACCGGCTCAAACTAACCAATCAAAGATCGACACCATCTCTCATACAAAGCCTCATACGGAACCATCTGAATGCTTGACTGGTAGCTATTTTTGTAGGCGAAATCCGCGAGCGGCAGAAACTGATCCCATGAACCCTCGAAATCAATGACACAAGTGCGTAGCATATCCTCCAATATCTAAATAGTGTGTTTGGACTGTCTGTCCGTCTGAGGGTGAAACGTTGTACTCAACTCAACCTGGGTGCCAACTCTCGTTGTAATGCTCTCCGAAATTGCGATGTAAAGTGCGTGCGGCATACCGTGAAGGCTAACAATCTCGCGGATGTAAATCTTAGCCAACCGCTCCGAATAATAAGTAGTCCCAACTAGAATGAAGTGCGCGGACTTGGTCAGCCGATCCAGAATCACCCAAATAGCATCAAACTTCCTCGAAGTCCGTGGGAACCCAATTACAAAATCCATGGTGATACGCTCCTATTTCCACTCTGGAATATCGAGCCTCTAAAGAAAATTGTTCGGTCTTTGATGATCATACTTCACCTGCTGACAGTTAAGGCACCGAGCTACAAACCCCATTATATCCTTCTTTATTCTCCCCACCAGTAGTGCTGCCTCAAGTCCTGGTACATCTTTACGGCACCCGGATGAATGGAATACCGCAAATTGTGGGCCTCCTCAAGAATAAACTCACATAGCCCATCTACATTGGGCACACAAATCCGACCCTGCATCCTCAACACTCCATCATCCCCGATAGTGACATCCTTGGCATCACCATGTTGAACTGTGTTCTTAAGGACCAGAAAATGGGGATCATCATAATGGCGCTCTCTGATGAGATCATATAAGGAAGACTGAGAAACCATACAAGCTAGAACCCGGCTGGGCTCCGAAACATCTAATCTCATGAACCGGTTGGCCAAGGCTTGAACATCAACTGCAAGTAGTCTTTCACCAACAGGGATGAATGCAAGGCTACCCATACTCACCTCCTTCCTACTCAAGGCATCGGCCACCACATTGGCATTCCTAGGATGATGCAGAATAGTGATATCTTAGTCCTTGAGCAGCTCCAACCATCTCCGCTGCCTCAAATTTAGATCCTTTTGTTTGAACAAGTGCTGGAGACTCCGATGATCTGTACATACCTCACAAGACACACTGTAGAGATAATGCCTCCAAATCTTCAATGCATGAACGATGGAAGCCAACTCCAAATCATAAACAGGGTAGTTCTTCTCATGAGGCTTCAACTGACGCAAAGCATAAGCAATCACTCTACCCTCCTGCATCAAGATGCACCCAATACCGATCCGAGAAGAATCACAATACAATGTATAAGAGCCAAAAGCGAAAGGCAAAACTAGAACTGAAGTTGTGGTCAAGTCAGTCTTGAGATTCTGAAAGCTCTCTTCACATTCATCCGAGCACCTAAAAGTAGAACCCTTCTGGGTCAATTTTGTCAAAGGCGATGCAATAGATGAGAAACCCTCCACGAAGCGACGATAATAATCGGCCAAGCCGAGAAAGATCTGAATCTCCGTACTTGAGGACGGCCTGGGCCCACTCTAAACCGCATATATCTTCTTTGGATCCACCTTAATCCCCTCACTAGACACCACGTGTCCCAAGAACGCCATCGAACTAAGCCAAAACTCACACTTGGAGAACTTGGCATAAACCTTTTCCTCCCTCTGTCACTGTAACACGATCCTCAAATGTTGGGCATGCTCCTCCTGGCTACGTGAGTACACCAGAATATCATACTTGCATAAATGTTGCTGGGGCGTTGGTCAGCCCAAAAGACATCACAAGGAACTCATAATGACTATAATGGGTCCTGAATGCCGTCTTTAGAATATTCGAGTCCAACATCTTCAACTGGTAATACCCGGACCTCAAATCAATCTTAGAGAACACCCTCTCTCCCTCAAGCTAGTCAAATAGATCATTAATACGCGGCAAAAGATACTTATTCTTAATTGTAACTTTGTTCAACTGCTTGTAATCGATTCACATCCGCATAATACCATCCTTCTTCTTCACAAATAGAACCTGTGCACCCCAAGGTGACACACTAGGCCTAGTAAACCCCTTATCAAGAAGTTCCTGAAGCTACTCTTTCAATTCCTTCAACTCAGCCGGTGCCATACGGTATGGAGGAATAGAAATGGGCTAGGTTCCCGGCACCAAGTCAATACTAAAGTCAATATCCCTGTCGGGCAGCATGCCAGCCACGTCTATAGGAAACACATCTGGAAGGTCTCATACCACCATAATAGAATCAATAGTAGGGGTATCAGAACCAACATCCCTCACAAAGGCCAAATAAGATAAACAACCCTTCCCAACCATTCGTTGGGCCAAATATGAAATCACTCTACTGGGAACATAATCTAGAGAACCTCTCCACTCGATCCTTGGCAACCCTGGGATTGCGAACGTCACGATCTTAGCATGACAATCCAGCATAGCATGACATGGAGACAACCAATCCATACACAAGATCACGTTGAAATCAACCATGCTAAGAAATGAGAGATCAATAGTCTCTAATCCCCCAATAGTCACTACACATGACTGATATACACGGTCCACAACAATAGTATCACCCACTAGCATAGATACATGAACAGATGAGACAAAAAACTCATGGGGCATATCTAGATAATGAGCAAAATACGATGAGACATACGAATAAGCGGAACTAGTGTCAAATAATACAGAAGCATCCTATGGCATACTGAGACAATACCTCTAATCACTGCATCTGAAGCAATAACATCTGGCCTGGTAGGAATAGCATAGAATCGGGCCTGACTGCCACCTGATCGGTCTCCCCCTCTAGTGCGACCTCTAGCTTCCTGGGCCCCACCCTGAGCTGGCTAGGCAGGTGGTGAAGTTACTGGTGTGGAAGTTGTAGTCTGACTCCTCTACTACACTGGACCTCCCAGGCGACAAGGACACTGTCTCCACATATGCCCAAGCTACCCGCACTCAAAACAACTCCCCGATGGTGGTGGTTGGGACTGAATCGGGCCCCGAGTACCAGAATAACTGCTAGAAAGGGCACTGAGAGATAACTTACCCTGACGAGCACTGTATGAACCATGGATGGATGATGCTTTACGATGAGTTGGACGAGCCATCTGGGCGTGCCTATAAGGATGATCCCTGTTGTGGTAGAACTGACCCCCAGAAGGAACACCGCTGAAACAACTCGATCCACAAGGCCTCTCAGCCTTCCGCTCCTCACGCTCCTAACTGCGAACCATCTCTAGTCACCGAGCAATATCAACCACCTTGTCAAATGTAGCACCTGATACATTCTCCCGAGTGATAGCAAAACACAACTGATAGGTGAGGCCATCCTGTCGTAGTTGCTCAAACTGTCTGCGCAGCTCCTCCCTAGGAGTCTGTGGCGCGAACTTCTCCAAGAAGAGAACGGAGAACTCATGCCATGTAAGTGGTGCAACACCGACTGGCCTGCACCTCTCATAGGCCTCCCACCATCTGAAAGCATCCCCCATAAACTGAAAAGTAGTAAATAAGACCCCACTGGTCTCCAAAATACCCACGGTACGAAGAATCCGCTAACACCTATCCAAGAAGTCCGGAGCATCATCTGACTTAGCCCCACTAAATTATGGAGTGTGGATTCTCCCAAACCTCTCAAGTCTTTTATGCTCATCCTCACCCATAACGGGACCCGCCTAGGCCTGAGCAGCTGCAACAGGCTGGGCTGGTAGCACCCCTAGTATCTGAAGTCCCTGCATCACCTGCTCTGGAGTATGGGTGATGGGAGTCTGAGTACCTCCCCCGGCATGAGAAGTGGCTGGCGCGGTCTGAACCAAAACCGCCTAAGCGAGGCTAGTGCACATAGTTAAAATTTGAGCCAAAGCCTCCTCAAGGCCTGGAATCACAGTAGGCACAGCTGGTGCCTGATTTGGACCCACTGGCTCAACCACATCTGGAACCTGCTCCCGAGCTGGAGCAACTGGTGGATCTGTAGGTGCTGCTCTAGCTGTTGTACGAGCTGCACCTCTGCCCCTACCGTGACCTCAACTTCTCGTGGCCTCTGGTAGCATGTGTCCCCACCATTTGTGAAAGAATAGAATAACAAAATTTTAGTTTCCAGAATCATAAAATTCGCACGACAAGAATACAAAAATGTGAAGCTTCCTAAGGGTTCGACAGCCTCTCGAAGATAAGTACAGTCGTCTTTGTACTGATCCGCAAGACTACTAAACCTGCTCATGACTCGTGAGATCTATGTAACCTAGGCTCTGATACCACCTTGTCACAACCCAAACTTAGTATATCATGATGGCGCCTAACGTGGTACTAGGCAAGCCGACACTTCAAAACATTTTAAATAATTTTAAATAAAAATAAAATAACACAGGTTTAAACAGTTAAAGCTCTCATAAACTGAAGATTATAATCTTTGAAAACTGAAACTAAATATATAAAGCTGAAAGATAGGGAGGGAGAGTCAAGGTCTACGAACGCCTAGCAGCTACCTCGAAGTTTCCGAATGATCAAGCTGCTCAGATAATCAACATCCACCGTGTCTACCTGGATATACACACGAAGTGCAGGGTGTAGCGTGAGTACAACCAACTCAGTAAGTAAAAAGACTAACAATTGGACTGAAAGTAGTGACGAGCTTCACAGAGACAGTTCAATTACAGAAAATTATAATATAGGAAAAATAGGCATACTTTCAATTTAGACATTTAAATCCAAAAATAGTTAATTCATGTCAAGTTCAATTGAAACGGGATATGGCATCTCTCATAAACTACATGACAGTGATATATGCCAGCTGAAGTACAAGTAATGATATCAAGTGAATAATCTCATAGTTACAGTCACTCAGTCCTCCCATTCACTCCAACCTCACAGTCACTTAGTCCTCACAATCATGCATTTCTCCAATTCGCTCGGCACTCGCACTCGCACTCAGTAGGTACATGCGCTCACCGGGGGTGTGCAAACTCCGGAAGGGCTCTTTCAGCCCAAGCGCTATAATAAGCCAATCATGGCATTAATCAATAAAACATATTGCGGGGTACAGGTCGATCCTATAAATATCCTCATAATCAGGCCCTCGGCCTCACTCAGTCATCAATCTCTCTAGTCTCTCAGGCTCCAAATAATCATGATAATCAGCCCAAATAGCGATAATATAATGTATCAATATGGAACAACAGAGACTGAGATATAATAAGTAAGTAAAACTATGACTGAGTACAAAATGGCAATCTAGCAGATAATTCAACATGTAACACGACCTTTGTGGGTCCCTACCGTACCAACACATAGCCTATGCATGATTTCTAAAATGACTTGCAGTTCAATTTCCATAACAAATGGGGAATATACGTATAACAACAGATTATTCAACTATGCAGTTCCATGGAATTTTCCAAGTAACAATTACTATAGTGCACGCCCACACACACATCACCTAGCATGTGCGTCACCTCAACACCAATCACATGACACGTAATTCGGCATTTCATACCCTTAAAACCAATTTTAGAGTTGTTACTTACATCAAACTGTACAAATCCCTACTCCAACACACCCTTGCCTCACGAATCGGCCTCCAAATTCCTTGAATCTAGCCACAAACAGTTCGACACAATCAACACGATCTAAATGGATCAATTCCATTAGAAAATACTAAGTTATTAATTAAAAGTCAAAAAAGTCGACTCAAAAGCTGACCCCCGGGCCCACAACTCGGAATCCAATAAAATTCACAAAATTCAGAAGCCCATTCAACCACGAGTCCAACCATACCAAATTTACCAAAGTCCAACACCAAATCCCCAATTTAAACTCTCCAAATCCCTAGCCTCAACTCCTAAAATTATACCTCAAAAACACACAATCTAGGTGGGGAATTCAATGGGGAAACAAAATTATTGAATAAATTTAACCACAAGCACCTCGAAACACCTCTCAAAAATTGATTAATCCCGAGCTTGAAATGTTTAAAATGAAGAAAATCTCGGAAACCCTCGAATTTAAACACTGCCCAGGCATTTCCGCACCTGCTGAGCCTGGGCTCGCACCTGTGCACCCGCTTTTGCGGGAAAAAAATCACGCTCCTACGGAACCCACTTAACTGGCGACCCTTCGCACCTGCGGTCCCAGCCTCGCACCTACGGAACGGCATCTGCAATCCTTATTCGCATCTGCGAAGCCCCTGCTGCCTAGACAAATACGCTTCTGCGGTCAACCTTGTGCAGATGCGCATCCACATTTGCAAAACATTTTCTGCATCTGCGACCACTGCACAGTCCTCCCATGGACGCACCTTTGCTCGCACCTGCCACCAAAGCTCCGCAGGTGTGATTGCACCAGAAGACTCCTAGCTTCAGCAATCTTTCAAACTCCAAATTCGATCTGTTAACCATCCAAACTCCACCCGAGGCCCCCAGGACCTCAACTAATTATACCAACAAGTCCTAAAACACAATACGAACTTAGTCGAGCCCCAATTCAAGCCTATTGAAACTAAGGAATTCCAACTTCAACAAACGACGCTGAAACCTATCAAATCACGTCTGATTGACCACAAATTTTGCACACAAGTCACAAATGACACCACATACCTACTCCAACTTTCGGAACCCCATTCCGAGCCCGATAACCCCAAAGTCAGCTCTCAGTCAAACTTCCAAATTTCCAACTTTCGTCATTTCAAGTCTAATTCAACTACGGACCTCTAAATCACTATCCGGACACACTCCTAAGTCCAAAATCACCCAACGGAGCTAACAAAACCATCAAAACTAAATTCCGGAGTCGTTTACATGTAAGTCAACATCCGGTCAACCATTTCAACTTAAGCTTCCAACCTTGAGACTAAGTGTTTCAATTCCTTCCGAAACTTTCCCGGACCCGAACAAGCTACCTCGGCAAGTCACATAATAACAATTAAGCAGGTAATGAACAGTAAATGGGGGAATGGGGCTACAACTCTCAAAATGACCAACCAGGTCGTTATAGTTCCTAAGGCTTATTTTGAATCATTTGGTTAATAATTTGTTAGACTTGGTTGGTTCGGAGACTTACCGAAAGGCAAGGCCGTGGTTGGACTTTGAGTCGATTGCAAAGCGAGGTAAGTGTTGCGGTTAACCTTGACTTGAGAGATTAGGACTTGTTTGCTTATTTGCTACGTGTTTAAATATGTGGGTACAATGTATATGTGAGATGACGAGTACCTATGCATTATTGTTGGGTTAAAGCATGCAGGTGGGACTTGTTTCCTTATAATTTATTGTATTATGATATCCATGCTTAGACTAGTTTATTACTTAATTGATCGTTCTTTCCGCATTTATTAACTATTTGTGATGATTGAGTATTTTTGGAAGTTGAGGTTCGGTATTTTAGAATCGTTGCTGACGTAAAGTTTATTCTTGCTTATTCTATCTCCCAAATATCTATATTCATTGCTACATATTAAGGGAGAGTGTTAAAGCACGATCGCTGATGTCGTGCCCTTTATTGCTTCATTTACTAATTAATACATGGTGAGAAAGAGAGCTAAAGCACGAAGGATGATGTTGTGTCGTATTTATCATTTCATGGATAGGTTAAAAGTAAAAGCACGAAGGGTGATGTCGTGTCATTATTATTATTTCATGGTGAGTTTGAAAGTAAAAGCACGAAGGGTGATGTCGTGCCATTATTATTATTTCATGGTGAGGTTGAGAGTAAAAGCATAATGGGTGATGTCGTGCCATCTTTATTCATTACGTTTATCCGTATTCATTGGTTGATGGTTTATTTGACTGTCTCATGTTGTCATTTCCTGTTGTAGTTACTGTATCTTGGACCCCCTTTTCTCATGTCCCCTCCCAATCGTATGTGTTTAATCTCTATTTGTTGGTATGTTGCACGTATATCTTCGTTTGTATAGGTTTAATTGTGTGGGTGTCCTGTCATAGCCTCGTCACTACCTCGTCGAGGTTAGGCTCGACACTTACAGAATACATTGGGTTGGTTGTACTCATACTACACTCTGCACTTCTTGTTCAGACTTTGGTACTAGTCCCAGTTGTATGTGAGGCACATCAGCTAGTTGGAGGCTCGAGGTAGATATGCTGGCATCCGCAGACCTTGAAGTCCCGTTCTCTTTCCTTATTTATTTTTCACTTCATTCAAAACAGTTGTATTTATTTCAAACTCTATTTGTATAACCTCTAGAAGCTCGTGTACTTGTGAATCCGGGTTGTGTTTAAATATGCTGGTTACTATGCTACTTCGTACTTAATTTTTGTTTCATCTCACTTTAATTGGTTTATTTATTTGAATTGTTTTAAGAAATTGGTTTAAGAATTTCTCTGACGTTGGCTTGCCTAGCGAGTGAAATGTTAGGCGCCATCACGGTCTCGAAGGTGGCTATTCCGGGTCATGACAAGTTGGTATCAGAGCACTAGGTTGCCTAGGTCTCACGAGTCACAAGCAGGCTTAGTATGGCTAGATGATTGGTACATAGAAGGTTGTACTTATCTTCCATAAGCTATGAAGTTTAGGAAAAATATCACTTCTATTCTTCTCTGTCGTACGATTTTATTCTATCAATGATAATTGTACTCTTCTATTCTTGTTCTCTCGCAGATGGAGAGAACACGTACTGCATCTTCAGTTGGACAGCAGCCAGAGCCACCAGTGGCAGCTGCTACGAGGGGTAGAAGTCGAGGCCGAGGTCGCGCCAGAGGCCGAGGCAGAGGAAGAGCTTAGCCTAGAGCTCGAGCAGTAGCACCAGCAATGGAGCCTCGAGTAGATATTGATGATGAGGTTCCAGCTCAGACTGTACCTGTTGGACCAGCTCAGGTCCCGGAGGAGTTTATAGCCAAGTGCTTCAGGACGCTCTAGTCTATTTGGAAGCCTTATGGAGAGTGTGGCCCAAGATGGTACATTTCTGGTAGCACGCACCGTTTCTCAGGCTAGGGGAGGAGCACAGACTCCTACTACTCATACTCTGGAGCAGATGGATCCCCAGTTTTAGACTCCAGCAGCCCCACCGGTTGGAGCAGTTCAGCCGGTTGTTGCAGCATAGGCCGGTGATAGGCCCGCCATGTCTTCTGAGGCTTTATTGAGATTGGACAAGTTTACCAAGATCTTTCTAGTTAACTTCAGTGGTGCACCTTCTGAGGACCCGCAGGATTATCTTGACCGCTGCCATGAGGTGTTGCGGAACATGGATATAGTTGAGACCTATGGGGTCGATTCTATCGTGTTTCAGATGACAGATTCTGCCAAGAGGTGGTAGAAGATTTTATGTTGACCAAACCAACTAGGTCGCCTGCTCTTACTTGGGATCAGTTCTCTCAGCTATTTCTAGAGAAGTTCCTCCCTGTCACACTAAGAGAGGATTACCACAGGCAGTTGGAGCATCTCCAACAGAGTAGTATGTCTGTTACTCAGTAGGAGACCCGTTTTGTGGATCTAGCTCGTCATTCCCTTATCTTTCTTCCTACTGAGAGGGAGAGGGTGAGGAGATTTATTGATGGACTCACCTACACTATCAGGCTACAGATGGACAAGGAGACTGGGGGTGATATTTCCTTATAGATGACTGTAAATATTGCTGGACAAATCAAGATGGTACTTGCTCAGGAGAGGGGGCAGGGATCTGATAAGAGGCCTCATTATTTTGGTGGGTTCAGTGGTTCCTCGTCAGGAGGCAGGGGTTCTTTTGGTAGAGGCCCTCCTCCCAGGCCATTTTAGTTAGCGCTCCAGACGTCTCATAGTGCTTTCGGTAGTCACGGCCCTTATTTGTCTCATCCCGCCCAGCTAGCCTATTAGTGCACCTCCGCTCCAGATTTTTTAGGTGGATACCCAGGTCAACAGGGTCAGTTCCAAGGTCAGCAATCACAGTAGGCAAGGGCCTGTTATACTTGTGGTGATCCGAAGCATATTTCTAAATTTTTCCCTCGAGCATCGGGCAACACACATCAGCACGGTTCTCATTCCATGGTTTCAGCACCGATTGCTTCACCGCCCGCTCAGCCAGCCAGAGGCAGGGGTCAGGCAGCCAGATATGGAGGTCAGGCCATTAGAGGTGGAGGTCAGGCCGTTAGAGGTGGAGGCTAGCCAATTAAAGGTCGTCCTAGGGACGTGGTTCAAAGTGGTGGGGCCCAGCCTCGATGTTATTCTTTTCCAGCTAGGCCTGAGGTTGAGTTATGTTACGCTGTCATCACAGGTATTATTCCAGTTTTCCATAGAGATGCTTTAGTTCTATTTGATCTGGGCTCTACTTATTCCTACGCGTCATCCTATTTTTCTTCATATCTGGTTGTGCCTCGTGATTCTTTGAGTGCTCTTATGTATGTGTCCATACCCGTGGGAGATTCTATTATTATAGATCGTGTCTATCGCTCGTGTGTGGTTACCACTGGGAGTCTCAAGACTAGTATAAATCTCCTACCTCTTGACATGGTAGATTTTGATGTCATCTTGGGTATGGATTGGTTGTCACCTTATCATGCTTTATTGGATTGTCACTCCAAAACGGTGACCTTAGCTTTGCCAGGGTTGCCTCGATTAGGGTGGAGGGGGACACCTGGCCATTCTACCAGCTGGGTTATCTCTTATGTGAAGGTTCGATGTATGGTCGAGAAGGGGTGTCTAGCTTATTTGGCTTATGTCCGTGATTCTAGTGCGGAGATTCATTCCATGGATTCAGTACCAGTTGTTCGTGAGTTTCCAGAACTGTTTCCTGCAGATCTACCGGGGATGCCACCTGACAGAGATATTGACTTCTGTATTGCTTTGGCTCCAGGCACTCAGCCCATTTCTATTTTTCCATACCTTATTTCCCCGCTAGAGTTGAAAGAATTGAAGGAGTAGTTGCAATACTTGCTTGATAAGGGCTTCATTAGACCTAGTGTCTTGCCCTGGGGTGCGCCTGTGTTATTCGTGAAGAAGAAAGATGGGTTGATGAGGATGTGCATAGATTATCGGCAGTTGAACAAAGTCACCATCAAGAACAAATATCCATTGCCGAGGATTGATGACTTATTTGATCATCATCAGGATGCCAAGGCATTTTCAAAGATTGATTTGAGATCTGGCTAACATCAGTTGAAAATTAGGGTATCCAATGTTCCTAAGATAGCTTTTCGGACTCGGTATGGGCATTCTCAGTTTCTAGTGATGTCATTTGGGTTGACAAATGCCCCAGCAGCATTTATGGATTTGAAAAATCTAACACGAGTGTGAGTTGAGATTTCAGAAGCTCAAGACTGCTTTGACTACGGAGCCGATGTTGGTGTTGCCCACAGGTTCAGGATCTTACACGGTGTATTGTGATGCATCTTGTATTGGGCTCGGTGCAGTATTGATGCAGGATGGCAGGGTGATCACATATGCGTCGCGATAATTGAAGGTTCATGAGAAAAATTACCATTTTCATGACTTAGAGTAGGCAACCATTGTTCATGCGCTGAATATTTGGAGGTACTATCTTTACGGTGTGTCGTGCGAGGTATTCACGGATCATCGAAGTCTACAGTATTTTTTCAAGCAAAAGGATCTCAACTTGAGGCAGAGGAGGTGGTTGGAGTTGTTGAAAGACTATGATATTACCATTTTGTATCACCATGGGAAGGCCAATATTGTGGCCAATGCCTTTAGTAGAAAGGCATTGAGTATGGGAAGCCTTGCGTACATTTCAATAGGTGAGAGACTGCTTGCATCAGAAGTTCAAACTTTAGCCAATCAGTTTGTGAGGTTAGATGTTTCAGATCTCAGTCTTGTTCTATCTTGTACAGTCATTCGGTCTTCCTTATATGAGCGCATCAGAGAGTGGCATTATAATGACCCTCATTTGCTTTTACATAGGGGCACAGTGCGACACGGCTGCACCAAGTAGGTTACCGTTGGAGATGATGGGGTTTTGAGGATGCAGAGTTGTATTTGTGTGCCTAATATGGATGGTCTTCGTGAGTTGATTCTTGAGGAGGCCCACAGCTCCCGGTATTTTATTCATCCACGTGCCGCCAATATGTATCAGGACTTACAGAAGCATTATTGGTGGATGAGAATGAAGAAGGATATAGTTGCATATGTAGTTTGGTGTCTAAATTGTCTACAAGTAAAGTACGAGCATCAGAGACCTGGTGGTTTGCTACAGAAGTTAGAGATTTCTGAGTGGAAGTGGGAGCGTATCACTATGGATTTTCTTATTGGACTTCCACGGACTTAGAGTAAGTTTGATGCGGTACGGATTATTGTGGACAAGATGACCAAGTCAGCACATTTCATTCCTGTGGCAGTTACCTATTCTTCAGAACAGTTGGCTGAGATCTATATCCGTGAGATCGTCAGTCTTCACGGTGTGCCTGTGTCTACCATTTCTGATCGAGGTACGCAGTTCACCTCGCACTTTTGGAGGGAAGTACAGTGTGAGTTGGGCACGCAGGTTGAGTTGAGCATAAAATTTCATCCCCAGATGGATGAACAGTCCAGCGCACTATTCAGATATTAAAGGATATGCTTCACGCCTGTGTTATAGATTTTGGGGGTTCTTGGGATTAATTATTGCCACTTGCGGAGTTTGCCTACAACAACAGCTACCAGTCGAGCATTCAGATGGCTCCCTATGAGGCATTATACGGGAGGTGGTGCTGATCGCCAGTTGGATGGATCGAGTTAGAGGAGGCTCGATTGTTGGGTACAGATTTGGTACAGGATGCCTCGGATAAGGTCAAGATTATTTAGGATTGACTTCGCACATCTCAGCCTAGGCAAAAGGGTTATGATGACTGTTGAGTTCATGATGTTGCATTCATGGTCGGAGAGAGAGTTTTGCTCTGGGTTTCACCCATTAAGGGTGTGATGAGGTTCGGAAAGAAGGGAAAGTTAAGCCCTAGGTATATGGGACCCTTTGAGATGCTTGAGAGAGTGGGTGAGGTGGCCTACAAGCTCCCATTGCAACCTAGTTTATCAGCAGTCCATCCAGTTTTCCATGTGTCCATGCTCTGGAAGTATCACGGTGATCCGTCCCATATGTTAGATTTCACTCGCTCTTCCTTGTATGAGCGCATTAGAGAGTGGCAGTATGATGACCCTCATTTGCTTTTCCTTAGGGACACAGTGCGGCACGGTGGTGCCAAGCAGGTTACCGCTGGAGATGATGGGGTTTTGAGGATGCATGGTCCTATTTGTGTGCCTAATGTGGATGGGCTTCGTGAGTTGATTCTTGAAGAGGCCCACAGCTCCTAGTATTCTATTTATACGGGCGCCACCAAGATGTATCAGGACTTGTGGCAGCATTATTGGTGGAGGAGGATGAAGAAGGATATAGTTGCATATGTAGTTCGGTGTCTAAATTGTCAACAAGTAAAGTACGAGCATCAGAGACCTAGTGGTTTGCTTCAGAAGTTAGAGATTCCTGAGTGAAAGTGGAAGCGTATCACTATGGATTGTTTTGTTGGACTTCCACGGACTTAGAGAAAGTGTGATACGGTATGGATCATTGTGGACAGGATGACCAAGTCAGCATATTTCATTCCTGTGGCAGTTACCTATTCTTTAGAGTGGTTGGCTGAGATTTACATCTGCGAGATCGTCCGTCTTTACGGTGTGCCCGAGTCTATCATTTCTGATTGAGGTATGCAGTTTACCTCGCACTTTTGGAGGGCAGTACACTGTGAGTTGGGCACACAAGTTGAGTTGAGCACATCATTTCATCCCCAGACGGCGGATAGTCCAAGCGCACTATTCAGATATTAGAGGATACGCTTCGTGCTTGTGTTATATATTTTGGGGGTTCTTGGGATTAATTATTGCCACTTGCGGAATTTGCCTACAACAACAGGTACCAGTCGAGCATTCAGATGGCTCCCTATGAGGCATTATACGGGAGGTGGTGTTGATTGCCAGTTGGAGGGATCGAGCCGAGGGAGGCTCAGTTGTTGGGTACAGATTTGATATAGGATAACTCGGATAAGGTTAATATTATTCAGGATCAATTTCTCACAGCTCAGTCTAGGCAAAAAAGTTATAATGACCGTCGAGTTTGTGATGTTGCATTCATGGTCGGAGAGAGAGTTTTGCTCCGAGTTTCACCCATGAAGGGTGTGATGAGGTTCGGAAAGAAGGGGAAGTTGAGCCCTAGGTATATCAGACCCTTTGAGATTCTTGAGATAGTGGGTGAGGTGGCCTACAAGCTCGTATTGCCACCTAGTTTATCAGCAGTCCATCCGATGTTCCATGTGTCCATGCTCTAGAAGTATCACGGTGATCCGTCCCATGTGTTAGATTTTATCTCAATCTAGTTGGAGAAGGATTTGACTTATGAGGAGGAGCCACTGGCTATTCTACCCCGGCAGGTCTGGCAGTTGAGGTCAAAGAGTTACCCTTCAGATCGAATGCAGCGGAGAGGTCAGCTGGTTGAGTCAGCCACTTAGGAGTCCGAGTCGGACATGTAGAGTAGATATCCACACCTTTTCACCAGTCCAGGTACTTTTCTATGTATGTTCGAGGACGAACGTTTATTTTAGAGGTGGAGAATGTGATGACCCGATAGGTCATCTAGAGCTTTAACCCCTAAATTTTGTGTTTCAAAAATTCAAATAGCTTCTTTTAGCCTTTCTCGATTCACGTGCACAGTTCGTGTCTTTTTTCAGAAAGCTTTTATGTAAAACAACTTATTAAAATGTGAATTCGTGCCTTAAAAATTCATTTGAGTTGACGCCGGTCAATGTTTTGAGCAAACGGACCTGGATCCGTATTTTGAAGGTCCCGGTGGGTCCGTATAGTTATTTTGAACATGGGTGTATGCCCGGAATTGAATTCAAAGGTCCCTAGCTCGAGTTATCGCAATTTGCTAAAAAATTGAAGTTTAATAATTTAGAGAATTTATGAATTTGACCGAAGTTTTACTTTGTTGCTACCGGTTCCGGATTTTTGTTTTGGATCTTGGTATAGGTTCATTACTATATTTATGACTTGTCTGCAAAATTTGGTGCAAAACGGAGTTGATTTGACGTAATTCGAACGCCCGGTTGTTAAAATGCAAATTCTTAAGTTTCATTGAAAATTTCATTCATTTTGGAATCATCTTCGTAGTTCTAGGTGTTATTTTTGTTTTTTGATCACGCGAGCGAGTTCGTATGATGCTTTTGGACTTGTGTGCATGTTTGGTTTGGAGCCCCGAGGGCTCGGGTGAGTTTCGGATAGGCTATGGAATGAAGTTGGACTTAGAATCATAGCTGATGTCTTTTTGCTTCAAGTTTCTGTTGCAAATCTCGCATTTGCGAAATCTAATTTGCGAGTACTCTACCGCATTTGTGATAGAGCCAGGATTGCATTTGTGAACAAGTAGTTCGCATTTGTAATGGGGACTGGGGGAAGCTAGTTCACATTTGCGATCACTTTGGTTGCATTTGCGGTAATGCTGATCTCGTCCAATTTGACTCCTCTATTCGAGGTTATGAAAACGGTCGATGCAATAGTAATACCCAACAAGAGTCAGGGTCGAATTCCGCAGGGAGCTATATGAATGGGAGTTAGTAGTATATATCTTAGCGTGTGAGTTTGTATATCTAAATTTGCACTTCCGCAAAGTTAGTTGTTTAAGAAAACTAAATTACACTACGATTGCAATTTAAAGACTGAAACTAGGAAATTATTTTTGTTGTTTTTCAAATGATATAAAAGGCCTAGGGCTATGACCTTCACCTAGGTGTTTGCCTAATGGGTTATAAACGTTAAAGCTTATTTTATTGGTCGGGGTGTATTATAGATATCGACACTCAGTTACCCACTCAATACCTCTCGGTGAGAGAGTGATTTTGCTCAAATTGGCTTTCTCAAGTCCAAATGGGTATTGAACAAAACGGTTGAATAAACGCTCAAGTCGAGTTTTACTATCTCTAGGTTCAACCATTTTAATTGGGCTTATCAATCTCTCGATTGACCCAATTTCTTGTTAGTCAAGTTTTCCTAGACTAAGTCTCTCTTTCTCAAGTGGAGACCAAGTCAAATAGCCATGAACTAATATTTGCAACCATTAATTCTTCAAATAAAAGCAAGAACAAGGCTAAATATTAAACACCCAACCATAAGCAAGCAATAAATAAAACACCCATTAAGTTTACACACAAGGGTTGGGTCACAACCCTAATAAAAATCTAGCTACTCATGCTTAAATTGAAAGAAAAAGAAGAAGAAATGATAATTAAACCCATATTGCTAATTAAAATTATAAACTCTATGTTCAAAAAGCTCAAAATAGCAAAAACTGCTAAAAAGAGTAAAAGGAATTGTCTACTGTAGCAGCTGATGTCAAAAGTTAATCTGAAAAAGTGAAACTCTTCTATTTATACAGGTCTGGAATTTTCGAACAGAAATGCCCTTTCGGAGGTTCTGAGGCCGTATAATTCCATGTGCGGTCCGCACTTTTCTTCAGCTTGACAGGATTGGAAATCTGCGGGCGCATAATTCTGATCTGCTATAGCACTACACTCTTTCTGCGGTCCGCATAATTATAAGTGCGGCCGCACCTTGTTCTTCTGCGGTACGCACAAATGTGATTGCGGTCGCATAGCTTTTCTTCGGCGACACCACAATAATTGTGCGGTCTGCACTTTTGGTGGGCTTGAGATGCAGGTTCTCTGAACTTTTGCTCTGACCCAGCTTCTGCGGCCGCACACTTCATGTGCGAACCGCACTTTGCAACATTCTCTGATGGAAGATTCTTCACAACCTGCGACCACAGATGATATTCTGCGGTCCGCACTTCTGAGCTTTTGTGCCTGTTTTTGTCCTTGAGTTCAGATTACTCCTTCTTGAGTTGGATTTTATCTCGGGAGCTCATCTTCCAATATTCCTGCAATTAAGCACTGTTCATCAGTTTTCGGGAACACAATTAAGCGTTTTTGCACTAAAACGAAAGCTAAAGGGCGTTAATAAGTAGTCAAAATTCCCATTTATCAACTCTCCCAAACTTAAGCTTTTGCTTTTCGTCATGCAAATAAAGTAGTTCCCACATCCACAATCTAGGAGCCACTCCAGCTAATCAAAAGTGAATCAATCACACATCAATTGGGACCAACAATTATCCACACAAGTTATGAATTATCAACAAGGAAACAAGTTAACTTTTAAGCACAAATAGTTCTAGTGTGACACTTGAGCTTCAAGAGGTTACTTTGTTCATCAAGGAAGCTCGTTCTTTCATGTAGGTCATTGTGGATCCCAAACTCCTCCTCATCTAATCTCTGTTTGCCTATCTCACTTAAAAATTTAGCACTCAATCCAAAGATTTGTGAAAGGTTCGCTCATCTCTCTCAAAAGAATGCCGCAAGTACGATTTTAAGTACCATAAGCTTGCCCCGCATGTAAATCACCACTAATGTAAGCTCACTCGGCTTGAAATCACGTAGGGCTTTTTCGGAATGCAATGAAGGCTTTTGGACTAAGGTTGAAAATGTTACGATAGAACGGCTTCATCTTTCCTTGAGCACTCCATTTTCTTTTCTAGACTCATTCTTTTTTTAACTCTTTGAGGCATTTTCTTTTCCTTAGAGGAACTAGAGAGACTTAACATCACTCTTTCTTGGTCATCATATTCATTTTCTCCTTCTTTGATTTCTCCATGCTTTGCATCATTACTTTTCTTTGAATCCCTTCAACTCTTCAACTTATTCACTTTTTTTTTTTGCATTTTTCTTTTTGTTCTTTCTTTTTCTTGCCTTTTCTTCTCTTCATTTCTTTTCTCTTTTGTTCCTTGATACCTTTTTCAAACTCCTCGTCTCTCCCCCAAACATACATTTTTAGCCAATTATTTCACAAGAGTGTTAAGGAAAGCTCGGGTGCCAAGAGAGGGTCACGACAAAACGGGTAAAGGCTTGTTACATGGTTATCGGATGAGAAAGGTCTTAGGATTGAATGGGTTGACTAGGGATAACAACATTGGTGGGTAATGAAAATTTTCAAGTGGGTCAAGGAGATCCTACAATCACTTCTCAAGCAAAACAAAACTTAATATTTCTCCTAGAAACACATTCGGGGCAAGTTCTAGACCATTCGCCCGGGTACTTGGACTTGCAACAACAACATCTCACCTCTCACGCAGCTGGATTGTTAAAGAGGATAGAGTCGAGGGCCCACAACGACCATATTCAAGATTGAAAATTACTATGGTTCGACTAAACCACTCGATGATTGCCTAAGTCGATACAAGAGTCAAAAGGTCACTAATTAGAGCTATTTCTTTCCAAAAACCTTGTTTTAACCATAAGCACGTAGTTAAGTGTGTTGGTACCAAGTGAAGTATGTTTGAATCTTCGAGCATGACTCAATTACGTCTTTTTATTCATTATTACTACTATTATTACCTAAACACCAAAAACGGACTCAATCCCTTAAGAAAGTTGTCACGACATCCATCGTTGGGAAGAGCCACCCGGTTCACACAAAAACCACCTTTGGAAAGAACCATGGCATTAAGAAAACCAAAGGCTTATTATCCACTAAGACATAAAAAGAAGCTATTAAATCAAAAAGAAACTACTAATTAAAAAAGAAGACAAACATAAAGATAAAGAGGCTTTAAAACAAAAACAAACTACTGAAAGTTAAATGAATATACATAATGAGAGATAAAAGGGAATATATACATAATGATAAAGAGGAAGAAAATAGTAATAAGTTAATTATAGGCCAAATGTCTCATAGTTATCAAAATACAGAATCATCAGAATGTGTCAAAGAAACTCCATCCCCCCCCCCACCTGGTCTATAATTTTGACAAAAGGAGGACCGCTATTGGGAAATATCTTCCTCCTCTTGGTCGTCATCAAAGAAGTTTACGTCCGGGGCTTCCTCTTTACCTTTAAAATAAAACCGGTGAAGTCCATCCTAAATTTTAAAATCTACATCCAACACCAGAGGTTCCTGATGAGAACAAATTGTAAGGCGTTGAAAGAAACCCTTAAGAAAGATGTCCCTCGCTGCAAAACATATTTTCGCTAGATGGCAAGCCCCTCTTTAACTTTGATATAGAACACATAAAGGGGGAGAGTCACAGTCTCCCTTATTTCCTAACAATAAAATTTATTTTTTGAAAGGCCAGTAACAATGCGATATTCTATAGATAAGCAAGAAACTGAAGCCTCTCTTTTTATTTATGATGTACCGGCTTGAATTCACTTTCACTTTAGGAAAGGATTTCTTTCTCCTCAAAGTAGGTGTTCCCTCCGCAGCACGAACAGGTCGAGATGCGACGTCGATCATATCGGGTGGGGCCATTCTCCCAGAGCAGAGCTTGAAGCAAGGGTCAGAACTTTAGGCGGGGGCCTCTATCGATAGAGCTAAAGAAGTCATTCATTAATCCACCCTCGACATACTAAGGAAAACTCCCTATGGCTCTAATGCTTAACAACGTAAGAGTAAGAGAAGGGCGAGAATGAAGAAAACTCCCTATGGCTCTGTGGCCATCTCTATGTCCCCAGCAGTGACACTGACCTCAGCGTCAACCAATTGGATCTCATCATCCTCAAGTCCGGGAGTGGCTGGGTTGGTGAACATCTGACGGGCAGCCTAAGCAGTGTCTGGCTCCTCAAACTGGCCAGCTAGTACTGTAGGTGCTGTAGGAGCTGGGCCTAGGTGGTGCGGGTCTATCAACATGTCAAATGGAATATCTCCGACTGCTGCAAGCTTTGTAACATGGCTCTGAAGCTCATACATTAACTTTTTAGATGCCTGTCACTTTCTCATTTTCATTACCTCATTGACCAACTCTTCGATCACTGCCCCATGTTGCACTAAAGTGGCCATGATCGTGTTTTGATTTTCCAGGAGCTTCTTCAAAGTTTCATCAACTGTGGGAGGAATGGGGGTGCCGGAGTGGATGACTATGTTGTAACATGACTAGATATGTTAGTCAGTGTTGTAGCAGTTGTCTGCATCCAGTTGTTGAGGCTCGCCAGTGTCTGGGAGACTCGCATCACAAAGAGTGGAGCAGATGCCATAGGTACCGGCTTCAAAGCTGAGGTGGGAGGTACTGAGGCTGAAGGTGGAGGCATGGCAGCTGCACTGGTAGAAGACTCTGCTGAAGTGGATGTACATAAGTTGTCTCTGTACCCACCACCGATGGCTCATCAGACTGGCCTACGGTGGTAGTCGGTTGACCCTTTCTCTTTGGGTTGTGTGCATCCATCAGAGAATACCAAGAGAAGGGATTCTTTGCCCGCACCTTCGTGTCATAATATCTAGGCTATACCTGTGCATCTGTAAGGTACTCAGTGATGGTGTTGGGATATGGGTAGGAAGTATCATCCTGCCTGGCGACCCCTGACATGTTGGCCGATATCACGGCACCCACATTGATCGGGTACCCGGTCATAATAGAGGCGACTAGAACTGCCCGTGGAATAGGTAAGTTTGTCTTGTTCTGGCACGGATCTAGTCTGCTGCATACGAAGGTGTGCCATCCTTTCGCCTCAAAATTTAGGGTGTTCCGCTGAATAGGAACCCATGTAGTGATCCATGGTGGTGGTGGCCCCGGGGCTGCAAGAAGTTTAGCTAGCCATGGGCGAGCTGCATCACCCATCGCCAGCTTCTCCAAATACTGTGCCGGCTCAACGTCCTCAAACCCCAAGTAGGAGTTCAATGTATGCTGGTCGAACCGCACCTTCAGATTTCTCACTTTTGTAACTTTGGTCCCTTTCTTTATGTGTGCCACATTGGCATAGAACTCTCGGACCAAATACTCATTGGCGTCCAAAACTGACTAAGTGAACCACATCCACCCCTTCCGTTCCTGGAACTGTCTCAACACTTCTAGATTGTACTTGTCAAGATCTTTAAGCTGGAACTGTAGCTCAAGAGTGAGCGATCTCACCGGCCACCACCCACGGAAGCTAGTGAAGGCAACTAGACTCACAAAACGGTCCTCCCATACCTCTTTCTTCTTCGACCTCTCAAGGCCGGCAACTGTAGTATCACCCCCTCGGCCATCATTCAGAATATCATCAACAGTAGCTACTGGTGCCTCAGGGACAGGTGTAGATGAGGGTTCTAAAGCCTGACTTGCACTCTTTGAACCCTCGTAAGTGCTATGTGAGGAGGAAGGCTCGTCTCGGAGTTGATAACTTCCTTGTGGCTGTTATGGCTGTTGTGGCTATTGTGGCAGTGATTGGGCTGCAGGATGCTCTTGCATTGAGTCGCCCTCCGATGCTTCCCAAGATGGGGCATATGAACTAGATTCGGAGGGCTCGGGCTTCCTCGGCCTCTAGAAGGTTCACCCATCCCCTTTGCAGTATCATCGCGGCCACAAGATCTAACCCTTTTCTGCAACAAGCAACAACAGAAGTCAGTTGTAATTCAATTGCAAATAGACAGTATATCACAGTGTAGAATATGAGTGCAGGGTGGGGAAGTGCAGTCCACACAATTACAAGTGCGGCCGCAGACTGGGATGTGCGGACCGCACAACTTGAACTTGCGGCCAAAGAAATGGAACTGCGGTCCGCACAATTTTGTGTGCAACCGTAGAATAGAAGGGTGGTCCGCACATTTCTCATTGCGGTCGCACATAAGAATTCCAAAAAGTACCAACTCTCTGATGATAGAGATTGGTCTAATTTGCGTCCGCGGTTGAATTTCTGCGGTCCGCACAATTTCAAGTGCGTTCGCAGAATCATTCTTGATCAAATAATCCTATTCTCTATTTCTGCGGACCGCACAATTTCTTGTGCGACAGCAGTGGAATTTCTATGATCCGCACAATTTCAAATGCGGCCGCAGGTTTCAAACCAAAGTCAATCAGACTCCTAGGGTTTACAACATTTTTCAACAATTGTCATGATATTAACAATTAAGCATGCAAATCAATTTACCCAGTACCCATAAACAATTAGTAGTTTACTCAACACAGATTAAACCCTACATGGTAGTAAAATTGAAATATATTGACAAATGGCCTAAAACTATCTAACAAATTATAAATTTAACAAGAAGTTGAAATATTCTATGAGAAATTAGACATACCAGATTTGAAGGAGTGCAACTAAGTGATCGCAGATGTGTATGGAGTGTGGCAGATAATTGAACATATGATTTCCAAGTTTTAGAATTTAGAGTGCTCAGAGAGGGAAAAAACTTAGTACAATGGCCTTAGGCTACTATTTATACTTGCAGGCAGACTTAGGAAACAAAGGAGGAGTGCGACCGCAGAATTCCTTCTACGGTCCGCACTCTGTTACCTAGAGACTCAATAGCCTTTGTTGACCTGCGGTCCGCAAAATTTGTGGTGCGACCGCAGATTTTAACTGCGGACCGCATAATTCAATGTGCTGCCGCAGATTGGCCATTTCTCTAACATACCAAAGTTCACAGAGTTTGCAATTTCCCATCTCAATTTGTGCGGCCGCAGTTGCCTTCTGCTGTAGCATTCAAAATTGTGCGGTCCCCACAATACATGTGGAGTCCACACTAATTCCATACTTAGCCAATTTTCTAAGTACAGTTCCTATAAAGCACACTCATTCCTGCAACACATTCAAATCCAGTTAGCGCAAAATAACACCTATCTACAAAAGAAGAAAAGAAAAAGAAAACATGGGTTGCCTCTCAAGAAGCGCCTGATTTAATGTCGCGGCACGACACAGATTACCATCACTTCAAATGAAAAACTACCACCACGTGGCCATCATCAGCTTGTCCCAAATAATGCTTCACCTGGTGACCATTGACTCGGAATACCTCATCATTTTTGTTCTTCAGGTCCAATGCACCAATAGGTGTCACACCCACAATTTCAAAGGGACCACTCCATTTGGATTTCAGCTTTCCGGGAAACATCTTCAATCGTGAGTTGAACAACAAAACAAGATCGCCCATCTTGAACTCCTTGTTTCAGATGTATTTATCATGAAGGTACTTCATTCTCTCTTTGTACAAGGACGAACTTGCATATGCATGGTATCGGAACTCATCCAATTCATTCAAATATGCAACCCGTAAGTTAGCGGTTGCATCCCAATCAAGATTCAGCTTCTTTAAAGCCCACATGGCTTTGTGCTCAAGTTCCACCGGAAGATGACAAGCTTTTACAAACACCAACTGGTATGGAGACATCCCAATAGGAGTTTTGAAAGCATTCTGATAGGCCCACAGTGTATCATCAAGATTCTTTGACCAATCCGCCCGGTTAGCATTCACTGTTTTTGACAAGGTACTCTTTATCTCCCGGTTGGAGACTTCCACTTGACCGCTAGCTTGAAGATGATAGGGAGTCGTAACTTTATGAGTGACACCATACTTACTAAGAAAAGTGTCAAATGCCTTGTTGCAAAAATGTGATCCCCCCCCCCAATCGCTTATGATAGCACGTGGAGTACCAAATCTTGTGAAAATATTCTTCTTCAAGAACGCCACCAAACTCGTCGCTTCATTGTTGCATAAAGCAATGGCCTCAACCCATTTAGACACATAATCAACTACGACTAATATGCAGGTGTGTCCACAAGAACTCACAAAAGGACCCATGAAGTCAATACCCCACACGTCAAAGATATCGATCTCCAAAATGGTAGTGAAAGGCATTTCATTCTTCTTCGAGATTCACCTGGCCCGTTGGCATTCATCACATATTTTCACCATATCACTTGCATCTTTGTAGAGAGTGGGCCAATAGAAACCACGACTTAGCACTTTAGCCGCCGTTCTTGCTCCGCCATGGTGACCACCATAAGGCGAAGAATGGCAAGCCTCAAGAGTAACATTTTGCTCTTCATTCGGTACACATCTTCTAATTTGACAATCCCGTTTGAGCTTCTTCCTTTGATTTGAATAAAACTCATCCGGGATGATCCACATACAAGGAAGTTTGCTAGATCGGCGAACCATGGCACCTCCTTCATTGAAATGGCCAGGAGTTTCTCATCGGGGAAAGAGTCATTGATTTCAAGGCCATCATGCGGCTTCCTCTCCTCCACCAAATGAGACAAGTGGTCTGCCACTTGATTTTTACTCCCTTTCAGATCTTGAATGTCAATATAAAACTCTTGCAACAATAGCACCCATCTCATCAACCTAGCTTTTGAATCTTTCTTGCTCATAAGATAGCGAAGTGCCACATGATCCGTATGAACAATAATCTTTGCACCCATCAAGTATGGGCGGAACTTCTCAATTGCAAACACAATGGTAAGGAGCTCTTTTTTAGTAACGGTGTAATTTACTTGGGCATCATTCATGGTCTTACTAGCATAGTAGACCGAATGAAAAATCTAATTGATACGTTGCCCCAAAACTGCTCCAACCACTTCATCACTACCATCGCACATGAGCTCAAAAGGAATACTCCAATTAGGAGCGGTGATAATGGGAGTTGATGTCAACTTAAACTTTAGCAATTCAAAGGCTCTCATGCAATCATCATTGAAGTCAAACTTAGCATCTTTCTCTAAAAGCTTGCACAAGGGGTTCACCACTTTGGAAAAATCCTTTATGAAGTGCTGGTAGAACCCGGCGTGACCCAAGAAACTTCTAACGCCTTTCACTGATGTTGGAGGTGGAAGTTTAGAAATCACCTCTATCTTCATCTTGTCGACCTCAATGCCCTTCTTTGAAATTTTGTGGCCAAGGACAATGCCCTCCTAGACCATGAAATGGCATTTCTCCAAATTCAACACCAAGTTCGTTTCATCACACCTTGCCAATACTTTATCCAAATTTTCCAAACAATCATCAAAGGAATCCCCGACTACCGAAAAGTCATCCATGAAGACTTCAAGGTAGTCCTCAACCATATCCGTAAAGATCGCCATCATACACTATTGAAATATTGTCGGTGCATTGCATAAGCCAAATGGCATCCGCTTGAAAGCGAAAGTGCCATAGGGACAAGTGAAAGTTGTTTTCTCTTGATTTTCCGGGGCAATAAGGATTTGGTTGTAGCCCGAATATCCATCTAGAAAGCAATAGAAAGCACAATCGGCTAACCTATCAAGCATTTGGTCAAGAAAAGGGAGTGGGAAATGGTCTTTCCTTGTCACTTTATTTAGCTTTCGATAGTCCATACACACTCTCCACACAACTACTGTTCTTGTTAGAATCAACTCGTTCTTATCATTGGTGACCACAGTTATGCCCCTCTTCTTAGGGACACATTGCACCGGAGAAGTCCACGAACTGTCGAAAATGGGGTAGACCATACGGCATCTAACCACTTGATGATCTCCTTTTTTACCACATCTTGCATGGCTTCATTGAGTCTCCTTTGATGTTCTATGGAGGGTTTGGAATCTTCCACCAAGTTAATCTTGTGCATGCAAAATGCGGGGATTATTCCCCGAATATCCGCCAAAGTCCACCCAATAGCTTTCTTCCTCCTATGGAACACCGCTAATGTGGAGTCAACCTGCATGTTAATCAAACAAGAGGAAAGAATAACCGGTAAAGTAGAACAAGGGCCAAGGAATTCATACCTGAGATGTGGAGGGAATGGCTTCAACTCCAACATAGGGGGCTCTACAATTGAAGTCTTTATAGGAGGGGTTTTCCTGTTCTCAAGATTCAAGGAAAGCTTATGGGGTGCATAGTTGTACGACCTCATTGCTTGCAAAGAATTAACCCATTCCATGAAGCCATCCATCTCGTCATCATGTAAATTTATCAAGACGGCCTCCAACATGTCACCCCACATTAATCGTGGCACTTTTATCATCAATAATCATATCGGTCACCAAGTCCACGAACGAACACACTTCATTGCTACTCGGTTTCCTTATAGATTTGCACACATGGAACACTACCTTTTCATCACCCACCTGGAAAGTGAGTTCTCCGGCTTTTACTTTAACAAGAGCCTTCCCCGTAGCAAGGAAAGGTATACCAAGAATAATCGGGACCTCGTATTCTACTTCACAATCAAGAATAACAAAATCCACCGGGAGAATGAACTTGTCAACTCGAACCAATACATTCTCAATCACCTCCAACGGTCTCTTCATTGTACGATCGACCATTTGTAATCTCATAGATGTGGGTCTTGGTTGCCCAATTTCCAATGTCTTGAAAACTGAATAGGGCATCAAATTGATACTTGCCCCAAGATCACAAAGAGCTTTGGCAAACTCGGCACTTCCAATGGTGCAAGGGATTGTGAAAGCACCGGGATCTTCCAACTTAGGAGCCACCGAATGCACAATTGCACTCACTTGGTGAGTGACTTTGATAGTATCAAAAATCATCGATTGATTCTTTGTCACCAAGTCCTTCATAAACTTTTCATATTCTGGCATTTGCTCCAAGGCTTCAACTAATGGCACACTTATCGAGAGACTCTTCATCATATCAAAGAACTTTTTAAATTAATTCTCACCATTTTTCTTGGCGAGACTTTGAGGATATGGAGATGTGGCTTAGGCAATGGTGCCTTAGATTTTTGCACTACCGGTTCCAGTATGTCAATCACATGCTCCCTAGACGGGTTCACTTCCTCTTGAGTCTCGTCCACCGTGTCATTAATATTAATTCGTACTTCATCATTAGCTTGCACTACATTGGTTGGGATCTCCTCTTATTCTACCACTTGCTCATCATCCACAAGCTGCCTTTGACATGAGGTGGGTAGATTCCCACCTCTTCTACTTCTTATAGTAACGGCCATGGCATGCCCTGTATTGTTCCCACCCTTTGGGTTTACCACTATGCCACTTGGTAGTGTCCCCTTTGGACGAAAATTTAGAGCTTGAGAGATTTGACCCATTTGCACCTCTAGATTGTGGATCGATGTGTTGTGTGAAGCAAGTTGGGCATCGGAATCGGCATTCTTCTCCATCATTTTTTTGAACATCTTCTCAATACGGCCCATTTCATTGTTAGAAGAACTAGGACCATGGGAAGGATAAAGGAGTAGCTTGCTCGGTTGTTGAGACATCGGGGGCCTTTGAAAACCTGACCCCTGATTTCCTTGATTGTTGTTCCACCCGCCTTGGTTGTTTCCTCCCCAATTACCTTGGTTATTATTGTTATGCCAATTCCCTTGTTATTTCTTCCACTCCAATTTCCTTGATTGTTTCCACCACTCCAATTACCTTGATTTTGAGAATTCCAATTGCCTTGATTGTTTGAAGGTCTCCATTGTTGTTGACTAGGGCCTTGGAAGTTGTTTCTTTGCCCTTGAAAATTGTTAACATATTGGACCTCCTCTTCTTGGTCATTGTAAGATTCATCTTGAGCAAAATCCACTATCATATTGCACAAAATTATCCACTCTTTGTTGCACTTGTGGACTTCTTGTTCTTCGCTTGTTCACCATCATATTTACTCCCTCCATTGCATTGACTTGACTCGGGTTTTGCACTTGTTGAAGTTGAGCCTTTTCCAATTGGTTCATGGTGGTAGTCAACTTGGTTATGGATTGTCCATGATCATGCAACTCTTTGTGAAGGTGAATCACGTTGGGGTCACCTTGTGGAACATTAGCTCGAGATTGCCACGCTGTCTGCCATCTCATCCAAGATATCACACGCCTCCGCATAAGGCGTAATCATGAAGTTCCCATCGGCAAGTTGATTCACTACACATTGGTTGGTTGTATTGATCCCCCGATAGAAAGTTTGTTGAATCATGTTCTCCGTCATATCATTGTTGGGGCACTCTTTCACCATTGTTCTATATCTTTCCCGTATCTCGTGTAGTGGTTCATTGGGATCTTGCTTGAATGCTAGAATTTCATCCCGAAGAATAGCCATGTGCCCGGGAGAGAAGTACTTAGAGATATATTTCTCCGCTAGTTCATCCCAAGTATGAATGGAATGATTTGGCAAACGTTCCAACCAATCTAAAGCTTTCCCCAGTAGAGAAAAGGGAAAAAGCCTTAGCCTCAAAGCATCCTAGGAGACATTTGTTTGTTTGCTCCCCTAACACGTATCTACAAACCCCTTCAAATGTTTATATGCATTTTGACCCGGTGCACCGGTGAAGAACCCTTGTTGCTCGAGCTCGTGGTGGAGGTGGGGGTAGAGCAGGTACATTGTCTTGAGGCGGTCGGCCTCGTCTATTGGCCTGAGGTTCAAGAGGGACCTCATCCATTTGATCATCCTCAACATCCACATCCCCCACGGCTATGTTTCCGAGATCGTTGTTTGCCATGATTGCACCTACAATAATCACACGTTAATAACAAGAAAGGAAAGCAAGATATCCCAAAAATACACCTAAATATATAGCTAACACCGTTTTTAGCTCCCCAGCAACAGTGCCAAATATTGATCTCGTCCAATTCCAATCCTCTATTCGAGGTTATGAAAATGGTCAATACAATAGTAATACCCAACAAGAGTCGGGGTCGAATTTCGAAGGGAGCTATATGAATGGGAGTTAGTAGTGTATATCTTAGCGTGTGAGTTTGTATATCTAAATTTGCACTTCCACAAAGTTTGGTTGTTTAAAAAAACTAAATTACACTACGATTGCAATTTAAAGACTAAAACTAGAAAATTATTTTTTGTTGTTTTTCAAATGATATAAAAGGCCTAGAGCTATGACCTTCACCTAGGTGTTTGCTTAATGGGTTGTAAACTTTAAAGCTTGTTTTATTGGTCGGGGTGTATTATAGCTCTCAACACTCGGTTACCCACTCAATACCTCTCGGTCAGAGAGTGATTTTTCCCAATTTGGCTTTCTCAAGTCCAAATGGGTATTGAACAAAATGGTTGAATAAAAGCTCAAGTCGGGTTTTATTATCTCTAGGTTCAACCCTTTAATTGGGCTTATCAATCTCTCGATTGACCCAATTTCTTGTTAGCCAAGTTTTTCTAGACTAAGTCTCTCTTTCTCAAGTAGAAACCAAGTCAAATAGGTATGAACTAATAGTTGCAGTCATTAATTCTTCAAATAAAAGCAAGAACAAGGCTAAATAAAAAATACTCAACTATAAACAAGCAATAAATCAAACACCCATTAAGTTTACACACTAGGGTTGGGTTACAACCCTAGTAAACATCTAGCTACTCATGCTTAAATTGGAAGAAAAAGAAGAAGAAATGATAATTAAACCCATATTGCTAATTAAAATGATAAACTCTATGTTCAAAAAGCTAAAAATAGCAAAAACTACTAAAAAGAGTAAAAGGAACCGCCTACTATAGCAGATGATGTCAAAAGCTAACATAAAAAAGTTAAACTCTTCTATTTATACAGGGCTGGAATTTTTGGACAAAAATGCCCTTTTCGGAGGTTCTGCGGCCGCACAATTCCATGTGCGATCCGCACTTTTCCTCAGCTTAAAAGGATTGGAAATCTGCAGCCGCATAATTCTGATTTGCGACCGCACTGCACTCTTTCTGTGGTCAGCACAATTGTAAGTGCGGTCGTACCTTGTGCTTCTGTGGTCCGTACAAATGTGACTGCGCCGCGTAGCTCTTCTTCGGCGGCCGCACAATAATTGTGCGGTCCGCACTTTTGGTGGGCTTGAGATGCAGGTTCTCTGAACTTTTGCTCTGACCCAGCTTCTACGGCCGCACATTACATGTGCGGACCACATTTTGCAACATTCTCTGATGGAAGATTCTTCACAACCTGCGGCCGCAGATGATATTATGCAGTCCGCACTTCTGAGCTTTTGTGCCTACTTTTGTTCTTGAGTTCAGATTACTCCTTCTTGAGTTGGATTTCCTCTCGAGAGCTCATCTTCCAATATTCCTGCAATTAAGCACAGTTCATCAGTTTTCGGGAACACATTTAAGCACTTTTGGACTAAAACCAAAGCTAAATGGTGCTAATAAGTAGTCAAAATCCCCACTATCAAAGGCCAAGTTCGCATTTGCGAAAAAATCATCGCAAATGCTATGATAGCAGAGGTTTGGGTTGTTTCGCATTTGCGAAAGAAATCTCACATTTGCGGGGTTCGCAATTACAAACCACAGGTCGCAATTGCGACATCTGTGCCTGGTCAAAATCTGAGTTAGACGGGATTTTGTTTCATTCTTTCAAATTTTCAACCCTAAAAACCTTAGAACCGATTTTCCCAAGAGCGTTTCTTCCTCAATACATGGGTAAGTGACTCTAACCTACTTTCTTTCAATTACCCTCTACATTTCATAAGATATCAACCTTAAATCTAGGATTTTCATAGTAGAAATTGGGGATTTGGGTATAATTAGGGATTTTTGTAAAATTGGAATTTAAACCTCAAATTGAGGTCGGATTTCGACATAAATTACATAACCGGGTACGGGGGTGAATGGGTAATCGGGTTTTGGTCCGAATTTTGGGTTTCGACCAAGCGAGCCCGGGGTTGACTTTTTGTTGACTTTTTCAATAATAATTGAAATTAAATCTCTTTCATTCGTGGGTAGTTCCTAAGGTTTATTTTGAATCGTTTGGTTAATAATTTGCTAGATTTGGTTGGTTGGGAGGCTTGTTTGAAAGGCAAGGTCGTAGTTGGACTTTGAGTCGATTGCGGAGCGAGGTAAGTGTCGCGGTTAACCTTTTCTTGAGGGATTAGGACTTGTTTGCCTATTTGCTACGTGTTTAAATGTGTGGGTACAACGTATATGTGAGGTGATGAGTACTTATGCGTTGTTGTTGGGTTAAAGCATGCGGGTGGGACTTGTTCCCTTGTAATTTATTGTCTTCTTTGATTATGATATCCATGCTTAGACTAGTTTATTACTTAATTGATCGTTCTTTCTACATTTATGAACTATTTGCGATGATTGAGTATTTTTGGAAGTTGAGGTTCGGTGTTTTGGAACCGTTGTTGAGTAAAGTTTATTCTTGCTTATTTTATCTCCCAAACGTCTATATTCATTGCTGCATGGTAAAGGATAGTGTTAAAGCACGAAAGGTGATGACGTGCCGTTTAATGCGTCATTTACTGATTAATACATGGTGAGAAAGAGAGTTAAAGAACAAAGGGTGATGTCGTGCCGTATTTATCGTTTCATGGAGAGGTTAAAGGTAAAAGCACGAAGGGTGATGTCGTGCCATTATTATTATTTCATGGTGAGGTTGAAAGCAAAAGCACGAAAGGTGATATCGTGCCATTATTATTATTTCATGGTGAGGTTGAGAGTAAAAGCACGATGGGTGATGTCGTGCCATCTTTATTCAGTACATTTATCCGTTTTCATTGGTTGATGGTTTATTTGACTGTCTCATGTTGTCATTTCCTTTTGTAGTTATCGTATCTTGTACCCCCTTTCCCATGTCCCCTCCCAATCGTATGTGTTTAATCTCTATTTGTTGGTATGTTACACGTATATCTTCGTTTGTATAGGTTTAATTATGTGGGTGTCCTGTCATAGCCTCGTCACTACCTCGTCGAGGTTAGGCTCGATACTTACGGAGTATATTAGGTCAGTTGTACTCATACTACACTCTACACTTCTTGTGCAAACTTTGGTACTGGTCCCAGCTGTACGTGAGGCGCATCAGCTCGGATTGGCATATCTGGAGACTCGAGGTAGATCTGCTGGCGTCCGCAGACCTTGAAGTCCCCTTCCTCTTTCCTTATTTACTGTTCATTTCATTCGAAACAATTTTATTTATTTCAGACTCTATTTGTAGAACCTCTAGAAGCTCGTATACTTGTGACTCCAGATCCGGGTTATGTTTAGATATGCTGGTTATTATGCTACTTCGTATATCATTTTTATTTCATCTCAGTTTAATTGGTTTATTTATTTGAACTGTTTTAAGAAATTGGTTTAAGAATTTCCCTAACGTTGGCTTGCCTAGCGAGTGAAATATTAGGCGCCATCACAGTCCCGAAGGTGGGAATTCCGGGTCGTGACAACAACTTTGCTCACATTCAAGACTAGCCATGCAGAAATTTATTATAGTTATACAGTCAGACTTCTCTATAATAGCATCTCTATATAATAGTCATTCACTATAAAAGTCAAGTATTCCTCAGAACCGATTTTTTAAGTTATATTTTACCTCTCTATAATAACTTTTTACTTATAACAACAACTGTCAAATTTATAGCAGAATGCTCTTTGTAAAATTATCCAGCTATAACAGTCACACACATATATATATATATATATATATATATATAATTATTAAGATTACTAATAATAATTTTAATAATATGCGCACAATCCTTTCCATTAAACACAATTTCTGTCTTTACTAAGATATAAGATTTGAAGATTTGCACATGATATCTTTTCCAATGGACAAATTCCAAAAAATATTAAGATAGAAAATTTAATTGTTAGGCTTTTATATTATCTTCAAGGGAAAGCTATTGGATACCTCTTTCCTGAAATTTTGGACAAGAATCTTCGCCAATTCAAGTGTTATATCACTAGTAAGAGAATAAAACTACAAAACAAGCTACAATTACAAAAATTCTTCCATCAATCTTGAAAGAATGTATTTTTCTAGGTAGCTTTAAAATATCCGCCTTAGAGTTTAAATCTTTATACGTTTAGTTATGAATTTATTATTAATGTATTAGCTTTTTTCAATATTTAACTAGTGAAATATTGCATCTTTTGAGATTTTAAATTTGAATAATATATTTTTATTTTTTTATATGTAACATTAAAAAAGGAAAATAATTAATTTTTGGATAATTTTTATCTATAACAGCCAAAAAATATTTAAATGTCAAATGTTATTATAGATGTATAACAGTCATTCACTATAAAAGTCAAAAAATATGGAAACATACGAGATTGTTATAAAGAGGGTTATTGTAGTTCGAGTCCATGTGAAACATGCTCCTATTTTATATGTTGGACTTTTTGTAGCATTAATATTCCAGCTTATACTATCAATAATTAATTAAAGGTCCTACTCATGCCTAATTAAAGGTCCGGCCAGTGGAGAGTGTCAACACACCATTTAAGCATTTTTAACGTCCGGGCCGGTTTGGGATCTGGCCTATTAGAAATTGGGAACCTTTCAAAACTACAAGTCCTTAAAGATTAATTAACATTAATTACAACTAATTTCGTACCAAAAACAATCTTACTCCCTACCTAAATCAAGGAGTTAGATATTACAATAGAATCCCTAAATTTAAGCTTCCAAAAACAACAACAACAATAACAACAACCCAGTGAAATTCTAGTAATGGGGTCTGGGGAGGATAGTGTGTACGCAAACTTTACCCGTACCCGAAGGAGTAGAAAGCTTCCAATAACAATCTTCCCTAAAAAGTAGAAATGAATTTAGGAAAACACCCCACCAGCACATTTAATAAGCATAGACCTTTGTTTTGGTAATATGAAATATATTTTACTAAAAAATAGAAAAAGTATTTTTCAATTCCTTAATTAAATAATTCTTTTTATTACGAAACTTCTTCTTCATTCTGTTTTTTTTTTCGTGAAAACAAAGTGGTATTATAATGGCCACTAATAACTATTTTATGCTAAAGATCAGTTTCTAAAAATCATATTTGGTATAGGCTTTTAATTTTAATAATAATAATAATATATTAATGGTATATATTTGATATAATATGTGTATACAAATAAATTATCTCACATATATTACTTATATACATATAATATATACAATCCACATTTAGTGTAATATAACATATATACGTATGTATAATAGATTGTTTCTTTTACATTTGTACTAATATATCATAGATATTACATACATACATACATACATATATATATGTATGTATATATGTATGTATGTATATTATATCAAATAGTAATATTTAGTATGAAGTATTCTAATATCGCATAGCATCCATACATGCCCGTATAATATATATATATACTCTCGGTATTGGATTTGGTGTAAGATTTGGGAATGGGCGGGAGATTTGGGTTTGAAGAGAGAAAGAGACTTGATATAAACTATTGACCGAGAATCAAGGGAGATATTTTAGGGATACCAAAAGTTATATAGTATTAATATAATTAAAGAATAAAAAAATTAAAAAATAATTTGTATTTATGAAATTCAAAGAAGTTGTAACTTTTTAAAATTATTTTTAAAAAGTTGTATTTGTATAAATTAGGAAATTTTACCTTCTATAGCAAAATAGTACTGTCACGACCCAAAATCTCACCGGTCGTGATGGCGCCTATCTCAATACTAGGCAAGCCAAAAATCTCAATAAACCACCATATCTTTTAAATTTGAACACAAAATAATTAAATTCAGCGGAACAATTTCAAATATAACACTCCCAAAACCCGGTATCACTGAGTACATGAGCATCTAAATATGAATACAATATCTAACTGATAAAAACTACTGTCTGAAAGTATAGAACAGTACAATAACTGAAGGAAAGAGAGACAAGGTCAGTGGATGCCAAGCAGCCACCTTGATACTCTCCAACAGAAATAACTCTGAATTCTAGCAGTCGTCGTATCCGGGAGCACCTGGATCTCAAACCGTGTAATTTCTCACTCTGCTATGCCCTTGCCTCGAGAATTGGTCTCCGAAAGCCTCGTATCTAGTCACAATTAATTTGATTCAGTCCACACAATTATAGGAATTAATTCCATATCAAAATACTAATATTTTCCCGCAAAATCCAAAATTACACTCCAAAAAATACCCGTAGGGCCCACATCTCGGAATTCAACGAAACTCACAAAATCCAGCAACTCATTCGATTATGAGTTCAACCACACTATTTTCACTCAAATCCGACTCTGAATCAGTATTCAAATCCAAAAAAAATCGTTTTATAAAATTTCTACAATTTCCCCCAAATTTTCATTTCAAAATACTGATTACATGATGAAAACAATGATATATTCATATATGTTAACCAAATCTGAGTTAGAATCATTTACCCCGACGAATTTCTTGAAAATCCTACGAAACATAGCCACAAACCGAGCTCCCAAAGTCCAAATATGAAATAATAGCCAAACCCTCGATTTTATAATACACAATCTGACCGTACTATTTTTGTGCGGTCCGCACATTTCAGGTTCTGCGGTCGCACAAAAATTGTGTGATCCGCACTTCGCAGCTTTTCCACTACCAGACTTCAGTAAATTAGCCATAACTTTCTCTACAGATGTCCAAATGATGATTTCTTTACTCTTTTCGAAACTAGACACGAAGGGCTACAACTTTCGTTTTAAGATCATCTCAAAATTCTTTGTGGATCAAAAGATATAAGCTTCTGAAGTCGTACCGGCGAATCTGCAGAACTCCCTGGAGTGCGGCCGCGGACAGAATTGCGCGGTCCACACTCATCCTCTGAGGTCCGCACATCTCTGCTACGGTCCGCACTCTTATGTGCGGTCTACACCTCTCTTTCGCCTCAGCAGCCCAAAATATGCGGTCCGCACCCCCAAAAGTGCCAGAACAATATTAGAGTGTCGAAATATCCGGACTCGCTTAAAACTCACCCCGAAATTCATCCGGAACCTCCTGGACAAAAAACATATATGAATTTCAATCATAAAATATGCTACGGACCTGCTCGCGCACTCAACAAACTGAGAACATGCCGTCTTGATCCGATATTGACCATGGCCAAACTCCCAAATTTCTTAACTTTACTAATCCCAATCAATGATCCAAAAATACACCCAAGCCCCTCGGGACCTCAACCAATTATACCAACATGTCCCAAAATACAATACGAACTTAGTCGAATCCTCAAATCACCTCAAACAACGCTAAATCCACCAATTACACCCCAATTCAAGCCTAATGAACTTTGAAATTTCTAATTTCTACAAACGACTCTGAAACCTACCAAATCACGTCCGATTGACCTCAAATTTTGCACACAAGTCATAAATGACATAACAGAGGTAGTTCAATTTTCAGAATTAGATTCCGACCCCGATATCAAAAAGTCAACCCCCCTCCCCCGGTCATACTTCCCAAAAATCTAACTTTCGGCATTTCAAGCCAAATTCCACTACGGACTTCAAAATAATTTTTCGGACATGCTCCTATGTCCAAAATCACCATACGGACCTATTGGAATCATCAAAACTCTATTCTGGGGTCATTTACACATAAGTCAATATCCAGTCAATTATTTCAACTTAAACTTCCAACATGAAATTCATTCTTCCAAGGTAACTCCGAAATACCTTGAAACCAAAACCAACAATTCACACAAGTCATAATACCTCGTAAGAAGTTATTCAAGACTTTGAATAGTTGAAAGGATTCTAAATGCTCAAAACGGTCGGTCGGGTCGTTACAAGTACACCCTATTTATTATAAATCAAAACTATTTTAAAATATTATTATCTATAGCTACCTTTTATATTTTATAGAAAAATAGGTATTTATGGTATACACTAACGTTGAGGCATAAAATACGGTATTTATGTTTTTTCTTTCTCTTTCTTTCAGTTAACACACGTTCTCTCTCAAATCACAGCAAGATTTTTCTTCTTTCTCTCTCTGCAATCTCTCTCTCACACCAAGATTGTAGGAACTAATTTCTTAGAATTGATCCTCAACGTGTTTGCTCCAAAAATTTGTGGTAATTGGTGGCCGGTTCACGCCAAATTACTCTGTCATTCTTCTTTTTCTCTTCACTTTTTTTTCTATTTTCCCCATTGTTAGGTTTTCAGCAAGAAACTTCAAAATTTGTCTTCAATGGCTGATTCAACAACTCTGAAGAGGGTTACACGAGGTATACCCACTAAAGCACTCAGTTTTGATGGGCCGTCTTTTGATTTGCGAATCAGTCAAGAGAGACATGTATTTGCAGGTTCATCAGCAACCATGGAATCCGAGAGGCGAACAGAAATATGCAATGACCATATGAAATAAGGTCAAGATGAGAAATCTTCAAAAAAAATCCACAGTTCCAAATGATCCTCAAGTTTCGGTACAAAACTTAAATGTGAAAAAGAGAAAAAAACTTATCGATGTTGCTTCTGGGAGCAAGGGAAAATAGGTCGCTAAAGGAAGTAGCCCGAAAATACGGAAGGACAAGGTGATTTTTAAAAAAATTGTTTTCACAAAGGGCGATCCATCTTGATGACGAATTCCACTATAACAAGAAATCGAAATCAAGCGTTCGATGTCTGCTTGTTCTCCCCTCTTCAATTCCTAATGAACTTGTATTTTGTATATTTCTATAACCTCCCTGATTTTTATTATACATTTATTTATGTATATTAGTCCGCATACACTGATTTTTAGTTCGTACAATATTTTTTTATTTTTTGTATTTAGTTGTATTTATATGTATTTGAGTTCAGAAAAAAATATTTTAAAATACACCAACAGTTATGTCATTGTATGTACTGTATTTTGGATATAATGAAAATTATGTATTTATCTGTATTTGAACTCAGAAATCACCTATATTAAATACAATGAAAGTAATGTACCAAACTAGTTATATTCATCTGTATTTTCAAGCATGTATTTATCTTTTTGAGGTGTTTGTATGTAGGAAATAAAATTCTTTGTTAAACACCCGCCTACTTCATCGCTGCATATCAATTCCTATAATAACACCGAATAATCTCCGACCTCAAAGAAAAGCTTAGTCCAGAGCAGTATAAACTATTTGGTAATACCTGTTTTGGTATATTCCTCGGTATGAAGCATTGTGAGGTTCAACATCAGTTGTTCAGGTGCTTAGGGTACTAGAGATGGAAGAAAGTTCTCTTGACTCATTTCTCATACATATGAATGGTACAACATTGTGCTTTTCACTCAGGGAGTTTGCGATAATTACTGGTCTAAATTGTGTTAGTGATGTTGAAGATTTTATGTTTAACACAAAGAGGCCTAACAGGATTGTGAAAACATACTTTGGTGCAGCAAAGACTGTTAGGAAGACTGATTTGGTAAAATGCTTTAATGAAAAGAATTGGAGTTTTGACAACAATAGAGATGCCATTAAAATAGATGTGTTGTATTTCATACATACATTCATATTATCCAGTGAGAAGAATTGCACAACCATTCCAAGGTTATATTTTGACTTGGTCGAGAGCAAAAGATATTGTGATTACCCATGGGGTAAGGAGGCATTAATGCCCTTCTCAAATCTATTAGCCAGAAGAAGTATTATAGGATAACTGGCATGCTTCTTGCTATGCAAATATGGTTATACGAGTGATGTTCAAATGTCGACCCCAAAATTGCACTCCGAACTGATAACCAGATTCCCAGAATACTCAATTGGAAGTCCACTGACAACCAGCCACCGTTTGCTTACTTGGTGAACGGCATGTTCAACGACGAGGAAAATTGGATAATTTATTATTATTTAACTAACTAATATTATATACAACATATGTTTATGTAATTAAATACATTGTTATAACTCAATTCAAAATACATTTGAATACAGCATACAACTATATACATGATTGCACAAATACAAATATACAGCAGAATACATAATACAGAAATACAGCTTTCACATTTAATACATTGTTATTAATTTTTACATAACATATGAGAATATAAGTATATACATGTCTGCCCATATTTAGATATACAGTAACTTATGAGTGATACAGCAATAGAGATTTACATTGAGTGTATTTCTATTTTCAGCTGAAATACAATAATATTCAATCAACCACTAGTGAGCTTGCAGTTATTCAGGTGCCTCCGGATGACGCTGATATAGACCAAAGTCCTCTTCATACAGACCACAATGAGGAGGATTCTGATGACTTTAGTCATACACCCCCTCTTCAGCTGAAGAAGAAACATGATGCAAGTACAGGTCCATCATCATCACCACTTCACAAGAAGCGCAAACAGCAGCTAATTGATCCCTCACCTGTAAAGAGTCCAATAACATATGTGTCTACTAAACCTCATGCCAAGAATCCTCCTTTTTATAAGATTGAAATCAAGGAACCTGCATTGAGGGATAAGAAGCCAGTTTATCCAAAGGCATCACATCATGTGGAAACAAACGACACTTCTATCCACCATGACGTACCAATTGATACTAAATCTGATGATTTGTCTGTCTTGGGGGAGGATCTAAACTCATTCAAGAATTTTGTAAATATTGTTAAAACATATTCATCTTTACATTATATGTCTTCACTTTCTTGTATATTCTAACATGTTTCTAATTGTTGGTTTAATTATTAGGTGATGGGCAAGTTCGCTTCTCTACGAACATTGATCAATGACAATTTCAAAATGTTTTTTGAAGATATTAAAGCCAATCAGAACACAGAAAAGGTATATCAAAGAAAGAAATATACTGGAAGACACGATTGTGGTAAGGACAACTTGTGTGACCATCTGAAAATTCAAATACAATATGATACAGCTGTCGCGGAGAGTTCAGAGGTTAAACTTTTTTCACTGTTTAGTATATATATTGTGTAATAATTTATGTTTAATCAGTTTATTTAATTGTATACATGATGGAGTTCTGTATAAATACACTAAAATACAATACTTTTAGTTATATACATTATTGTTATATATAGATAAACGGTAACATACATAAGTCAGAATACAGGTATATAGATGAGAATACAGTGATATACATGTGAATACAGTTATATAATACATGTGAATACAGTCAAATACATGTGAATACATTGATATACTTGTGAATACAGATATATAATACATTTGAATGCAGTTATATACAGGACTGCCTACATACAAATATACAATTATTGTATTTTTTTTAAATAATATACATGTCTGCCAACATACACTAAAATTGGTACTTTATGTTTATTCTATTCTCCTGCATATATTTTATTCAAATAAATAGTATATTAATGTATTCCATTATTCTTTATCTTAAGGGTGTGGAAAAGAAACTGTTGTAACGACCCGACCGGTCGTTTTGAGTATTACGGCCCCGTTCCCCAATTTACTGCTCAATTTATACCTTATAATTGATTTATAACTTATCGGGTTAGTTGGTTCGGGTCCGAAAGGAATTCAAAATGAAATAAGACACTTAGTCTAATTATTGAAAATTTAAGTTAGAAACATTGACCGGATGTGGACCTATGCGTAAAAGATCTCGGATTTGAATTCTGATAATTTTAATAGCTCTGTATGGTAATTTTGGACTTAAGAGCTTGTCCAAAAATTATTTGGAGATCCGTAGTGGAATTAGGCTTGAAATGCCGAAAGTTTATTTTTTGTGAAGTTTGACCGGGGGTTGACTTTTTGATATCAAGGTCGAAATCTGATTCTGAAAATATTAATAGGTCTGTTATGTCATTTATGACTTGTGTGCAAAATTTGAGGTCAATCGGACTTGATTCGATAGGTTTCGGCATCGAATGTAGAAGTTGGAAATTTCATAAGACTAAAGTTTCACGTGAGTTCGCACAAGACCTAATTTCAAATTAGTATAAATCTGATGATACGAAGTTTTATATGGTTTATTACCTATTAAATGAAACATCTTTGAGTCTAGTTTCTAATGCTTCAAACCATTTATCATTTGAACATTCCTACAAGAAGTTATGACCAAATTACCAAACGCTCGAAAAATGCAATTATGCGGCAAATTGTGCGACCGCAAATCAATTATGCGAGCCGCAAAACAGGTTTGTGACCCGCAAAATGGTCGCCGATATGCCCAGCGCACACCACTTCTGGGCATCAGTTTTGCGATCAATTGTGTAACCCGCATACCTATTTGGCGGTGCATTGTGCGATCGCCTACCTGTTTTCGGAGGGATAATTTTTCAATTTTCATAACCCGACCCCAATTTGATAAATAGGTTTTGGGGCTTATTTTGGGGCAATTATCTGATGATTTTAGAGAGAAGTGAGAGTGTTCTAGATAGAGGAAGTAGATGAAGTGTCTTGTTCATCAAATTCTTATCCAAGCCTTAAAATCCAACAAGAAATCCCTCAAGTTCTTCATCAAAGAGGTAAGGTTCTAACCCATAATCTTCAATTTCGAGTTTGGGTAATGATGGGTGATTAAGAGTATGATTCTTGGGTGTAAGACTATTATTTATATGTATCGATAAGGTTTATGGAAAGAGTGTTGAGTTCAAATGGGTAAAGATTGGGTTGAAAATGGTATAAATCTTCAAAGACTTTAATTGAAGATTTGAGGGTTGAGTTGATGTCGGAATTTGGTAAAATATGTATGGTTGGACTCGTGGTTGGATGAGCGTTCATATTTTGTAACTTTTGTTGGGTTCCGAGATGGGGGCCCACGGGCGATTTTTGAGTTAATTTCGGATTTTATTGAAAAAATTAGTATTTCCTTATGGAATTAATTACAATAATTGGTATTGACTAAATCGAATTAATTGTGGCTAGATACGAGGCTTTCGGAGACCAATTATCATGGCAAGGGCATAGCAGAATAAAGAATTACACAGGTTGAGGTAAGTAATACTTCTAAACTTGGTTCTGAGGGTATGAATCCCCGAATTTGGTATGATATGAATTGTTGAAGGTGACACACACGATAGGTAATGAACATGTATACGTGCACCACAGAAATTGTGTCTTGATCCTGTGAAGTTGTAAAATTAAAGAATCGTGTTATTATCTGAACATGTGGCTCGTGTTAGAGAAATAGAGCTGAGGCTCCTATTAAAGATCATGTTTAGGCTACGTGCCAATATTTTGGGACCCATGGGGTCGTGTTGCTGTTGAGTTAATTGTTCAAAAATATACATTTTGCACTCAGTAATATTTGTCCATTGTTAGGATATTTATGGGATTGAGCTGCGCAACGCAGCAGGCCATAATGGCTTTGTACATCATTATTATATGGATCGGGGTTGCCCGCCTGCAGCAGGCCTTATAGGCTTTGTTATTATACGGATCGGGATTGCCCGCCTGCAGTAGGCCATATTGGATTTATATCACGTTTGGGATGAAGGAGCCCCTTCGGAGTTTTTACACACCCCCAGTGAGCGTAGATGATCATATTTATTCGAGATGGACTTCCCAGGGCATGGACTTGCCTTACTTACTGCTTTTATATATATTTGGGATGGATTTTCCCAAGGCATGGACTTGCCTTACTTATTTGTATTGTAACGAGTTTATCTAGACATGGATCTTGTCCGTATCATTTATATTTGGGGGATAAATTATCCCAGCGTTGGATTGGCCTTATACGGTACTGGGTGACTGACTGTCAGTTGATGTGTATTTATATACGGGTTGGAACATCCTGGGCTGGATTGGCCATAAACAGTACCGAGTGACCGGATAATTTGTGACCAGTATTTACATGAGGCCTTTCTACTAAGATGTCATATTCCTTATATCATGCAGTATTGATCTATTTCACTTGTACTGAGTTTAACTGTTGAACTTGAAAGCATGCCTATATTTCTGTACTATTATTTATATTGGACTGTACCTGCGGAGCTCATCATTTCTTTCGGCCTAGAGGTTAGTCTTGTTACTTATTGAGTTAGTTGTACTCATACTACACTCCGCACCTCATGTGCAGATCCAGTTTGTTCCGCTGTTAGTTTTGTTAACTTATTTTAAAAAAATAGCTTCAAAATGTAATTGAAACCGGCTTACCTAGTCTTAGAGACTAGGTGCCATCACGACGCCTGTGGTGGGATTTTGGGTCATGACATTCAGTTATTGTATTGTTCTATACTTTCAGACAGTGGTTTTTATCAGCTAGACATTGTATTCATATTAGATGCTCATATACTCAGTGACACTAGGTTTTGGAAGTGTTATATTTGAAATTGGGAGATTTTGAATTTAATTATTTTGTTTTCAAATTTAAAAGAAATGGTGGTTTATTGAGATTTTCGGCTTGCCTAGTATTGAGATAGGCGCCATCATGACAGGTGAGATTTTGGGTCGTGACAACTGCCTACCGACATTCCTGCCGATGGAGTTCCACATGGTAATTTAAGTGGAGACACATCAAAGGCCTCTACAGATAAGATTCCTGATTGTGGTGATTTTAGAGATGAAGGGCCTACTGAATCTGAAGTGACAAGTGCGATACCACCCAAAACTGCCTAGGATTTATCTGATGACCCAAATAGAATACAATTTGATGTTCTACCTCTTGCCGCTCAAATGTCTGGAGAAATACATGTGTCCCAATTTGAGTTGGCCGGCGAGGACATTTCAAGTCAGTTCCTGAAACAAGAATTATGATACATCCTGCAGCTAAACTTGCTTATGCAACACTGTTACCTTTACACACGAATCGGCGTCCAAGTAGATGGAATTCTTTGCCCTACGAGACAAACTTCGACTCAGACGGTTAGTACCTTTGAATACAAATATACATTCTGATTTTCTCATTAATATCCTATTAACGTTTATCAAACTATATTTTATATTACTATGTTCACTATAATTAGATGTCCTTATTTATGACTCCGATGAACTGCATGTAGTTCAGTGAAGTTGACTCCCATTTTTGACAAAAAACATCCTTTTCGAGATGATTTTATCATGGGGCAACTTTGACACTTACTATGGGCTAACAATAATATGTCAAAATTTTAATTAAGCATGGATTACATGAAGAATGCCGAAAAACCCAATAACAAGAAACAGTAAATGATTCCTTCACCAATATTAAGTCCCAAATTTATTTTTCCTCATTTAACTAATTATATCTCAAGCCAAAGAAGAAATATCAATTATAATTGGTTCCAAAGATTTATCATACGCAAATTATGTCGAGGTCGTACGGCTCTATCCAACATAATATTTAAATTGTACACTGTCGAGGGTCGAACGACACGAACCATAGATGCATCTATCTGCTATCGATGCGTTCAGCCCACTCTACAAAAGAGAAAATACATTTACAACAACCAATTCAAGATTTATTAAGGGGAAATTATTCAAGGGAATACCAAATTCTCATTAACGGTCAAGAAAATATAGTTTAACCTTTTACAATTCCTTTATCAAGTTTCAATATGATTTAAGCAATTAAATTAACAAGTAGGGTATAACATTGTAAGTATAACATGGTATGAGTCCTAGACTACCTGGACAATAGCATAATTAGTAGCTACGTACGGACTCTCGTAACCTCGTGCGTACGTAACCCCCACAAATAGAAGCACATTTTAATTAAATTCTCCTATGGGGTTAATTCCCTCTTACAAGGTTAGAAAAGAGACTTACCTTGTCTCAAGCCTACTTTTGATCCAAGATTTGTGCCTAAACCCTCAATTTAGTGCCAAAAAGACTCGAAACTAGTCAAATGTTATATAAAATAGTCAATATAGGCTCAAAAGTTCATATTCTAACTATTAAAGCGATTACCCAACCCCAATTGAAGAATTTCCAAAATACACCACCAGTCCCACGTGCCCAGAATCCGAAAATTTATGAAGCAAATTGTTACTCATAGCCTCATGAACGCAAATATATGATTTTCATCTAATTCTATAATCAATTTCGTGGTCAAATCTCATTTTTATCCAAAACCTAAGTTTTCATCAAAACCCTTGATTTTATCAAATTTTTACATGTTAATCTACCCATAATCTCATGTTGTGTAGAAATTACTTACCTCAAAGTGCTAGGTGAAAACCCCCTTCCAAGAGCTACAAAATCGCCCAAGAGATGAAAGAAAATGAGGTAAATGGCCTAAGTCCCCCATTTAATAAGTTGTGCACAGGTCTCAGATGTCGTATTTGCGACATCTAGTTCGCAAATGCAACAAATCCATCGCAAATGTGAAGCTAGGCTTCTACTGCCAAGTTCGCAAATGCGGACACTGTTGAGATCGCAAATGCGACCAAAGTGTCGCAAATGCGAACACTGCCCAACTCACGCTTCTTCGCAATTGCGAAGCCTTCCTCACAAATGCGAGGTTCGCAAATGCGAACAAATTCTCGCATTTGCGAGACCTACAACAGCTGCCAAGAAACACCAGAAAAACTAAAGTTTTTCTCATCCTCCCGAACGTCCGAAACTTACCCGAACCCTCGGGGCTCCACACCAAACACACACACAAGTCTAACAACATCATACAAACTCGCTCGAGCGATCGAAACACTGAAATGACATCAAAAACCACAAAACAGACGCCAAAGCGCATGGATTAACTCATGAACTCAAAAACTTCTAAAAATACTCCCGCGCGTCCGATTCCTATCAAATCAACTCGGAATGACACCAAATTTTGCGTGCAAGTCTTAAATGACATTACGGACCTACTCCAATTTTTGGAACTGGAATCCAAACTTTATATCAAAAAGTCAACCCTCGGTCAAACTTTCCGAAAACTTCAAATTTTCATTTTTTGCCAAATGACCCCGAAACGACCTACGAACCTTCAAATCCACTTTCAGACGCGCCTCTAAGTCCAGAATCATCATACTGAGCTATTCCTAGGCTTGAAATCCCAAATGGACGTCTATAATGTAAAGTTCCACTTCAACCCAAACTTATAAAATTCACCCAAATGCCAACTTTCACTATTGGGCGCCGAAATGCTCCCAGGTCATCCAAAACCCGACCCGAGCATACGCCCAATTCCGAAATCATCATACGAACCTATTGGGACTGTCAAATCCTGATTCTGAGGTTGTTTACTCAAAACGTTGATCGAAGTCAAACTTAGCCTTTTAAGCCAACCTTACAGAACCAAGTATTCCGATTTCAATCCGAACGCATCCAAATCCCGAGATAACCATCCCCGTAAGTCATAAAATAGTAAAAGTATGTATGGGAAGTCTTATTTAGGGGAACGGGGTTCTAGAAAGTAAAATGACCGGTCGGGTCGTTATATTCTCCACCTCTTAAACAAACATTCATCCTCGAACGGGTTTAGAATCATACCTGGAGTGTTGAATAAGTGTGTATATATGCTCTGCATGTCCTCCTCGGACTCCCAGGTCGCCTCCTCGACTAGTTGGCCCATCTACTGAACCTTTACCGCAGAAATCCACTTGGACCTCAACTGGCGAACCTGTCTATCAACAATGGCAATTGGTTTCTCTTCATAACCCAAGCTCTTATCTAGATGAACTGTGCTGAAGTCTAACACATATGACAATTCGGCATGATACATTCGGAGCATAGACACGTGAAAAATCGAATGAACTCCCGATAGACTGGGAGGCAAGGCAAGCTCGTAAGCAACCTCCCCAACTCGTCTTAACACTTCAAATGGGCCTATAAACCTTGGGATCAACTTGCCCTTCTTCCCGAATCTCATGATTCCCTTCATCGGCAAAACCTTCAAGAGAACTTTCTCATCTACCATAAATGATAAATCACACGCTTTTTGATCCGCGTAACTCTTCTGTCTGGACTGTGGTGTACAAAGTCGCTCCTAAATCAACTTTACCTTTTCTAAGTCATCCTTCACCAATTCCGTACCATATAACTTAGCTTCACCGGGCTCCAACCATCCGATGGGCGAACGACATCGCCGACCATACAAAGCCTCAAATGGAGCCATCTTGATGATGGATTGGTAACTATTGTTATAAGCAAATTTGGCCAAAGGCAAGAAATGATCCAACTGACCTCCGAAGTCAATCAGACACGCCCTGAGCATATCATCCAAAATCTGAACTGTCCGCTCCGACTGCCCGTCGGTTGCGGATGAAAGGCTGTGCTGAGCTCTACACGGGTCCCCAATTCACTCTGTACTGCTCTCCAAAAATGTGACGTAAACTGAGGGCTTCTATCTGATATGATAGAAATTGGCACACCGTGCAACCTAACTATCTCCTGAATATAAATCTGGTCCAACCTCTCTGAAGTATACGTAGTCACAACCGGAATGAAGTGTGCCGACTTGGTCAATCTATCAACAATGACCCACACTGCATCGAACTTCCGCAAGGTCTGCAGCAACCCAATTTATTATTCAACTTCCATATTCAATTTCTCATGATTCAACAATCCATTTTATTTTTACTATTTTCTTAAAAGTGCTGAAAATAATGTATTCAAATGTAGTTGTATTAATAGTATTTTAGATACTTTGAATACATGAATATTTTAGCTCTTTCTGAAATTAATGTAGTTATATTTATCTATATTTGAAGTCTAGTAAAAACTTTGTTTAAATACATTGACTGTACATGAACCACTTACTGTATATATACATGTCTTGTATCCATTTTTTGCTACACTATATATATTCCGACAACGGATTTTCCAACAAGCCTTACGAGGAGCTCTAGGAACTCTGAATAGTTGTTTGAACAACGAGTTACATTTATGTACCATTAGTGCCAATATTGGCATGTTGGGAACAATGAAAGAAATAACTGATTAGTCTTTCTACTGTAGGTATTATTTTTTTCTTTCAAAAAATAATAAATAAAGAATCATGGTAACCATTCGAGCTGACGAAATTAGTAATATTATCCGTGAACGTATTGAACAATATAATAGAGAAGTAAAGATTGTAAATACCGGTACCGTACTTCAAGTAGGCGACGGCATTGCTCGTATTCACGGTCTTGATGAAGTAATGGCGGGTGAATTAGTCGAATTTGAAGAGGGTACAATAGGCATTGCTCTGAATTTGGAATCTAATAATGTTGGTGTTGTATTAATGGGCGATGGTTTGTTGATACAAGAAGGAAGCTCTGTAAATGCAACGGGAAGAATTGCTTAGATACCCGTGAGTGAGGCTTATTTGGGTCGTGTTATAAATGCGTTGGCTAAACCTATTGATGGTAGAGGTGAAATTTCAGCTTCTGAATTTCGATTTTATATATACATACGGGACTGTATGAGGATACATGTCATATAATAAATTTACGCTATACTGTTATACATATACATACATATATATACATCAAATACATACATCCTACTTTACTTAATACACCATTTTTTTAATGCATCGAGAAACTTAATAGTAATGTATATAGTCATCTACATTTTTAAAAAAATCATCCAGGAACAATAAAATTATAACGACCCGATCGGTCATTTTGAGCTCTAGCACATCGTTCGGCGGTTTGAGGCCTTAAGTAGCTTCGCTTCATGTATTATGACTTGTACGTATAGTCGAATTTGAATTTCGGAAAGTTCGGAGTTCATTTGGAAGGAAAATTCTCAATTCGGAAGTTTTAAATTGAAAGAGTTTACCAAGGTTTGACTTTTGAGTAAACGACCTTAGAATCGGAATTTGAAGGTTCCAATAGGTTCGTATGATGATTTTGGAATTGGGCGTATATTTGGGTTAAGTATCGGATGGTCCGGGAATATTTCGGCGTTGATTGTGGAAAGCTGACATTTTGAAGGTTTTAGAATTTTCTAAGTTCGAGTTAAAGTAGACTTTGGTGTTATTGATATCCGTTTGGGATTTCGAGCCTTGGAATAGATTCATATTGTGATTTGTGACTTGTACGCAAAATGTGGCGTCATTACGAAATATTTACGTGTGATTCGGACGCGTTAGACGAAGGATGAAAGTTTGAAAGTTAAGAGAGTTTAAGAAATTGAGTTTGATCCTTAATTCTTGGTTTCGATGTTGTAATATGTGTTCCGAGCCTTCGGACAAGTTTACATAGGGTATATAAACTTGTTAGAATGATTGAACGGGGTTCCTCGGACCTCGGGTGAGTTTTGGAATAGTTTCGGACCACTTTAAGGCCTTTTGGAACTGCTGATAACTGGCGTTGGAGGTGTGCTATGCGATCTCGAAGAGTAAAGTGCAATCCAGGCCTTATGAATCGCGATCACGGAAGGAAGGGTCGCGATCGTGTAGAAGGAATTTCTACTAACAGTGGTCTGACTTGAGGAGCTTATATCTTGCAACCTATAAGGAATTTGGAGATGATCTAAAAATAGAAGTTTTACTTTGAATCTAGTTTTTGGAAAAGCAAACCATTTATCATTTGAAATTGTGTACAAAATGTTATGGCCATTATACTGAAGGGTGTTTGTGAAGAAGAAAATAAAATTTTTACATCGCGATCGCATGATTTTGTCCATGATCGCGATGAAGGAAACGATGCTGGAACTTTTCTTAACTGCGATCGCATGGATAATGACCGCGATCACAAAGGAGGAAGCCTGGCAAGTGTATTAAACATCTAATTTCAGGATTTTGAGCTCATTTTCTTCAATTTTATGTTTTTAGAGCACATGTGGGGAGATTTGGGGCGATTCTTGAAGATCATCTTCGCCATATATCATGAGGTTAGTTATTACTACTTGTTGTAAGATAAATACATGGATTATATATGAATTTAAACATGGAATATTGTAGAAATTGTGGGATATGGAAGAAAATTTAGAATTTGGTATATTTGAATTTTGACCACAAAATTGGGTATGGAATTAGGAATAAATTATATATTTGAGTTCGTGATGTTATTGGTAATGTTTATCTTTGAATATTTTCGGAATCCAGGCACGTGGGCCGAGGATTAACTTTGTTGACTTTTCGAGCGAAGTTGGGAATTGTAATAAATTGATTAATTATGAGTGTATGAGTATATTTTTATTGATTTTCATGATTATTTGACAAGTTTTGGATCGATGGGCATTGGTTTGAGGTGCTAGTGAGGCGATGGAGCCGGTTATGGAACTTCAGAGCGAGGTAAGTCTGTCTAACCTTGTGAGGGGGAAATTACCCCATAGGTGTTATATTGGTTGTATGCTACATGTTGTGGGAGCTACGCACGTATGAGGTGACGAGTGTCCGTGCGTATGCTAGAATTCCTGATTATGTCCGTGTAGACTTAGACTCACGCCATGCTTTAATTGTACTATTTAAGTTATTATTGCATGTTTAATTGCTTTAATTCGTATTATGACCTGAGACTAGACTCGTGTAGAGTAATGGACTCGCTATTTTAGATATTTGACGAGCTACTTGATTAGCCGTAGAAATTGTTCCTCCCTTACGGATTTCTCCCGCATTGTACGTATTCATCGAAAAGTTTTCTTGAATTTCATAACTCACACGTATATTCGTGAGTGGGGTCAAAGACCCGTAAAAGATTCATTTTCTTATAGGATTGGGTCGTTCGCCTCGACAGGATATTGTAACACACTCTTATGGGATCGGGTCATTCGTCTCGGAAGGATATTGTAGCACACTCTTATGGTATCGGGTCGTTCGTCTCGGCAAGATATTGTAACACACTCTTATGGGATCGGGTTGTTCGCCTTGGCAGTTCTATGAAACACTCTTATGATATCGGGTCGATGGCCTCGGCAGTTCTATGAAACACTCTTATGGGATCGGGCCACTCGCCTCGGCGAAATCATGTGAAATACTTGATAAGGAGTCCACATACTTATGTGTTTTCCTAACTTGAGATGTGACCATTGATTTGGTGTTGACCATTTCGTATTCCATTTGAGAGGTATCCGGCATTTGAGGACATTGTGTTCACTGTTCAGCTGTAAACCATATTATTTTCCTATAAATGTACTCATTGTTTACTTACCATGTTTCATGCTTGTCTACGTATTTATATTTGATTTACTGGACAACTAGTAAGTGTCAATGTCGACCACTCGTCACTACCTCTTCGGGGTTAGGCTAGATACTTACTGGGTACGTGTTGATTTACGTACTCATGATGCACTTATGCACTAAATGTGCAGGATCTGACAGGTTCATTCGGTGGTCATTTGGGAGCATAGGCGCAGCTGCTGAGGGGACTTTATGGTGAGCTGCAGTCCATGCTACGATTCGCAGCACACAGAGTTTCCATCATAATTATTTACTTTATCCTGTCTATCTTGTATTTCATACAGATGTTGTATTGTTATTGTAATTCTTAGTAGATACTCATGCACTTATGACACGGGGTTTTAGGATGTTCTAAAACTTATTTGTGGTTTTGCTTAGAATTGAAACACTTTTATTATTATTTCTACATAAATTGTAAGTTTCCATGATTTCAATGCGCTAAATTCTCTATCTGATAAAAATTCACGATTTTGAAAATGATAAAATGAATAATTAAGTTGGTAGTTCACAGTTGGCTTGCCTAACGGCGACGTTGGACGCCATCACGACCTATATTGAGATTTGGATCGTGACATAAATACATCTAGTCTAGAAAGCAATAAGTAATACAAAGTCTTTAACACATCTACAAACAGGGATTGAAGGAATTAAAATCAAAACATCAACTAATTCCTACGTGAGGCATTTCTACAAGTACGCTTATTATGTCCACCCTGCCCACAAATACTACACGAATGTTGAATCTTCTTTTGAAGCAATTCACTTAATGGCTTATCGCGCTTCTTCTTTGGCCTTCCAAGAGGTCTCTTCTATTTGGGTGGTAAGACAACTCCTTTGATATATGTGCTGGTATATTCCATTCACTTCGGTCAGGGAGAGGATACACGAGGACCTCGTATGTCATTAGAAACTTGCTTTTCAAAACAGCCCAAGCATGTGGGCATGGTACTCGTCCACTTGGAACCTCCCACAACTGCAATTTTCTTTTGGATGCAAACTGTGTAATGCCTTCCTTCATCATTCACCATGTGCAAGTATTCAGTCAATAGTACAACCTACATTAAGCGGAGAAACTTCAGTTTTGGACATATGTACAAAATATGTATTTGTCCATGAATACATGTAGTACATACAGTATGCGTGAATGCAGGCAGCATGTATATATGTATTGTCTCAATATACATATACAGTTAGGATGTATCCAAACAATTTATATGCATGTATCATAAATTACATGTATTTATATATGTATTAATCTATCAAATTGCAACTTTCTTATACATTATACCATAATTATAAATAACATATACATTATACCGATTGAATACATGCTTTCAATAAATAGGCAATATTACAGGATGTATTCATGTATTCATCCTGAATAAGTACATGATGTATTCATATATCATAATTTCAGCAATGCAAGTAATTATAGTAAACTAATGAAAACTTACAGTCATACGTGTAGACAGTGCCTCATTCAATGTAAGAATCTCTTGATATTTTTTCCCAAGTGTTGTGTACGTGTGTGAAGCTTATTCTCAATTGCTGCAATTCCAATGTCCAACCATCTTCCTAACTTCTTCTAGGAAGTCATTTATTGGCAACTCTCTTGTTGATACAAGTGCCAAATTGATTGACTCCGCAATATTTGATGTCATAGTCCATTCCCGGTTAACAGGTGCATACAACCTAGCCCACTTTTCGTATCCAGCTAATACCAAGTAATCTTTCACCCGAATATACACCTTCTTCACATTTTCTATTAGACTATCAAATTCATCTTAGGTGTATGCGTTTTCCATTGAAAAGTATACCTGGCTCAACTTCTCATGACTCTTTTTGAATTTCTTGTATACGTTATTCCATATATGCCATATACAAGCAAAATGAGGTACGGTAAGATACACTCTGGATACAGCTTTGATGATGCTCTCATTCCTATCTGAAATAATGCATATGTTTTCCCATTTGCTATAAGCTACATTGAATTTCTCAAAGAACCACAACCAAGCAGCTTTTTTCTCTGAATCAACTACACCATATGCTAGTGGAAGTATATGTCCTGTAAATATAATTGCATACAAACAAAAAAATCATTAAAGTTGTATTAAATAATACGAATAGCAGTTTTTATGTTAGTGTAACTTGTATGTATTTTTTTTAATTGACTAACTTGCACCATTCAACGTGATAGCCAAAACGAATGTCCATGTATATGCTGATTTTAGGTGGCTGCCATCCACAAGGACGATGGGTCTACAATAATCGAATCCCTTTATAAAAGCATATAGCGATATATACAAATACATGAACTCATTTTTAGGAGATTTTTCCATTCTAATATGTCAACCAGGATAAGTTGTATCCAGTGTATATAAGTACCCTGGTAATTTATTGTATGAATCAGGTGGTTCACTCCTCAGAAAATTCACTGCCTTTTCTCTAGCACGTCATGCCAACATGTAACTAACATCGACACCAAAGTCCAATTTCACATCATCAATTATATCCTTTGGCGTGTATTTCCTCTTATGATTAGTAAACTTGGATATAATCATTCCACCAATCAACCTACCGGTTGCTTGATGTTGCACATATAGTTTATCCTTCAACGGACATGTATGCTTATCATTGAACTCCCTCACTTTGAAAATTTATGATTTGTTAATACTAGAAGCCTTAAATTTGTATTCACAATGCTCAGAAACACATAACAAGGTATAGCTACAAATAAAATTTTGATACACACACAATTGGTTATTTTGACATATGAATACATTATATACATATTACAGCAGGATAATTTTGAATACAGTATATAAACGGGGCATTATGAATATTTGAATATAGTTGGAGCATTACTCCTACACCTTATTCAGTACATAGTTTTCCAACCACTGACACACGACATTTACCTTTTGAACAAAGTTTTGAATATAGAAACACGAATACAGCAGGAAAATATTGAATATAGTTTATTATGAATACATGTATATAGATGGTTCATTAATCCTACAACTGATGCAGCGCATACTATTCCAACCACTGATACAGAAACATATAATGAAAGTCAACATATATTACAAATACAACGTAATATATGATGTATTCATAATATGCTATTATGAATACACAAACATACAGTTGAATACAACATATATTTTGAAGTTCTAATATGTAATAGCAGTCAAACTTGATAGCATTTGACCTATCAACCAGGAATTGAAACTTTTCAGTAATTGCATATTGCTCCATCACCGCCTTCAATGTGGCCTTATCCTTAAATACTTGTCCAGCCATCACCTCATTTTGATTAGTATTTGAAATAATCAAATCCCTTTCCGGTTCAAAAACCTCAATTGGTTCACCTGAGTTTAAAGACGCAAGTGCAAGTGTATCAACTGTATCAAATGTATTCACACCATATGTAGAATCAAATTGCATTAGGTCACTTTGAATTACACTTCCTCCTTCTACAATTTCCTTATCCAATGTAGTTATACACAATGGATACATCCCTAACTCCCTGTTCTCCTTTTTCAACTCTACATACACCCTGAAACCCATGTCGTTGTGTATTTCCATAGGCGCGCAATTCCTTTCCACTTTGTATTCAATTTTAATTGACTTGGAACTCAAATCTATATCAATTTTCTTCGAAATTGAAGCAACTAAATTATTGTACGAAGCATACTCCTTTATCGATATCCCATCTATCGAATAATCGACATAACAATTTTCATTGTTCCACTCCCAGAATGAAGAATTAGCACAGTTAAGCTTGCCATCTAGTAAATCAAATTACTAAATATACTGTGAATACTTGTATCAATGCCGGACGAAAAAAAATCCTATCAAGGACGGTTGAATCAAAACCTCGAACTATCTCAGAAAAAAAATTTGCATGTATCTCTGAAGCTCTGCAGATTGTGTTTTGTTGAAGCACAATACAATGCTCTGTTTTTGTGTTTAGTATATGAAAAAACATGCTAATTAATTGGGTTGATAATGAGACATGTTAGAATTGATTTTGTTGAGTTAAATTAGGAGTGATACACCCTAATTTATCCTCTTTCCATTATTAAACAGCTGGACAAACCTATATTTTAGGCGATTGTCGTTACTATATTCATGAATACAGTAGCGGAAATACAGTCACATACAGCTGGACTCCCCTATTTTTAGGCGATTTTTTCTACTGTATTCATGAATACAGTAGCGTGAATACATCGAATACACTCGCATAACAACTGAATAGTAGCTATAGAAAGTTAATAGCCACTAAATAATAGTGATTTCTGAAAATTTCTCTATAAATTACTCTTAGAAATTGACTAATGGGCTACACGATCACTTTAATGAGGGCCCTAGCCCAAGCCCAGGTCAGTGTTTCTTTCTCTGGCGGGAGTTGTACTTTGAGATTTTTACCTATATGTACTATATTATAAATTTATTTACCCTCACTATTTAGGTTTTAGCTTAATTATAAGTTGATATACAATTTATCAGTTATATACAAATAGGTTTTAAATGGGTATCCTTGATTGTAGACTTTTAATGTGGAAATCAAATTTCATAGATCTACCGCTTCCACAGATCTCTCTCTCTCTCTCTCTCTCTCTCTCTCTCTCTCTCTCTCTCTCTCTCTCTCTCTCTCTCTCTCTCTCTATTTTCTTTTTTCTACTTGATTTCTTCTTCTTTGGATCTCTATGATTCACTTCTCTTTTATCATCTCCTTTTTATTTTTTTCTTCAGAGAATTCAATAATAGATTTGATGTCGTTGCTTATCACCATCAAACCAGTCATTATCCGTTGCTCTGGCAGCCAATGAAAGCCATCAAAAGCTTCGAAACTTTGATTTTGAATTCGACTTTTTAAAAATTATTATTTGTTTTGATTGGGTGTTGTTGCAAACGATCAAAAATATTTTTTGAAGTTTATATCTCAATTTTGAGGGTGTTTGGTAAAAATTAGAGTTGATTATTTGGATGAATTTTTAAATTGGAACTCGAAGATGAAGAAGATGTATTAAAGTTGTATTATAAATATATGTAAATTATATTTAAGTTGTATTCTGTTATTATTTTTTTAAATGTGAAAGTTGAAAAATAGTTGTATAATGTATGAATCGTTGTATGAAATTTGTATTTAAGTTATAAATACTTTCTTTACATAAAATTGTTGATATGTATCAAAATTGTATTAAGAGGGGAAGTTTTGATTGGAATTTCAGAGAAGAAGAAGAACACACAACATACAAAATATATACAAATACAAAATACATACAAAAGACATATTTGTATAGAAATTTGTATGGAAATTATATTTAAGTTGTACGATATTGTAGTTGTATTTAACTGGGTAAAAATGATATATGAAAGTTGTAGATAAGTTATAAATAAGTTGTATACTATATAATTAGTTGCATAAAATTTGCTTTTAGTTTATATGTTGTTGTAGATGTATCAAATTTGAATATTCCAACATTCAAATTATCTAATTTAGGTGCTATCTATCATCAATGTCTTTATTTGTCATGACCCAGAATTCCCACCCTCGGGACTGTGATGACACCTAATATTTCACTTGCTAGGCAAGCCAACGTTAGCTATATCTCTTAACCATTTTTAACAATTTCCAAATTTAATGACAATGATAAAACTGAATAGTCTAAAATAAGGTAGCATTAGCATCTAGAGTAATACATTAGCATCTAGAGTAATACAGATAATGGTCTGAAATAAACATAATTGTCTGAAATAAAATAAACAGCTAAAATGGTGTAGAAGGGGACTTTAGGGCTGCGGACACCGTGCAGCTATACCTCCAGTCTCCACTGATAGCTAGATCTGAGCAACCTCACCCAGCGCAACTAGACCAACTCTGGTATCTGCACAAGAAGTGCATAGTGTAGTATGAGTACAGTCGACCCTATATACTCTGTAAGTGCCGAGCCTAACCTTGATGAAGTAGTGACGAGGGTAAGGCGGGTCACTTACAATAACTTGTACGCAATAATAATAATAACAGAAAAGGCAGGAATGGAAATAAAGTAGTTAATTCATAACAAGGAACTCAAAATCCAACTACCAGAGGGCCCAGAATAACAAGTCATATAAACTCATCTCAAATACCAAGGCAAATCCAACAATCACAAACAATATAACTTTATACAATCCGTTGCGGCGCGCAACCCTATCCCACCATATCATCATCTGTTAATATCATAATTCGTCCTTATTCCACCATTTCAACTCATTACCTTTTAATTTCCGTTGCGGCGTGCAACTCGCTCCCCAAACAATTTCAAATATCAATAGCAATCCAACAACCAAAATTTATAAGAAGTTCTACATCAAGAGAGAAAATGTAACATGATAATCAAGAATCTCTAACAACTCGAATGCTTCAACTTTACCAACTCAACGGTATCTACCAATTAACAAATCATACAAATAAAATTACATTATTGAAAGCAACAAATGTTACGAAACTCTAAGACAAGGAAGACATAGGACAATTTAGATATGCAAGAAAAGCATGGAATTATGGAAAGAATGGACAATTTAATATAAGGAATACGAAATGGTAAGTATCAAATATGGCATGGAAGTCAAATAAGCATGTAGCAATTAAGCCATGAAACAGGATATACTATGAAGTAACAAGGACAGGGAAGCAAGTAACGTAATGGCGCATATACACTCGTCACCTCGCATATACGCTGTTTCACACGTAATTCACATAACATGTAGTTCAAGCGTTACTAATTCCCTCAAATCAAGGTTAGACCCAACACTTATGTCACGACCAAAAATTCCCACCGTCGGGACTATGATGGCGCCTAGCATTTCACTTGCTAGGCAAGCCAACGTTAGATATATCTATTAACCATTTTTTTACAATTCCCAAATTAAATGACAATAATGAAACAGAATAGTCTGAAATAAGGTAATAAGCTAATAAGTGACGAAATCCAAATGCAAATCCTGAAACTGGTGTCACGAATACATGAGTGTCTAGAATACTACAGATAATGGTCTGAAATTAACATAACTGTCTGAATCAAAATAAACAGATAAAATGATGTAGAAGGGGACTTCAGATCTACGAATGTCGTGCAGCTATACCTCAAGTCTCCACTAACAGCTGGATCCGAGCAAGTCTACTGAATTCCGCTAGGACCAACTCTGGTATCTGCACAAGAAGTGCAGAGTGTAGTATGAGTACAACCAACCTCATGTACTCTATAAGTGTCGAGCCTAACCTCGATGAAATAGTAATGAGGCTAAGGCAGGTCACTTATATTAACATGTACGCAATAATAATAATTACAGAAAAGACAGGAATGGAAGTAAAGCAGTTAATTCATAACAACAAATTCAAATCCAACAACAGGGAATCCAGAATAACAAGTCATATAAACTCATCTCAATTACCGAGGCAAAACTAACAGTCACAAACAAATATAACTCTATGCAATTCATTGCGGCGCGCAACCCGATCTCACCATATCATCAACTGTCAATATCATAATCCGTCCTTATTCCACCATTTCAACTCATTACCTTTCAATTTCTATTGCGGCATGCAACCCGCTCCCTAGACAATTTCAATCAACAATAGAAATTCAACAACCAAGATTTACAAGAAATTCTACATCAAGAGAACAAAAGTATGAGCAATGGAGAATAACATGATAATCAAAGAATCTCGAACAACTCGAATTTATCAACTTTACCAACTCAACGGTATCTACCAATTAACAACTCATACAAATGAAACTACTTTATTAAAGGTAACAAATGATACGAAACTATAAGACAAGCAAGGCATAAGACAATTTATATGTGCAAGAAAAGAAAATAGAGACAAGTAGCAAAATAAGCATGGAATTATGGAAGAATTAATAATTAAATACAAGAAATACTAAATGGCAAGTAGAAAATATGACGTGGGAGTCAAATAAGCATGTAGCAATTAAGGCATGAAACAAGATATACTATAAAGTAACAAAGAGAGGAAAGAAAGTAACGTAACAGCGCATATACACCATATCACACGTAATTCACATAACATGTAGTTCAAGGGTTCCTAATTTCCTCAAATCAATATTAGACCCCACACTTACCTCACTCTGTAACTCAAGAAATCAACCAACCACGGCCTTGCCTTTTGAACAAGCCTTCAAACTAACAAAATCTAGCAAATTATTGACCAAATGATTCAAAATAAGCTTTAGAAACTACCCACAAATGAAAGAGGTTCAATTTAGATCATTTTTGAAAAAGTCAACAAAAGTCAACCTCGGGTCCACTTGGTCAAAAATGAGATTCTGACCAAAATCCGATTACCCATTCACCCCTGAGCCCGATTATGTGATTTGTTTCAAAATCCGACCTCAATTCGAGGTCTAAATCTCAATTTAACAAAAATTCCCAATTCTACTCAAATTCCTAATTTCTACTATGGAAATCCTAAATTTGATGTTGAAATCTCATGAAATGTAATGGGTAATTGAAAAGAAATGGATTAAAGTCACTTAACAATAAATTTAGGAAGAAGAGTCTCTTGGAAAATCGCCTCTAGGGTGATTAGGGTTGAGAGATTGTGAGAAATGAGCTAAGTTTTATTTTTTCCCTCTTTTACCCAACTGTGGATGTCACAATTGTGATGTATTGTTCACAATTGTGAATACCGCATTTGCGAAACAAGGGTCGCAAATGCAAACCCTATCTCAGAGCCCCAGGAGTCGCAAATGCGACATTTGGTTCGCAAATGCGAGCATCCATCCTTCGCAAATGCGAAGCAGTACACTAGTGGTCAGTGATCGCAATTGCAACCACTTCCTTCGCACTTGAGAGGGTCAACAGTTTGCAAAAGCAAACAACTTCTCGAAAATGCGAGTGTCACCCAGCCTAGCCCATGCTCGCAAATGTGAACCATTATTCACCTATCTCCAAAGTCCAACATCAATCTGTAGCCTATCTGAAACTCATCCGAGCCCCTCGGACTCCAAACCAAACATGCACACAAGTGTAATAACCACATACGAACTTGCTTGTGCAATTAAATCACCAAAATAACATCTAAATCTACGAATCAATCCTCAAAACGAATGAACTTTCAAAGTGAAACTTAAGAACACTAGAATCACATTTAAGCATCTGAATCATGTCAAATCAATTCCAAATTGAACCAAATTTTGCAGACAAGTTTCAAATAGCAATACAGAACTATTCCAACTTTTAACATCAAAATCCGAACCCGTTAGCTAAGAAGTCAACTTTCGGTCAAACTTAGTAATTTTCAACTTTCAAAAATGCTAGATTTCGGCAAAATAAGTCAAAAAAACGTTAGGGACTTTCGAATTAAAATTCCGGGCATATGTCCAAGTCTCAAATCACGATACGGACCCACCAAGACTGTCAAAATACTGATCCAGGACTGTTTACACAAAATGTTGACCATAATCAACTCAAGTCTAAAGGCAAAAATTTATATTTTCTTCAATTTTTGACATAAAGACTTTCCGTAATAAGACACGGACGGTGCATGCAACTCGAGAAACATAAAATGGAGCTAATCGAGGTCTCGAAATATGGAAATAGAGGCTAAATCTCAAAATGATCTATCGGGTCATCACATTCTCCACCTCTAAAACAAACGTTCGTCCTCGAATAGACATAGAAAAGTACCTGGACTTGTGAAAATATGTGGGTATTTACTCCGCATATCGGACTCGGACTCCTACGTAGCTGCGTCGATCGACTGACCTCTCCACTGCACTCAAACTGAAGGATAACTCTTAGACCTCAACTTCCGAACCTGCCGAGCTAGAATGGCCACCGGCTCCTCCTCGTAAGTCAAATCCTTTTTCAATTAGACTGAGCTAAAATCTAACACATGGTACGGATCACCGTGATACTTTCGGAGCATGGACACATGGAATACCGGATGGACTGTTGATAGACTAAGTGGCAATGCAAGCATGTAGGCCACCTCACACTCTCTCTCTCTCAAGAATATCAAAAGGTCTGATATACCTAGTGCTCAACTTGGGTGTATGTTCGGGTTGAGAATCGGGTGGTCCGGAAGCATTTTGGCGCTTAATATGGAAGTTGGCATTTTGAAAGTTTTAAGAATTTCTTAAGTTTGAATTTAAGAGGACTTTGGTGTTATCCAAGTCTATTTGGGATTCCGAGCTAGAATAGTACAGATAATGGTCTGAAATAAACTTAACTGTCTGAATCAAAATAAATAGCTAAAATGATATAGAAGGGGACTTCAGGGTTGCGGACGTCGTGCAGCTATACCTCAAGTCTCACTGATAGCTAGATCCGAGCAACCTCACTTAGCACAGCCGGGACCAACTCTGGTATCTGCACAAGAAGTGCATAGTATAGTATGAGTACAACCGACCCATGTACTCAGTAAGTGTCGAGCTTAACCTCGACGAAGTACTAACGAGGCTAAGGCGGGTCACTTACAATAACTTGTACGCAATAATAATAATAATAATAATAACAGAAAAGACAGAAATGGAAATAAAGTAGTTAATTCATAACAACGAACTAAAAATCCAACTAGCAGAGGGCCCAGAATAACAAGTCATATAAACTCATCTCAAATACCAAGGTCAATCCAACAATCACAAACAATTTAACTTTATACAATTTGTTGCGGCACGTAACCCGATCCCACCATATCATTATCTGTCAATATGATAATCCGTCCTTATTCCACCATTTCAATTCATTACCTTTCAATTTCCGTTGCGGAGTGCAACTCGCTCCCCAAATAATTTCAAATAGCAATAGCAATTCAACAACCAAAATTTCAAGAAGTTCTACATCAAGAGAGAAAATGTACGAAATAACAGAGAATAACATGTTAATCAAGAATCTCTAACAACTCGAATGCTTCAACTTTACCAACTCAACGGTATCTACCAATTAACAACTCATACAAATAAAACTACATTATTGAAAGGAACAAATGTTACGAAACTATAAGACATGCAAGACATAGGACAATTTAGATATGCAAGAAAAGCAAATAGACACAAGTAGCAAATAAGTATGGAATTATGGATGGAATGGACAATTTAATACAAGGAATACGAAATGGCAAGTAGCAAATACGGCATGGCAGTCAAATAAGTATGTAGCAATTAAGGCATGAAACAAGATATGCTATGAAGTAACAAGGAGAGGGAAGCAAGTAATGTAACAGCGCATATACATTCATCACCTCGCATATACGCCGTTTCACACATAATTTACATAACATACAGTTCAAGGGTTCCGAATTCCCTCAAATCAAGGTTAGAACAAACACTTACATTGCTCCGCAACTCAAGCAATCAATCAACCATGGCCTTGCCTTTTGAAAAAGCCTCCAAACCATCAAAATCTAGCAAATTATTGACCAAATGATTCAAAATAAGCTTTAGAAACTACCCACAAATGAAAGAGGTTCAATTCATATCATTTTTGAAAAAGTAAACAAAAGTCAACCCTGGGCTCGCTTGGTAAAAATCGAGATTCAGACCAAAACCCGATTACCCATTGATCCCCGTGCCCGGTTATGTGATTTGTTTTGTAATCCAACCCCAATTCAAGGTCTAAATCTCAATTTTAGCAAAAACCCCAAATCTATCCAAATCCCTAATTTCTACCATGAAAATTCTAAATTTGATGTTGAAATTTCATGAAATGTAATGGGTAATTGAAAGAAAATGGATTAAAGTCACTTACCAATGAATTTAGGAAGGAAAATCTCTTGGAAAATCGCCTCTAGGGTGATTAGGGTTGAGAAATTGTGAGAAATGAGCTAAGTCTCGTTTTTCCCCTCTTTTACCCAGCTGCGGATGTCGCAATTGCGATATCTTGTTCGCAATTGTGAATATCGCAAATGCAAACCCTGTCTTAGAGCTACCGAAGTCGCAAATGCGATATTTGGTTTGCAAATGCAAACTCCCAACCTTCGCAAATGCAGACAAATCATTCGCTAATACGAAGGTAATCTAAGAACACACTGAGTCGCAAATGCGACTCAATCATCGCAAATGCCATCACTGTTCATTCGCAATTGCAAACATATTCCTCGCAAATGCGAGGCTACCCAGTCCAGCCCATGCTTGCAAATGCGAACACTTGTTCGCAAATGCGAGATCTGCAGCAGAGCACCACCATTAGAAGTGCACCAGATATTCCAACCTTAACCAAACTCGTCTGAAACACGTCAGAACTCACCCGAGCCCCTCGGGCTCCAAACCAAACATGCACACACGTTTAATAACATCATACGAACTTGCTCGCGCAATCAAATTGTCAAAATAACATCTAAATCTACGAATCAATCATCCAAACGAATGAACTTTCAAAGTGAAACTCAAGAACACTAGAATCACATTTAAGCGTCTGAATCATGTCAAATGAATTTCGAATAGAACCAAATTTTGCAGACAAGTTTCAAATAGCAATACGGAAGTATTCCAAGTTTTAACATTAAAATACGAACTCATTAGGTAAGAAGTCAACTTACGGTCAAACTTAGTAATTTCCAACTTTCAAAAATGTTAGTTTTCGGCAAAATGAGTCAAAACAAGTTAAGGACTTTCGAATTAAATTTCGGACATATGCCCAAATTTCAAATCACGATACGGACCCACCGGAACCGTCAAAACACTGATCAAGGTCCGTTTACACAAAATGTTGATCGTTATCAACTCAAGTCATTTTTAAGGTAAAATTTCACATTTTATTCAATTTTTTACATAAAGATTTTCCGAATTAGGACACGCACTGCACACGAAAATTGAGAAACGCTAAACGGAGCTATTCGAGATCTCGGGACACGTGAATAGAGGCTAAATCTCAAAATAACATATCGGGTCATCACACTATTGCTTTGGTTTGGCGCTACTTTCTAGTTCAAGCTATTAAGATAGTTTTATAAGATTTGGTTCTCAATTATGTCTTGAACTATTTTACGTCAGCGTGGTTCGATATTATTATAATTGCTATACTACAATTAAGGCACTATTGGAAAGATGAAAGGAGAGAAAAAAGGAAAAAAGTGTAACTGAATCCCATAATTTAAGGCACTAATGAATTATATATGGAGAGAGGCGGCAGAAAATAGGGAAAGAAGAGAGGAGAGAAAAAAGAAAAATGGTGTAACTGAATCCCCTAATTTAAGGTACTAATAATGGATTGTATATAAATTCTAAGCAATCCTTGTTTAGGGCGGATAGTATACAAAAATAGGACAATTTTGATAAATAAGTTTTAAATATTGTATAGGAATAAAAAAATTTCTTGTACTTTTTCCGAAGAAATGAGGACTCTCTCCCAATTTAGATGATGCACTTTGATTGGCCATGAGTTTAAAAAGGAAAAAAACTTATAAAATATGTGATTTAAAACAAGTCATAAATAGTTGTATGGCTATAAATCATCTCATTGATGATAAAATAAAAAGTCTAAAATTTAAATTATTTTTAAATATATAAATAGTATTATTTTGGGAATAGACTGAAAAGGAAGGCACATCACATAAATTTGGATAGAGAAAGTCTCTTTTTTGGAGGTTAATACCTTTTTCTTTCTTTAGATGACAAATATAATTAAATAAACTAGCTAAAGTGTTGGACAAACTTTTGAGGAAGAAGAACCTCAAATTAGAATATATATATATATATATATATATATATATATATATATATATATATATATATATATATATATATATATATATATATATTAATTAATTATTTAAATATATAAATAGTATTATTTTGGGAATAGACTGAAAAGGAAGGCACATCACATAAATTTGGATAGAGAAAGTCTCTTTTTTGGAGGTTAATACCTTTTTCTTTCTTTAGATGACAAATATAATTAAATAAACTAGCTAAAGTGTTGGACAAAATTTTGAGGAAGAAGAACATCAAATTAGAATATATATATATATATATAGAGAGAGAGAGAGATAGTTCGAATATCTTCATGTTAGCAAAAGGCCCCATTAACCATCTGTATATACAGTCCACGCCACCTATACATTGGTCATCTTTAAAAATTATAAGCAGTTCATAAGTGTTTTCTAAGTATAAAAAAATAAAAAGTAAAGACTATTTAATGACGACAAAAATGAACAAATATTAATCAAATACTAGCTATGCCATTCTATTTAAAACCTCGTCTGCCACACTTCTAACAACCAAGAGTGAACAAATAATTTAAATACTAGCCCTTTCCTCCCATTAATGGAAACGATGGCCAAGGATACAGAGGTACCACTTCTGACACCAATAGGAAATTACAACGAAGATGATCATGAGTTGCACAGCCCAATACTGAAGCCATCAAATTGGTCTTTTACTCATTCTTCATTCAAAGCTGACGAAGATGATATCCAACAAATCCGTGGAGTGAAAGATTTAATCCGAGAGTTTTCAGTAGAGTCCAAGAAACTATGGTACCTTGCTGCTCCAGCCATTTTCACTTCTGTTTGCCAATACTCCATCGGTGCCGTAACTCAAGTGTTTGCTGGTCATGTTGGTACCATTCAACTAGCGGCCGTCTCCATTGAAAACTCTGTCATTGCTGGTTTTGCTTTTGGTGTCATGGTATGATACATCTCTACCTTATACATGACTTTAAAATATATGATTGTTTAAAAATAGAAAAAACTGAAATTACATATATTACTACTTATTAAAATTTTATTTTCAACAGACCATAATTTATAGTCGATTTGGCTATGAAAGTAGGTTGAATTTGATCTTTGTCTATCATTTTAGGAGAGATTAATAAATATTGTTAATTAGAGCTAGATGGATTTTAGGATGAACTTTGTGGATAAGCTGAACTCATGGATTTTGGCTCGATCCATATATACATATAAAAATTATTTACACATAATAAAATCGATGACTGACTTACGAAATTCTGAATTCGTCTTTGCTGTTAACGAGGTTTATTGTGATCACAGTTGGGCATGGGAAGTGCATTGGAGACACTATGTGGACAAGCATTTGGAGCAAAACAACTTGAAATGCTAGGAACTTATATGCAACGATCTTGGGTAATCCTCACTACCACAGCCCTGGTTCTAATATTTCCTTACATTTTCGCCACCCCACTTCTCAAATTCATCGGTCAAACGGCAGATATATCGAAATGGGCAGGTATACAGACGCAGTTAGAACTCATTTCTTATACACGCCGCACGCGTATGCAAAACAAAAAAGAAGAAAAAAAGGAAATTAAATACATAGATATAATAAGATACTCAATATCATACTTATTCTGAATTTATTAACTCTAAATCTTGAATTCACCGATTTACAGGTATGTTTGCTGTGTGGATGATTCCACAGTTGTTCGCCTATGCACTGAACTTTCCGATACAAAAATTCTTGCAAGCTCAAAGCAAGATCATGGTGATGGCGGCCATAGCGGCGATTGGTCTAATCGGACACACATTGCTCAGTTGGCTGTTGATGATCAAGTTAGGGTGGGGACTGGTGGGTGGTGCGGTGGTGCTGAATGGTTCGTGGTGGTTCATAGTGGTGGCTCAGCTGGTGTATATTTTCAGTGGGACTTGTGGACAAGCTTGGTCTGGATTTTCTTTAAAGGCTTTTCAAAATCTTTGGGATTTTGTTAAACTATCTTTTGCATCGGCTGTCATGCTCTGGTGAGTTTCTTGATTGAAGTCGTTTAGATTATAAGTTTAATTTTTATAAACAGACATAACATACAAAAAAAAATTACATTATAAAATTATTTAAAAGGTAATTGTATATTCATAATACCTGCAACGAATAAAATAAGGCATGTGATCTGCAATAATAGATTAAGTTATAACTCTTGTGGTGTAGTTAGATTATTCAGCTTTTATTTATTAGTACGCAATGCATTTATGATTTCATACTTCAAACCATTTTCAACCCCAGAAAAGAATACTTAGAACCATTTTACTTATAATATTACGTTATGATATTAATGGTCCTTATCCAATAGGAAAGACCCAAAAAGGACTTACTTCCGAAAGTTGGTTAGAAGTTAGATGAAGAACAAACATATACACAAATAAAATAAAATTACATATGTCACACATGTAAGTTATAATTTTGATCATGCAAATCTTGAAGCTTTTACTAGTAGCATTTCTTAAATTTTTATCACTATCCAAACTATTTCTTTAAAGGAAGTTAGGGACTTCTATTGATGATAATTTTAAGTAATATGAAACGTAAGACATAAGTTTCATGTATAAAAGCTGTCGTATACTCGTATTATGTTATCAACAATGCATCTTTATATGTCTCGGTCTTAATATTTACTAGCAATAAATAGACGTGATCATTTCTTGTTGACCTATCTTTATCTTAATATTTGAAAGACTAAACACCATTCATCCTCCTCTCCTTCAACCGTCAACTTCCCCTCAAACAAGAAAAGGAAATGACGAAGAGGACTTTAATTATGCCCATGTTCTGTTGTACTTCATATAAATAAACTTAGATCCCCCAATTTCGCTATTCAACGGTCAAATAAATGATGCTAACTGCTGCATTGATAGAAAAATAAAAGGATATAATTACGCTGTGTAGCCAACTGTGACAAAAGCTTCTGGAATCCCGGCACCATTTGGGCAGTGTTGATCATGTGATTAAGAACTATTTAGGGATTCTGAATTCTTAAACTGAAGAATGAATAAACAATCCTGTGATTCGAACTTTGGCGCTGAGTATCCTTGTAACTAGCACCTAGGGCTAGGATTATATATATATATATGTCACGTTAACAACTATACTTTTAATGGATGGTTATACAGTCAGACTTCTCTATAACAGCATCTCTATATAACAATCTATAAAAGTCAAGTTTTTTCGCAATCGATTTTTACATTATGTTATAATATATGTTCTCTACAAAAGCACTTCACTATACCAGCTAAAAATATCAGAACAAACGAGACTGTTATAGAGAGGTTTAACTGTATGTCATTATCATTCAAATTCACTAATAGTGTAAAAATTCTTTTATCTATTTGTAGTTGTCTTCCTTTTATATTGCTCCTACTGTTATTTTCTTCCTTTGTGTTTAGACTTAATTCCAAGTCTAACCGGCTAAAAGTATGGTAACAAAGGGTATTTCAAGATTTATTGCAGCTTAGAGATGTGGTACTTTATGGCACTAATTCTCGTTGCTGGATACCTCAAGAATGCTGAAGTAGCTGTGGATGCAATTTCTATTTGGTGAGTTCGCAATTTAATTTCCATGTGATATTGACATAGTTTTATTTAATTTGGCACGAATCCTTATTGGAAAATGACCAACTCTTTCGTACTGTGGACCAAAAGCTGATGCGAAATCTTCTTATTGAATTAATTTATTTACCATAGTAGCACTAATAAGTAGCTGTACCATTTGACTAAGGAATTTTCTAAGTTTAGAGTCAACGTGGCGTTATTAGCCTCAATCGTATTGTTCTCACGGAAAGTACAACTAATAAATTTTTTGAAAATATTTTATTACATAGATATCAATCCGCGAATAATGGGGACAGGGAGATAGAAGAGAAGATCTTGGGAATTAATAGCTTTCATTTTAATAATGTGTTCAAAGATGAAACCATTAACTATGTTTACCCTTAAAATAAATAATAATTAAATTTATACGTGGTTTTAAAGATATGTAGATTGATTCAATACAAGTAATTGAGGATGTTAGATAAATGAATGAAAAATAAAACGAATAATCAAACTAGTTGTAATGCTATGACCTAATTGGAACTTGGGTTGGACAATAGTTTTGCCCTCAATTGGACCCTCGGTTCGGAGCCAATAGAGAATGAACAATGAACAGTAAAGCAACAATTTTTCTATAGCTAGAGAGCAGTAAAAATGAAATTGTATTCCTTTGATATGCGTATTACAATATGTCCATTCAATAAAAACTATCCCCCTTTATAAAGTAGGAAAGTTTCACCCCTAGTACAATTCTAAGAAAGGTAAAAAATCTTCTTTTTTGTTAATCACTGATCCACTACCGATACGGGCCGAGATATGCGCCGTGATATCTGATGGGGTGCAGATATCGCGGCCCTCTGTTGGTCGTGGGTAACCGTTATCGTGTCTTCCGAGGTCTCGGAGCTCGTTTCGGGATCGGAGAAGTAATGTCTTATCAAGCCTGGTGGCGACCACTCCGTTCGGACCTTAGTACAAGGCGTTCCGGCTTTGATTCTGACCCCGTATAATCGTCCTTTGCTTCTTTTGACCCCGTATAGGTTACCCCCGGTTTTATCTGTATACAGATATTCCCCTCATTTCTTAGAGAGTAGGTTTACCGAAATGATGGGAAACGATAGATGTTCCTCGGTTCCTTCCTTCGTACGTTACAACCAAAAGGACAAAGAAGTCGAAACGTCCCATCAGTCATATCGTTCTGACTTCGGACATGTGTCAATCATCGGCTGGTCGCTCCTGAATGTGAAACGTCGCGTACTACCCTTATAAAAGCTTCTACCCTTTGCTCTTTTTCCACTTTCCGATCCAAGCTTCTACCTTCGAATTTTCTAGTTGTTACCAACTCTTTCAAACCTTCATATCTTCATCTTTGATCTCCAAATCTTCATATTTGTTCTTAGGTTCTTATCCAGATCTTTATCCTACCTTCAAATCTTCGTACTTTTTTCTTTAGCCTTCAAACTTGTTCCTTCAAACCTTCATACTTTTTTTTAAGTTTTCAAACTTTCTCAGATAGTAATGGCTAAAACTTTCAAATCAGTTCCTCAACAAGCTGCCTCTTTGTCTTCTCACCCGGTAACAGGTACCGAGGCGGCCGCTCCTGAAGTAGTTGTTCTCGAGATGGCTGCTCCCGAAGCGGTTGCTCCCGAGATGGTTGCCGCTGAATCGGCTCCAGAGCCCCCCATGAAGAGCTTTATTCCTGGGGGCTGCTCGACCTTAGACGACTTCAAATTAAGAAGGCCTCGTCCAAACAAGACCGAGGTGAAAGGGCATCGAGGTATATATGCTCTATCACCGAAGATACCCTTCCCATTGTCCGAGAGGATTGTAACTGGGGAGGTAAGGACGTGGTAGTCCCCGGGCCTGAGGACGACATCACCACTCACGTGAAGGGGTATTTAAGTGTTTACACTTATCCCTTCATACTAGGCCATGTATACCCAGTTGTTTTGGACTTTTGCAAAAGATACGAGGTGTGCCTTGGGCAAATCCACCTGTCTCTTTGGAAGATCGTGATCCTCCTCTGTTACTTTGCGAATAACACCGAGTCTCGTCGGTTCACCCTCGACCACCTGCTCCGCCTATACAGTCTCTGAATCTTCCGAGAGGGACTAATCAAGATCACTCGCCGGGCCAGCAAGGCCCCCTTTTCGAGTATCGACGAGGACCGAGACCAAGGCTAGCAGGGGTGCTTCGTTCGAGTGAAGACCGAAGATTTAATCCCTCCCGAGTTTCTGCCATTCCCCGAGAAGTGGAATGCAACGCGTAAGTGCACTTTTTCCTTAAGTGTCGAGTTTTCTTTTGTTCCCCTTCTCAACGTCAGTATTTGTGATCGTGCAGTTGTTGCTCGGGTTCCCAATGCGGTCCCCCGGCTCAAGGAGTGGATCAAAGGCATCTGCAAGCAGATGTCATATTTTGAGCGCTCGTAGCGCAATCTTTCAAAGGGCCTATGGGAGGCCCGTTCACATGGTAAGGCTCTTCTTAGAATAGTCAATATTATGCCTCGAACATACATAACGCTGATCCTTTCTCTTTCCTTCGCAGGTTTGCCTAAGACCACTGAACTTAGGCCGCTGAAAGGGGGCGAGGATACATCCCTGTCCGTTGATCCCTCCATTACAGGACAGCCCGGGGCTGCCGCGGAGGAAAAGAAAATCCTCGGGCTTATAGGGGTCCGAGGTGAAGATAAAAAGGAGGTCGTTCACTCGGTCCCGTAAGCCCAAAAGGAATATTGTGCCACGGGTACCAGACTCTCATTTGCTTTACCGGCTTAGGGATGAGCCCGAAGAAGATGATATCTTTGTTGCCCATGGATTGACCCTTGCGGGGGAGTAGGCAGCAACCAAGGGGAAGGGTCATGAGGACGACCTTCCCCTGATTCGAGAGGCCGAGATGGAAAGGGGGCTAAGACCTCCCGAGAAGCCGCTTCTGTATCAAAAGAGGCGACTGATGTGATAGACATCATGTAGACGCCCTCCTACACCGAATCCATGCTCGAAGAGGCCCAAGCCGGCAAAGAAAAATCAAGTGAAGGGGCACAAGGTGCAGAAGACCTTCTCCACTCTTTCTTAGAAGGCATGGATACGTCTACATTGGAAGATGTTTTCGGGTTGGGCCACCTGGAGATACCGAAGAAGGACGTACCTATGGGAACTGACGGGCCGAGCACGAGCCCAAGATTGGTGAGGCAGTTCCCTGCGCTGAACGCGGACCCTGAGCGTAAGAGGACGGTTGTTATCATAGTTTCGAAGGATGCTCGGGTCCTATCCGCTCCAGTAGGCGTAGCCAGCTACCTCCGATGCCTGTTAACCGAGGAGGACCAGTCAAAGATGAATGAGGTGGGCACGTTGAGTCTCTTCAACGAGGCACAACAGGCATTGAACAGAGTAAGGTTTTGTAACCTTCAAACTTTCCCTTATGAACCACTTAAAGTCTCCCTTTGACGTTTCTTACTTAGTTCCCTTTCTTTACAGGCTTCAGTGCTTCACCATGAGAGCTTACTTCAGTATCGCTTGGAAATCAGTCAGCTCGAGTTCAACCACAAGGAACAGGCCCGAAAAAAGGATATGTTCAATCTCCTTAGTGAGCAATAGGATAGGGCCATCAATGGTCTTTGGGCCGAGCTGGACAGGGCTTAGAAGGAGACTTTGATCCTGAGGTGGGATCATGCCGACCTGGTTGAAAAGGTAAAGGTCTTTGAGGTTAAAAACGACGAGCTTGCCATGGTGACTAAAAAATGAGGAGCTTGCCGTGGTGACTAACAATACAACCTCACAAGTCCAACAGAATATCGACCTAATTAACCAACTCCGGAGCCGAGATGAACGAGGTCCAAGCCATGGCCGATGGGTGGAAAAGCAGAATGGACCTTCTGGCTTCGGATAAGGAAACTGCCAAGGTGAAGCTGGCATCAGTAGAGGTCCAACTCTGGGTTGCGAAGGAGAAAGCTGACAAGTGGTCTCAATTGAACGACGATCTCTGAGCACAACTGAGCTTGGTTGTCATTGATAGGGACACCCTCAGTAGAGAATACGAGGCAATAAAGTCCTACTTGGCTACTACCTCCGCCGATGCCAACGAAATGGTGGCCCAATACAACGCCGATGTGGAGGCAGCCGAAGTCTGCCTGAAGGCAAAGGCCGAATATATGAAGCGGTTATCCCGTAGAGAGACCCTCGAGGATATCCACACTCGAGGCTTTGACATGTCGGCTGAGATCAAAGAAGCCAAAAAATCTTAAGCCAAGGCGAGGAAGCTTTATGAGCCCGAAAATGCAAAAGGCTCTGAGGGTTCCGAGGGTTCATAGGAACCCGAAAGCTCCGACGGTTCTAGCGAAGAGTCGGGCTCTGGTGAAGATCAGGTGTGGATGCCTTAGTACTTTTTTGGTTTTTGTCTTATGTACATTTTTGTTTATTTTGAGGCCGTTTTTGTTGGGCCTTTGTAAGTATATTCTGGAATATATAAAATTTTCCCTTTCTGGCAATTCTGAGTGTCTACTTTTTTAGCATCTTTTAATAATTTCTATTCTTGCAATGTCCCTAATGCCTTATCATAGAATCCAATATAGTTATAGGGCGTCCGTTTTTTCAGAAGTTCGAATGGAGACTGACTTCGATACAACCTTGTTTGTTCGAGGCTTTAAAAACTCGATGTGATTGGAAGTTTTTTCAAGATGCTTAAGTGATTTTAGACAGTGCTTTTGCCGAGGGTAACCTTTTAGCAGGTTTTGAATTTTTATAAAGGCCTTTCTTTTGATTACGAGCTTCGGACGTCTTCGAGCCATTTTTTGGGTGGCCGCAGCCTTTTGTTTTTGGAAACCATCCAATAGGTTTGGTGCTCCCAGGATCTAGTAGCCCGGTTCATCCGAGCATTTTTTGGATGATAGTCCCCGAGTAAGGGTAGCCCTTAGGTTCGAAACGGGATCTAGTAGCCCGGTTCGTTCGAACCTTTTTCGGATGATAGTCCCCGAGTAAGGGTAGCCCTTGGGCTTGATAGTCCCCGAGTAGGGGTAGACCTTGGGCTCTTAGGATCCAGGGTTTTAAGAGGCAAGAAAATGTATAATAGCAACGCGGAACTTTCTTTCATTTCAATGTGTAAAGTACATGATAAAAATTTATATCATGGCTAAGGTGGGCTACGTGGGCACGGTTCTTACTACCGTTTGGCCCTTACAATGTATCCTAACTACCGAGCCTTAGCTACTCAAGTACGAAGTGTCCTCCCTTCATTGCTAAGAGCCTTAACCCGGGGATTATGGCCCCCAATATTCAAGGTCGATCGGATACTGTTGATACAGAATGAACACCCATTGACTACGATTTGAGACCGGCCTTCGAATCTAAGTTAGCTTGTTTTACTATTGCCTCGTTAAAAACCTTGCAGAAAAATTCATTTTGGGACAAAACCGGTTCAAGGGAAAAAGAGTGCAACGCGTGCTTTCAGACCTAATAGCCACATCCATTCTTGAGTGTTGCCTGCAAGTGTTAGTTTGATTCATAACATGATAAAAGAGTAGTTGAGATTGTACCTTAGTAGTAGTACCATTTTATGTGTGTCACGTTTTAATTGTTCGGCAGTTGCACACTGTTTCCCTCTTCGAGTTTGCATGAGCCTTTATCGGTAACTCCGATGATTCGGTATGGTCCTTCCCAATTTGGTCCCATCTTCCCCTCGTTCGGGTCCCGAGTGTGTAGTGTTACTTTCCTCAACACCAAGTCCCTGATCTTGAAGTGTCGGAGGTTAGCTCTTCGGTTGTAGTATCTTTCTGTCCATTATTTTTGGGTGGCCATCCGGACTAGGGCGGCCTCACGTTTTTCATCCAATAGTTCTAGGCTCGTGATCATGGCCTCGCCATTCGACTCTTCGGTCGCATATTGGAACCTGAGGCTCGGTTCTCCCACTTCGACCGGTATTAAGGCTTCGGCACCGTAGACCAGTGAGAACGGGGTGGCCCCGGTACTAGATTTTGGAGTCGTACGGTACGCCCACAGGACTTTGGGCAGGATTTCCTTCCATTTTCCTTTGGCATCGGTCAACCTCTTTTTCAGATTTTGGAAAATGGTCTTGTTCGTAGATTCTGCTTGTTCGTTTTCACTCAGGTGGTAAGGTGTTGATAGTATTTTCTTTATCTTATGATCTTCGAAGAACTTATTTACCTTGCTGCCGACGAACTGTTTCCCATTATCACATACGATCTCGGTCGGTATCCGAATTGGCATATTATGTGGTCCCAAATGAAGTCAATGACTTTTTTTCCCGGATTTTCTCGAACGCTTGAGCTTCGACCCATTTAGAAAAATAATCGGTCATGAATAATATGAATTGAGCCTTACCAGTGCCCATAACAGGGGACCGATAATGTATGTTCCCCATTTCATGAACGACCATGGGGATAAGACCGAATAGAGTAGCTCTCCTGGTTGATGGATCATCGGTGCATGTCTCTGGCAGCCATCGCATCTTCGTACAAAGTCCTTCGCGTCTTTCTCCATGTCAATCCAGTAATAGCCAGTCCTGATTAATTTCAGAACCAAAGATTCTGCTCCCGAATGGTTCCCGCAAGTGCCTTCGTGAACTTCTCTCAAGATATATTCGGTACCTCCCGGCCCCAAGCATATGGACAGTGGGCCGTCGAACGTTCTTCTGAATAGAGTCCCTTCGGACAAGCTAAACCTGGAAGCCTTCGTATGCAGAGCTCTCGATTCCTTAGGATCCGAGGGTAATTTTCCAGTCTTCAAGAAATCTATGTACTTGTTCCTCCAATCCCAAGTTAAACTCATGGAGTTTACTTCGGCGTGACCTTATTCTACTATCGACTTCATGAGTTGTACTACTGTCCCTGAGCTAAACTCATCATTATTAACCGAGGACCTCAAGTTAGCCAAAGTATCGGCCTCGTTGTTCTAATCTCGGGGCACGTATTGTAGAGTCCATTCCTTGAATTGATGCAGCATTACCTGTAACTTGTCCAAATACCTTTACATTCATTCCTCTTTTACTTTGAATGTCCCATTGACTTGATTTACCACAAGGAGGGAATCGCACTTAGCTTCGACCATCTCGGCCCCAAGGCTTTTAGCCAATTCTAGAACTGAAATGATGCCCTCATACTCGGCCTCATTGTTAGTTAATTTTACAGTTCTAATAGACTGCCTAACTACATTCCCCGTAGGAGGCTTCAGCACAATGCCGAGCCTGCACCCATTTGCGTTTGAGGCATCGTCCGTAAAAAGGGTCCAAATTCCCGAGGTAGTCCCCAAGGCTAACAATAATTCTCTTTCGACTTCGGGCACTAAGGTCGGCGTAAAGTCGACCACGAAGCCGGCCAAAATTTGAGATTTTATGGCAGTTTGGGGTCGATACTCAATATCGTACCCACTGATTTTGACGGTCCATTTGGCCAATCATCCAGAGAGTCCGGGCTTGTGCATGATGTTTCTCAGTGGGTAAGAGGTTGCAACACATATGGGGTGACATTGAAAGTACAATTTTAGTTTTCTGCGCTTAACAAAGCGAGCGCCAATATTTCCAGGTGGGGATACCTTGTTTCAACCTCGCCTAGAGTTCTACTGACATAGTAAATTGAAAATTGCATACTTTCCTCTTCCCGGACCAAAACTCCACGTACCACCACCTGGGACACTGCCAAGTAGAGGTAAAGTTACTCATCCTCCTTCGGAGTGTGGAGCAGTGGAGGACTCGAAAGGTATCGTTTAAGTTCTTCCAAAGCTTGTTGGCATTCCGGGGTCCAGAAAAAATTATTCTTCTTTTTCAACAGTGAGAAGAACCAATGGCGCCGAGTATTCTACCAAGTTTTGTTTCAGCTGCTGCGAAGCCAAGGAGCTTCGGGGGTTGAGTCCCTGAGTAAATGCCTGAACGGCCCAACCGTCCGCAACCAGAGGCAGGTCCATCCGTTCCATTTGAAACCTCGATATGAACTCCCTAAGCATCTCGTTGTCCCTTTGCTTAACCTTGAAAAGGTCCGATTTTCTTGTCTCGACCTTAATGACCCCGGCATGAGCCTCCACAAAAGCATTTGCGAGCATAGCGAATGAATCAATGGAATTTGGGGGCATGTTGTGTTACCATATCATCGCTCCTTTTAACAGAGTTTCCCCAAACTTCTTTAATAACACTGACTCGATTTCGTCGTCTTCCAAGTCGTTACCTTTGATGGCACATGTGTATGAGGTCACATGCTCATTTGGATCCGTGGTTCCATTATATTTTGGAATATCAGGCATCTAAAACCTCTTCGGGATTAGTTTCGGTGCCGCACTCGGAGCGAAAGGCTTTTGGACAAATTTCTTGGAGTCCGGGCCCTTCAATATTGGAGGCACTCCTGGGATTTGATCAACTCGGTAATTATATGTCTCTACCTTCTTGTCGTTTGCCTCGATTTTCTTTTCACCAGATTCCACTCGTTTCGTTAATGCCTCTAACATTTTCATTACTTCAGGGCTCACATCGGACTCAGCTTCGCCCGGCCTTTCGGTGATCTGCTCATTTCTTCGGGTGTTTTTCCGGGGCTGTTCGGGCTCAACTCTACTGGGGGCGTGGCTTTGGTTTTGCAGCTGCGCTCTCGCCATTTTCTGAGCCTGCAGAATTTCGAAGATCAATCGTAGAGAAACCCTGTCACCTTTGCCTTCGGGTGCTCCTTGAGTCGTTGGTCGGGTTCCTCCGCGAACGCTATTTTCGGGGTCTGTAGGGAGATTGGCGTCGATGGCCACATGTGAGTTAGCATTGACTGTGTATGTGACTGGGACCCCGTTGGGATCAGCAGGGGGCACCTCATTGCTAGGCACCAGATTGTTGTTTTTTCCATGATGGCCAGGCCCATCCTCAACGTTCAAAGTGAGCGGACTAAGAATTTGATATTTTTAAGGTGACATGAAATTGAGACCTTAAAGAACAAGTATAAAATAGAGTGTATTATGGAGATTTATATTAAACCACCACTATTATTCTTAGCCCCACGGTGGGCGCCAAACTGTTTACCCTTAAAATGGATAACAATTAAAATTTTACGTGGTTTTAAGAATATGTGAATTGATTTAATACAAGTAATTGAGGATGTTAGATAAATGAATAAAAGATAAAATGAATAATTAAACCAGTTGTAATGTTATGACCCAGCTGGAACTTGGGTTGGACAATAGTTTTGCCCTCGATCGGACCCTCGGTTCGGAGCCAATAGAGAATGAACAGTAAAGCAACAATTTTTCTATAGCTAGAGAGTAGTAAAAATTATGCGTGTTACAATGTGTCCATACAATAAAAACTACCCCCTTTATATAGTAGGAGAGTTTTAACCCTAGTACAATTCTAAGAAAGGTAAAAAATCTTCTTTTTTGTTAATCAATGATCTGCTATCGATACGGGCCGAAATCTGCGCCGTGATAGTCGTGGGTAACCGTTATTGTGTCTTCTGAGGTCTCGGAGCTAGTTTCGGGATCGGGGAAGTAATGTCTTATCAAGCCCGGTGGTGACCACTCCGTTCGTACCTTAGTACGAGGCGTTCCGGCTTTGATTCCGACCCCGTATAATCGTGCCTTTGCTTCTTTTGACTCCGTATATATTACCCTCGGTTATACCCGTATACAAACTAGGCTTAACTCTGTTATATCCCCTTAAATATTACTAACTCATATTTTGTGTAGCTTTGAAAAGAAAAAAAATCTCTTTAATTATATGTGTTCTAAAAGAGAATATGCATATATATACAATAATCAAACACCAACCAAAAATCCTGTAATGTTAAAATGTACTATTTATTTAGGACAAAATGTAAAGTCTCAAAAACTTCATATTATAATTTTAAATGACCAAATTTACTACAAGCTGAATTGTTATAATAGTGTTAAAGAAGGAGTGGGTATTTGAGAAGGAGGCAGGTGGCTACATGGGCTATTTGGTGTGTTTAACATATAGTTAGTTAGTAGAGATTGTTGCCTAACTAGTTAGCTAATTGCGTATGTAAAGCAGCTGCATAGAGTGGAAGTAATTCAGTTTTCTCATTTTCTCCATTTCTCTTTGTTGGTTTTTAACTTTGCTCTCAAATAAGGTTCTATGTTTGCTCTCAATTCAACAATTTGACATGGTATCAGAACCTTTGGGCTAGAGATTCTAGATCCACTCAAAGGCGGTTTCTTCTCGATCTCTTTTGTGTATGGGGTTTCGTCTTTCTTCATTTTGTTTCGTTAATTGCTCACGGTGGGTAACAATGTCAGACGTAGTTGAAGACGATGAATTCGAGGTTAAACTCGGTCACAATCATCCACTTTATTTCTATGCTTCTGATACATGTGGATCTTTTCCTAGCTCTGTTCAATTGACTGGAACCGGGAATTATTCTCTTTAGAGTCGCTCGATGAAGATCGCACTCATGGGATGCAACAAGCTAGGTTTTTTGGATAGTACTCAGTGAAGGAGAAACTCAAAAAGGATTATGGTACTAGTGAGAGTGTTGCAATTCACATGGTTCCAACTAAGTTAAAAGAGTTGAAGGAGCAGTTACAGGAGTTTTGGATAAGGCATTCATCAGGACAAGTATTTCTCCTTGGGGTGTGCCGATGTTATTTGTGAAGAAGAAAGGTAGTTCTATGAGGGTGGATATTAATCACAGGTAGGGTCACTATCAAGAACAAGTATTTATAGCCTCCTATTGATGATTTGTTAGATCAGATTCAGGGTACCAGGGTATTCTCGAAGATTGACTTGAGATCGGGCTATCACCAATTGAAGATTAGGGCTTATTGGTCGTGCGTGATTGATGAATTTTGTGTCTAAGGAGCTAATTACTGGAGTGTCTATAGATACGGTGCTCAGGCGGTCTGGGTAGATCTTCATAAATGCTTTGACAAAGTTAATGCCTCCAAGTCTTTATACTTGCACAAAGAGATATCCACTCCTACTCAAGGTACATCATCTATATCCGTTTATTACTCAAGGCATAAGGACCTTTAGTATGAGTTTGAGACTCTAGTACCTTCTCATGGTTGCAATTGTGTGAAATCGAGAGATTATGTAGTACATATGCGAGTCAGAAGTTATTTCAATTTCTGATGGGGTTGAATGAATCCTATTCCCAAGCTAGAAGTTAGATTCTGTTGATGGCTCATATACCCTCTATTAATCAAGCTTATGTTATGATTACGAGGAATGAGAGTCAGAGAATAAATTGTTGCAAATGCTAGTGTTAAGTCTTTTGCACCTAATGCCATTATGAATCCACATCACTCTTTACTGCTAAGACTGATACTTATTAGAAACCTAAAAAGAACTTTAGTGTTCAATTTGAATTTTATAAAATGAAAGTCCATAACAAAGAGAAATGTTACAAGATTATAGGGTATCCTCCTGACTTTAACTTAAGAAGAAAGGGGAGCTGGTCCTACAGTGCAAATGCCTATAGTGTGATTACTGAGGGCCAATCCTCTGTTGGTAATGGTAATTGCTTTGCTAAGGGGGAGCAGAGTAAGCAAATGATAGTCCTCATGAAGAATAGATAGTTGACACAAGCGCCATAAATCACATGGTCTCTGATCCAAAGTATAATTTTCTTTCAGTATCTAAGATGACTAAGGATCTGTAATGCTCTGCTATATTTTTCCCCGATTTCCTTATATTTTAGGATCTCTTTACTAGGAAGGTGAAGGTGGTAAGGAACTCGATGGTATTGGGGTGTTTGTGTTATGCTAAGATATCCCACGAGGCTAACAAGTTCAAGTCTAGAAAAATTCCTACAATCGTAATGGGCTACTTAGAAACTCAAAATGGTTATATACTCCTTGATTTAACTAATTACTTTTTCTTTGTTAATAGGGATATTACTTTCAAAGAAAATATTTTTCCCTTCAAGAAGTGAACTATTGTCAGTTCGGGTCTTGCTGAACACACTCAATTCTGAGGTGTAGTGCCTGATGAAGAAGACTCTTGGTCTGAAACAGGACTATCCTTACAGTCTGTTGATGATGCAAAAAGCACTAGTGATTCTCATGTGGATCTTGATATCAACCTAGTAACTGATGTTGATGAGAGTGTTATAGCTAATGCTGATGTGCCAAAAGCTAATGCTGATGAGCCAGAACTTCCTCGCTCTAATCAACTTTTTGCTCATCAAAATGATCTCATGCCTCAAAATTATGTGCTTCCTTCTGAGGTTCCTCCTTTTGGGGTTCCTCTGAGGAGAAATTCCAAGAATATAAATCCTCTTTTACTGATGAAGGACTTTGTAACCTTGCTAGTTTATCAAGATGTTCCGTATACTTTCTCTCACTATATGACTTATGAGACCTTGGCACCGTCATATCAGGCTTATATAGCAACTTTATTTTCTATTGTGGAGCCATCATTCGATGCTAAAGCTATCAAGAACCCTAGGTGAGTTGAGGTTATGCAATCTGAGATTGCTGCCGTAGAGCAATCACACCTAGGATGTAGTTCATTTACCAATAGGAAAAACTGCAAGTGGGTATATATCGTGAAGTATAAGGCCACAGGTGAGGTAGAGAGGTTCAAAGCAAGACTAATATTGACAAAAAGATATAGTCAAAGAGAAGAGATTGACTACTCGAAGACTTTTTCGCATGTTGTAAAAATGGTAACAATTAGGACCATCTTACCTATTGCAGTTGCACAACATTGACATATCCATCAGATAGATGTGTATAATGTATTCTTATAAGATGACTTGCTTGATGAAATCTATAAGGAATCGCCTCAGGGATTTCAGAGTGAGGGGAAGAGATATGCAGACTCATAGAAGCCATGTATGATGCTAAGCTTTCAGAAGTTCTTTTGTGCTTTGGTTTTAGACAACATGATTATTCGCTATTTATGAGGAAGACTGACAACAACATTATAGCAATCTTGGTATATGTAGACGATATGTTGATTACAGGTAGTCATTTAGAACTTATAGAGAGTACAAAGTTAATCTTACAACAAGCCTTTAAGATGAAGGATTTAGGAGAGATAAAGTACTTCCCTGGAATAGAGTTTGTAAGGAGTAAAGATGGATTATTGATGCATTATAAAAAATATGCCTTAGAGCTGATATGTGATCTGGGACTAGGAGCATCTAAACCAGCTGGTACTCTACTTGAAGTCAATACTAATATAACTACTAAGTAATTTGATGATCATGTAGGAGCATCAAGTTGCACCAGAGATGAGTTGTTGCCTGATATAGGAATGTATCAGAGATTAATTGGGAAGTTACTATAATTTATAATAACCAGGCCTAACATAGCATTTGGTGTGTGGACTCTTAGCCAGTTCCTACAGCAACCTAAGAAGTCTCACATTGATGTTGCATGAAGGGTGGTTAGATATGTAAAACAAAGACCAGGACAAGGAGTGTTGTTGTCAAGGTGCAACAATGGAACTGCGACAGCATTTTTTGATGCTGACTGAGCAGCTTGCCCACACTCTAGGAAGTCAGTGCTAGAATTCTTCATCAAAATTAGGAGATTATTTGGTTTCTTGGAAGTCAAAGAAGCAGACCATAGTGTCTAGAACTCTGCAGAAGCAGAGTGCAGAAGCCTTGTCTCAATAGTTGCAGAGCTAACATGGCTTTTAAGATTAATAAAGGAAGTTGGGATTGAGGTGAAACTACCGGTTCATATCCATATTGACAGCAAGATAGCCATATAGATACCTACAAATCTAATTTTTCATGAAAGAACGAAGCACATTGAAATAGATTGTCACCTTATCAGGGAGAAAATTCTGAAGGGCATGGTGAAGACTGAGTATATCAATACCAGGGATCAGCTGATTTGTTGACAAAGGGACTTGGCAACATACATATGAATACTTGATTTCCAAGCTTGGTGTACTTAATGTGTTTGCACCACGTAGCTTGAGGGGGACTATTAAAGAAGGAGTCACTTGACACGTTGCTACAAGGGCTTTTTGGTCTATTTAACAGATAGTTAATATAGATTGTTGGCTAACTAGTTAGCTAACTGTGTATATAAAGCAGTCGCGTATAGTGAAAGCAATTTAATTTTCTCATTTTTTCCATTCTCTTTGTTGGTCCTGAACTTTGCTCTCAACTAGGATTCCATGTATGCTCTCCATACACTAATTTGATAAATAGATCAATATTGCTTATTGAAATCCTAATGCCACTAGTGACTACCATATGCACATATATGGGCATGGGGTTGGGCAATGTTTTTTCTTTTTTTGGTTAAGTTGATGTTATTTCAAATATTGCAGCATGAATATAGAAGGCTGGACGTTCATGGTGGCACTTGGGTTCAATGCCGCAATAAGGTGTGTGTATATATATTATCCCATTTAGATTATAATTAATGACTGTCACTTAATTCGCACGTTGTTGTTAGAGCAAGCAACACCCTTAAAATTGTTATCATTTGATGCAGCGTGAGAGTATCGAATGAACTAGGAGCAGGGCATCCAAGAACTGCAAAATTTTCAGTAATAATAGCCTCCATCACTTCTCTTTTAGCCGGCGTCTTCCTCTCATTGGTTCTACTTTTTTCTCGGAGTTGGTATCCTCCATTGTTTTCAAATAATGAGGAAGTCCAGCAGGTTGTATATGAGCTCACACCTATGTTAGCAGTCACCATTATTGTTAGCAGTCTTCAACCTACTCTTTCTGGTACTCAACTTACCTGCTCTTTGATCTTTTTTGCACAATTATTTTATTGGCTAATAAAACGGACGGAATATAGAAAATTTGGGATAATTTCATGGTCACCTAACTTTTTAATTTTATCGCGCCAAAGTCATCAAATTAATATTTGTAAAGAGAACTCTTTTACGCAAAACTCAAGTAGACAACCACATGTATAAAAATTGAAATGTAAGAACACTCGCGTGAGCAAATGGTATGCAAGTGACGCCATTTAAAAAAAAATCATGTTTCAACTAGTTTGAGATTGAGATATGGTTGGTTGATTCGATTGATATATACAATTGTTAGATGGTCTAAGCGTGAAGGTTGGTGACTTGGTAGATTTCCTGTAATTGCAGGGGTGGCCATTGGAGCAGGGTGGCAAGCATATGTTGCATATGTGAACATAGCTTGCTACTATTTGTTTGGTATTCCCATAGGTCTTATACTTGGCTTCCTCCTTGACATTGGTGTTAAGGTATGAGTTCCTTTATCTCACTTGAAACAAAATTGTTTAATCAATTGCCATACGAACATCAGCTCCAAGATTCTTATAATTCTAAGACATTATATTGTTATTTAAATGTTGTGCATGAAATTCTCAGGGAATCTGGTATGGGATGCTAGCAGGTATGACTCTTCAAACTGGTGTCTTGATCATGATGGTCCTTCGAACTAATTGGAACAAGGAGGTAAGGCACACATCAAGAATCAAACTCTTGTTTTCTCAAGTTATATACACGGGCAATGAGAAGATTTTTTATATTATCGTTTTAGTTTAATATAAGGTTGCGTACACTACCCTCCTCAGACCTCACTATGTGAGATTATATTGGGTTTCTTGTTGTTGTTGTTGTAGTAGTATTAGTTTAACCCATGATAGAAGTTAGTTATCATTTATATCATATTTTTTATGTTTATTTACGTATAATTACCTTAACAGTAACCCAATAGTGTAAATATTTGTTACCCATCAATGCATAGAACTAATCTCATATTTAAAAGAGATGTTGACTTATTTTCACTTCGGTTATCTGGTACAGGCTTCCCTTGCCAGAGACAGGATAAAACGATGGGGAGGAGACTCGGAGGCGAAGGAAAATGGTGAAAACCTTGTTAGCTGAGTGCATGCCAAATTGAAATTATACTGCCTGTTTAAGCTGAATGCCACAAATGATTATAGAGATCAAGTATCATACTTTGCATTTATGTCAATTTCTTTCAATATTCACACAAAGGAATCTAATGTTTCGAAAAAAGAGGATTTTTTTCACTTTTAGCTCGCCCCAGAAACTATTAACATTCTGTTGGGAGGAGAAAGAAAAACCATCAAACATGTAAACTGAAGATAAATGCGAAGTCCAGTGCATGGCAGAATCGATATTTGCTAATAATCATATTAAAAATGGTAATATACAACAGGCATAAAAATGGCAATACACATCAGCCTATACCAATAAAGAATAGAAAGCTAGACAATAAACATTTTACTTGTATAAACTTCACTTTTGCAAAAAGAGTGCAGCTCCAACCAAAGCTATCCATATTGTTAAAATTGCCCAGAATGATTGGCTATTCTCCATACCAACTGCTGGTTTCCACACCATAAAGTCCCCCAACCAGTCCCTGCTTGATGGAAGCTGATTTGTTGTTGATCGACTTTGTCTTTCATCTTTCTCCTTGTTTTTGTCAGTCCATGTTCCAGCATAACTGCAAAAAGAAGCACAGGAAAAAATGAAGGGAATTTCGCACTGATCTTCAACGATTCTTGGAATCACTCCCCCACAGGAAGCATGAGTTCCTCTAACCGCATGATTCTTCAAGAATTACTTCATACGAATGTTATCATGAATAAGGAATTGTCCCCAAAGTAGCGAAAATGGGCAAACAGCCTAATATTTAGTAAAAAGAAGAAAACAATGTTACCTACCTATTCATCATTTGTATATGTTAAATCAATATGCTCAGAACTCCATACTAATGTGTTGATACATGTTACACCAGATTGTGGCATCGCATACTATACTAATGTTGTCATTCAGTTACTGCTAGGCTTCTTGCATGGGTAAATGAGTCTAATATATTTCATTCAATCAATTTCTAACCAGAGGCGGGAATCAGGATTTGAAACTTATGGGTTCAGAATTTTAATTTTTTTAAAGTTATTAGGTTTTAGATAAAGAATTTTTATATAATTCAATGAATTCTTAAGACATATACAAGGTTTGGATTAAAGCTATTGGGTTCAGCCGAACTCGCAACCGAAAGGCTAGCTCTGCCCCAGTTTCTAACTTCAATAGGTTTGTCTACAATACAACTAGTTAGATTATCCGAGCATCAACAAGCTTCAGTTTCTTAGAAAGGTCTCATATCTGATCATACCCCTTAAAATTGGTACATTATGAGCTGAAAATCTACTTCACATTAAAAGGTACCCTCATTCATTTAAGAAGAAAGAAGAGATTCCAAAGGTCCTACCAGGAAAAGGCACCCTCAACCATGAAACAAAAAACTTCAAAATGAGAAATGAAAAAAGAAAGAAAGAACGAGAGAAGGAAAGGAAGAAGGAGAATACAACCCCTAAATAATTCATTCATCCAAAGCGTCAACACAGGAAAAAGTTCTCGTTAATCATCTGAAGTCACATTCCTAACCTGACCCTTGCTATCCACTGCCGCAAAAAAATTTACATTTATCGGCAAAGAGGGAGAAGAGAGGGTACATAGCAGAATAGCACATTAAAAAACTTCAATTGTTCAACTGCTCTGCTACTTCTATGCTTTAACCCGTACATATCTTGGAAGCATTTTCATATTTCCAATAATCCATGGTCCATGGATGCTAAAACTAGCATGCAAAAGAACACAAAGAATTTTAATTACGTTATTGTTACAATTATATTGATGCTAGCTAGTAACATTATGCTTAAGCCATTATCATATTAAAACAAACGCAACACTAGCGAACCATATTGATTTCCCCAAGCACTTGCATATCACGCCCTCAGCTTAGAGGCAAGTAATTGATACTGTCTTAATTAGCTAACATAAGCAATATAATATTGCATGACTGGGACTTACCTATCATAGCTAGAACCAATTAGTGGTATGGTAACCATTTCTTCTTGAGATATCTTCAGCTTAGGTGCTTGCAATATATAGCGAAGCTCTGCAGCTTGACGTCGGATGCTGATACTGGGATGTTTCCTTTCTAATTGCTTATACAAATCAATGCAGTCAGCATGGCGGTTATTAGCTTCATAAGCCATAGCAAGCCATATTTGTATCTGAAAGTTCATTGAACATAGGCAATTAGTCTTAGAACAAAAATTAGCACATTTTGTGTGTGGTTATTCAGGAAGTGGTCACCACTAACCTCTCCACCGAACAAGGTTGGTCTAGGAATGATAGTAAGAGCACCCTCGAGGAACTCTATTGCACGTCCATACATGCCCTTCCCATAAGCCTTCTGGCCCAAATCAAACATTAATTGAGCAGTTTTTCTGCGTTCTGATTGCTCTTTTGCCACCTAAATTTCAAACCAAAATAAAAAATGATAATTTAAAGGATCTGACATTTTTTATCAAACCCTAATGTTAACCAAGTCATTTAAAAGATAATTTCACCCATATCAACATCATCACGACAAAGCTTCAACACATACAACAGTAAGTATTTTACGAAGCATGCAAGTGAAATATATATATGCAATAATAGTTGTTAAGAGTAATTTTCAGCAAATTTCAGCTCTTCCGGAGTTTCTTGGTTGCAAATAAATACCTACTCAAATTAGAAAACCATTCCCAATTACTGAAAAATAGGCTTTAGCCACTGATGCACTACAAAATGAAGCGCTACAGAGGATTCTGAAATAGTTCTCTCATTTCTGCTATTCCGGATACAATTTTGCAATCGTATGTTACCCACCTTAGTTTCTCTTCTTTTGCTCCCTGTCTACCATGCTTCAAAATTAAATTAGCAGTTAGCCAAACCTAGACGAAAGATGAATAAGACTATCACTAGTACATCAGAAAAGGCCACACTGCCCCTTTTATAAGTTGCTTCAATAGCTATTCATCTCCAAGTGCTAATACCTAAAACAGGTTACCATAAGATGAAGAGAGAAAGCATCTTATGGACCGGGGCGGAGCTAGGTGGGCGGAAGGGGTTCAGCCCTAGATGTTGAATCCCCTTAGCTTCTTCGCATGTTTTTTTTTATCTTTTATTTTTTGAATCCCCTCGGTGAACTTCCCGCCACTGCTTGTAGGATACACATATATACAACTTTCAGGTTCCTTAGGTGATCTCTTCTTGCCAGCCTAAACCTAGATGGACTAAGTTAAGTAGCAGGTACTCAATCGATTAGTTGTGAGAGCACAAACTACTCCAAACATCACCAGTATAAAAAAAATCAGTAGCAATACGACAGAATAAAAAAACAAGGACTGTTATAACATCAAGAGTAAAGCAGCCTCACCTTTTCGAGCTCTCTTCGAACTCTCTCACGCTTCTCTTCCTCAGTCTCTTCGCTACTTTCACCTTCCTCACCAAACTCCTCATCAACCCGATTCTGCAACTCCTCGGCTTTCTTCTCCAACTCCTTCATCTCTTCTATCTCCTTCACTCTCCTCCTCATCTCTTTCTCCCAATCAAACTCTTCTCCACTTTCTCCTTCATCCTCAAACCCATTTCCATTCTCATCATCACTTAAATTCTCGTAATCCACAGCACCCACTTTCGAATTCACTTTTCCTCTAAAACCCACTTTCGGATTTACTCTATCTTTCTCATTTTCAAACCCACTACAAGTGTACATGCTTTGATTCTGATACGGGTCTTTCTTTACAAAAAAGTTCAAAAGAACGTCTCTTGTTTTGCGATCTGGTAACACGACAGCAGCACGTGGGGTGGTCACGTGAGTTCCGTCGAGTAATAGTGCTATGTTTCCGACCACTACCGCCATGTCCGATGATGGACTGTTCAAACGAGTGAAGGAGGAATAATGGAGTTGGAATTTTCAAAACTGGGGAAGCTTTGAAATGAAATTCAAAGTAGATATTTCAGTACAGAAATGACAAAAAAGACCATTTCTTTTGTGGTTTTGTGATGCTGAGTTTGTTGTAAATATTTGGAAATTGTCTGGGCAATAATGGGTGCAAGAAAATGGAAGACGTGGCCCTTCGTTAACGAGAGCCGTGTGGCAGCAAAGTGCAAAGGGCCTAAAAAAATTTCAGAGTTTGAGGCTCTGTCACGGCACGAGCCTTTTCTGGTTTCACGGGTGATCCACCGTTCTCCGCCGTTGATGAGGCGGATCAGAATGCCATCGACGGCGTGAAATAAAACACGATGAACCCTCTCAGTATGCAACTTGAAAGGAAGTCGTTATCATTCTCAATACTATACTCCAGATCTATAAACTATATTCCACATGAACTCATTTGACTGGAACGGAGTTTAAGGAAAAAGAGAATATTTTTAAATTTGTAGTATAAAATGAAATATATATATTTTATGTGGGTATAAATTATTTAATAAAGGTAAATTATTTTCAAATAAGGAAAGGAGATATTCTTTTTGCCACAGACTAAAAAAAAAATATGTTCACATAAATTAAAACGGACGGAGTATAAGATCTAAAATAATTATATGTATATACGTGTGTACTAGTTATGATTAGTAAGATATTACAACAATTAAGTATCGTATTATTGGTTTAAGAACTTGTTTAAGCTTTAGTTAAGATTCAATCATGAGTATAAGATTTGTATGAAATGTACATGTTTGATCAAAAAGTGTAACTTTCGATTAAACTGTTAAATTTATATAATAATGAGTTAAATCTAGTAAGGATAATAACTCTAGATACAAATCTTGAAAAAGTGTGAGAAATGGGGACAGATCCCAAAAATGATTGACGACAATAAGTGCGAAATATTCTTAAAGTATGAGCAATAATAGAGGTGTAACTAGTAATAAATAGCAATAAATAGCATTTAAGTAAGTATGGAGAATGATCCACCCGATAATAGATGGATTGGACGAATGTTGCTCCTCACAATTATGAGTGACAGAAAGATTCAAGATTTGTTTAAACAATCCCCGGATCTGATGGAAAAGTGTGGAATGATATGAGCAAGAATCTTTATCAAAAGGTAATCTTTGTATTTTTACAAGAGAGAGAATTTTCTTCTGAAAAGTGTTCTTATCAAATGAATATTACATGCCCCTATCATTGTCTCTTCATTTTATATATACGGGACATTTTCTTAAGAAACCCTAATAGTACAAGTACAAAGAATATTCACCAGAATATTCCCTTTTAATATCCTATCATGGCTATAACGGCAAACTAGCCGTTATAGCTCCTATCATCAATATTCAACCTCAACCTCGACCTCGACCCTTGTTGACATCTTGATTACGGCTCTTGTCGACATCTCGACTACGGCTCATGTCGACACTTCGGCCAATGACTTTGATACTTCTTGGGTGACCTCAACCAACTCTTTCCTTAATGCCATATTACGCTAAATATCCTTAGGGCGGATTTTGGCCTATACAGTTAGTCCCTCCTCTTATTAAGGCCGACACCAGACGGCCTTGATGAATGGACTCTGTGTAATGTGATCGAAGTGTTTAGACGAGATTGACGAGCCGTGATGGTTAAGGCGAACCGTAAGTTATAGGGTTGCAAATCCCACGAATCAAGGTGATGTCATGGCAGCTGACGTCATTATGGCGCAATTTCCTAAGATGTTGCTTCGTTTCGCGCGCGCCTCCTGATAGAGCCTGCCGCTTCGATTACAGAATCATGTAATGATGGATAGTTTCTTGGTTTCGATGCATGCATCCTTATAAATAGGGATATGTGAGTAACGTTTCAACATTTACGAAATTTCTTGTACCCAGCAAATCTTGCATCTTCTCCTTCCCCCATTGTTTGAAACTTCTTAGTGGTTTTAGCGACTCTCGCTGCTTCTAACATTTCCTTGCTCGAACATCCTCCCTTAATTAATATGACTAAGGCATCCTTTTCTCCTGGTATGGAAATCGATCCTACCCCTTTGGCGGCGCTGATGCCCCCTCACGCCGATAGGATCTCTGTCGCCGCTGAGGAAGAGAACTTCCCTACGGCGAAGAAAATAGTTCCTCGTAATGAGAAAATTAGGTCTGATTTCTCGAGGATGCCTGAGGATGACCCTGAGGTCTCGGAATCAACGATGAAGGAGATCGATCTCGCCGAGCTTAGGGCTAAGTTCAAAATTCCTGCCCACATCGATCTGATCCCAGCGGAGCGCGATATGGTACAAATACACTGCCCCGGGTATTGCGCATTTTATGCGTATCCTTTCTATGTTGGCTATTCCTTTCCTCTTCTCCCATTGGTGGAAGAGTTTTGTCGTTAATTTGATATTTTCCCGGCCAAACTCTCTCCATACATCTACAAGTTTATCCGCATGCTTGCAAAATTTGCGGAATTAGCCGGGGTCGAGGTCACACTCCGCCACCTGATGCATCTTTTAGCTCCCAGTTTCTATAAGGGGACGATGTTGTACCTCCGCCACCGAGGAAATAAGTGCCTGACGGTGAAGATGGATGATAAGGCAAATCGCCAGTTCTGGCTCAACTACTTTTTGATCAAAACCGAGGACATGGTGGCGAACGCGAGCGGATTCCCTGAGACTTGGAATTATGCCCGTAAGTATCTTTTTTTGTCAAGCGTTTGTTTTTCCCATTTGTTTTGCATGTTTCAGTAGTAGTCTGACATTCCGTCCCTTCTTCGTGTAGCCGAGACTACGCCCCCTCCTTTGGTCGGGGACATTCATGACTGGGTCCGTCAGGTTCTGCCTCACACAGTGGGGATTCGTGAATGGACGGCCTTCCTCAAGAGGTTAGGGCCCACATCTTTCATGACCGGTGAGTTCATCTATGTATTTTTATTATTTATTATTATTATTTATATATATACTGTTCTGGCCTCATAGTCACTTGCTCGTTATAGTTTTGCATAGGAAGTGACATTCTCTTAATCTTTCTTTTACAGCTCGAGGACCTTCGAATAGACCGAAGGCCTCTCCTCCTTCATTTCGTAAGAGGAAGGTTGCTTCTTCTTCGGGGTCTGTTCCCATTATGACCGCGGCCAGGCCCGCCCGATTGTACGTTTCTATTCCTTCTTCTGTCGCGGCTAGGTCTGGCCGGCCGTCGACTACATCTGTAGAAGAACTCCCGACTTCCCTTTTGCATCATCTAGTAGACGAGGATGATGAAGAGGAATCGTCGCCAAGTGGAGGTAACTTTCTTCCCCGCAAGAGGAGATCAGTGATGGAGGATTTCGTCGTCCGAGAAATGGAGACCATAAAGCTTGGAGGTGGCATCGAATTACCGCATGTGATTCCACCACCGTCTGAAGCCGAAGAGGGTACATCTCTCCCTGATACCGTGATGGGATTCGAAGGGCCATCAGCGGGAGTCCCTATTGACTTCCAGTAGGACGAGCCATCAACCTCGCGACCGGCCGAGAATCATTCTTCTAGGGCCGACTTAAAAGGAAAATGTGTAGCCGAGGAAGGTTACGAGACAGGCTCTGACATGTATGTCGAGGAGGTGAGGATGATAGGGGAAGGACTTACCCGACTCGAGGTGAGGTTGGAGGGGACCACGCGGACTATCGCGATCCCTATGGATCGTGATTTGTTGGTCCCTTCTCTTGGTCCCCTCTATTCTGATGCGGAGGGTAAAACCCTCGAAAAGTTGAAGGATGCCACTCTATCTAGGAGCATAGTCGGCCTCGCTCTTAGGGTAAGTTTTTCGATCCCTCTTCATTTTTTATTTTTCTTTTAGACTGTGATTTTGGAGATTGAGAACGCCCGACGAGAGGAGAGGCGTAAGGCTATTTTTCAGAAGATGGAGCAAAAATATCGTGAAATCGCGAGATATGCAGACGGTTCGGTAAGAGCGGCAATATCCAGGCTCTCCGAGATGAACTGATGGAGAAGGATGATGAGTAGGTAAGAGTCATCGAAAAATGCAACATTCTCGAGGGGGCGTTAAGGGACAAAGAGGAAGAGCTTGAGGTGAGCAGGGGTGTCGAGGCCCAATGTACCGACCTTTAAGACCAAGTGGTCTCATTGCGCGCCGAGTTCGAGGAGTGTCAATTCAAAGCAGACGCTCTGAATGGCGAGATCACTGAGAAGGCAGCGGGTTTGGAGAAGGCGGAGTTAGCCCAGTTGTCGGCTACGAGGAAAGCGGGGGCTTTGGAGATCGTGATCCGCATTCTCCGATCTGAGCGGGAGAGTGCTCTAGAGACAGCCAGGCTCAGAGAGGAGTGGCTTGATGAGCGGATAGGGGAGCTGGAAAAGAAGCTTCAGGACTTTGTGATCGAGTTGTTGCTTCGAGGCCTAGAAGGCACAGTTATTGGCTCAGCCGTCTTCTTCCCGTGCTTCTGCTTTTCCTGATGTTCCGTGGGATTTGTACGAGGAATAGATTCACGCTGAGGCCCAACTGGAAAGATTTAGGGATCTGCTGGGGGCGGGAGCTATTTCAGAAGCCTACTTTGAGGATGCTCGTGCTAAGGCACATAGAGCTCGGTTTGCTTGTGGCTATGATCCCGCTACACCGGAGGATGGTGATGATGAGGAGGGTGCGGGTGTGGATCGAATTGAACAGGACATCTGGTACGAGGATGAGAATCCCGCTGGCGATGGCGATGGCAAAGAGGCAGATGGATATGGCCTGGGCGATCAAGCTGGTGGTGCTGTTGAGCCAGGCAGCGATTAGTTATTTTTCCTTTCCTTTATTGTTTAGGCACAGTCTTGTGTACATTTATTGTAGGCGAGTATTCGAACCTTTGTAAAAAATATTCTAAGTATGAAATGTTAGTTTTGTTATTTGTACCTGATTCTTTTTCTTGGTTGCCTTAGTCATAATAACTTTGTTCGAGTAGGTTGAACGAGGTTGAAGCAAAGCCTAGGTTTGATTATGGCCGAGGGCCATAGGTGTTGATTCGAACAATGTCGAATATAACCTGTATTTAGTTATAGCCAAGGACCGACTAGATGTTAATTCTAACAAGGTTAAGGTTGAATATAACCTGCGTTTAGTTATGGCCGAGGGCCGATATGGGCGTTAATTCGAACGAGGTCAAATGTACCATGCGCTTAGTTGTGGCCGAGTGCCGATATAGGCGTTAATTCGAACGATGTCGAATGTAACATGTGCTTAGTTATGGCTGAGGGCCGATATAGGCTTTAATTCGAACTGGGTCGAATGTAACATGTGCTTAGTTATGGCCGAGGGCTGATATAGGCATTAATTCGAACGAGGTCGAATGTAACCTGCACTTGGGGAAAATAGAAATAAACTCATGTATTTATGCTTTGTTCATATACTTGGAGAGATTTACATATTTTTCGGGCGCCGGCTGGCATTTCAGTCCCAGTCCCAGTCTATCTAGTCCCTTTCTTGGTCGAACTGGAAAAGTGTTAAGAGGTCGAGCAATGAACTAGCTGTCCGGTGCTTTCGTCTGTGCGCACTTCAATCCTGAAGTATCCCCATCATCGCCTCGTTAAAAACCTGCTCGAGAAAACCCAATTGGGACAAAACTTGAGTGAGGGAAAAAGAGTGCGACTTTAGGGATCTCATTCTTTAAAAGTTGAAATACTTGAGGTGTGTAATATTTCAGTTGTTTGGTAGTCGCTTTCCTTTCATTGTATCTAGTGTGAATGATCCTTTGTTTGTTGTTGTCGTGATTTTCTAGGGGTCGTCCTAATTTGTTCCTAGTTTGCCTTCCCGCGAGTCTTTGCTTGCTTGTGTTTTGGCTTTAAGCACGTAGTCCCCGACTTTGAGTGGCCTGATCTTTGCCTTTTTGTTATAATAGTGTTCTGGTTGTTGCTTTTGGGCGACCATTCTCACGTAGGCCATATCTCTTTGTTCCTCGACTTCGTCGAATTCTTGCATTCTACTATCATCATTCTAGGGTCCGCTTTCATGGTAGTATCTTAGGTTGGGCTCCCCGACCTCGACCGGTATTACTGCATCAGTCCCATAGACTAACGAGTATGGCATTTCTCATATGCTCGTCTTTGGAGTTATTTGGTAGGCCCAGAGTACTTCTGGTAATATTTTCGGCCACAGACCCTTGGCGTCTTCGAGTTTCTTCTTCTTGTTGTTCAGTATTGACTTGTTGGAGGATTCCGCTTGCCCGTTGCCCGGGGTGGTAAGGCGTTGAGAGTGTCTTTTTGATGTGCCATTTTTCAAAAAGGTCGGCGACCTTCTTTCCTACAAATTGGGGTCTGTTATCGCATCTGATTTCTTTGGGGAGCCTGAAACGGCATATGATGTTTTTCCATATGAAGGTGATCACTTCCTGTTCGCGTATTTGGGCGAATGCTCCTGCCTCCACCCATTTAGAGAAATAGTCAGTTAAAACCAAGAGAAATCGTACGTTACCTCGTCCTGCCGGGAGAGGGCCCACGATGTACATTCCCCATTTGATGAACGGCCAAGGGAAAGTTACTGAGTGTAGGTGTTCGCCTGCTTGGTGGATCATTAGGGCGTATTTCTGGCATTGCTCGCATTTTTTCACAAAGTCCACGGCCTCATTTTTCATGGTGGGCCAGTAATACCCTGCCCGTATGAGGCATCTGACTAGAGCTCGATTGCCGGAGTGAGCTCCATAGTGGCCTTTGTGTACTTCTTCAAGGACGCGCCGCATCTGATTTGGGCCTAAGCATTTCGCGAGAGGGTCATCGTATGTCCTTTTGTACAAGTTGTTGTGGATGATGTTGTATCTAGCTACTTGCATTAGCAACTTTTTGGCCTTTTTTTAATTGTTGGGGAGTACGACGTCCTGCAAATATGTAATAATACAATTGTGCCAGTCCCAAGTCAGATTTATGGTTCTTACCTCGATTTGATCTATCGACGAGTTGAGGAGGTAGACCACATTTCTTTCTCCGGTTGTAATGTTTTTGGTAGCTGCGACTAATTTTGCGAGGTCGTCCGCCCCGGTGTTCTGCGCTCGGGGGATCTGGTCGAGTTCGACGAATAGTAGCTTACAGATTTTGGTCTGGTACTTTTGTAACCTTTGCTCCTTGATTTGGAAAGTCCCTGTGACTTGGTTGACCACGAGTTGAGAATCGTAGCGCAATCTTAGTCGCTTCGCCCCGCATTTGAGTGCTAGTCTCAGTCTTGCAATTATGGCCGCATACTCGGCCTCATCTTATGGACTGGCGAATCTCTTCTCCTGTTAGGACTTCGAGCACGAGTCCCAACCCGTATCCTAACGCGCTAGACGCGCCATCGGTGTACAGGACCTAGAGGTCTTATGTTTGGGGAGAAGTGTGGGCGGCTTCTTTTTCGACTTCGGGCATTATTTTTGCACTGAAGTCGGCGACGAAGTGTGCGAGGACCTGTGACTTTATCACCGTTCGCGGCTGATATGTAATATCATGCTCGCTCAGTTCAATGGCTCATTTGGCCAACCTGCCCGATAGCTCGGGTTTGTGTAAAATGCTTCTTAAAGGGAAATTCATGACGATCGAGATGGGGTGGCATCGAAAATACGGTCTAATCTTTTGCGAAGCTACGACCAAGGCCAGAGCCAGTTTTTCAAGATGGGGGTATCTTTTCTAGGCATCGACTAGTGTTTTGCTAATGTAATAGATGGGAGATTGCGTACCTTTATTTTCTTGGACCAGGACTATGATCACAGCTACTTCATACATAGCAAGATAGACGAGGAGTGGTTGTCCCGGTTCTGGTTTTGAGAGCAACGGTGGCGAGGACAAGTACATATTTAACTCCTTCAGGGCTTGGACGCACTCAGGGGTCCATTGGAGGTCGTTCTCCTTTTTTAGTATGCCGAAGAACTTATGGCACCTATCGGAGGATCGTGAGATGAACCTAGAAAGGGCAGCGATATGGCCAGTCAACCTCTGAACCTGCTTTTTAGTGGTCAAGTGCTCTGGTATCCCTTCGATGGCCTTGATTTGGTCGGAATTGACCTCGATACCTCATTGCGACACTAGGAAACCCAAGAATTTCCCTGAGACCACGTTGAATGCACATTTTTCGTGGTTTAGTTTCATGTCGTATTGCCTGAGTATGTCGAAGGCTTCTCTCAAGTGGTTGATGTGATCTTCTTTCCTTTTGGATTTGACCAGCATGTCGTCGATGTAGACTTTCATCATTTTTTCGAGTTGTTCTTTGAACATCTTCGTCACCAGCCTTTGGTAAGTTGCCCTCGCATTTTTCATTCCGAAAGGCATGACCTTGTAGCAGTACGTCCCCTGGTGGGTGATGAAGGTGGTCTTTTCCTGGTCCTCTTCCTCCATTAGGATCTGATTATAGCCCGAGTAGGCATCCAAGAAATTTAGCAGCTCGTGCTCGGTTGTTGCGTCGATGAGTTGGTCGATATGAGTTAATGGAAATGAAACCTTGGGGCAAGCTTTGTTCAGGTTAGTGAAACCTACGCACATCTGCCACTTGCCATTCTTCTTTTTCACCATGACTACATTGGCGACCCATTGGGGGTACTTCGACTCTCTGACGGAGCCATTTTTCAATAATTTTTTCACTTCTTTGCACACTGTGTCACTGATTGCGGAGTTGAACTTACACCGAACCTGCCTCACCGGGGGTAGAGCGGATCGATGTTTAATTTGTGTGTGGCAATCTCCATTGGGATACCTGGCATATCTGCATCGCTAAAAGCAAACAAGTCCACATTAGCAGTTAAAAATTCACTAAACTTAACTGGTTCCTGAAGTTTGCAGCCGATGTAAGCTTTCTTGATATGGTCGATGCTGTCTAGTTGAACGGGGTTGAGGTCATCTATAGTCGATCAAGTGGCCTCGACACAGGATCGACCATATCCGGGTCTCTGATGACGTCCTCGTTGTCATCGCTTACCGACCTCGACCCTGTTGATTGCTATGCCTCTTTTTCTTTGTCCTTTGTTTGTTGGGTGGCCGTACAGTCTAGGGCGATGCAGTAGCATTCCTGGGATGTCCGTTGATCCTATCGTATACTGAATATCCCCTATGGAGTTGGGAATTTGATAATTTGGTATAAGCTGGAGGGGATAGCACTCATGGTGTGTATCCATGGTCGCCCTATGATGGTGATGTATGTCATGTCCTGGTCCATGATGTGGAATATGGTCTCCAGAGTGACGCCACTCTCTAGGACGGGGAGTGTGATCTCGCTGGACGTTCGCTCAACTGCATTGTTAAAGCATGTTAGTGTGATGTAGCGTGGCACTATCTTATCCTCGAGTTTCATTTGTGCGAGTACTCGAGGATAGATAATACACACGTCGTTTCCATTGTCTACCACAATACGTCTTATATCGGTATCTAAAATTCGTAAAGTAATAACGAGGGCATCATAGTGAGGGAAAGCCAAACCATTGGTATCTGACTTATCGAAGATGATACTTTCTTCGAGTTCATCATACCGTTCGTGGGTGATCGACCGTTTGAGCTTATGGGTTGTGGTGAAGTTCACATTGTTGATGGAAGTGTCGTCCCTACCACCGATGATCATGTGGATGGTGCAGGCTGGAGAGGGCGGTTTCGGCGGCCCTTGATGTTGTTCACGTCCCCTGGCAAAGTTGGTCCTTCCCCGATCGCTCAACAATTCTTTGAGGTGTCCCTGTCGCAGCATGTTTATGACCTCCTATCTTAGGGCAATGCAATCTTCGATTTTGTGTCCTCGCTCTTGATGGAACTCGTAGAGGGCGTCTGATTTTCTAGTATTCGGGTCCGGCCTCATCTTTCGTGGCCATTTAACCTTCAGTCCGAGCTTCTCCAAGGCGTAGACTATCTCTGTGAGTGACACGCAAAAATTGTGAGCGGATAGTAAATGGGGCATACCTCTCTCATTCCGGTGAGTCCATGTTCTTGATCGGGATGGGTCTTCTTCATGGCGAGATTAGGACGCAGCGGTAGTTCTGACATATGGGAGATGTCGTTCCCGGTTTGGTCGTGAGGCCATGGGATCTCTTCTGATATCATTTCTCTGATATTTTCTGGATTCTGCTTGTACTGAGGTCAGTCGATGGGTCGGCTCGTTGAGGTCGTCTTTGTCTGCTCGAACTTCGGCAGAATATGCATTATGTATTTCATCCCAAGTTGTTGGGGGATACTTCATAAGCCGACTTAATAATTTTCTTGTCGCGCTTGAACCATTTCTTCTCAGCCCGTTTTGAAAAACAGCTACCGCCATTCCTTCTGATACATTGGGCAAGGTCATTCTTACTCAGTTAAAACGGGCGAGGAAGTCCCTCAACCCCTCTCCCGGAGGCTGTTTGATAGAAAAGATGTTATTTACTCTTGCCTCGGCCTTCTTGGCCTCGGCGTGGGCCGTCACGAACTTATCGGCCATTTCCTCAAAGGTTTTGATGGAACGTGCAGGCAGCTACGAATACCATGTTAATGCACCTCCTGTGAGGGTTTCTCTATAATGGAGGATATTTGTTCCTTGGAGAGGTCATTTCCTTTCACGGCGGTGACATAATGGGTCACATGATCCTCGAGGTCAGTTGTGTCATCGTATATTTTCAGATAGGGTGGCATTTTAAAGGTCTTTGGTATGGCATGTGGGGCAGCGCTATCACTGTACGGTTGCTCGACGAACCGACCGGCATCTCTCTTCGGCAATAGCTTAGGAGCGACCGGTATCTTATCGACCCTTTCTTGGTGTTCTCTCATTTGGTCTCGAAGTGCCTTGTTCTCGTTTTCCATTTCCTACATCCTTTTCATAATGGTTGTGAGAGCGTCGTCGTATGCATTGTTAACGACATTGTGAGTAATACCTATCATCGTGGGAGGAGGTTGATCATGTTGCCCGTCCACTGGTGGTGTAGCACAGGTTCTTGCGTTTACTGCAGCCGTGTCCTGAACGGGCTTGTGAAGGACGCTGGTCAGTGTATCAGTTAGCCAGGCCTCAAGGAGCTTCTTTATCGCTGGTGGTGCCTCCTCTCCCACGGATGTGGAGGTTGTACCAAGAGATTTTGTGATGCTGCAGTGGGGAGGGGGTGATCCACCTCGCCTACGAGAGGCATTGGGCGTTGTGTCCTAGTCCACTGCTTCGGAGCTTTCATGGATGATGTTTATGAGGTTGGTTGGGAGGTCACTCATTATTCTCGTTCTTTCTTCTTTGCTATCTTCCATATCAGATCTATGCATTCAAAGATAAAAATGTTCTTCTTTTTTTTTACGTCAGTAACCAGTGTCGATTGTAGATCTAGAAGAAACTAAAAGACTTAGCTAGAAGTATCCCCACAGATGGCGCCAAATTGTTTGACCAAAAAGTGTAACTTTCAGCTAAACTGTTAAATTTATGTAATAATGGGTTAAATCTAATTAAAGATAATAACTCTAGATGCAAGTCTTGAAAAAGTAAGGAAAATGAGGACAGATCCCATAAATGATTGATGACAATAAGTGCAAAATATTCTTAAAGTATGAGAAATAATGAAGGTGTAACTAGTAATAAATAGCAATAAATGGCATTTAAGTAAATATGGAGAATGATCCACCCAATAATAGATGGGTTGGACGAATGTTGCTCCTCACAATGATGAGTGACAGAAAGATCCAAGATTTGTTTAAACAATCCTCGGATCTGACGGAAAAGCATGGAATGATATGAGCAAGAATCTTTATCAAGAGGTAATCTTTGTATTTTTACAAGAGAGAAAGAATCTTCTTCTGAAAAGTGTTCTTATTAAATGAATATTACATGCCCTTATCATTGTCTCTTCTTTCTATATATACGGGATATTTTCCTAAGAAACTCTAATAGTACAAGTGCAGAGAATATCCACTAGAATATTCCCTTTTAATATCCTATCTTGGCAAACTAGACGTTATAGCTCCTATCATCAATATTCAACCTCGACCTCGACCCTTGTCGACATCTCGACTACGGCTCTTGTCGACATCTCGACTACGGCTCATGTCGACACTTCGGCCAATGACTTTGTTGCTTCTTGGGTGACCTCGACCGACTCTTTACTTAATGTCATATTACGCTAAATATCCTTAGGGCGGATTTTGGCCTATACAGTACACAAAAGTCATTGACCTGAAAAATAAATTAATGTAAATTGCTAGTATATACAGTTCTTTTTTGTATGATCAAAAATCTTAGTCTTCTTCTTTTTCATCTTAATGTTTCTAGGTTATGGTATAAAACTGAAGAAGTTTTTCCTTTTCTATTTATTTCAGGATTCAGACTTCTTTTGTTTCTTTTAGTTACTCAATAAGTTGTGTAAAAGGTGAATTCTTTATTTGATAAACTTAACTCTTTTCATCATTCAATAACCCCCTACTTGTATTGGTTGTACTTTTTTTTCCAACCTTATTTCTCTTTTCAAAATTCTAATAGTAGTTTGATCATTCCTCACATTATAACTTGAATTTTGGTTTATTTATTATCCATGTCAGAATAGATGATGTTTTAATACGATTCAAATATAGATAAAGAATTTTGTATCTTTAAATGAGTATTGTTTTCAGTTCTATACGCTTTTGATATTTCTCTTCCTATATTTAGATTTCTCAAAATTTTGAAGGGATTCTCGAAATGAGACAAAATGAAGGGCCATTTGCCTTCAATTAATGGTGAAAACTCGCTTAAAAAATGCACCTTCAGTGAACAAGTTTAACGTCAAATTCCAGACTGAACGTGAACTTTTAGACACACTAAAGGCGCTATTAAACATTACACCTTTAATATATTTGCGAAAAAGTAACCAAAGGCGCAATAAAGGATCATACCTTCAGTGTATTTTGAAAAACAACTGAAGGTGTGATTCTGGATCACACCTTTAGGTTTGTCATTGATATGAAAAGATTCTGCATATTACAGCTTTTAAAATACACTGCAGGCTCGTGTTAGTGGCGAGCCTTCAATTGTATTTCTCATAGGCGCGATATTTTCACGCGCTTTTTATTTTTGAGTATTAGGCATTCGGACTCTATACAACCAGTGCAATTGCTTGTTGTGTTACATCACAAAGTGCATAAAATATAATGTACATTATTCTTGAATATAGTTAATCAAAAGATAGCAACACAAGAGATTAGCGAAAAGGTCAGTAATTTTTCTTATTTTTCTTATTTAATTGCCAAATGTATTTATTATTTATTAATTATTGATGTAAAAGTTTTAAGGCTTATTATTTTGGCCATCTTCTATTGTTCAGGGTATTGCTCGTTATTTAGAAATTTCATAGTTAATAATGAATCATTGCAAAAAACATTGAGGGCGCCTGAAACAATGCGGTAAATGATGAATCTTGATTTGCTTAACATGTATGTTAAAACTGAAGTGTTGGAGATTGTTGAGCCCCCACGTAATTTTTATGATTCTTCTCTAATTTCTAATGTGCCATCTTTGAATCTCAATGAGCTATGACTGCAGTGTATGAGCCATGTTACTGATCCAATGAGTAGTTATTCGGAATTTTATAATTTTTTACCACAAATTGACGAAACACCTAGTAGATATGGCCATGGATGTAATAATCTTGGCACACAATTTTCTATTGGTAATTATCACTGTCATAGTTTTGGAGATGGTCCAGGAACTAACAAGCAGTCGGTATACCTGTGAATACCGAAATCCTGCAAATTCCAGTATTTTCTGATATTGTGGCTTAGGCTGAAGCTGATGTTCATATCGATGAAGGGGTGATGATTCTGATAGCGATGCTCCGAATGATGCATATGAGTCAGGTGAGATTGAAGACTCTGGTTCTGATCATGATGTGAGAATGATAGCCAACCGCGAGTTGACGATGTACAACAGCACACACAATCATTTCATAAGGAGAACAATCCATTTTTGTATGATACTCGGGGTCATCCAAAGGTGTTTGCATCTACCCGTGAGTCAGAGAGTGTTCGTTGCAAATTTTAGATGAATGATAATGCAATTGCTTTTGAGCCTGGAATGTTGTTCCCTAGTAAAGAATAAGGATAGATTGAAAAGTGCTGTGAAATTATGGAGTTTAGGGACAAATAGGGAGTTCAAGGTATTGGAAGCAAAAATAAAATCATGGACCATTCATTGAAGGGTGTGTTGGTATTCTGTGTTTCAAAACCAGAAAATTTTGTAAAGTAAAAGAGAAACAGAAATGCATAGGAAGAACAAAATTAAATTCGAGTCCACTGAATTCACAGTGTATCCTTAAGGAACTTAATCTCCTCCTAGTACCCGAGGTTTAGGATTATTTTCTCCCAGGATAGAACGGATTATCCACACTGGTGTAGCGGTAGTTCAAATCCCAGTGTTTCAGCGAATGCAATAAGGCGGAGAAAATCACACGTGACACTTATATTTTATTTTGAAAAAATAATGCAAAGAAAATAGGAGAATTTCAGAATTTTTCCATGTATGAAAATGAGGCTAAGCATCTAAAATTTATAGACAATGAAAGGGTGAGATGAAGAGGTGCAATTCAAAAGGTGCCTCTTCCATTCTCATTCACACCCATTCACGAAACCTAGCAATCCCCCACATGAATGGGGAATGGTAATATGTTTTAAAAAACATGCAAAAAACTTGTGTGATTCGCAAGTAAGGATTAATCACATTTGGATAAGTAGGTTTCCCTTTGAACTTTCCGTAGTGAACATATGTCGGATATACTCGGTCAATCGGTAGATTTGATATATTTGAACCGTCGAGCTTTGGTGTATACCTAGACAACTATAAGTCACACAATCAACTCTTAACCGTCTTTGGTTCTCATTGTTGTGTTCATTTCATCCATGAACACCGCCTGGTTTCGTAAGTGCATAGAGAATTGGCCTTACAGAATTTTCCTTGAAGCGGCTAACACTTCACACTTACATAGATGATTCCTAAACGTGTTATCCCGTAGATACACGATTTGATATACCCCGTATCAAACTTAGAAACCATTAAAAAACCTTAACGTTTTATCTTTGATACTGAACATTATCTCATCACGACAATGGACCAAAATTTTATTTGACAATGTTGAACCATTACAAATGACTTTGTTTGATCTCCTTGAACCAACATCTTGGGATCTCCGATTTTCTAGGTAGAGTTACCGCCACAGTGACTTGTCCTCGGCCATAGTCCCATTCCCATCAATGACCTTTCAACTAGGGCTTCTTATCGGGCGGGGCGGGCGGTTATTTACTTTTAACGGTTCGGCTTATCGGTTATCGGCTTTTAAATGTATTAATCTGCTAGCCATCTGATAAGATATCGGGCGGATTGGTATCGGTTTAGCTATTATCGGGCGGTTTATCTTCCTAGTTGAATCTGTATTACATAGGCCTATTTTGGTCCTTCATGTTACACTGTTAATAGCAGAAACCAGCAAAAAATCAGTTTACTTTGCATGTATTCCCACCATTTTTCACTGTTACCTTCAATGGTTGTAAAACACAAGCCATTGCTTGTTACTATCTTCTTTTGGCCAACAAGCTGGTCCATCTGGTGGCATTAGGATCCCATTTACCTATGCAAAGAAGGAGATTGTCGGCATGTTATAGGTTTGAGCAATACAAAAAAATAAAAAAATTTCAATAGTGGATAAGTGGAACTGTGGAAGGGATATTTAATAATATATATATATATATATATATATATATATATATATTTATATAACGGGTTAGCGGTTTATCCGATAAGAAAATTAAATAATCCTCCCCCAAACCGATAAGTCGTTAATAATAAAATTTCAATCAGTTCTCCATCCGTTAAACCGATAACCCGATACCAATAAGCTATTAAGCCACTTTTGCAGTTCGGTTTTTGGTTTTCGGTTTCGGTTCGATTTTGAACACCCCTACTTTCAACTACCTCTCTAGTTAGGCCTTTAGTAAGTGGATCCGACACTTTATCGCTTGACTTTACATAGTCAATTATGATAATTCCTCTAGAGAGTAGTTGCCTAACATTTTTATGCCTTCTTCGTATATGACAAGATTTTCTGTTGTACATAATGCTCCCAACCCTTCCTATTTTCATTTGACCATTGCCATGTATGCATATAGGTGCCAATATTTTGGGCTAAGATGGAATTTCTTCAAGAAATTCCGGAGCTATTCAGATTCTTCATCGGCCTTGTCTAAGGCTATAAACTCAGTCTTCATTGTAGAGCGGCAATGCACGTTTGTTTGGACGATTTCCAAGACACTACTCCTTCACTGATTGTAAGAATATATCCACTTGTGAATTTAGTTTAGGTTTATCCGGTGATTCAATTTGCATCACTATACCCTTCAATACTCGCAGTATAGTTATTATAGTGCAATGCATAGTCATGGATATATTTGAAATATCCCAACTCATTTTATTGCCATGACAGTTCAATGCAAACTTCATTATGTCGTAGACTAATATGTCTCGACTTTTAATTGCATATCAGATTATTGACTACACCTAATGTGACAATAGTATATTATAATAACAGCTGGAATGATTGGCATCAGTTGTGGCCATAACCTTTTAATATAAAATATATTTCGCAATCACTCCGCCATTTTCAAACAATTTTATGATATTTATTCATATCTCTATATGATATGCAAATTATAACACCTTCATTCATGAAATAAATCCAACTTGCAATGAATTTTGGTCATGTTCATCAGTTGGTTCACCTCATTATAGACCAACTTATCAATACATTTGTTCATGAATGGTCATGTTTATACAAAATATATAAACACATTTTTCATGAAAAGTCATAGCCTTCCAGGTGACACCCTTTCATAAAAGAGCTAAACATTATAAATGTTCAAGAAAGAATAAATCATTTCTGAAAAGGCACGTAAACAACTTTTGAATTTGTAGTTTCATCACTAAGACCGAACAAGTAATGAATTCACCGACTATCATATCAATATCCACTAAGTAATGGTGAGGTTCAAAAATTATATCATTTAGACATTACGTCTAACATTGGCTTTTGTCATGCATAATCTAAAAGCCCCCACATTTCAAATATTTCATCAACATATCATCCACATATAATGAAATAATGACTATATGATTTGAAGTATTCTTAACGTAAACACAGTTGTTTATACTCATTAACTTTAAAATTATTTGACAATATCATTTGGTCAAATCTCGCATATCACTGTTTGGGTACTTGTTTTAGTCTGTAAAGTGACTTAACAAGTCGGCAAACCTTTTTTTTTCCTTCAGGAATCACGAACCTCAGGTTGTTACATATAAATTTCTTCCTCCAAATCTCAATTTAAAAAGGTTGTCTTCACATCCATTTGATGGATTCCAAGACCATACACCATAGACAATGCTACTAACATCCATATGTACGTAATACTCATAGCCGATGAGTATGTATTAAAATAGTTAGGACATTCTCGTTGTCTATATCCTTTGATAATAAGTCTTGCCTTATACATGTCAATAATGCCATCCATTTGGAACCCAATGGTTCACTACCTAGAGTAAGATCAACTAACTCCCAAGTATGGTTATTTAATATGGATTCTATCTCACTATTGATTGCTTCTTTCCGAGGAAGATATAACTTCTTTCAAAGTTTGAAGCTCATTTTCGAACAAGAATGTCAGAAAATCTGATCCAATGGAAGTAGTTGTCCTTTGACGTTTACTACGTCTTGGATTCACCTTATTAGGTGTATTTTTCTTTGCTTTTTCCCGAGGTCGCTTAGATATTTCACTAGACGACTCACATTCCTTTTTATACGGATAAATATTTTCAAAGAATTCAGCATTATCTAAGTCGATTACCGTATTGATATGAATGTCGGAATTTTCTGATTTATGAACCAGAAAATGTTATGTCTTAGTATTTGTTGCATATCCTATGAAAACGCAATCAATATTTTCCAGTCCGATCTTTACCCTTTTGGATTTAGGAACTTTGTACTTTAGCCAAGAACGCCCCCACACTTTAAAATATTTTAAGTTGGGCTTCCTTCCTTTCCATTTTTCATATGGAATGGATTGCATTTTGTTGTGGGGAACTCGATTGAGTATTCGGTTAGTTGTAAAATTAGCTCCTCCCCCCCCTCCCCCCACACTCAAGTTCTGGGGTAAACACAACTTATCAACAATACACTCATTATCTCCTTTAAGGTTCTATTCTTTCTTTCCGCAATTTCATTAGATTACGGTGACTAAGGGGCTGTCGTTTGATGAATAATACCATATTCCAAACATATTTCTTCAAAAGGAGATTCACATTCATTGTCCCTATTACTTTGTAGAGCCAACCACATGAACTGTTATTTGTATCACAATAGAGCCAGAATTAATAAATGGCGAAGCTTTTAATCTTCAACCCAATCTAACACATTCAGAATTAATAAACGGTAAAGTTTTTAATCTTCAAATCGAGTAATATTTGATACAAACAAATCTAATAAACTGGAAAGTTTTTCAATCTTCAAACCGAGTAATAAATTGGAGTAGAAAATCATTAAGATTTTAATCTCCAAAACAAGTATAAAGTCACTTAGACTTTAATTTCCGATAAATGAGTAAAAAGTCACGAAAACTTTAATCTCAACGAAAAAATCACGCAGATATTGATCTCGAAGCAGGAGTAGAAAATCACCAAGATTTTAGTCTCCATAATGGGTGTAGAAAATCACGAGAATTTTAATTCCCTTTCCAAATGGTTTTCCAACTAAACCATTATAACGCTTTAAACAGTTTGATCTCTTTCTCTAATCAAACACATATATGTTCATCTTTACATATATTATATTCATGATCTCAAGAATACTTCAAGTATTACTGTAAGGCTAATTCATGTCTTACTTCCTTGAAGAAACCATGCATGCTACTAATTGTATATCAAATACTAATAATTTTTTTCATTTGGTTAAAGGAATAACAAAAATACGTGCCATTCTTAATCATGCATATAATTCTAGATTTGTAATATGAGATCATCATTTAATAAATATCTATCCTAATATTATAGAAACTGAATTTCATAACTCACACAGGATAGAAAATCAATTAAAAATAAGTAGAGTATGAAAGGGTAACCCGATTTTGATAACTTACAATTCACCACGGATAAGGAGTTCCTCCACTTTGCTTTCTCGCTTCAGAAAGAATTCATATGACATTGTTCTATCCAAAGTCTACAACGCCACACAATACACGCCCCCAATCCAATGGGATTTGAGATCATCACATAATGAACATCTGCCCTTTATATTTGTAGAATCTGATTTCATAAATCATATTGAGCAAATAATTTAATTAAGAAAAATGAATAGCGCCATAAAAGTAGAACCTGATATATTATCACTTTCTTAAATTGTCACATTCACTGTTTTGCCTTTACAGTGATTAAATTGTGACTTTTCCGGCCATTAGCACTTTTCATAAATGGTTCCATATCCGTAGTGCTCATAATAGGAAATATCAAGTGTTTATTTTTATTACCGGAGATATTCATTTGTCCACACTCTCAATCTGCATCCTTTTGGTCAAATAAATTTTTCATTTGGCAGAAAGTTTATCAACCGGTAATTGCCAACCCAAAGGATCAAGTTTCATGCCATTTCCTTTCATGACTTGGGTGCATATTAAGAGTTTTTGCAATGACATTTCTTCTTTGTAGAAACATCCTCAATCACGAATCTTTGCACCGTTGTCACGTTGACGTGGAAACAAAGACAACCAAAATCTTTTCCTTTGCACATTCAAAATCAAAATTGTTGCAGTGATGGAAATACTTACCAGAAAATCACGAAAGTTTTTTCCCAACAAGAAAAATTAACAAAAAATCTGAAACTTATCTTAAAGTTTATTCCTTGATGAGTTCCCTTTCTCCGAATGAAATATTCATCATCCTGATTGCATGAGATAAGAAGCACGATTCATCCCCGTCACTCAATTCGCAATTATTAGTTATTCATGCTTGGATCGATTATTTGGAAGTATAACAAAGATGAGTTTCTCCAAGGCTTCAACAGTCACAACTTTTCGTATTACTGTAAATATCACCCATGCGGCTCTGTAAAAATATGGACAGAATTGTTAGAACCACTAAATCATACAAGAATTTCAAGTCAAATAGTTACCTTGATTTTCATAAAGCACTAGCTTAAAACTTCAGTGACAAATAAACGATAATTAGTATTCATATCAAGTGCGTAAAAGGCACTTTTGTTTGCATCCTGGAATACGTCGTGCCCAACATTCATACAGTTCCTCACTGAATTTTTCTCTTTCTTGTTTAGTCTCCAACAAATAGATGTTAAGACAAACACAGAAACTAAATATTAAGTTCCTTAAGCTTGTTGGTATCCTGTGTTTCAAAACCAGAAAATTTTGTAAAGTAAAAGAGAAACAGAAATGCATAGGAATAGGAAGAACAAAATTAAATCTGAGTGAATTCACAGTATATCCTTAAGGAACTTAATCTCCTCCTAGTACCCGAGGTTTAGGATTATTTCCTCCCAGGATAGAATGGATTATCCACACTGGGATAGAATGGATTATCCACATTGGTGTAGCGGTACCTCAAACCCCAGTGTTTCAGCGAACGCAATAAGGCGGAGCAAATCAAACATGACACTTATATTTTGTTTTGGAAAAATAATGCAAAAAAAATGGGAGAATTTCAGAATTTTTCCATGTATGAAAATGAGGCTAATTCACGAAACCTAACAGGATGTGGAGATCTGGTTGTAAGTGGATGTTTAGAGACAGGAAAACTCAAACAAATCTGTGGACAATAGAAAAATACATTTCCAAGCACATCTGTCAGATGAGGGTAATCCCAGAAGATCATTATAAACTGCATACTAACTTTATTGCTTCTTTGTTGTTACTTCCCATTAGGAACAACCCTCAATTTAAGGTTAAAAATCTGCAAACTACAGTCAGTGTTGTAGTATCATACACTCCACAAAAAAGTGTGGCTTGGTCGAAGACGTCCATTCAAGATAATATTTGGTGACTTTGATAAGTCATTTTGCAGCTTCCTATGATCATGAATGTACTACAACATTTTTATCCTGGAACCGTGGTGGAATGGGTGAGGCAGATCATTCAATAATGGAGGTAAATATTTTAAGTATATTTTTTGGCATTCAAATTGTGATGCCCATGATGGAGGGTGGGCCGATGAAGACGGGTCAAGCAGGACTAGCAGGCTTCTTGGCTAGCAAGTTTCTGAAGAAGATGTGCACATGTCACCTTAGGCGAATTCAACATCGGAATGGGAGAGGAAAGTGAAGAGTTTTATAAGACATGATACAAGTTCACATGGTACGTGTGTTTTTGGGGCACGAGGTAGTGTAACCCAAAAAGACAAATCATTACGGGCCTAAGTTTAAAGCGAACAATGCGTGCCATGGGCTTGGGTCGTGACAAGTGTGATATTAGAGTTGAATCTCCTTCAGTTCGGTGGTGGAGCAAACCTCGGCGAGGACACTGAATCCCAAGAGGGTGAATGTGATGCCCATGATGGAGGGCAGACCGATGAGGGCGGTTCAAGCAGGACTGCAGGCTTCTAGGCTGGCAAGCTTCTGAAGAAGGGGTGCACATGTCACCTTAGGCGAATCACATATCAGAATGAGAGAGGAAAGTAAAGAGCTTTATAAGGTATGACACAATTTCACATGGTACGCACGCTTTTAGGGTTCGAGATGACGGAGCCCAAAATGACAAATCTATGCGGGCCTAGGTTCAAAGCGGACAATACGTATCATGGGCTTGGTTCGTAACACTAACACAAACCTTGTATTTCTGGATTTAAAAGATGCAGACATATTATCTCCATTGATTGTACTCATATTTATGGAAAATACAGTTTAAAGATGTTAATTGTTGTAACTGGTGATGGAAATGGGCAAATATTCCCATTAGCTTTTGCAATTGATAAGGAATTCAGAGAAGCTTGGTCGCGGTTTTTCGCTTGCCTTGGACTGTATGTGGTGTAAGGTCATAGGAGGGTTACATACATATCACATTGGGCTCCTGAATTTTATGGAGTTTTGAGGAGTAGGTTCAGTTTGCATGAACCGAATGCATATCATCAGTTGCGTCTTAGGCATCTGAAGAGCAATTTCTTGTCAAGGTTTCCTAATAAGTAGTTAGAGGGAATGATGTGGCATGCTGCTATCAAACACCAAGAATGCAAATTTAAAAATATCATTGCAATGTTTAAAAGATGATAGACCAGAAGCTTACACTTACCTAATGGGCATTTTATTAGACAAGTGGATAGTTCATCATAATGGCGGCAGGACATGGGGCATCTTGACAGCCAACCTTTCCAAATTGCTTAATGGGTTTCTGAAGAAAGCTCGAGGATTAACAGTTACTGCCATGATTAAGCTTACATATGGGAAATTAACTAAAAGGTTCTTGTCTAAGAAGCATCTTGTCAATATCTCATCGATGAACAAGATTTGTGGTTGCCAGTAGTGAAAAATTTGTTTTCAAAATATAAGTTGAAGTGAAAAAAAAATACAACGCAACAGTTTATATCAGCGAAACATGTTTCTAATGGTCCGACCAGTCATTTTGAGGTTTAACATTTCATTCGGCGGTTTGAAACCTTGATTAGCTTCATATGATGTATTATGACTAGCGTATATTGTTGGTATTAATGTTCGTAAGGTTCGGTATTGTTTTGATAGAGTGATTCTTAATTTGGAAGCTTTAAATTGGAAGAGTAGGTCAAGGTTTGATTTTTGAGTAAACAACCATGGAATCAGGATTTTATGGTTTTAATAGGTTTGTATGGTGATTTTGGATTTGGGCGTATATTCGAATTTGAAATTAGATATTCCTAGAAGGTTTTGGCTCTATTTGTCGTAAGTTGGCAATTTGAAGAATTGAAAAGTTCATAGGTTTGATCGGGAGTTGACTTCAGTATTACCAGACTTCTATTGTGGTTTTGAAACCTTAGATAGGTTCATTTAGTTGATTGAAACTTGTATGTAAAGTTTGGTTGCGATCTGTTATGTCTAAGTGATCCGGACGCATTCGGCGAAATTGAAAAGTTTATGAAGTTAAGAAATAATAAGGTTTGAATTTGGTGTTGTTAAGTGTGATTTAAGCAATTGGATAAGTTCGTATTGTGTATATGGACTTGTTGGAATGACTAGACGGGATCTCGAAGGGCTCGAGTGAGTTTCGGACCATCCGGAGCATGTCGTAATATTGTTGAGTTGTTGTTGGTTCGGGTGAGCCGCATTTGTGATGGGTGTGTCGCAAATGCGAGCAGGGTTATTGTTTCATTTGTGACTGAGGGTTGTTGAAGTAACCTCGTACTTGCGAGGAGTTATGTCATAATTGTGACGCCGGTAGTCAGATTCTTCGCAATTGCGATAGGGCATGGTCAGGTGGGGCTTCGCATTTGCGGATCAAGAGTCGCATTTGTGAGGGTCGCATTTGCAAGCCCCATGTCTCAAATATGACATCTGCAGTTGGGTTAAGAGTTGGAATTTCAGGATTTTTGCATATTCTCTCATATTTTGAACCTTAGACTTTGAGAGGGACGGTTTTGCTTGGAGATTTTCATACAAGACTTTGGGATAAGTAATTTCTACTCATTTTGTTGTACTATTTCAAGAATCTACATGGATTATTAACATCTAAAACATGAAATTTTGGCATGAAATTTGGAGTTTTGCCCTACAACTCAAGAGAATGAAAATTGAGGTTTTGAGCGATGATTTGGACTTGGATTCGAAAACCAAATATATATTTGGATTCATTGGGTTATGGGTAGTCGGGATCTACCTCTTGACTCGGATTTTGACCGTGTGGGTCCGAGGGTGACTTTTATTGACTTTTTGGGATATGATTAAAGATTAATTCTTTATTATTTTAATTGATTTATAAGGCTTTGTTTGATATTATTGAGTTATATTTGGGTAGATTCGAGCCAATTAGAGGTGATTTCTAAGGGAAAGGTAATTTTGGAAGGTTTATTTAGACTTGTTAAAGTAAGTATATTTTCTAATCTTGTTGTGAGGGAATAATCCTTAGGATATGACTTTGTCTGTCTAATTGGAATATGTGAAAAGCGACGTACATGCGAGGTGGCGAGCGTATATACATGTGCTATGTATGATTCATGATCGGAGTAGTCTTTGGAATGTATCATGCCATGTTTTGAAAACGGTACTTCTTGCTATCATGCTTTATATGTTTGTATCACTACGTGAAATTCTCGAATCATGCTAGAGATCATGTGTAAGTCTTGATTTTCTGTTTGAACATGATACTCATTATTGTATGGCGTTCTCGCCTAACCTAAATTGTAGTTGTACACTTCGCACATGCATACATCTTAGCATGATATTTTTCTCGTTCCATGAGTATGTGATTTGTTATCCGTTGATTGTATACATGCATTCTTGTATATGCTTTCTGTGTGATGGACTGGATTGACAGTACGTGAATGACCCTGCGGGTTGAGTTAATATAGCACGTAAGTTGTCTGTGCAGTTATTATAATTATGGCACGTGAGGTTTTTGTGCGGTGATTATGATTATGGCACGTGAGTTATCCGTGTAGCGTGTGGATAAGGACCTACCTCCTAGGGTGTCTTGATGACGTACACGCAGATTATGGAAAGCTGATAAGTGGTTGGACTTTGCGTGTCTTCTCTATATGCAAACTCCTTGGATGTATACGTAATTTCTACAGCATATCTTCTCTATATGCTAGCTACGAAATGTATATATGTCTTTCATGTGTATCTTCTCTATATGTTGCTTTACTTGATGAAATAATTCACAGTACATATCCTCTTTATATGATAATCCGTGGAATTTAACTTGTTTATTCATGCATATCTTCTTAATATGCAATGTTTATGGTTATTTGATATTTAATGCATATCTTCTCTATATGTTACGTTACTTGTTGAAATGATTCACGGTATATGATAATCCGTGTAATTTGACTTGTTCATTTATGCATATCTTCTCTATATGCACTATTGACGGTTATTTGATATGTCATGCATATCTTCTCTATATGCAATTGCTAACGGTTATTTGATATTTATGCATATCTTCTCTATAAGCCACATGATTGAAGAATTGATTCACAATACATATCTTCTTTATATGTCAACCTGAGTAACTTGGCTTGCTTATTGATGCATATCTTCTCTATATGCAACTGTTGATGATTTAATGATATTAGGTGCATATCTTCTCTATATGCTGAGCTATTAAACTGGTACAGAACCTGTGTATATCTTCTCTATATCCAATTGTCGACGAGTTATTTGATAACAAATATGTATCTTCTCTATATGCGGAACTATTAGTTTGGTTATAATGCTTGTGCATTTCTTCTCTATGTGTACCGATGACCTTAATTGTACTTCATGCTTAGATTTTGGATTTGTTGCTATGTAGATGTATATGCTTTTGAGCTACACAGGTTAAGTAAAGTGAGCATCATTTGACTTGAAACCCTTGTCACTACTTCACCAAGGTAGTTTTGATACTTATTGAGTACATATGGTCAGTTGTACTCATACTATACATTTATACCTTGTATGCAGATCTTGGAGCTGAGCTGTTCTGGATGATGAAGGCTAGTATTGAAGTTGTATCAGTGATTTAGATTCAAGCTACCACTTGTTCATGGTAACTTAGGACTTATAGTTTTATTTATGTAAACTTCAAACATATGTTATATTTATTAATTGTACCCGAGTTGTATTCTTAATCGTAGTCACTCATGACTTGTACTACCAGTCATTGGGGTTAGTTATATGAATTTCAGCCATCTTATTTATTGATTATTGATGATCTTTCACTTGAGCTATATTATTTATTCTTTGGTTTACCTAACATGTCGGGGTTAGGTGTCATCACGACCAAACGGTATTTTGGGTCGTGAAAATGTCTATTTAAGGTTGAAACACGGTAGCATCAAGGACACGAGGATAAAAAATATGTTATTAAGTTTTTCAAGAAAACTTATGAATGTCAAAAATGGCTAGCATACCACATGCCATGTTCACATATGTTAAAAGTTACCGAACATATGAACAGGATTACACGTGATTTGCTGTCATAACCCGAAATTTCCCACCGACTGGACCGTGATAGCGCCTAACATTTCACTTGCTAGGCAAGCCAACGTTAGAAAATTGTTAAACCAATTCCTTATTTTCATTCAGTAAATAACAATAATTAACTAAGATGAAATATAATAAGTACGGAATATCATAAAACTGTATTAATTACTACCACCCGGATCTAGAGTCACAATTCACGAGCATTCTAGAATTTACTACAAGTAATAGTCTGAAAAAAATACAAATGTCTGAATGAAAGAAAATAGTAGGACATAAAAGATAGACGGGGACTTCAAGGTCTGTGAACGCTGACAGATCTACCTTGAGTCTCTGGACAGCGGACCAGTAGTAAATCTCGATCAACCGGAGTCGGTATCAAAATCTGCACAGAAAGTGCAGAGTGCAGCATCAGTACAACTGACCCCATGTACTGATAAGTGTCGAACCTAACCTCAGCGAAGTAGTGACGAGGCTAGGACAAGACACCCACATATAACCTGAACAGTATAATCATGCTAGTGGCAACAACAGTAAATAAAGCAATAACGCAGAAATAATGGGAAGGGGACATACATTGGGAGAATATAACATAAAGAGTGAGAATAATAAAAAAGACAGAATTAAACAGAAAATCCTTAAACGAGTTGAGCAATTAAAACAGCAAAGGAAAAACTGCACGGCATCACCCTTCATGCTTTTACTCTCAACCTCACCCAATAAATAAATAGAACGGCACGGCATCATCCTTCGTGCTTTTACTCTTCCTCACAATATAAATAATGCATGCACAGCATTACCCTTCGTACTTTACACTCTTTCTCAGAATATAAATAATGCATGCACGGCATCACCCTTCGTACTTTACACGCGTCCTCACAATATAAATAATGCATGCACGGCATCACCCTTCGTGCTTTACCCTCCTCCTCACCAATCACAAAATCAATAACAATGGATAGATAAGAGTATCACAAAGAAGCCAGTATTTTTCCCATAATCAATAGCACAATGTAATCTCAACCTTGAATCAATATTCGAAAGTTACCAAATCTCAGTGAAACCAGATATGAGTCACCCATCATTTCAAATAACCCGATAAGCATGGAAGTAGAATTTAAGGCTACAAAATAGACAAGAATAGAATTTCACTCGCATGCTATGACTCGACAGAGACGCATAGATGCTCGTCACCTCACCTATATATCGTATTTAATAACCAACCACGTAGCAAATGAACACATAATACCTATTCCCTCAAGACAAAGTTAGACACGACATTTACCTCGCTCCGAACGACACTTAATTCTCAATCACCGCTTTTTCTTTGGAATTCACCTCCAAACCACTTGTATCTATTAAAAAATGACTCAATAATATCAAATATTGCTAAAGGAATCAATTATTTTTTATAAATTAAATTTCCCAAATTTTCATCAAAAAGTCAAAAAATTGACCCTCGGGCCCGCTTGGTCAAAACCCGAGATTCTGACCAAAATTCTTTTACCCATTCACCCCCGAGCCCGAATATGTAATTAGTTTTGGAATCTGACCTCAAATTGAGGTCTAAATCCCCAAATTCTCGAAATTCCTAGTTTCTACCCTAACCCCTAATTCTACCATGAAAACTCTAGATTTTAGGTTGAAAATTCAAGAAATGTAATGGGTAATTGAAAAAAAATGGTTTAGAATCACTTACCAATAATTTGGGGGAAAAATGGCTCTTGAAAAATCGCCTCTCACCATTTGGTTTTTGAGAAAATGAATTTTTGGCTAAAATCCCGTTTTTGGATTCTGTTAAGTGCTGGGCGACAGTGTTCATCGCGTTCGCGAGAGCACTGTCACGTTCGCGAAGGGTACTGGCTGCCAAGCCTACACGTTCGCGAGACCCAGCTCGTGTTCGCGATGGTTACTCCCCCTGGCCTTCGCGTGGCATTGCTCGCGTTCGCGATGAAGGAACGACTGACTCCCCTTCCCCAATGCCTAACACTACGCATTCGTGATGGGCTTGTCGCGTTCGCGAAGGGTAATGCCCCCATCGCTTTGCGTTCACGACCAAGCCTTCGCGTTCGCGAAGAAGAAATCTTCAGCTGCCTAGTTTACTCTTCGCGTTCGCGAGGGTACCTTCGCGAACGCGAAGAAGGACATGCCAGAACACTTGCTGCAGCAAAATACCAGATTTCCAAAGTCCAAAACATCCCGTGGCCTATCCGAAACTCACCCGAGCCCTCGGGGGTCCAAACCAAATATGTACAAAAGTCTAAAAACATCATACGAACTTGCTCGCGTGATCAAATTGCCAAAATAACACCTAGAACTACGAATTTAGCACCAAATCAAATGAAGTTCTCAAGAACACTTTAAAATTTCTATTTTCTCAACTGGACGTCCGAATCACGTCAAATCAACTCCGTTTCTCACCAAATTTCACAGACAGGTCTTAATATCATAATGAACCTGTACCGGGCTCTAGAACCAGAATACGGACCTGGCATTAATAATGTCAAACATCAATCAATTCTTAAAAATAATTAGTTTTCAAACTTTTAATTTTCATCAAAAATTCATAACTTGAGCTAGGGACCTCCGAATTTGATTCCGGGCATACGCCCAGGTCCCATAATTCGATACGGATCTATCGAGACCGTCAAAGCACGGATCCGAGACTGTTTACCAAAAATATTGACCGAAATCAACTAAAATCAACTTTTAAGACAAAAATTCTTATTTTCATCAATTTTCAACATAAAAGCTTTCCGGAAACCTGCCCAGACTGCGCATAAAGAGGAGGGTAAAAATGAGATTTTTAAGTCTTAAGAGTGCAGATTCGAGTTCTAAAACATAAGATGACCTTTTGGGTCATCACATTCTCCACCTCTAAAATAATCGTTCGTCCTCGAACAGACATAGAAAAGTACCTAGGCTGGTGAAAAGGTGGGGATATCTACTCCGCATATCGAACTCGGATTCCCAAGTAGCTGCCTCAATAGGCTAACCTTTCCACTGCACTTGAACTGAAGGGTAACATTTTGATCTCAACTGGCGAACTTGCCGGGCTAAAATTGCCACCGGCTCCTCTTCGTAAGTCAAATCCTTGTCCAACTAGATAGAGCCGAAATCTAACACATGGGACGGATCGCCGTGGTACTTTCGAAGCATGGACATATGGAATACCGGATAAACAGCTGCTAAACTAGGTGACAACGCAAGCTTGTAAGCCACCTCTCCCAATCTCTCTAGAATCTCAAAAGGTCCGATATACCTAGGGCTCAACTTGCCCTTCTTTCCGAACCTCATTACACCCTTCATGGGTGATACCCGAAGTAACACTCTCTCTCCGACCATGAATGCAACATCACGAACTCTACGGTCGGCGTAACTCTTCTGTCTGGACTGAGCTGTGAGAAGTCGATCCTGAATAATCTTGACCTTATCCAAGGCATCCTGTACTAAGTCTGTGCCCAAAAACCGAGCCTCCCCCGGCTCAAACCACCCAACTGGCGACCTACACCGTCTACCATATAATGCCTCATAGGGAGCCATCTGAATGCTCGACTAGTATCTGTTATTGTAGGCAAACTCCGCTAACGGCAAAAACTGATCCCAAGAACCTCTAAAGTCAATAACACAGGCGCGGAGCATATCCTCTAAGATTTGAATAGTACGCTCGGACTGTCCGTCCATCTGAGGATAGAATGTTGTGCTCAACTCAACCCGCATACCTAACTCAGGCTGTACTGCCCTCCAAAAGTGCGAGGTAAACTGCATACCTCGATCGGAAATGATAGACACGGGCACACCGTGAAGATAGACGATCTCCCGAATATAAATCTCTGCTAACCGCTCCGAGGAATAGGTAACTGCCACATGAATGAAATGCGCTGACTTAGTCAGCCTGTCCACAATAACCCAAACTGTATCGAACTTCCTCTGAGTCTGTGGGAGTCCAACAACAAAATCCATAGTGATACGCTCCTGCTTCCACTCAGGAATTTCTAACCTCTAAAGTAAACCACCAGGTCTCTGATGCTCACACTTTACCTGCTGGCAATTTAGGCACCGAGCTACATAGGCAACTATGTCCTTCTTCATTCGCCTCCACCAATAATGCTGCCTCAAGTCCTGATACATTTTGGAGGTGCCCGGATGAATAGAATACCGGGAACTGTGGGACTCTTCAAGGATCAACTCACGGAGTCCATCCATATTAGGCACACAAATACGACCATGCATCCTCAAAACTCCGTCATCTCCAACAGTAACCTGCTTGGTACCACCGTGTCGCATTGTGTCTCTAAGGACAAGTAAATACGGATCGTCATCCTGCCGATCTCTGATGCGCTCAAACAAAGAAGACCGAGCGACTGTACAAGCTATAACACGGCTGGGCTCAGAAACATCTAACCTCACGAACTGGTTGGCCAAGGCCTGAACATCCAATGCAAGCGGTCTCTCACCAACTGGAATATATGCAAGGCTACCCATACTGACTGACTTTCTACTCAAAGCGCCGGCCACCACGTTGGCCTTCCCGGGATGATACAATATGGTGATATCATAGTATTTCAATAGCTCCAGCCACCTCCTCTGCCTCAAATTGAGTTCCTTCTGCTTGAATAAATACTGCAAGCTCCGATGATCAGTGAATACCTCACATGGCACGCTGTAAAGTTAGTGCCTCCAAATCTTCAGCGCATGAACAATGGCTGCCAGTTCTAGATCATGAACAGGGTAATTCTTCTCGTGAACCTTCAGCACCTTGCCACCCTGCATCAATACCGCACCCAGACCAATACGGGATGTGTCACAGTATACTGTATAAGATCCTGAACCTGTGGGTAACACCAATACCGGTGTCATAGTCAAAGCAGTCTTGAGCTTCTGAAAGCTCGCATCACACTCGTCTGACCACTTGAATGGGGCACCCTTCTGGGTCAATCTAGTCAACGGGGCTGCTATGGATGAAAACCCCTCCACAAATCGACGGTAATAGCCCGCCAAACCCAGGAAACTACGGATCTCTGTAGTTGATGTGGGTCTAGGCCAGTTCTGGACTGCCTCAATCTTCTTAGGATCCACCTGAATACCCTCTACTGATACAATGTGACCCAAGAAAGCAACTGAACTCAACTAAAACTCGCATTTTGAGAACTTAGCATATAACTGGCTGTCTTTCAGAGTCTGAAGAACGATCCGAAGGTGCTGCTCATGCTCCTCTCGACTGTGGGAGTAGATCAAGATATTATCAATAAACACAACCACAAAGTAATCCAAGTAGGGTTTGAACACCCGGTTCATCAAATCCATGAATGCTGTTGGGGCATTTGTCAGCCCAAATGACATCACTAGAAACTCATAATGCCCATACCGAGTCCGAAAAGCTGTCTTAGGAATATCGGATGACCTAATCCTCAACTAATGGTAGCCAGATCTCAAATCAATTGTTGAAAACACTTTGGCACCCTGAAGTTGATCAAATAAATCATCAATCCTCGACAATGGATACTTGTTCTTGATGGTGACTTTTTTCAACTGCCGATAATTTATACACATCCTCATCGATCCATCTTTCTTCTTCACAAACAACACAGGTGCACCCCAGGGCAAGACACTAGGTCTAATGAAGCCCTTATCAAGCAAATATTACAACTGCTCCTTCAATTCTTTCAACTCTAGCGGGGCCATGCGATATGGAGGAATGGAAATAGGCTGAGTGCCCGGAGCCAAATCAATGCAGAAATCAATATCCCTGTCGGGTGGCATCTCCGGCAGGTCTGCAGGAAACACCTCTGGAAACTCACGAACAACCGGCCCCGAATCTATGGAAAGAACCTCCGTACTAGAATCACGGACCTAAGCCAAATAAGTTAGACACCACTTCTCTACCATATGTCGAGCCTTCACATAAGAGATAACACTGCTGGCAGAATGGCCAAGATTCTCTCTGCACTCTAATCGAGGCAACCTCCGCAAGGCTAAGGTCATCGTCTTGATATGACAATCTAGTATAGTATGATAAGGTGATAGCCAATCCATACCCAGTATGACATCAAAATCAACCATGTCGAGAAGTTGAAGATCTACACGAGTCTCAAGACTCCCAAGGGTGACCACACATGAACGATAAACACAATCTACAACAATAGCATCTCCCACTGGTGTGGACACAAACACCGTAGCACTCAAAGAATCACGGGGCACAACCAAATAGGAAGCAAAATAGGATGACACATAGGAGTAAGTAGATCCCGAATCAAATAGAACTAAGCATCACTACTGCAAACTGAAACAACACATATGATAACAGCGTCAGATGACTCAGCCTCAAGCCTGGCTAGGAAAGCATAACACTGGGGCTGGGCCACACCACCCTGAACTACGTCCCTGGGATGACCTCTAACTAGCTGGTCTCCACATCTAACTGCCTGACCTCCACCTCTAACAGTCTGGCCTCTACCTCTGGCTGTCTGACCCCTTCCTCTGGCTGGCTGAGCAGGTGGTGTAGCAACAGGTGCCGGAACTATGGCACGAGAACTATGATGTTGTGAGCTGCCCGTTGCCCGAGGACAAAATCTAGCAATGTACCTCGGATCACCACAAGTATAACATAACTTCGGCTGTTGTGACTGCTGACCCTGAAACTGACCTTGTCGACCTAAATAACCACCCTGATAACTCTGGAGTGGAGGTGCACTAATAGGAGCTGGTGGTGCAATGTAGGCTAGCTGGTCGGAATAATGCATCTGAGGGCCACGTCCACCCGAGGCACTGTGGGATGCCTGGAGCGCTGAATGAAACGGCCTGAGAGGATGGACTCTACCAAAAGTACTCCTGCCTCCAGGTGAGGCAACGCTGAACTCACCAGAATGACGAGGTCTCTTGTCAGACCCCTGACATCCCCGAGTAAGAACCAGTTCGACTCATCTGGCGACATTAGTAGCCGCCTGAAAAGAAATCTCACTCCCCGTCTCCTTAGCCATCTGCAATCTGATAGGCTGAGCAAGTCCATCAATAAACCTCCTCACCCTCTCTCTCTCTTGGTGGGAAGCAGAAGAATAGCATGACGGTCCAAATCCGCAAAACGGGTCTCATACTAAGTAACAGTCATACTGCCTTGCTAGAGACGCTCAAACTGACGGCGACGCTCCTCTCTCAATGTGATAGGCAGAAACTTCTCTATGAATAGCTGAGAGAACTGGTCCCAAGTAAGAGAAGGAGACCCAGCTGGTCTGGTCAGCAAGTAATCTCTCCACCATTTCTTGGCAGAACTAGTCATTTGAAATGCAGCAAAATCAACCCCATTGGTCTCCACTATACCCATATTCCGTAAAACCTTGTAACAACTATCAAGATACTCCTGGGGATCCTCTGAAGGAGCACCACTGAAGTGAACAAGAAAGAGCTTGATAAACCTGTCCAATCTCCATAAAGCCTCGGAAGACATAGCTGGCCCATCTCCGACCTGTGCCGTAATAACCGGCTGAACTAATCCGACTGGCTGAGCTGCTGGAGCCTGATACTGGGGAGCTATCTGCTCCGGAGCGGGAGTGGTAGGAGTCTGGGCTCCTCCTCCGTCCTGAGAGACTGCTGGTGCCATGGGAAATGTGCTAGTCTGGGCCACACTCTCCATAAGGCCCACCAAACGGACCAAAGCGTCCTGAAGTACTAGGGTAGCAATGAACCCCTTCGGAACCTAAGCTAGTCCGACAGGAACAGTCTGGGCTGGAACCTCCTCGTCAAGCTCTATCTGAGGCTCCACTGCTGGGGCTGCTTCTCGAGTTCTAGGCTGAGCCCTGCCCGTGCCTCGGCCTCTGCCCCACGTAGCATCTTTCACTGGAGGCTCTGGCTGCTGCTCAGCAGAGAAAGCGGTACATGTTCTCGCCATCTGCGAGAGAACAAGAATAGAAGAGTTCAATCTGTATTGAGAAAGCAAAATTGTATGACAGAGAAGAATAGAAGTGAAACTTGTTCCTAAACTTCATAGCCTCTGGAAGATAAGCACAGACATCTCCATGCCGATCCTCCAGACTCTACTAAGCTTGCTCATGAATCGTGAGACCTAAGCAACCTAGGGCTCTGATACCAACGGTCACGACCCGAAATTTCCCACCGACGGGACCGTGATGGCACCTAATATTTCACTTGCTAGGCAAGCCAACGTTAGAAAATCGTTAAACTAATTCCTTATTTCCATTCAGTAAATAACAATAATTAACTAAGATGAAATATAATAAGTGCGGACTATCATAAAGCTGTATTAATTACTACCACCCGGATCTGGAGTCACAATTCACAAGTATTCTAGAATTTACTATAAGTAATAGTCTGAAAGAAATACAAATGTCTGAATGAAAGAAAACATTCGGACATAAAAGATAGACGAGGACTTCAAGGTATGTGAACGCCGATAGATCTACCTTGAGTCTCCGGACAGCGGACCACTAATAAATCTCGATCAACCGGAGCCGGTATCAAAATCTGCACAGAAAGTGCAGAGTGCAGCATCAGTACAATCGACCCCATGTACTGATAAGTTTCGAGCCTAACCTCAGCAAAGTAGTGACGAGGCTAGGACAAGACACCTACATATAACCAGAACAGTATAATCATGCTAGTGGCAACAACAGTAAATAAAGCAATTAACAAAAATAATGAGAAGGGGACATACAGTGGGGGAATACAATATAAAAAGTGAGAATAATAAAAAAGACAGAATTAAACAGAAAATTCTTAAACGAATTGAGCAATTAAAACAGCAAAGGAAAAACTGCACGACATCACCCTTCGTGCTTTTACTCTCAACCTCACCAAATAAATAAATAGAACGGCACGGCATCACCCTTCGTGCTTTTACTCTTCCTCACAATATAACTAATGCATGCACGGCATCACCCTTCGTGCTTTACACTCTTCCTCACAATATAAATAATGCATGCACGGTATCACCCTTCGTTCTTTACACTCCTACTCACCAATCCCAAAATCAATAACAATGGATAGATAAAAGTATCACAAAGAAACCAGTATTATTCCAATAATCAATAGCACAATGTAATCTCAACCTTGAATCAATATTCGAAAGTTACCAAATCTCAGTGAAACCAGATATGAGTCACCCATCATTTCAAATAATATTCAAAAATGACTCAATAATATCAAATATTGCTAAAGGAATCAATTATTTTTCATAAATTAAATTTTTCAAATTTTTCTCCAAAAAGTCAAAAACTCGACCCCGGGCCCGCTTGGTCAAAACCCGAGGTTCGGACCAAAATCCTTTTACCCATTCACCCACGAGCCCGAATATATAATTAGTTTTGGAATCTGACCTCAAATTAAGGTCTAAATCCCCAAATTTCGGAAATCACTAGTTTCTACCCTAACCCCTAATTCTACCATGAAAACTCTAGATTTTAGGTTGAAAATTCAAGAAATATAATGGGTAATTGAAAGAAAATGGTTTAGAATTACTTACCAACAATTTGGGGAAGAAATAGCTCTTGAAAAATCGTCTCTCACCGTTTGGTTTTTGAGAAAATGAATTTTTGGCTAAAATCCCGTTTTTGAATTCTGTTAAGTGCTGGGCGACAGTGTTCATCGCGTTCGCGAGAGCACTGTCGCGTTCGCGAAGGGTACTGGATACCAAGCCTACGCGTTCGCGAGACCCAGCTCGCGTTCGCGATGGTTACTCCCCCCCTGGCCTTCGCGTTCGTGATGAAGGAACGGCTGACTCCCCCTCCCCAATGCCTAACACTACGCATTTGCGATGGGCTTGTCGCGTTCGCGAAGGGTAACGCCCCCATCGCTTCGCGTTCGCGAAGAAGAAATCTTTAGCTGCCCAGTTTACTCTTCATGTTCGCGAGAGTACCTTCGCGAACGCGAAGAAGGATATGCCAGAACACCTGCTGCAGCAAAATACCAGATTTTCAAAGTCCAAAACATCCAGTAGCCTATCCGAAACTCACCCGAGGGCTCGGGACTCCAAACCAAACATGCACACAAGTCTAAAAACATCATACGAACTTGCTCGCGCGATCAAATTGCCAAAATAATACCTAAAACTATGAATTTAGCACCAAATCAAATGAAATTCTCAAGAACACTTTAAAATTTTCATTTTCTCAACTGGACGTCCGAATCATGTCAAATCAACTCCGTTTCTCATCAAATTTCACAGACAAGTCTTAAATATCATAATGAACCTGTACCTGGCTCCGGAAACAGAATATGGACCCGGCATTAACAATGCCAAACATCAATCAATTCTTAAAAACAATTAGTTTTCAGACTTTTAATTTTCATCAAAAATTCATAACTTGAGCTAGGGACCTCCGAATTCGATTCCGAGCATACGCCCAGGTCCCATAATTCGATACGGACCTACCGGGACTATCAAAGCATGGATCCGGGCCAGTTTATCAAAAATATTGACCGAAATCAACTAAAATCTACTTTTAAGATAAAAATTCTTATTTTCATCAATTTTCAACATAAAAGCTTTCCGAAAACCTGTCCGGACTGCGCACGCAAAATGAGGAGGGTAAAAATGAGATTTTTAAGGCTTAAGAGCGCAGATTCGAGTTCTAAAACATAAGATGACATTTTGGGTCATCACATTTGCTATATGACGACTACAGCTCAATGAAATATTTTGAGATATAGAGTGCCACAACCACTAGGTGATGAAGCTTACTGTTTGGAGGCGCCATTTAAGTTGGTTTATAATGAGTAATTTATCCGGAAAAAGGGAAGAAGGAGGACTACAATATTCACAACGAGATGGACGTTGGGCGTTCAACACATTCAAAAGCTTGTGGCATGTGCAGAGAGACATGGTAAGCGCAGCTGCCCGAACCAAGAATGTGTGCATTACCATTGTAGACGCTACCAATAATGCTATGTATTTGTAATATTATGTTATGTTTTTCTTATTTGTACTGTTTTCTGACATAGGTGCATTGCGTACTGTTTTATTTATTTATTTTTTATTGTGTACTTCATTTATTTAATATATATATAGTTGTAGGGCTTTGCTAGTTGTAGTAGGTTAGCATTGTCACTTTTGAGTTCTCCAAAATATTTTTACAATGTCCAATCAGGCTCTACCAGTCACATTAAATGTAGGATCTCTTTTGTCTTTACAAAAATTACCCTTTTTCTCTACAATTTCCACCCAAACACCTTCCACTTCTTCTGCGTAATTTCTACTACTGCCATGAAGAAAGAATCATATCCATCTAAATCACAGTACCACACCCAGTTAGGTAACCACAAAAGTGAGAGATAAATTGATGATGAGATGAATCCATTTCCTTCAAGATCAATCCTATAAAAATGTAAGAAAGTTTCATATTACAACCAATTTTATTGTTTCGGTTACAGATTATAATAATGAAATTGGTTATATTTATTGTAACTTTTAATTTCTGGGTTTATATTTCAGATTATAACTATAAAGTTGGTTAGATTTGGTTTAACTTTTATTTGATGGGTTTACAAGCTTAAAAAGATAAGAAGTTCACTCAAAGTAATTGGTTAGATTTGGCTTAACTTCTTAACTTTTGATGGCTGAATTAAAGAATAGATATATTGAAAATCTGATAAACAATAATACGTTAATTTTTTGAGATTCAGTCCTTGTTTGAGTTTAGTTTTTGGAGCTTCTTCGGAAGGACGTGGAGTTAAAAATATGTTAATCCCCTTTGAAAGTGGGTTAGTTTTTGGATTAATATTAATGGAGTTTTTGTAGAGGAGAAAGAGTTAAAAATGGAGATTGCAGTAAAATGGAGCAAAATTTAATATCTTTGAAAGATTCTGACGCTGGACTGAAAGGATGAAGAAGAGAATTGAACAAGGAAATGACAAAAAAAAACAATTAGCTCATATGTTGTTGATGTGATGCTATGGGTATTTTGGAGAAGTCAAATTGTATACCATGCTTATCTACTACAACTATCTAGTAGGTCAGCAAAATTCATATATATATATATATATATATATATATATATATATATAATATAATCACAAAACATCTAAGTCTTATAATTTGTATGAAAATAATTGTTAAAATAAGAGATGCTAAAGGTACAACTAACAAGTTGTCTAGCTAACTTAGAAGACATATCAAAGCTAATAAATACAGTATCTAATGAATGAGATATCTTCCACTGAACTATGGTGTCCATGAATTCATAAGACGGGCAAAAATCACCAAGTATCACCTCCAATGCTCTCATCTGGCGCCACGTTTTGCAAGCCAAAGAACAAGGCAAATGTGAATTTCCAACAACTAAATCAATCCTTTGAAGTTCTCCCACAATCACAATAGCTCGAACTAGCCACCCCTTGGGAACCGTCTCCCCTGTTACCCTGCAATGAAGGGCAGATGGCTTAGCCTTGCCTTTAAAAAGAAAAAATAGAACAAATTCCTTTGAATGGCTTAATCATTAGGAGAAGATAGTTGCAGACAGAAGTAGCGGTTATTGCTATTTCATTCTCTCCCACTCTACTGCATAAGTTATGAGATACAATCCTCAATATTGTAACATGTGTAGAGGATCAGTAGAATAAGAAGAAGCTCCAGTATATAGAACAAGAGAAGTGTTCAATCCTATGCATCACTCCAGCTTCATGTGTGTGATAAATACTCCATATTCCTGCACTTATAAGACTGGCAATACAACACCATGATGCAGTCCAAATCTGTATTAAAGTATGTGATGCACAAATTGAATATAATGTCAATAAACCACATATAAATCTTGCACACAATATATCTAATTGCAGGCTTGCCGCTTCAATTCCATACACTATCAAACCACCACCATAATGAGTATTATCACATGCTAATACCATTAAAATAGTTTGACAGTATATAGAAACAATCAACAGGAAAGAACCTAGCAAGCACAGGCAGAATCAAGTGGCGCACATCCATCAATCAGGTTTGCAACCCTAATGCTAAGGTTATGGATTTGAGCTTTGTCCATGTTTACCAGCCTTCTCCCTACATTAGGTAGTTCAGAGAAAGAGTTAAATGAAATTATACCTGCAAAAGAAAATACAAAGTTAGCTACAATATCTGCCAATGCATTGCCCTACTTAACACATGTTGAAATATCACATTGAAGTGATCCTTCATTTCCTTAATCATCTTCACTTCTGCCACAATGCACCAAGGAGGATCTCATTCGCCTTCAATAATATTCTTCATCACTAGTGAATCCGTCTCTAATATGAGAGGATAGAGCTCTTGATTTACACAGTATGCCAACCCTTCTACTATAGCCTTTGCCTCAGCTACAATATTGGTAGTCTTCTCTATTTCCACTACCTTTGCATACACTAAATTCCCTTCATTATTTCTTACATAAAAATCAAAAGAACTAGGCCTTGGATTACATCTTGAAGCACCATTTGAATTGCATTTAGACCAACCGTAACGAGGGAAGCCCCAAGTGACTCTCCTAGTTATAATATAAGGCTTGTAATCTTTAAAGAATTTGATCATGTCCGGCCAAAGAAAAGGAATATGGGACATCCAAGGATACCTTACCTGTGCCAAATAATCAAGAGTGTTTTTTACCGCATGCACCACTCTATTAAAAGATGACTGTACCTCTATTCCTCATTGTGTTCCTTCTCTTCCATCAATCCCAGGTGATAGTGGCAAGAACTGCTAGGAATAATGGCCTGAGTTTTGCACAGAAATCTGCATTCTGCCATGCCCTTATAACTTGATGTACCTGCACCAAATTCATATTGATACCTGCAGCACCAAAAAATGTTCTCCATACCCTAGAAGCAGTGGAACTAGATAAGAACATGTGAGCAATAGTTTCTTCTTGAGGTTGCTAATAACACCAACACCTAGAAGCAGTTGTGTACCCATTTTTTCTCCACATATCATCAGTAGGAAGTTACTCCTCCATAATTTTCAAAAGAAAAAGAAAATTTTGAAAGGCAAACCCTTAGTCCACATTAGCTTAAATTCAGAATTAGGGTGAGCTCTATATCTTACTATATGCCATGCACTACTCGCAGTGTAACGATTCGATCGGTTGTTTTACTTTATAGGTTTTCGTTCTCCTAATTAAAATTCTCCGTATGTGCTTTTACTATTTTATAACTTGCGGGGATGGTTGGTTTGGGTTTGGAAGGGTTCGGGTTGAAATCAGAACACTTAGTTCCTTAATAGTGGCCTAGGAGGGTCAAGTTTGACTTGAGTTAATATTTTGAGTAAACGACCTTGGAATCGAGATTTAATGATTTCAATAGATTCATATGATAATTTTGGACTTGGGCGTGTGTTCGGATTGAATTTCGGGTGATCCGTAAGCGATTCAGCGCTTAATGTTGAAAGTTGGTTCATTGAAGGTTTTCTAGTTCTTTAAATTTGGTTTGGAGTAGACTTTGGTGTTATCGAGGTCCATTTGGGATTACGAGCCTAGGAATAGTTCTGTATGGTAATTTATGACTTGTACGCGAAATTTAGTGTCATTCCGAGTAGTCTAAGTATAATTCGATGCATTCGGAGCTAGTTGAAAAGTTTCAAGTTCATAAGTTGATTCAATTTGGTAATGGATGCGATTCTTATTTTCGTTGTTGTTTTACGTGTTCTGAGAATTCAAGCAGGTCCGTATTATGTTTATGGACTTGTTGGTTCATTTGGATGGGGTTCCGGGTGGCTCGGGTGCATTTCGAATCGCCCAGAGCCAAGTCCAAAACTGTTGATATGTTGATTCTGGTTTCCTTCTTCGCGAACGCAGAAGGACCCTCGCGTTCGCGATGAAGGATTTGGGGACCGGGTCTTTTTGCTCTTCGCCTTCATGAAGAAAGGCCACATTCGCCGAGGCTTGGAACCAGTGGCCTTCGCTTCCGCGATTGCCTCGTCACGTTCGCGTAGAAGACCTGAACTTGGGCCTGGGACTGGGCAACTCAGTTGCCTTTCGCGTTCGCGAGTGGAGGCCCGCGTTCGCGATGAGAGGGCGTCTCAGTGCATCGCGTTCACGAGGGTCTTCTCGCGATCACGAAGAAGATTTTCCTGGGCCTGGGAGCTTTGCATTCACGATCGCGAGGCTTCTTCCGCGATCACGAAGAAGGGTCAACTAGGCGAGCCTTTAATAAAAATGGGACTTTGGCCATTTTGTTCATTTCTCACATTTCTTGGCCGATTCTAGAGCTTTATGGAGATGGGTTTTCACCTAACTATTAAAGGTAAGTGATTTCTATACAATATAAGTTAAATATATAGATTATGGGTAGATTTTAACATGTAAAAATGTGAAAATTTTAGGAGTTTGTTGAAAACTCTAGGTTTTTGATAAAAATGAGATTAGACCACGAAAATGATTATGGAATTGGGTAAAAATTATATATTTGTGTTCATGAGGTTGTGGGTAACAATTATTTACAAATATTTTCGAAAACCGGGCACGTGGGCCCGGGGGTGAATTTTAGGAACCTTCCAAATAGGGTTGGGTAATTACACTAATAGTTAAATTATGAACTTTTGAGCAATTATTGATTAGTTTATACAACCTTTGGCTAGTTGGATTGTTCAGCACCGACTTAAGGCTTTTAGTGTGATTTGTGGACTAGAAAGTGGACTTGGAAACGAGTAAGTCTCTTGCCTAACCTTGTAAGAGGGAATTAACCCCATAGGTGTTTAAATTGTTATTTGCTACTAATTGTGGTTGCTACGTACGCACGAAGTGACGAGAGTTCGTGCCTAGCTAAAATTCATGTTATGTCCGGGTAGACATAGGCCTTTATTATGTTATTACTTGCACTATTTAAACTCAACTTGCTAGTTTAACTGCTTGTATTAATAAGTAAAATTTGGTTAAAGATTATGTTAAATCGAGCTTCATTACTTAGAGATTTGGCGGAATGTTTAATTATTGATGAAAATTTATATTCTTTTATGGGCTAACCTTGGAGTTGTAACTTGTAAACACATACTTCGTAGTTCGAAGAGTTTTCCTATTCATGTGGATCGGGCCGAACGCCTCGTCAATATTTATATATATTATGTGATGCATCCATGGATCGGGTCGTACGACCTCGGTAGTGTATGTGCATGATTGTTATGGATCGGGCCGTACTACCTCGGCATAACTCGTGCGTGTTGTCGCTAGGAGTCTGATTATACTGGATATACCCTTCATGACATGAGAATTTGTAAATACATGTTGGCCCTTACTTGTTGAGATTAGCATGTGATATTTGGGGACTTTTAGTTGTTATTTTGTTAAAGAATCATTTAATTATTGCCTCATATTCCATTATTGTTGTTGTATTTCTTGCCTATTTAATATTCTTGCACATTATGTATGTTTTCCACTAGTAAGTGTCGATGTCGACCCCTCGTCATTACTTCTTCGAGGTTAGACTAGATACTTACTAGGTACACGTTGTTTACATACTCACGCTACACCTCTGCACAAATTGTGCAGGTTCTAGGGCAGGTACATCTGATGTTAGTCCAGGCGTGCACCAGCACTACCCGGAGGCCTAGTGGTGAGCTGTTTCTCATGCTTTGTTCTACAGCACCTGGAGCCGCTTCCCCTGTTTCTAGAGGTCGAGGGAGGTCTCCAGCTCCTGCTAGAGGACGAGGGCTTCCTAGAGTTGCTCCCATTGTACCACCAGCGGATCCAGTGGCGGATCATATCATTGAGGAGCAGGGTGAGCCGGCCCCGACAGATTTCATGTCTGCGTCAGGATTTCAGGAGGTTATAGGCCGTATGATGCGGTTCATGGACTCTATGACGCAGGCTGGTTTATTTCCAGCAGACCCAGTCATATCTCAGGTGGGAGGGGGAGCACATACCCCTACCGCTCATGCTCCAGGGCACGTTGTTATCGTATATTAGACCCCAGGTGCACTACCTATGGGTGGGGCTCAGCCAGTTGCAGAAGCTGTACTAGAGCCCAGACCAGATGCGACTGTCGAGCCGCATAAGTTGTTGGATAGATGGACCAGACTACACCCTTCTTCCTTTAGCGGTGAGCGACATGAAGACCCCCAGGATTTTATTGACCGCTGCAGAGACAGGCTGCACAATATGAGAGTATTGGAGTCCAACATGGTGGACTTCACCCCTTTTCAGTTGGAGGGCGGGGCCCGTAGATGGTGGCAGTCATATCTTCTTAGCAGACCAGCGGGTTCACCTCCCTTGACTTGGGATCAGTTCACACGTTTCTTTCTGGAGAGATATATTCCACCCTCTCAGACTCTCAGAGGGAAGAGCTACGGGGTTAGTTTGAGTGGCTCCAACAGGGTCAGATGTTTGTGACCGATTATGAGGCGAGGTCTCTGAGTTGTCCCGCCATGCACTATGATACTCCTCACAGATGCAGAGAGAGTGCGAAGGTTTATTGTGGGCTTGCAGTATGGTATTCAGGTTACTATGGCCCTAGAGGTGGAGATGGGGAGTCCTTACGAGCAGGTTATGGAGATAGCTCGGCATATTTAAGGTATACGCAACCAGGGCCGATTGTATACGACAGGGAAAAAGAGGCCTCGACATTCTGGAGGATTCAGCGATGCCCCGTCTGGGGCAGAGGTCAGTTCGTGAGGGGTCAGTCCAGCAGACCCATTTATTCAGCATCACCGCCTTCTCGGGGTGCACTAGTGCGGCCCTATTTCAGCGCCATTCCAGAGAGCTCCTACCGTCCACCGGCTATTTATGGTTCTTCCAACGGGTATTCAGGTCTCCAGGGTCATACTCAGGGTCAGTCATCTTCCGCACCGAGAGGTTGCTATGAGTGCGGGGAGCTAAGCAGAACAAAAATAAAAGAATAGGAGGTCGAGATTACATCCAAATGTAATGATTCTTGTAAAGTCAAAACAATAACAAATAACATGGTTTGATCGCAAAAATGAATCTGAATACAACATGAGCTTAAATCATGAATTTTCTAACTTCACAACAATATCAAAATGTTACCAACCTACTCTAATGCAGCCATGGAAAGTAAAACCTAAGACATACTTTTCTAAGTAAATACTAATTCCTTAAGTGAAAGAACATAATCAGAAAAGGTCGGAGTTTACCCTTTTGTGGGCAGTGAACGGGGTCGGCGTTGGCCTCAAATCTACTCTCTTGTCACGAACAGATCCGAACTTCAAGCCGAATGAGTTCGAATATCTCTGTCATGGCTAAAGTACACCGAGACAAAAAGAAGTTCTAAAAGAAATTCTTAGAGTTTTTGATTGATGATATTAGTAGTGAGAGTAAAGAATAATAGTATTCGAGTGGGACACAGTTTGTATGATGTAGGCAGCTCTAGCCTCTCCAAAAGTGGCCTGATATGCAAGTATTTATAGTGAAACAAATATAGGGTTTGGGTCCTTGAGCGGGAGTCTAAAATTTTAGATTTTTGAATGCATGGTCAAAGAGAGTCGTTAGGATCCGAACGTTGAAGCGTTCGCGTGAATTTTCAGACCTTGCCCCAAATGGTGAGTTCTCGTTTGAAATTTGAGATTCATGAGTTGCTCAAAACATAGAAGAGGAAAGAGAAGCGTCATTTACTGATGGAATACGCCAAGAAGGATGCATAAAAAGACGATTTTACTCGAAACAAAGTAGGCAAAGTCTGTCGGAAGAATGAGGTAAAAAAGATTTTTAAAGTCTTGTGTAAAAATTTAGGACACATTTTCTGGTTAACAAAAAATGTGTAATTAAAGAGGTTTTGGGGGGTCAGATTAAAAATAATAAAAGTTGTGGGTAAATATTAAAATTTTTAAAATTTTTAAAAAACCATACCCATTCCAATTATATCAAATTTTCATTTCCCTCTTCTTTCTCCTCTTTACTTTTTCTTCTCTTTCTTCATTCTTTCTTCTTTCTCTTTCTCTTTCTCTTCCTCATTCTTCTTTCTTACTTTCTTCTTTTTCTTCAACTTTCGTTGCTGCTGCTGGTTCGTCTATGTCATCTTCTTCTTCTTCATTTTCTTCCTTGTCTTTTTCTTCTTTCTCTCTTCATCTCATTTTCATCTTCTTCTTCTTTTTTTATTTTTTCTTTTCTTGTAGTGGTTTAAAATATACGAGAGAAAGAGAAAAATATGAAATTTTACAAAGTAAGTATTCTACAACATACCCTCGAGATATTTTGAAATATTCTCATAAATGAGTATTATGCAAAACATCCCCCGTGATATTTTTTCTGCTTCTTTCTTTTTTATGTTTGATTTTTTTTCACAGATATTTTAAACATCTCCACACATATTTGAAATATTTGTGCAGATGTTTTGAAGCATCTCAGTGGATGTTTGAAATATTTCTCTAGATATTTGAAACATCTTCCTAAATATTTGAGGATTATGAGTGGCGGAGGATAGAGAGGAGCGTTGCGAGATGAAGGAACAAGGGAAAGAGGAGGAGTGGCGGGAGGAGGAGGAGGAGGAGGAAGAGGAGGGGAAGAGTGGGAGGAGGAATAGTGGTGGAGGAGGAAGGGGGACTTTTTGTAAATAAGAAAACTTTGAGATTTTTAAAAATTATGTCATTAACACTAATCACAAAAGTGCCCCTTCAACCCATTCTTAATACTTTTGTCTTAAAAATTGATATAAATTTTGAAGTGTCTTAAAAATTAAAATCTCCCAGATTTGTCCACGGCTGCAATGGGGATGAAAGTTTGTTCAAGAGAGGAAAGGGGTAGGGTCGGTTTCTTGTGGAGGATTAGGGTAAAATGAAACCTAATTTTGCTTAAAGGCATTAGGGCCGATTTGGGATGTATTTGCAGGATTTGGAGTAGTGGTAGTAGTGTTGGTAGTAGTAGTAGTAGTCGTAGTAGTAGTAGTAGTGGTGGTAGTGGTGGTCATCGCATTTGCGATGATCTGCTCGCAAATGTGAGGTCCGCATTCGCGGACTTGACCTCACATTTGGGATAGTGGGATGGGAACGAAGCTTCGAAATTGTAAAGTTGGTGTTTGCATTTGCGATAGGTGTATTCATATTTGCGAGGGTAGTTTCGCAATAGTGAGGGGTAGGATGCATTAGGGGTGGGCGTCGGTCGGTTCGGTTTGATTTTTCAAAAGTTCGGTTCGGTTTAATCAGTTTTCGGTTTTTCATTTGGTGCACCAATAACCGAACCAATATTAGTTCGCTTTTATCGGTTTTTCTTAGTTCGGTTCGGTCGATATTCGGTTTGGTTCGGTCGGTTTGAGGGATTTTTGATTGAGCTTTTTCTACCAAAAAAAGGCCTTTAAATTTAGTTTTTTACAATTAGCTTTTTCTAAAGTTAATTGGATATTTTCTCTATTTAACTAGTTAAATACTAATACACCACAAATTCACAAAGATTAAAAAAGAATGAGGCCTTACGTTCAACTTTCCTATGAAGCTCCTTGGAGCAACTTCAGTACATTTATAACAATGGATATTATTTCAAATATAAATTATTTTCATTTTGCCAAAATAAAAATTAAAAACTAAATACGTATCATAAAATATGAATAGCAAGGAATATTACAGTAGAAAACAAAAGGCACAACTTAGTCTTTATAGCTGCTATCTTTTCCTTTTCAATTAAATTGGAACCCTCTAAACTGGAACTAATCTTGAATGAGAAAATAGAAAAGGGATTTGGTAAACTGAAATCATAGTCTAAACTATACATGTGTGTGTATATATATATTAACAAAAGGGCTTGGTTATGAAAAATGAGTTTTTGGACTTCAGCCTTTAGAGCGTGAGTAAGCAAATTGGGCTAGAGATTAATAGGTGAAGAAGAGCTCATCAAAACCTATACACTAAAAATTTGGTTTTTCGGTTTAACCGAAAATTGGGGCACCAAAATCGAAAACCGAACCGATCACCGAACTTTTTAAAAATATAAACCGCAAACCCATCGAAAAACCGAAAAAATTAAAATTATCGGTTCGGTCGGTATTATGCCCACCCCTAGGTTGCATTTGCGACTTCTGAGGCTCAGGGGGACCAATTTGCATTTGCGACCTTGGGTTCGCAATTGCGACATCTTCAACTTGGTTAATAGTTGGGATTTTAGGATTTTAGATTATTCTCTCATATTTTGAAGTCTAGACTTGGAGAGGGACGATGTTGCTTAGAGATTTTCACACAAAACTTTGGGATAAGTGATTTTTACTCATTTTTTGTATTATTTCAAGAATTTGCATGGATCATTAACATCTAAAATATGAAACTTTGGGATAAATTTAGGATTTTGCCTACAATTTAAGAGAATGTAAATTGAGGTTTTGAGCTATAATTTGGACTTGGATTTGAAAATAAATAAAAAATTGGTGCGGTTATGGGTGTCGGGATCTATCCCTTGACTCGGGTTTTGATTGTGTGAGCAAGCGTTGACTTTTGTAGACTTCTAGAAAATTGATTAAAGATTGAAGCTTTATTATTTGGAATTTTTCCCTATGATGTTATTTAACGTTATTAAGTATTATTTAGCAAGTTCGAGATGGTTGGAAGTGATTTCTAAGGGAAAGGCGATTTTGGAAGGTTGATTTGGGCTTGTTAAGGTAAGTATCTTGCCTAATCTTTTTGTGAGGGAATAATCCTGAGGATATGACCTTATTTGTCTAATTGAAATGTGTGAGAAGCAATGTATATGCGAGGTGAAGAGCGTATATGCGGGTGCTATGTATGATTTTGACTGGATTAAACTTTAGACTTTTATTATGCCTTGTGTGGGTTACATGCTTTCTGTGATTCATGTTTAATCATTTTTATGACTACGTGAACCTTTTGAATCATGCTAGAGATCAAGTGTAGGGTTTGATTTCCTGTTTGAGCATGATACTTATTATTGTATGGCATACCCGCCTAATCTGAGATGTAGTTGCACAATTCGTACATGCATACACCTTAACCTGCTATTTTCCTCAGTCCATGAGCATGTGACTTGATATCTGTTCTTCGTATACATATATTCTTGTATATGCTTTCTGTGAGATGGTCTGGTTTGGAAGCTCATGAGTTATCCGTGCGGTTGATATAACTTTGGCATGTGAGTTGTCCGTGCAGCGTGTGGATAAAGATCCATCCCCCTAGGGTCGTCCTCTCATGTTTCTCCTTGATACTGTACACGCAAATTATGGAAGCTGGTCAGCATTTGTACTTTGTGTATCTTCTTTATATATGAACTCCTTGGATGTATACATGATTTTTACCGCATAACTTCTCTATATGCTAGTTCCAGAATGTATTCGTGCCTTTCAATGCATATCCCCTTTATATGCTGAACTATTAGTTGTTCACGATGATTGAGCATATCTTCTTTATGTACACCGCCGGCCTTACATGTACCTTCGGCTTATATATATATATATATATATATATATATATATATATATATATATATATATATATATATCCATGAGCTATACAAGTTTGATTGTGAGTATTATTGACCACTCTCGCCACTATCTCGTTGGGGTTAATCATGATATTTACTGAGTACATTGCGATTGAGACCCAAGGTAGAGTTGCATCCTGATCGCAGTTCCTAGCGTCTCCTTTTATCTTTCATTAATGTTATTGTTTCAGACAACATACTGTATTAGCAGACATGTAATCATATATTAAAGCTCATGACTCAGTGTTACCAGGTTCTGGGGATTTGTTGTATTTATTTGATATTTATCTATAATTATTTATTTTTTAGACTCATATATTCTGTATTTGTTATTATTTCTCTGTAATATTGTATGATTGACTTGCCTAGCAAATAGGATTAGACGCCGTCAGGACCGATGGTGGTTTTGGATCGTGACAATAAATCTTAAATTTTAATAGCTAAGTTACATTTAAGAATAGTTTGCTTGACAATGCGGTTGCCGGATGCCGATCTAATCCATGAGATTTTGGATCGTGAAAGGCTATTGGAGGAGATAATCATGTCTCACGTAGACTTCCAAACAGTTAGCGCATAACCTTCACATTGTGATAATTGAAGACGTTAAATATAAAAGAAAATAATATCGTAAAAAGTGACCTACAATATTTGGAATATATGCAGATTCATAAAAGGATATAACATAATGTCAGTAATATAACGTGAGTAAAAACGCTACATAGTTCATGCAAGCTAGTTTGAAGTAAATATTTATTGTATTTTTGCACTTGTATAGGTATTTAGGTGTTAAAAGATCTACTTAACTAACTAGAATTTTAGAAATTTGTATATAAGATTAGTATGATATTTAGAGAACTTTCAATTTTAGAGAATCATACTTTGTTTATATTTAATTATTAAGTACTTAAAATGTAACGAGCCCAAATAAAATATTCATATGACTAAATTAACTGACTTCAAAATAATACTAATTGTTCAACCATCTTTTGTAATACTATCACAGTTTTTCAGTTGGAAAGAATATCGAACTATCTAGAAAATAAATATTTGATATATTTTAGAGAAGAGACAACAAATATAAAAGAACTAGTTAATCTGTCCGTACTTCGCGTGATTAGATATATATTTTTGTAAAAGTTATTGATATATATAGAAGGGATAAAAAATTTATACTACCACAATAACAAAGGAACACATAATGCAAGGTATACATATAAAAAAATCAAATGTAACATACTAAAACAGGTAAAAATCGCATGGGGCGCCCTATTTGGTCGCCCCCATTTAACCTATACCCATATTTTTAAAATTATTTAACCTATACCCTAATTTTGATAACTTCAGATCCTGTGACCTATGCGCTCCTTTCTTCCTCCTCTTCTTCTTTTCTCTCTCAAACATGTTATCCTGTAAGTTACACATGTTATCGTTTCTGAAAATTGGACAAAGCGACAAATCAAGAAGAAAGAAAGACTCGCCACTGCCTCTCAAACATTAATACATCCCAACACAAAGTACGTAAATAATAAAACAAGAGCTTATTGTCAAAACTCAAAGAAGCATCAACTGAAGTTTGAGACTGCTGGGACAAACTTCAGACATTACTAGGTTAAATTTTGTCTGAAGTTTGCAACTATCATGCCAGGAAAAATTATCTGAAGTTCAAATATAACAAGCTGATTTTGTCTGAAATTTGCACTACAAACTGAAGAACTTCAGAATAATTTGTCTGAAGTTTGCACCCCAACACAAAGTACGTAAATAATAAAATAAGACTTTATTGTCAAAACTCGAAGAAGCATCAACTAAAGTTTGGGACTGCAGGTCCAAACTTCAGACATTACCAAGTTAAATTTTGTCTGAAGTTTGCAACTATCATGCTAGGAAAAATTATCTGAAATTCAAATATAACAAGCTGATTTTGTCTGAAGTTTACACTACAAACTGAAGAACTTCAAACTAATTTGTCTGAAGTTTGTACTACAAACTGAAGAACTTCAGACTAATTTGTATGAAGTTTTCACTACGAACTGAAGTTTTTTTTATTACTTTTGCAAGTCAGGCCAAACTTCAGATGAAAATATCTGAAGTTTTACTTTGATAAGGTCACACTGCAGGCAAAAAATTCTGAAGTTCAAACTTCAGACGTAAATTCTTGCTACTTCAGGCCCCGTGTGTCTGAAATTACCCGAAAAGTGGATACGCTTGCAATTTTTTTTTTACAAAGCGGATATAAATTAAATTGTAACCTAAAAACTGAGTATAAATGCAAATCCCCCTAAAATAGGCATTCATGTGAATAACCTTTCTCCATTTTGTTGTTTTTACATCCAAATGGAAAATCATTATTAATTCCTATAGATTTCCTTTTTTGTTGTAATTCTTTCTCATTTTTTTTACTACTAGTCTCTCTACATGTGTGTCGCACGTGAATTCAATATCGTTTTTAAATTATATATACTAAAAATTAGTTAATGCATATATATTTAAAAATATTTAATTTAATGTAATTATAAATTATAAATTTAAATATACCAAAAGCTAGTATTCTCGTGTAATCTTAAGATATTTTATGAATAAAGTCAAAAAATAGATTTTTCGACCAACTCTATTTTTGTTCTTCTAGCTATTTGTGATCTTTTCCATATCTTTCATCCATTCTAATATCAATTAACTTGGTATAATTGTCTTCTCAAGGTTGATTACTCTTTTCTGCAATATTCAAGCCTTAGTATTTCTATTTTACTCACAAAGCAGTAAAATAGATCTCTATACAATTATTTGGCATATACATGTCGATTATTGGACTCAAAATTTAAGCCAGACATGCAAAACGCACATACACTAAAGTATGAATATATAAAGTACAAAAGTGATACTGTCATAATAATATTAAAATAGTACTTAATAATCTAAAACAAAAATAATGCGTAAATAGAGAAATAAAATTGATCACTTTTGAACCTATCAAATGCAACTAAATCAACATCTGGCGAATCAGAAAGTAAAATGAACATATTCGCTCTGTCATATATTCAATAACATATAAAACGTAAACAATTGAATATATGTAATTTACGAAATTAATATTTCAAATAACCACATTAAAGATAGAGATGAGAGAACTGAGCGAGGAGATTGTAATTTACGTGAAGAAATTTTTGTAGGCCTTTAGATTCAGGTTCTTGCTCTTGTGTTGTCTCTCTTCCTCTTCTCGCTCATCTTTCTCGTCATCAGAATTTGGAGGAAATCCAAGAGCATCCAATAAACTTTCTTCTTTCTCGGGAATTTTTTGTAGGCCTTTATAACTTTCTAGCTCTTTATCTTAATTAAAAAACAGGATGCATGTCAATAAAAAGTACTCGTGTTCAATGTATTAGTTCAAGCGCATGTACCTTCTGACTAATTTATTGTACATACCTAATTAGAGAGCTTTTTGTTGTCTTGCTAATTGTAACTTACAATTGAATATTGGTTCACCGCAGAAATTGCAATGCATATTAATTTACATATTTGTACAATAATATGAAAACTAATATTGTACGATAGATGGGTAAAATGGTCACTTAGTTTTTGAAGGACATTAGTGACTATAAACTTTGTAAAAAACATATAGATATTATCAAAATGTATTTGATTTACAAAGTAAAAATTAAAAGAAAACGTCAAGTTTCTGAAAATGATAAATATTAATCTTTTTTAGCTAACACGATATAGGAAGAAACTATGCCCAACAGAAGTCCTCTGAAGTAGAACACGAACTAATTAAATAATCCATCATGTGATATATTATAATTTATCATTGGTACTACATCATTTTGTGTATGAAGTTCTTTCATCTGATTCGTGCCATATTAATCCTCCATGTGTATGCTAGCTCGAAAAGTTAATAAAATTGAAGGCATTTGTTCTTTGTACATATATTCGACAACACATAAATAAAAGGAAAAACATATACACACCTACATAGAAATACAATCTTGATGTAATTCAACAGACACAAAAACAAAAAAAAGTATGAGTTTTTACAATGACAAAACAATGAGAAAAGAGAGAGAAATGAACACAAGGGGAGTGAATGTGAAGTAGTACTCCTAAGGTTCTTCGACAACTACTACAATTCTCTTCTCAATGAGGAGCATTGTTGTATATACATGCTAGGGTGTAAATGGTGAAATCTACACCAAAGACGGCAGCAATTTAAATACTTAAGTATGTTATCAGCGCAAAAAGCTCTTTCATGCTATAATTTGTTTTGTAGATGGGTGGCTATTATAGGTCACAGTAGATCAAATTCATTTTAATGCCTTTAACTTCAAAGACAGTAACTTCACTAAGTGTCCAGTTACCAACCTTTCAAAAGAAAAAAAAGTCCAGGATGAAATCAAAGACATTCAAAATTGCATCCAGTAATTTAATTTGTTTTAGCCTGTAGGTAAGAAGTAGTTAAATGAACATGCAAGTAATTTATAGCCTTTAATTAGAAAGCTGGGAAAGGCCATTAGACAACGACATATAATTTAAGGATGAAATAATAGGAAATTACTTTCGTCATAATAGGATAAGTGGAACCAGTCAACCAGTCCAAATCACACTACTAGTCAACCAGTCCAAATCACACTAATAATTTGCCCTTTAAGTAATTATTTACCTAAAACTACAAGAGAATTCAAAGAAATCAATTGATAACACACCTTAAGACAAATAATTGTAAGATCATGCCCCATTATATTTAATAATTTAAATTAATTAAACCTGCAGAGAATGTAAAGAAAATCATGAGAATCTTGATATAGACATTAAGGATAAAAAAAAGAAAGAGAAAATAATCACTTTGTGACGTCACTTGTGAGACAGTGAACATTAATTGTTGTCGTTGGAGATACTCCAGTAAGTTTCTAATTCCATAAAGGCAGGGGCGAAGCTACGTGCAATCAAGGGTGGTTCGCCGAAAAATTATACTCCGTATAAAGTAAAATATTACTTGTTATTGATTAAAAATAGATTTTGAACACCCTTACATAGTACACTGGCAAATGTTTGAACATCCTTGTTGAATTTCCTGGCTTCGCCGCTGCATAAAGGGACCATGCATGAAAATTTATATGTTTCCATGCTTCTTCTGTTGTTGGTTATGCATTCATGGAAGCTATTGAGCAATTATGATTTTATCAATTCTTCACTGGATAAGAAAGAATATGCAATGAAAATGAGACAAATTAAGAAGGCAGCAAGTGAAACTTAGCAAGCAAAATAAGATAGAAAGACAGAATTCTGGTAAAAGAAATCTGTACAGAAGTGAATTATTGAATTCTTAGCTGTGACAACTCTTCATTACCCTTATCTGTTACAACTCTTCAGTACCCTCATTCAGACTATTCGGCTGATAACAGCATTATTAATAATTTTGTTGGATAAAATTAAGAGAAGGGTAGAATAGCCCTCTAGTTTTTGATGGATATTTTGGTAATTCAATTTTGACTCTAGGACCTTCCCACTTTTAGTATAGTATGATTGGTAAACTTTTAGATGAACTCAACCCATATAATTCAACAGATAGAAAAGTAACTCCATGAAAATCTCAAAATGGGGGAAGAAAAAAAAAATAATATTGTTCCATATCTCAAAAAAACTAAATAATTCAAAACCGATAATCCACATGAAGTGGAACAGCGCGAACTCTATTTCTAACTCAGTTATCCGTAGTCAATCTCTCTTGATAACTCTGGCATATCAGATAGAATGCATAAAATAAGCACTAAAACTGATAATCCACATAAAGTTTCTTGCTCATGGTTTCTTAATAATTATTGCTATATGTTTGTCAAGTTAAAAAAAGTTCTAAAAATTTAATAAGAATCAAGAAAGTCGAAAAATACTCATTATCCAAGAAACAACTAAACCCATTTCCATAAACTAATTATTTCAGGAGTCCATGCTGTCAACTTACAGTAAACACATCACATCTCCTATTGAATACCACGTATATTCTAGAACCCTATTTTATTACTCTGTTCAAATATACAGCCTTGCCTTTCGGCTCAAATTAGGATAACTTAGAGCCGTTTGGACATAAGAAAATTTTTTCTTTTTAAAAAAAAAAATTTACTTTTTTCGAAATCAACGTTTGTTCATAAAATTTTCAATTTTCACTCGAATATGCATTTTAAAAATTTTCGAAAATTTAAAAAATTTCAAAAAATTATTTTTCAAACTTTTCACTCAAATCACTCACAAAACTTCAAAAACAATCCAAAATTATATTCATGTCCAAACACAAAAATTTCAAATACCATTTTCACTTAAAATTTATTTTTTCCCTATTTTGGAATTTTACAATTCTTTATGTCCAAACGCCCGCTTAGAAGCACCACAAACTTTACATTATCATCATCCAATTAGTCCAAACTCAAGATCAAACAAACATAAGAGGCTAATAAGTCAAATGCTCTCTTACTTCTCAACAATCACACCCACGATAATATCTCATTTTTTAGGATATTGTAAGCTCCATCTCTCCCCACGAATCCCGCTTATACAGTACTGAAATTAATCACTTTACATTACATCACTCTCCTCTTCTTTCCTAATCTCACGTATGACATAAATTATAGATGGTTTATTAAAAGTAAAAACTTTAAAAACTTAAAGCATTCATAAAGAAAAACTTTAAAAAATTTACTATGTGAAAAGTGTTTTTTCCCCCTCAAAGTATTACTATCCAAAAGTACTGTATGGTTAAGCTAATTAGGTAAATAGTTCAAAACATTTTATTTCAAACTTTGTTGCTACAACCTACAATCAGATAGAAATGCAGCATAGCATACTGAATACGTAGATGAATGAAGTTCCAACAAACATGGAAAAGAACAAACAAATCTAAAAAAAAAGAGAAGGAAGAAAATAGATAAATAAGTATTTTCTTAATGTTCGAGGTATATGTGTTAACCGGACGGGCGAAATCCGGGTTGGACACACAAAAAAAAACAGCATGTCCGGTTATTTTTCCGGGCTGGTTAGTGGGCTGGGGTTTCGGGTTGGTAGTGGGCTGGAATTTTTCGGGTTTTAGTGGGCCCGTCCGGGTTCGGGCTTAACGGGTCTGGACTGGGCTGGCTCAATTTTTTTTTTTTTAGTATATTTTATTTTTCTTATTCAATGTTATTGATACTTAAGTGTTTGCAAACTTTTAAGGCTTAGAATTAAACTTTAAAGTTTAAAGTTTAAAGTTTTAAATTTAAAATTTAAAATTTTAAAATTGAAATTTGAAAGTAAGTGGCTACAAAAAATTGTTTAATAAGACCAATAGGCAATATGTAAGGATCAAACTCTGAATGCTTTCGTTTTATATTTTTATTGAATAATAAATAATACTTCAAATTAATTTGCATGTTCTAATTTAATTTTTTAATTTTTGAACTTGCAAATTAAAAGTTTACAATAATTATATAAAATAAAGAGTATATCACATGCTTTGCATCATTTTTGTAAGTTCATCCATGTCAACGCGAGGTTCTTGATTTCCTGCATTGCTTGAATCGGAACCATAAACTATTGTATCTTCAATTTTTTGGTCCTCCGCTTCATCTACCTCTTCACGCCCTTGATTTCGTCGTTCTAATCTTATCCAATCTCTGAAGCACACTAGAATTTTCAAAGCATTGCTGCCCAATGAATGGCGGGTATCTCCTAGTTGCTGCCTTACTTGGCTAAATGCACTCTCTGATGCGACTGTTGAAATCGGCACATTTAGCACGTCTCGAGCCATGGGTAGAAATATTTTTTAAATTTATCTAGCATAGATTCAACAACAGAAGTATATCCTTCGTTCTTCTTCAAATTATGGAGTAAAAGAGAAATTTTAGCAATATGAACTAAACCATTTGCAATATTAGGATAATAAGCTCCAGAAAACTCAAGTGTAGCGATATAAAATTTTTGTAAAACTTTTACAACATCTTCAATGACATCCCAAGTTCTAGATGTTAACAGACAGTTAGGATCGGTACAATGAGAATTAACAACTTTAGTTATAGTCATTCTATATTTATGACAACATCTTAAGAATAAATAAGTATAATTCCACCTAGTAACTATTTCTTCAGGCATGAGTCTTGGTTTTAGTCCATATTGTACACATCTTTCCTTACTTCTTAATCTTCGATTCCTCTTAATAGGGATGAGAGGCCTACCTGTATTACCACGACCTCCACTCCTAGTATTTTGAGTTTGACTAGCATTACCAGGTATAGATGGTGGTGTTTCAAGATTATCAGGTGATTGAATATCATCTAAATTATCATCTATACCATAATTTTCTTGAAGTCGTTCATAATCTACATTTAAATTTTCAGGTGAACTTTCAGAAATATGTGTAAAGCTACTAGAAGAACCACCACTACCTCTTGATTTTTTAGAAGTTTCACTCTTACTACTACCACCCCTACTAATACACATTTTTTTGGCTGTTCTAAATATATCCATTATGTAAATTAAATTAAGAAATTAAATTAATAATTCTAAATAATAAAATAAAAATATACACCAAAGAAGAGAAAGAGATGGATCGAGTGTACCGAGATTCCGGATACCACACTAAATTTGATATCAAACTTCAGTTGATAGAATGATACTTGATATTTGATGGTATTGAATATTGATACAACACTTCACTTGAATACTTGATATTTGATAATTATAATTTTATAGTGACTAAAGTAAATATTTGATGAAACTTGAAATAATAAGTAATTGAGAATTTAAGAGCAATAATCAATATTATCAAGAGAGAATTGAGAGAGAATTAGAGTAGTAGGAGAGCAAATTGTGAGAAAAAAATAAAGAAGAAGGGGGGCTATTTATAGTTTTTAAAATGTTAAAATTGTAATTTATCAATTACTAGGGGGAGGGGCTATTTTCTTAAGGGGTAGGCCGAAATAGCCAATTTTGCAAAAAATGACCATTGCCCAACATTCATTTTTGAATTTGACCGTTGGCAACGGTCTAGAAATTATATAAAAAAAAAATTTACAACGATAACCGGGTTGGACCGTAAAAATTCGGTAACGGGTAACCGGGCTAACGGGTTCCGGAGCACCGGTTACCAAAATGTGTACGTTCCCGCCCGGCTTCCCACCCAATCCTCCCTAACCCGTCCCTAACCCCTATCCTACCGGACTGACCCTGGTTGAACCGGGTCGAACAGGGCTGTGATTGAACTGTCCCGGCCCGATTAACCGGTCTAGTTCGAGGCAAGACACATGAAAAAAAAAAATATACAAGGAAAAGTTACATATGAAAAACAGAGCAGGAAAATAAATTTAAAAAAGAGAATCACACCTTTTTGGATTTTTCCTTAACAATATAATAATGATAGTAGACTTGCAAATAGTTACTTGGCTGGCCAATCGAAACTATCTAAGCAATAAACGAATTAAAAAAATAATTTGATTACGTAGATGTTCACCTTTCATGGCAGAAAAGGTCAAAGCTTTAGGTTCACAATCTGTATGGGTGCTAATTACTACATGTGAATAGTTTCATTCGTGTAGAATTCAGGGTGCTTTACTCGAAGGAAGTTACAAACTCATATATATCCTGGTTTACTCGTGTTGATGATCAGGAGCGGAGCAGTGGCGAATCCAAAAAATTCAATAAGGGTGTTCAAATTTTGAACAATCTTTGACGGTGGACAATGCAATGGTGTTCGAAGTCTATTTTTAATCAATAATAAGTAATGTTTTACCTTATATGTAGTATAATTTTTCGGCGAAGGGTGATGAATTGACAACCCTTGGGCAACATAGCTTCGCCCTAGTCAGGAGATCTTGGATGAAATTTGAGTTAAGAGGCGCGACTGGACGAAGGAAGTTTAAAGGGATTGAAATGAGTAACGTCCGTTTCCTTTTGGGATTCTAATACAGAGTAACGCAACTTTGTGTAATAGTGACTTTTGGGATTTTAATTTAATAATTTGAACAGATGCAATTAGTATGGAATTAATGAGGGGGCAAAAGGCAAAAAAACTGAGGTAAAAGATAAATAGAAATTATGTAACTATATATATAGATATAGATTTATATTTTACACTAATATTGTAGCTATTTTTGAACTCTAGTGTAGTTTAATTTTTAGTTGTGAATTAATTACTACTATATTTTACTAAACTAACAAGTAATGCATACTATACACAAATTTATCTTCAATTAACTAAATAATTTGACTGGATATATATATTTGTACCGAAAAAAACGAAAAAAAAAACTAGCTACAGTCTCCTCCTGCAAATTTGCATCAACAGTCTGCCCTTCCCATCTTGTTCTTCAACCTAAAACCACCCTTCCTAAATCCTACCTGCTTCTCCACCAAATACTTCTACTCCATTTTCTCTCTCTCTCTATTCACTTTTCCACCGGCCACCGGAACAATAATTGGGCGTCTTAAACCCTAAACCTAACTCTCTCAAAACCCTAAAAAAAAGCATGGACTTCCAACAACCGCATCCGTATAGTAGTAGGCCACCACAACAACAACCACCGTTACCGCCGCCGCCGTCCATGGTGGATCCCCACCATCATCAACAACGGCCGCCGGTCCCACCACCTGGTTCATGGTACTCGAACCAATTCCAATACCACCCACCCCCACCTCAGCATTCTCCCCCGTCTTCTCAGCCACAGCAGTGGGGTCCACCCCCTCCTCCTCCTCCTCCTCCATTTCCTGGACCTTCTCACGGGCCTTATCATATTCAACAACAGGCCCAGGCCCAGTATCCACCTCCTCTCCCCCCAAGGCCTCAATCCTTTCCTCATGGAAATCAGGTAATTAATGCAGCTGGCATTCTGCAAAAATATACGGGGCATAAAACTTAAAGTCTGCTTATAATACTAGTCGGAAAATGGTGCATTTTGAATATGTTTGTATAGTAAGAACACTAAAATGAGGGATAAGTTCATTGGTTATGCAGTTACTGAAGCTAGACTAGGAACTATGTTCATTATGGATTATGACGAGGCTTGCGTATTGTTCTATTCTAGTTATCTATTAGTCTAAAATGAGTTACAATGTATGTCAAATGCAAAACTTATTTGGTTTACTTAATCCGTGCGACTTTTTTTCCCCTTTGATTTGTGGGATTTACAACGGTTGTGAAACCAGTAATGTTATATGGGAGCTCGTATCAGCCTATAAGACTCGATAGATTCTCAAGATTAAGTGTATTAGAAATGCAAATGTTAAGATAGATGCGCAATTATACAATATTAGACAAAATAAAAATAATTAGATTTGACATAATGTACAAATAACACATATAGAGGATAAAATGAGAGGTTCTTTGATATAGTTTGAGCATGTTTCAGGTTGATTTTCAAAACTACATTTGATCCATAGTGTCATAGGCTATGATGATTGAAGGTATGAAAAAGGGATGAGGTAACCTAAATCATGTGAAACTAAGTTGTCATACAAGACCTATTAATCTCTAGCTTCAGCAAAGAACATAACACACTAGGAGTAAATGATCCATATGGATGATGCTAACTAGTTGAGGTAAATGTTTAATCATGTGGATAGTCAGGTCTGAAGATTCATATAGGCGATATTAATTTTTCAGGATTCTTTTTATTTTGGTTAGAGATTTGTGCGTCAGTAGAAAATGTAGATAATCCATATTGGACATAGTATAATGAGTCCGAATGGAGCAAACTGGATATTGAGGATTCATATAGCCAACTCCAAAAGTTTGGAATTGAGGTGTAGTAGTTGTTATTGTTGTTGTCGTGGTTACATGGTTTCTTTTCTGCTAATGGATTTTTTTTGATATGCTTGACTTTTTCCAATTAAAGATTCACACTTGCTTGCAGGACCGGGGCAATATGAACTGGGGTCAACAGCAAAGTTGGGAAAACTCAGGTTTGGAAATATAGTAATAATTGGAGTCTATGCTTGTTTAGTAATTTATTATGCTTTGGGATCTAGTTTCCTGGAATCCATTTATGGTTGAAAATTGTTTGGAATCGAGTGATAGCTGTTTCTTCTTTCTTAGACACTATTTCTCAGAGTAGAGGCCACTTCCTTTAAATTTATTCATGATGTTTAACTCTTCTAGTGCTTCTGCTTGTTGTTCTTTTTGTGGGAACACAGACATGCTTTAAAAAATAATTGGATTTATTTGTTAGAATTCAAATGTTTAGAAAAGGTGTCACAATTTTGGTATATTCCAAGTTCTATATAGTTCTATGTGTCATTCATGTCATGTGGGACCAATCGATGCTCTCTTCTGCTTGAGTCGAAAAGATAAAATCTAAGCTGTTGTTGAGGAGGTTTGCTAAAGAAAATATTAATCTCTTAACAAGGTCATTAGGTCTCAGAGTAGAGGCCACTTCCTTTAAATTTATTCATGATGTTTAACTCTTCTAGTGCTTCTGCTTGTTGTTCTTTTTGTGGGAACACAGACATGCTTTAAAAAATAATTGGATTTATTTGTTAGAATTCAAATGTTTAGAAACGGTGTCACAATTTTGGTATATTCCAAGTTCTATATAGTTCTGTGTGTCATTCATGTCATGTGGGACCAATCGATGCTCTCTTCTGCTTGAGTCGAAAAGATAAAATCTAAGCTGTTGTTGAGGAGGTTTGCTAAAGAAAATATTAATCTCTTAACAAGGTCATTAGGTCTTAGGGGTTCAAAAACTTACTTTTAAAAAGTCATTAGGTTAGAAGCTCAAATATGAAAACTCCGTTCATCGTACGAGAAGAGGTTTTTGTAGAATTTAATGGGTTGCTCTATCCAATTAGAACTCTGGGATTATCACTGATAAAAAAAAACCCTGGGATTGTCCCCCCCTGCCCTTTATTTATTTATTTATTATTTTTTATTTTTTTGCTTTTATTTCTCTTTAGCACGGGCCATATGCGAACTTTGTGGAAACAGTATTTAGTTTCTATTGTGATGTGCACTTGTATATTTCCTTCTATTTTTACCCATCATTGAGGACTCCTTCCTGCCCTTGGTAAATGAAAGTAGAGAAATTTTGCATGGCCTTTTCCTGTTCCCCCTCTGGTACTTCTGTGCCCTAAAGATTACATCTACTATTAACTAGTAGCATCTAGCAATGAAGATTGGGCTGCAAAGGCCCGAGCATGGGCAGCTGCCAACGCTGCTACTGACTATCAGCACCAGCACTCGCAGTTTACACATGATAGCAGGCCGGAAGAGCAGAGTCATTACTATGGGCAATACACTCAATCTGCTGATCAACATTTCCAAGACATTCAACAACCACCAGTTCTGCCAGCAAGTAATCAACACTCTATGAATCCTGTGGCACCTCCTCAGAGGGCGTCGTTTGGCCATTCACAGGAGCCTGCCTTCTTCACCTCTGGGCAACCTACTTATGTTCCTGACATGCGTTTACCTTACACTGCTAGAGATGGAAGTTTCACTGGAGATTCAGTTGCTTCATTCCCTAAGCAAGGAAACTCATCCATAAGTCCATTAGTCCATCAGCAGGAGGTACCTTCTAGTTATTCTTCTATTGCAGGTAAAAAATTTAGTTAATATGTAATTTTGCATCTGAAGTTACTGTGCTTTTGGAATTGATTCTGTACAGGGGCTTTTAGATAATTTTTTCTGCTTTATGTGGCTTCTAATTACTCTTTGGGAAGTTGTGTTTCCTTGAGCCTGAGGCATAAGTTCAGTAGTTTCATGAGGATATCTATAATCCTTTCACTAAAATTTCATGGTGCGATGGTTCCTGTTCTTATTTAAGGCTTCAGCGCGAGGGTATTCACTTAAGACAATTGATGCTACTGTATCTTGATTTCATGGAATATTGGCTCCATCATGCCAGCATATTCTTTCCTTTCTCCATCCTGCTAACTTGATGTTTTTTTTTTCAGGAATACTCCTGTTTTGGATAAGTTGTTTCCCAAAGATTACAAAAAGAGGAACAGTTGAAAATTAGATACTATTTGAGGTCCACTTGAGTTGATGTTAATCACGCTATATATAAACTTTTAGGCAATCTCCTTGTTCTATTCAGCTAGAGTAGGTAGAAAGGATTTATATGAACTGCTTCTACTTGTCAATGAGAACTGCTTGATTGCACATTCCTTATGCGTGCCCCTCTGTTGATTTTTCTGCAGTTCTTGCTAATAATGTAACGACCTATTTAAATCCTACTTGGGATTGGCGGAAACTTGGTCTGTCCAATGATTATTTCCTCTTCTGTATTTTCTCTATTGAAATTAAATTGATGGAGGAGAGGATTCAATTTATTTGATTGTGGCGAACGAGGAAGATTTAATTCTCATGTAGTGCATTAGCATCATCTAAGAATAAATTACTGACACAGTCTAAAGGAAGTGAAAGCTGTACGAAATATCACTTATGAAGGAGTACAAATATCATGGGACGCTTGAAAAATGCAAATTAGTACGGCAAAGTAACTGTTTGCAAGAATAGAAAACATCAGCTCAACTTGAAGATACAGTTGCTTAGAGAGTTCTACAGTTTCAAATTTTTAGTTCATTTGCACTCATCTTTTTTGCAGGTTATCACTGTGTTGGTACCTATACCAATAAAATGCTGTTTCTTACACCAAAAAGACCAAGTATTTCAAACATTGTAAAAAAATTGTAATTGAAAATTTTCATTTATCTTTCTTCTCTTCTTCAAACTATTTGTTTTGTTCTGCCTTCATGTCTCGGTAGGCTTTGTAAGAGAAGTCAGTCTTGTATCCATAAAGTTTTTGGGTAGAGCGAAGGCCAAAATTGAGGGCCAGGGTCTCAAGCAGCATAAGTTTGATGCTGCTGACAGAGAGGTTCTTTTTGAAGGGTTCTTTCCCTATATAGGATAGTTTTACCTTCAACACATTTGATGTTTGTGGGCGTGTGTCTACAGAGCGTTGCATTTGTCCGAACAAATGTGCAAGGGAAAGCCATTTATTTTTGTAACATAAGTTTAAATAATAATTAGGGGAAAGGTTACGGTTCCGTTAAAAAGTATACGTTATTATCTACTAACAATGTGTAGTTTATGCATGAGATATAAAACCTTACAACAGGGTGAGACTTCTCTTTCACTGGCTTAAAACTGCTGGACACCTCTTGCCCGATGGAACCACAAATTTAATAGGAATAAGCAGGCCGGTTCTTGTAGCAATTGGTTTGTCATGTATTAACATATCATCGAATTGAGAATCCTACATTTCTTAAAGTTCAGGAAACTTTATTGTTATGAAGTCTTTGTGGTTGCAAATCTGATGGTAGAGTAAAATGTTCTGTTGATTTCCATGTCTTCAGTTTCTGAATGCTCGTTCTAATGTCAGGTAAAGAAGAGGCTGGGAATCAAAATGAGCCGTTCTATGGTTCTTCACCTTTTGGCAACTCTACTCAGCAGCATCATGCACAACCAATGCCAACAGCACCCAATAAACCTGCAGTGACGGAAGAGCATCGTTATGTGATGGGTCCTGATCTTAGTGATCAGCCTTTGGACTTTGCACCTCATTTTAATCATGACCATTCCCAGCCCTATTTTGTTCGTGCTGATTCAGGAGGCACTGTGGGGGTTGCAGATCCTGTTTCAGCAATGCCTTCCAATTATGCATGGCCTTCTTCTGCTGCTCCTGGTGCCGCGTATTCTCCTCTTCCTCCATTACCTCCAATGGGGTCTCAGGTTTTATTTTAAATTCCAAGGTTAACTTAAATCCAATGATCTAGATGCCATAATAGAGCTTCCTTATTGTCACTTTATACCGCAGGTTGATCCTACTGTCATTGGAGCTTCTCCAGTTACTGAACACACTGGACCATTCTTTGGAAGAGTACAGAGTTCAAGCTTCAACCCAACTGTCCCATCGGTTGGTGCACACTTTAGTGTAGGTGCAGGGGCTGCCCTGCATCCTCCAGCAGCTTTTCCAGCTGATGCATATGGGATTTCTGATCGACCTAAGAAGGTTTGTATACTTGTTCGATGGGCATTCATTTTGTAAACTACAGAGTCATGATTCATCTGTATGTCTGACATTTTTTAGGCTGCTGTGCCAAACTGGCTTAGAGAGGAAATAATTAAGAAGAAAGCTGTCATCACAACTTCAGCTCCAGACGTTCAAAAGGAGGATTCTCAATCTATTGAAGATGAAGGTGTTGATAAATCTTATCGGAAAAGTGACCAGGCTGATAGCAAGAGCATCGATTCTTCAAGGTCAACTGAAGAAGAGGATGATGATGAGGTCAACTATTTTATCTTGATTACTCATTCGACTGAATATGTTACTTTTTGTTGAATTTGTTGTGTAAGAAGTCTGTTCACTTGGCGTAATATACCCTTCTGCTGGATTATACTGTTTTAAGGAATTCATAGTTTTGAAGCTTTCCTGTTCCTTTTTTTTTTTCTTGAGATAATTTTTTTTGTTGGGTAGTTTCTTCTTTGACTAACCTTAGACACATCATAAAAAGTGTGGGCTTATCTGAACTTTTATTTGTCCATGCAGGTTGAGGTAGAAGCAGCACGAACTGCAGCAATGAATCAGGAAATAAAGCGCGTCTTAACTGAAGTTCTTTTAAAGGTTACTTATGATTAGTGTGTGATCAATTTCTTTACTTCATTTTTGCAGATGCATTAACTGGATGCTGTTTTTACAGGTTACTGATGAACTATTTGATGAAATTGCAACAAGAGTTCTTAGCGAAGAGGATCTCACTGTTGATGGTTGGTGTCTTGCATTTTTCAAATCCTTCCCTCTTTAAATTTCTTCTTTTTCCATGTCTTTGCTCCCAGGTCATTTTTGTTGGGACTAAGTTGGTCTTCTTTGTCTTTAAGTTGAGCAACAAGCTGGTGCTTCCAGCCAGAAGGTATCAGCATCTGTTCAACCTGTTACAACTCCCAAGGCCTCTGCCAAGGTTCTGATACCACCCAAACTTAAAGATGCTCATTCAGTTGATGCCAGTGAGAAATCTACTTCCAGTTCTCCTGGGGATCTATTAGGCCTTGCTAGTTATGCATCAGATGATGAGGATGACAATGAAATCCAGAGTTCTGATAAGCAAAAGCCCAAAGAGCATGCCAATGGACGATCTCATGAAGAATCTGAGAAGCATGATAGATCTCCTGTAAACCTGGAGAAAAATCCTCGTGAAATGAGTCCTAATGTTGGAACTGTTAGGAATGTTGCTGTCAGCTCTAAGTTGACTGATGACAGGACAACTAGATATTCTGCCCATGAAGATGCTGGAGGCTCCTTTAAGACTGAATCAAGAGTTCCGGAGGATAAGATGCTGGGTGAGAAGGATGTGAAAACTGAAAATCCATCCGAGACTCTTGATCTCAAAAGGACTAAGGTAGATAATTACAGAAGTGAAGACAAAAGAGATAAGTCAGATAAAAGTGGTAAACGTGAAGTTAGAAAGGGTTCTGGCACAAATGATAATGGTATTGACATTACAAGCTCGAAGGACAGGAAAACTGAGAAAGAAGGAAACCGTAGGAACCATGAGGAAGGACATGTTAGAAAGGAAAAGGTGGACGATCTAGATGGTTCAAAAGATAGAGTGAAAGAGAAAAGTCGTAAGTCAGGGGAAAAAGCCAAGGAATCTGACTCAAGGAAAAGGCCCTCTCCTTCTAATGTCAAGGAAGAAAGAAAGGAGACAGAAAGATACAGCAGAGCTGGTGTTGCTACAGATAATGGAAGAAAAAGAGAGAGAACAAAGGATGAGAAAAGAGAAAAATCCAGACATAAAGAGGAAAGGGTCTCCAGCAGACATAAGAGACATCGTTCATCTTCTATTGATAGCAGGGGTAAAGAGAGCAAGGACAACTCTGTTAGCCATGCCAATGATTCCAGTGATGAATCTTTAGATGATTCTAGAAGGTTTTTATATATTTTTTTATTTTTTATTTTCTGCTATTCGGTGCAATACATTGACCCTCATGTAATTGCTCATCTTTTTTCTTGTGGATTGCAGGAAGGTGCATGCAAATAGACACCGATCGCCATCGCCAGTCAGGTCAAGGAAAAGGTAATTTTGAAGGCGCCTGAATGCTCTGATTATTGTTTCCATTAACTCATACAATACAAAATGTCCTTATCAAAAAAAAAAAAATTGTTCCCATTTAACTCAAAAATCTCAAGATCAATATTCTGTTCACTAATTATTTCACGTTTAGTTGGTCATGAGCTTTCATTTTCCCTGCACAATGATATCTTGGTGTTTTTTGGGTTTAGGAATTAACTGTTCACTATTTAATTGGCGTAAGTAATGACAGTGGGTTGGGTAGTCCCAGAGATGTTGGCCTCTTTCTCTTTTTTCATTATTTTTCTTTGATCTTTAACTCTATTATTTATTATTCATATTGCATCCAAACATTTATGACTCATTGTCTCACCTTACGTTCAATAAGGTATATGAGTCTTAAGAGATATTGTGGAACTAACTAACATCAGGTAAAGGTCATGCAGGTAACTTGCTTCTGTGTGAAAGAATTAAGCATACTTCCAACAAGAGAGTCAATTATTTGTGGAAATGTCAAAGAAATTTTCATTAGGTTGGTGCTTTGGTCTAATAAATTAGTATTCTAAGAAGAAACTTATCTGAAGCTGGTAAAAACCGTACTAAAGATCGATTGAAGTATAAAACTAGTCCAGTGAATAATTTGATGAAGAACACCCATGGAGGCATGGACTGATGAAAAAACGTACTCCATGGACAAGACTGCACTTGAGTCAATAATAATTAAATGTGCTTAGGAGGCTGTATAACAAAGGCATAATGGGGATTTAATCATTGCAGGTACTTATGGGTTAAGAAAGCTAGACATACTTCAGCAGAGTAATCCTGGTTTCTCTCTCGTTGTGCATTTGAATAGAATTATAATGACTTAGAGGGATAATGTAAGAAGAAACCAATGAATAATGTGTCACTGCTGCTGACTCCTAAGATTGAGTCCTTTAATTTTCATCATGGTGCTATTATCTGGCCGGATAGCTTTGTTAAAAATCAATCTAGCATCAATAATTTGGAAGGCATATCCACATATCTTTTCAAGTGTTGTACTTGCCATCTGTCTGATTTAACATCTAAATGTTTTAAAAAGAAAATGTGGACGCTCATTAGGTTATTCACCCAGTTAAAGATGTGCTGGCCATGTTGGACCCTTGCTGTTGTTTATATCAATTAAAACTATAAACAGTACTAATACCATATATTCTAGTGGTCAACAAATTAATTACTCAGGTTTAGATTGTTTACTCTGTTGTCTGCTGCTTTTTGCTAGAGTCATTGCTTACACTGTAGAGAATGGTCTCTATGGACATGATTATTAGTCTTAGAGGTTAGATGCTATGCCTTTTTAAAAAAAGGCTTCATAGAGAACTCCTATTTCTAATACTTCCAATATAGATCCATGGTTAGAGTAATTGCTTGTTGTTCTAAATTCTTGTGCTCATTCTCCGAATCTTTTCGTCTAAGGTGGTTTTTGAAGTGATGATTTATTATGTCAAGAAAATTTGTAAGAGTAGGACTAATGTGGATATTAGCCCTTGAATGAAGCCCTTGAATGAATTAGTCAAATCTCTTAGAAGAGATGACTTTCTGTTAAAATTCTTTGAGGTTTTCTTTTACAAATATCTAATTCTAGGTAAGTGTTGATGTTTCCGTAATGAGTACAGGTTTCCTCACAAGGGACTACTTAGCTAGAAGTTCTGATTCATCCTCATATGCATATTGCATAAAGGATTATGCAATTTTCTTTTCAAACGATAATTTTTGCACTAATTTGGTAGATGCCATAGTTAATTTTTTTAAAAGGGTACAAATTCCCTACTTAATAGTTGTTTTAAAATTGTTTACTAAAAGAGTAAATTCATCCTTCATTAAGTGACTTTTTAAGTGTAAGTGAAATTCCTCATTACGGGGATTTCTCCTATATCAATAAAATTATTCACCTTATCAAAAACAAGTGTAAGTGGTATTCCTCAAAATTATTGGAGTCTTGAATCTTGTAATACCTGGATCAATCTAAAAGTCTCTTTGTGGATAAGTGGCTTCTCTTGAAGTTTATATCTTAGCCAACTTTATATAAGGTACCATAAATTATAGAGGGAGTCGGTTAATGGTAAAGAGGCTCACTAAAATGCTTTCTCAAAAAAAAAAAAAAAAGAGGGGGGGGGGGGGGGGGCTTATTTAAAATTGCTATCCGTTAAATGACTTTTTGATGTTCTATAGTATTGATTGTCTCTAAAAACAGTATTATAGGTTGTTTCAGGATCTAAGACTTTTTAACTTGTGGATAAATTTTGATTTGAAAATCTAATGATAGTGCTGCTTGATAAAGTGACTAGTTTATTGTTTTGACAAGCTCTTCTAAAGCATCTACTGTTACGGGATTTTGGATCAGAAAATTGTATCTTTAAGCGGGGAAAACTACAAACTGGCACCATTGTTTGAATTGGTGAAATTTATGTATTCCGAGTCTTTTTCAAGATTGAGGTAATTCCACCTCTGAATTCTTCGGCAGTGTCTTTAGCTATGTTTCAACTTGAAAATAACACAACAATACAGAGGTCAAATTCTTCTAGAGCCTGAATATATACAAGGTTGAGAATTTGTATCCAAAAATTCTCTTTTTGTTGCCACTTACTGGTTTAGCCTGTAATCTTTTTATTTTTAGACATGTTTCGCGGTCTCCTCATAGCAAGCACTCTCAGCGCAAGCATTCTCCTTACCCTGCCAGTGAAAGGATCAGGTATCTTGTTGGGTGTTCTTAAATTTATCGTCTTGATATTTTTCAGTCTTAACCATCCAATCAGCATAACTAAGAACATACAGGTGAAACAATCTAATAAATGCACTTTAGGAATCTTATTTTGTTTATAAGTTGGTTCATGTAATGGCAGGGGAAGGAGGTCAAGATCAAGATCAAGGTCTCCTGTTCATAGGAAAAGATGAGCAAAGGAGTACTGGAAGGAAGTTAAGATAGAGTTATGAAGGCTGTTAACTTGCATACTCCTATTGGGCATGGCCTTTGGCTGTTAACTTGCATACACCAGTTGACCTGTTTGAAATCCTCTGTTACTGCCTTTGGCTGTTAAGTATGACAATGGATATGCCAGTTGAGCTATTAAAATCCTGTGTCACAGGTTTTGGCGGCCAGGAGGAAAGCTACGATATCCTCATGCAGAGGAGTAGTGATATGAGTGGTTCATGGTACCTCTATGTAAGATCAGCTTGCTGCTGTTGGCATTTTCGACAGTTTATTTGTTATAATTTTGAAGTTGATAATTTGGTTAGCTGTAAATTTGAATTTGGAGGTAAAGGTGTCTAAAGAGGAGAACCAATACTTGAACAAACGACGAGCTTTTTCCATTTTATAATATTCCTTGGAAGCTTCATTCAGGAGTAGGAGATCTCATTGTTATGCAAGCTTATACTGTTGTGAGGGGAATAAGAGAATATTTGGCATGTTGTACCCAAAGAAGAGCATTGTGTTTGGTGAATCTACAGAGAAATGAAGGACGTATGCTAACATGGTAGACGTGCTTATGAAACATGCAAGAGTATCAGGTCATGCATGATTTAAGATTTGATAGAGAAGTAGCTGTGATTGCTTCCCAATGTGGGTGGTAGATGTCTATCAGAAAGGGAAAAAGAAAAAAAAGAACTTGGTAAATTGCGGATCAGATAAGAAAGAGTACTTGTATTGTAAGAATTGGTCTTTTATTCTGGATATCTCAAATAAGAGAATGGGAAAAGAAGAGAGGAAAATGAGGAGTGTAGACAATTACTAAAATGTTTTATATTTACTTGGGACCATTGATACGCTACAATATTTCGTAATCACAAAAATAATTTATGTGTATATACAATAGAACACTAATTTGCTTTAAAGGGTGAATTTTATTTACTAGTAATGGGATGGAGTGAGTTAGAAAAAAGTGGAATATATAGAAGATTCTTATTGCAGAATTGGATTAGTTTGAAATTGAGATTTTTGATCAATTGGTCAATCAATTTTTACATCAATGGGAAAATCTTATTCTAGCAGATGTTTGCAATCGAGTAACAATTTCTTTTTAACTTGTAATCCAGTATTCCGTATCAAATTATATATGGTTGTAATCGAGTAACAATTTTTTTAAAAATTGTAATCCAGTATTCTGTATCAAATTGGTGAGTTATTTCTATTGGGATTTTTACCTTCCTATACACTATTTGAAACCTTATTACCCTCCCTACTCAAGTTTCAATTTAATTACATAGGCATATACAATTTACCAATTATATATATTTTAGGAATTTAATGAGAATCAATTAACTCCTAAAATCTCTCTAACGTACATATTCTACTCCCCCCACGTTTCTCTCTCCATACCCCCACGATTCTGTACTCTCTCCCTCCATTAACGCTCCCTTCCATTTTTCTTCAAAAATCTATTATAATCTCTCTCAATCTTTCTTAATTCTCTCTCTAAATCCTATGAAAATAGAAGCAGCTTAAATTTTTCCTTCCCTTACAATGAAGAAGAAAGTAGTTCCGAAGAATAGCCCTAAAAAAGCTAATGTTGCTCATATTCCTACTTTTAATTTGGGTGTTTTGTCACAGGATTCACCCAAAAAAGTAGTGAAATCGGCACATGCAAAACCATAGACAAAGTCCAAGTTTTCCCCTCGTGAAGCTACGGCAGAAGCTCGAACAAAACTCAAGCATGACAGGGATGCTGGTGAAGCTTCGACATCTGCTAAATCATTAAAGCGGAAGGGCAAAAAAATTGCTCGTGATTGTGATTTCGTCGAAGAAGTTATCGTGAAACCTGAAAAAAATAAAAATTAAAGTTTCTCCTACTGTCAAACCTTCAAAAAAGAAGAAGGTTAAAAAATCACCTAAAACTATACCCCAACAGTCATTGGAGAAGGTAAGTTTTTTTTTAAGTTACAAAACTCGTTCTCAGTTTCATGACTATACATATATATATATATATATATATATAAAGGTAAGTTTTTTTTTAAGTTACAAAACTCGTTCTCAGTTTCATGACTATACATATATATATATATATATATATATATATATATATATATATATATATATATATATATATATATATTTGTATTTGTAGAAATTTTGTCTACATTGTGTATATTTGTTGTTGGTTATCAACTTTTCTACATTTTCCTCGAAATTGTAGATTTCTTGTATATTATTCGAAAATATTTTGTTAGGGAATGTACTGCATGATTTAGTTGGTTTTATTGGTTATTATTTACTCTATTTTGTAGATGTTAGTTTCATTTTTTTACTTTCTAATTTCTTGCTCTAAACATAATTTGTAGATTCAATGTAGTCAGTTGTTATATATGTTTACTAATTTTGTAACTTACTTGTATGCAAGGTATTTATGTCTTTCCGATTGTAGCTAAATTATAGTAGAATTGTATTTTTTTTTTTTTTTTGTCTTTATACAATTTTTATTAACTTACTGTTTCTTTTGGTGCAGAATCGAACATTTATAGCCTATTATTCGAAATCATGTTGTTAGGGGATGTACTACCTTATTTAGTTGGCTTTATTGGTTATTAGTTGCTCTATTTGTACATGTTAGCTTCATTTTCTGTAAACAAATTGTATATGTTATGTCTTATTGTTACTTTCTAATTTTTTGCTCTAAACATAATTTGTAGCTTCAATGTAGTCAGTTGTTATATATGTTTACTAATTTTGTAACTTACTTGTATGCAAGGTTTTTATGTCTTTCTGATTGTAGCTAATTTGTAGTATAACTCTATTTATTTTGTTTTTTAGTCTTCAAACAAGTTTTTGTTAACTTACTATTTTATTTGGTGTAGAATCGAATATTTTTTGCACCACATGATGTTGATTATGGTATCACTAGGTTCCAGACATTATCCGATCCTGCTGTTCATGGCCAAATCAATGTGTTATTGTCTGAAAATGGGTTAAAATTGTTTAAGAAGACATGTTTTGGGCATTTTCTTTCCCTACCCAAAATATGTATCCAAAATCAGGCAATTCACCTTCTCATGAAGTATGAATTAAATGCATCCGATTTTGATTTTTTTACAGCAGAGATAAAGAGTGAGAGGCTGAACTTTGGGTTGTGGGAGTTTGCCCTTATCACTGGCCTTAGATGTTTTACATAAGTAACAGACTTTGGTTACACAACTAAGTATGGCAGTAAAATAATGAGGAGTTATTTTTCGAACAAGAAAAAAGTTGAGAAGTCATACTTGAAACAAATTGTAACCAGTCGTACTTGGGTGAATGATGAGGATGCAGTCAAGTTGTGTATTCTCTATCTGATAGAATTCTTCCTTTGTCCTTCAGAGAAAGATAATGATTTGATAGACCATTTTAGGTTCTACTTGGAGGACTCAGGGCAATATACAAATTTCGCGTGGGGTATCGAAGCTTATACACAATTGCTTCAGTCCGTTAGGCACAAACTCAACCCTTTTGTGCATTTTTATCTCATTCGAGGTTTTGCACTCGCTATGCAAATATGGTTGTATGAGTGTTGCTCTACAGTCAACACTGATATAACTACAAGGGTTGGTAATTCGATCTCCCGCATACTTAACTGGACAACTAGTAAGGACAAGATATGGATATCTGCATTGGAAGATAGAATGATCAAACCATCATGGATCAAGGTGAATATTTTTTACTTCTGGACAAACAATTTAATAAAATTATCTACATATTTTATACATATTATGACTAGGTTCCTCACATTTTTTTTCCACTCAGTTCACCAATATGCTTGAAGCCCCAGAAGAGCTTTCAAGAATGAATTTGTTAGACAAAGTTGAATATATCCTTGAAGAAGCTGAAACAAAGGCCGAACATCCGATAGATGCTCCATCTCCATCTCCATCTCCATCGGGACATAAGCAGGCAATGAGAATAGATGACAAGAAAGATATTGTGAAACAATTAAAAAATTAAGAAAAGATGTTGATAAGGTAACCTATTAAGATAATCCTAGCTGGTTTCTTTAATTTATGTTATGCAAATTATTTCTTTAACCCTTTCTATTTTAATACGTAGGTCGGTTCAGACCTTGGAACCTTCAAGAAAGAGGTATACCTAATTCTTGATTTTTAGTCTTCTTTATATATATATATAAACCTCTAATTGTCAGATACATTATAACAATTTTTTGTTCTTTAGGTTTTTGAAGAACTAGGTAGCATTCGATTGCTACTCAATGATTCCATCAAGTCTGTGTTACAGGCAATTTATGCTAAGGTTTCATTCGAAATAATTCATTTTGGACAATAATTTTTACCATGTTTATGTTTTAAATAGTATTCATAAAGTACATAGCCTAATAAATTTTTAATGCAGTTTACTGGTAGTTCTACGAAAAATGATGAGCATTACAAAGAAAAAAACAAACAACAGAATCTGGGCTAAGGGTGGCAAGTGGGCTTCGCGGGCCCGGTCCTAAGTGGGCCGGTCCTATGCGGTCCGGTCCTAAACGGTTCCGGGCTTCGTGGGCTTATTGCTGGAACCAGCTCGGGACCGGAACCACGAACTAACGGTCCCGGGTTAAGTGGGCCGATCCCGGGCCTAAGTGGGCCTAAACGGGCCCAAACGGGCCTAAACGGGCCCAACAGATACTTTCTATTTTAATTTTTTTAAAATAGAAGTTAGAGAAAAAAAATGGTAATAAAGATATATAAGCTATATTCGATTTATATACTATATATACATTTTAATATATATATATATATATATATATACTATATTATATATACATAGTATATAAGCCATATTCGATAGTATACATATATAAGCCATATTCGATAGTATACATCTTAAAATATACTGTATATACATCTTAAGATATACTATATATACATAATATACTAGATATATATATAGTATAGTATAGTAGATCTTAAGATATATATACATCTTAAGATATATAAGCTATATTCGATATATATATAAGCTTATATATATATAATATAATTCGATTTATATATAATATAATTTGATTTACTATATATACATCTTAAGATATATAAGCTATATTCGATTTACTATATATACATCTGAAGATATGTATATATATTGAATATATCGAATATATAGTATAGTATATACTATATATATATACTATGTATATATATTATAGTATATATATAGTATATTATAGTATATATATACATCTTAAGATATATATATATATATACACACACTATACTATATATACATAGTATATTCGATATACTCGATATACATATATATATAAGCTTATATATATACTATACTATACTATATATACATCTTAAGATATGTAGGCTATATTCGATTTATATACTATATATGCATCTTAAGATATATATATACACACACACTATACTATATATACATAGTATATAAGTCATATTCGATAGTATACATCTTAAGATATACTATATATACATCTTAAGATATATATAATATATATATAGTAAGATGTATATATATTATAGTATAGTATAGTATATATATACGCTATATATATATATATATATATATATATATATATATATATATATATATATATATATATATATATATATATATATATATATATATGTATATCGAATATAGCTTATATATCTTAAGTTGTATATATATGTATATCGAATATAGCTTATATATCTTAAGTTGTATATACTATATATACAACTTAAGATATATAAGCTATATTCGATATATATATATATATATATATAAGCGTATATATATATATGTATGTATATCGAATATAGCTTATATATCTTAAGTTGTATATATATGTATATCGAATATAGCTTATATATCTTAAGTTGTATATACTATATATACAACTTAAGATATATAAGCTATATTCGATATATATATATATATATATATATATATATATATATATAAGCGTATATATATACTATACTATACTATAATATATATATATCTTACTATATATAAGCTATATTAGATTTATATACTATATATACATCTTAAGATATACTATATATACATGTATATCTACTATACTATACTATATATATATATATATATATCTAGTATATCTAGTATACTATGTATATATAGTATATCTTAAGATGTATATATAGTATAGTATAGTATATATATAAGCTTATATATATATATATATATATATATATATATATATATATATATCGAATATAGCTTATATATCTTATGAGATGTATATATAGTATAGACTATAGTATAGTATAAATATAAGCTTTTATATATATATATATATATATACTTAAGATATATAAAAAGACAAAAATATTGTAAAGAGATATTCAAATCAATGCGTTATATTTTTATTATAGCATTAAAAATCATGGCAATATCTTTTTTAGTCTTCCTCCCCCCTATGGAATGAGCACAACAATGTGCTAATACCACCATTGAGAAGAAAAAGAAACTAATCAAGATGTGCCAAAATACAAGTTACATATTAATTTACATGATATCTCTTACAGATTTCATAAATCCTTCAAGGTCCGGAGGAATTTTCGTTGGTGGTGGCGGAAATGAAGCTTGGTCATCACCGCTTCCAGGCGAAGCATCATCCTCCGCAAGTTCAGCTAGCATTTCTTCGTAAGCTTCGTCTACCTCTGGTTGTGATTCGGCAAGTCCAAAATTTCTTCTTTCCGAACGGATCCAATCTCTGAAAAGTACTGATTTTTCCAAGCTCTCCCTCATAGACGCTCTATAATCACAGAGTTGAAGTCTTGCTTGACTGAAAGCGTTCTCTGATGCCACTGTTGAAGCTTGAATAGTTAAAATATCTCGGGCCATCCTTGAAAGAATCGGAAAGTATTTTTCTTTGTCCTTCCACCATTCCAAAATATTAAAGGAGCCGTCGGGATTCACTTCCTCAATTCCCTGTGACAAATAAACTTCAAGCTCATTTAGTTGTGAAAAATCACTAGTACTAGAACCTTGAGAACCCCTGAACCCTGCCCAAGCACTAAGTGCTCTTACTCCCGCAGTTCTTTTAGATGATTGAGAACTAGAAGAAGAAGGAGTTGGAACATTTGGTCTAGCATGATCTAATGCAACTTGATAAGCATTATAAATAGTTTAAACATTTATTTTAATTGAGGCTATTGCGTCCGAAAGTTTAGACAACTCCTCATCTTCAAGTGCTAAACCATTATAAACAGTTTCATACCAAAATTGAGGACCTCCTAATTTTATAGTAGGATTTAACAATGCAACAATACCATAAATAGGGGGAATAGGGAAAAAATATTTTTAAAACTTTTTTCTCATGGAATCAATAGCAAGTTGATAAATTTTCCCACCCTCTGAAAAATGATCAAACAAATTTGCAAGTTCTGCAATATAAACTATACAGTTAGAAATAGTAGGATAATATTGCCTAGAAAATTCATTTGTAGCAATATGAAATTTTTCTAAAAAATCTATAAGTATTTTAACATTAGCCCAATCCATATTTGTAAGGTGCTCATCATCATCACTTACATGAGCATTAAACGTTGAGTTTATGGGGTTTGTATATTCATATTCAACAACTAAACTTTCATACATGTAATTCCATCTAGTTGGACAAGGTTTAGGAACCTTTCTTTCTCTTAGGCCAAATTCATCGCATCTTTTAAAATATTCTTTAAGTCTACTTCTACGGTTTGAATAAAAAAGCCAATTAAGAGCCATTTTAACCTTTTCAATTTCAACATTTAAAATTCGCATACCATCACCCACAATTAAATGGTAAATATGACAAATACATCTAACATGAAAAATGTTACTAAATACTGGATTTAGTATAGTGGTAAGCAAGGCTACAACATTTGTGTTACTAGTAGCATTGTCCATTGAAACTGACATTATTTTATCACTAATGCAAAAATATCTACAAATATCCGCAATCGTGCTAGAAATAAACTGCCCTGTGTGACGTGAATTAATTATTCTATAAGCAATAATGCGCTTTTGCATTATCCAATGCTCATCAATCCAATGACTGGTAACAGTAAGGTAATCACAGTCATTACCACTTCTACCAATATCAGTTGTAATAGCAAGACGATAATTTATATGAGTAAATAAATAGCGCAAATATTGTTCATATTCATGTTTATATTTATAAATATCACTCTTTACGGTTGTGCGAGGAAAACCTTTATAAGTAGGATTATAAACTTTTCTAATATAATGCACAAAGTGGGGGTTAGAAGGAAAACTATAGGGTAAGTATATAACAGTAACCATTTTTGCCAATTCTTCCCGATCTTTTTTTGGATCATAATATAAAATACCACCGGTAACAGTGTTAATTCCCGGTTGAAATTGATTTGACCCTGTACTAAGGTCAGCCTGACTAGGTGCACTTGTCCCCTCAGCCAAAGCTTTCATACGAAAGTATCTAGCTTTATCTTGAGGGTGTAGCAATATGTGTCTAGTCAAACTTTCCGTCCCCCTCCCCCCCCCGACTTCCAACATATTGTAAAACTAACTCTTTGCCACAAGTTTTACACTTACCCCTATTTTTTTCTCTTAGTTGAGTAAAAAATTACCAAACAAGAGATGTTTTTGCCCGTTTAGAAGGTTGTCTAGAAAAAGTAGGGGCACTAACAGGAGGGTCAGACGGGGGGATCATCTGGATTATTATTAGTTGGATTAACTTCAGGAGCAGGACTAGTGGGTGTATCGTCATCCGGTTGCGTTTCATCAAAATCTATTTCTTTATCATCATTTTCATCAATAGTTGGATTACCATAAAGAGCATTCATATATTCATGATTTAATTATTCACCGGGTGCAATATTATGGCAAAATTGACTCTCGATAAATTGTAATAAACTATTATCGCTATCAAGAATAGGAGGTGTAGGACGGGTAATAGGTTTGGGTCGGGGAGCCGGGGAAAGTGGATGAGGAACAGATTGGCCACTAGATTCACCACTCTTCGATTTTCCTTTATTTTTACTAAACATATTTTTTAAGGAATAAGCCATCTTAATTAATCAAGCAAAGTAAATAAAACAAACAAAATTATAATATTAAAACTTAAGAGGTGGAACGAGTTTACCGAATTGACGAACAACTTGTTGGAAATTGATTATCGTTGAAGACTTCAATTCACCAACTTCACAATTGTTTCACAAATTGTAACAATAAAGTAAGCAATAGTAGCAATTATAGAAGTAAATTAGAGAGAGATTGTGATAGATTGATGATTTTGTAAAAAAAAATGAAATAATGATGGGGTATTTATAGTTGAAAATAGGGAAAAAGTGTAATTATAAAAAGTTTGAGATTAAAACAAAGTTGGGGGGGGGGGGGGGGGGGAGGGGTTAAATGGCTATTTTATAAATAGCCAACGACTATTTTTGACAGCCCAACGGCTTTTTTTTTTAAATAAAAAAATAGCCGTTGGGACCGTTTGGCCCGCTAAGGGACCGGGCCGGTCCCGGGCCCTGGCGGGCTAAACGTTCCCGGGCCTGACGGACCCAAATCATAGGACCGGCCCACGAGACCGGACCAGGCCCGCTAAAACCGGGCCAAACGGTCCTGGCCCGTTTAGCCCGTTTGGCACGCGGTCCCGGGCCTGGACCAGCCCACTTGTCACCCTTAATCCGGGCAGTAGTGCTAAACCAGTGTTGGCCAACAACAGTAAAACATATTTTTAACAATTATAACACAATTTGATGACAACTAATCTACATTATATTTATATTATATCTACATATTGCCTAAATTACCAACAAATAATCTACATTATATTTTCAATTGTTCTCTTAGATACATGGCTGACATTCAAAATGAGGAGAATGTTCCTGTAGGTGTTGACTTATTTTCCCAATTTCAAGAGGCATTGGAGAAAGAAACTGCAGGTATGATTTAATACATTTTATCTACATACTGCACAATACATATTACATCAGAGCTACATGATAGCATTTAAATAAATTAACTACAATTAAACTACAATTTATCTACACTGTAGTTTCTGTTTATTACAAATGAACTATAATTTTATTAAGTTGAACACATTTATTGTAACAGAGAATGAAATAATCTATGTGGACTATCCAAAGCAAATTAACTACAATTAAACTATAATTTATCTACAATGTAGTTTATGTTTATTATAAATTATCTACAATTTTATTAAGTTGTACAATTTATTGTAACAGAGAAGGAAACAATGCATGTAGACTCTCCAAAACAGGATGCAAAACTTGGCATATAAGGAGAGCATTTAAATGATGAGAAGGAGACTATTCCTTTGCAATCTCCCATTCAACAAGAAAATGATATACAGCAAGGAGACGATTGCAATGAAGATTTCACTGGTATCATATGTTATAATATAATTGTAGGAAAAAAACAACAACTTTCATATAAGTTTCATCTTCCCAAAAGAACTAATGCAACCAACATACTATGTTGTTCTTTTGTTTTAAATATTGTAGGTGAACCAGCCGACTATATCAATGTAGGTGATTTGGACAATGACTCCAGATCTGGAAAAAAGGCAGTAACACTTGATAATTTTGAGCTTCCAGAGAACTTCTCACAGATTGTTAAGTTCAGAGAGGTAAATGAAGATGAAACAACTCCTGTGCATCAGGGAAGAACAAGGGTTCCTGGAAAGCATGCCAGATCCCCCTTTCTCCCTTATTTCAGTTTTGGGGAAAGCACTTCTGTTGGACCTCCTACAATTTTCAATATCAAGCATCCATTTATTGGGTTATTAGAGACGATGTTGATCCTGACTTGTTGGAAGAATTCAATAATTGGTTATATTTAGGTACCAACACGGTTTCAAAGAGGTTAGATTATACAATTTTTTCCATATTATAGAGTGCATACAATTTATGAATTTCAAACTGAAACTACATAATAATTGTACTTGCTATGTCTCTAAATATTAGGAAGGCGCCTTATACTTTAAAAGATAACCAGCTCAACCCGTGGTTTGATCTTGGAGTGGAGAAAGTTGACAAAAAGGAATGGTTTTATACTTTCGCGTATCCCGGGCAAGTACTCAACAACACGATGCACACATACCCTTGCAGAATTTAATGATTAGATGTAGTATTCTGTTATTTTAGAAATATGTAGATTTTTTGTTTAAAAATTATAGTTATTTTGTATGAAGCATTGGGACATAATCAAATCCATTTTTTTGCAGCACATTATAGTTATTTTATACTATTTGAGGAAGAGAGAAAAGTATGGTCCTGCAAATAAAACGCGGTTTACAACCACTGACTGTATGTTCAAGACTAGAATTAAATAAATTTATGATAAGTACATTAATGCTCCTGCCGATAAGAAGCTTGCTGTTGTTAAACCCCAGGACGTCGTGGCAGAATACACATTGGGGTACCGATTACTTGCAAATATTGTATGGGACAAAGTTAATTTTGTGATTATGCCAATAAATATTGTGGAGAAATTTTATTGGTTATTGGTTGTGTTTGACATCACCGATAGGGTTTTATATGTTTATGATTCTATGGTGTCTCTTCACGAAATCACAAACTTGTTGAATCTGTTGTCGACAAGTTTGCTATTATGATCCTCCTCTACTTGTCATGCTTCGGCTTCTATGGCAAGCGTCCAGACATCAACTACAAGAACACAAAGGCATACATTGAAAAAGGTGTTACTGACCCTCTTGACATTCAGTGGTTGATCGGTGAGATACCCCAGCAAAAAGAAGGATCATTGTATGTGCTGCTTTCCTTCTATCTATTTTAACTAATTGTATTTTACATTGAATGCTAAAACTTTTCACCTATTATTTTTTGCAGTAACTGTGGTGTATACGTGGCAGCATTTGCAGAATATGTCAGTATTGGAGAGCTATCGATTTTAAAGGAAGACCTTTCTGATATTGATCAACACCGTCGACGCTATGGAGCGTTCCTTTGGGATTATGCTAGGAAAAATTAAGAGCTTGGTGCAATTAGTAAAAATGAGGTGACTGGAAGATTAGCAAGAAGAAAATGGGCACCAGTTGTGAACGAGAGAACACAAGTCCGGAAAAAGAAGAATTAGTTGCCCTTTTTAGTAGAAAAATTATAGTTAAAGTGTTTGGATGTAGCTGGATTATAGTAAAGTTGTAGACAAATTTTTTATTAAGAAGGAGTGAGTTGCAATTTATTTGTAGCAGATTTGTGCTACAGTTGTTTTACCTTTTGTGTTGTTATTTTGTTCAGAATTCTACTAGATAGAATAGAAAACATCTGTGGCTTTTTCTTTGGTTGAAAGTTGTTTGTACTTGATCTCGATATTGGTACTATATAATTTGTTTACAATATAACTATAATTATTTCTACAATTACTATACAAAAATACATAATCTATTTAATTTAGCAGTGTTATTAGGAAAGGCTGAAAGTAATAAATAAAATCAGTATTTGAACAAAACAACTATAAATCAATTGCATTAAGAGTTGAAATCTATTTAGCAAGCATTCATTATATGAGACAATATTTATTCAAATTAGCAATACATTTACACCACAACTATAATTCTCTAGAACAGAACAAATACAACTTCATATGTCTTAAAGGACAAATTATCATCAAATGTATTAAATTTTTTTTTTGGGAGCATTCCTACAAGATCTTTTGTTATGCCCTTCTACTCCGCAGTTGCCACATGAAACCTTGTACTTTTTTGTATTTACTTCATCATATGGTTTGTATCTTTATTTTTGAGGTCTCTCTGACTGCCTTTTTCCGGTAGGTGGCTTTATAACTTCTTCAACTATATGTTGTGGCACGTTCCATTTACTTTTGTTAGGCAGCAGGTCTACTGGTATTTCATAAATCTGAAGAAGGCTCTCCCTCGTGTAATAAGGAGAACAATAGTTTTCATAAGACTCTTTTCTGTGCCTCAAAGCCGCCAAAGCATGTGCACAAGGAAGTTCATCAAGTTGGAATTATCCACAACTACATCTCTTATTTTGAAGGCAAATAATGAAGCACTCCACACCATCTATCACAGTATGGATGTGATCTGTTGAAGCCCTCACTTACAATTTTATTACAAACACACAACAAGTTGTCAGCAATCAATACAAAATAAAATAACTACAATTATACAACTACTTTTCTACAATTAACAGTATATATTTAGTTTGATGGAATCAATGATGTGATATTATTGGCTATAACTTACTCTCATCTTCTGCGATAATGTCCTGTTGTCCTCCAACTCTTTGTTGTATTTTTTCCCAAGGTTTGTGAATGTACCCTTTGCATTCAATAATTTTTTATTAGTCCAACGTTCAAGAAGAGTCCTAATGTACTCTAATAGTTCTACTACGGACAAGTCTCTTACATATTTGGTTACCGCATTCAATGACTCTGCAATGTTTGATGTCATCGTCCATGTTCTGTTCACTGTAGCATATACCCGAGACCATATGTGATAGCCAATATCGTATAGGTATGATTTAACACCTGTGTCGATCTCTTCAATCTTTGACATTCTTTCATTAAGTTCATAAAGCGTGTATGATCGTGTCGTGGCAAAGTATAATTCGCTTAACTTTATATAACCCTTCTTGAATTTTGACCTTATATTTGTCTAAATATGCCACATGCAAGCATAATGTGGTATGCCGGTATAAACACTAGATGTTGCCTTCAAGATACTCTCATTCCAGTCCGAAATAACACACATATTTGGTGTTTCACCATATGCATGTTTGAATTGCAAAAAAAATTACCTCCATGATGCGTCATTTTCTGAATCAACAACGGCGTGTGCTAGTGGTAATATGCTACCTATCACACAAGTGGCAAAAATATATTCAATTTCTATAATGAAACTTGAGAATATAAAAAATACAGTCTCAAAAATAACTTTATAATAATATTTTTACAATTAATCTACATTACCTGCTGTATCCATTGTGCTAGCTGTTAGAATGATTCCCCTATATGCCGACTTCAAGAAGGTGCCATAAACTACTATAACTGACCTACAATGCTCCAACCCTTGATGGACGTACTACGTGCAACAAATATATACAAGAAACAATCATCTTCAATCTTCTGTAATTTCACTACCGACCCCGGATAAGTCTTCTCCAGAATATACAAATAACCCGTCAAACGGCTGTAGGAATTAGCAGGATGGCCTCTCAAAAATTTCAAAGCCTTTTTCTTTGCTCTCCAAGCTTGCATGTATGTTAAGTTCATACCATGATCCGACAACATGTCAGTTTGTATGTCTTTTGGTGTGTATATTATCTTAGGATCCGCATATTTTGGCATCACCATGCTACCAACTACCATGGCAGTTGATTTGCATTGTATGTATGTGTTGTCCATCAAAGAGCATGCGTGCAGGCTATTGAATTTTCGAACCTTGAACAATGTTGATTCATTTATGCTGGTGGACTTGAAGTGCCACGTACAATTGTCACCAACATATACAAGGCAGTAGCTACAGAATAAAAACAATTCAAAAAATGTTATAAAAATTATAGCCACAAAATACGAGATTGTTTATGCATAAAAACGTATCTTAAATAATTTATATATAAAAAAACTACAACTTATGCACAATATTAATTTGAAAAATAAAATGTTCCTACCTTCTTGCACTAGACCTTTTCAGCCTAAATTGAAACTTATTCATGACATAATAGTACTTCATTGCACTGACAATTGTTTGCTTGTCTTGGTAAACTTGACCTACTTCAATTACATTTGGCGTATGTTCTATTATGATGATACTTTCATATTCCACAATTGCCGGAGATGTTTGCATATCAATCAACTTCACTGTTCCTGATACTTCTCCAGTTGTGTTACAATTGCTTGACAATTGTACCATATTAGTATTACGATAATAAGAAGAACCTACACTCAATTAAAAGTATAGCAATTCAGACCTCTGTATATTCATGTGTTCAGTATTTGACAGAATGCTTGCAGAGACATAACAGTTGAACTACATTTGTTATGTAGTAAAACTGTAGATAATTTGTAGAAAAATTATAAAACACGTGAAATTGAAAAAACATCAGCACTGGAAAAATAGAGCAAACCTGCAATTATGCTCGCATTCGACATACTGCATTCCAAATCGAAATCACGCACTGTTATACACAGCGGATACATTCCTAAGTTTTTATTTTCCTTTTTCATCTCCATATATACTCGAACTTCCATATCGCTCCGAATTTCCATTGGAGGACAATGTTCATTGACCATGTATTTGATTTCGATAATTTTTGCGGAGGTATCGATCATTAGATGCTCTGCAATTGTGAAATTCAATTGACTATAATTTGAATCATCATTGACTACAATTTCGTCAACATCAAAATCTTTGTATCTCCCAACGCTATCCCACTGCCCATTGAGATGCAGCATAATCGCTAATTTTGATATTACGTCGCGAAATTCAATTCAATTGTACGTAATTGTTTACAATTGAATTTTTCAAAATCTTTGTTTATGGAAAACCAGAGGAAACCAAAAAAAAATCAAAGAATAGAAGGATGCGATGATAACCACTGAAAATTTGCGTAATAGAAGGATTCTACGAATATTTTGCCTTCATAATTGGTGCGAGGATTGCGTAAGTTAAATCTCTAAGCGATCCCAAAAATTCTGCGTCTAAATAAGGAAGACTATCGCAGGAAGGATTCTAGTTTAAATAAATGTATAGATTTTGTAGCTAAACCGTGTTTAGGTCGGGTAAATTTAAAAATATGGATATTTTTCGTAATAAGATTTCAAATAGTGTATAGGAACGAAAAAATTCCATTTCTATTTAACTACACCTCGATCTAAAATAAGCTGGGTGGGCTAAATTGTGGTCTTCAGTATTTAGATTTAGATTTCTTTATTAAATCGCTGGTTGTCAACTAACAACTCCTATTTTTATCAAGACTAGTTTTAGTATGCGTGCATTATACATTTATTCTGCGTTTATCAATAAAAAATGTATGGAATATAGATTAAAAATGAATTATATGTAATAATAATAAATATCGATATAGATATAACATTCATTTATATAAAAAATAAATGTTACTACATTGATGCAACAATTGAATTCAAAGTAATTGAGTATCTTTTGAACTTACAAAGAGGAAGATTTTTAAATGAGTTAGCTATATAGTATGAGATAGTGATATGTCATGTTGTTGTATGAGATAATTATGTTAAAAATTATCTTTAGTTGTAGAATAAAAGTTGATCAAAAGTGTAAGTTTTAAAAAATAATGATTGTTGGTCCTATCGTAAAAGTAGAATCTAACTGCTACATTTTGATTAATCTATTGTTTCTTTCTTTGGAGAGAGTCTTTGTTCTCGGTCTCAATCACATAATCATATATATGAATTCTACATCTGAATATATACGGATGTTATCTTTTCATGAAAACATAAAAAATATTTGATTTATAAACAAAATGAAACTATTAAAGTAGTTAACATTCTTGTATATTCTTCTAAGTAGGGCTATAATTTTATCTACTCTATATTCTCCAATCGTTTAATATGATGCCTTAAAGTAGTATTTTTGACCAATTTTATTTCATCTATACTCTCATGTCATAACATTATTGCTAGTACCTTAACATATCTTCATTTTTCGAATTTGATTGATTGTTTTGTTCATATCAATCACAAAAGGTTTGTATACGGCTAAAATAGGGGACAATGCATACCCCGATTTCGCGGTGAAGAAAACGGAAGGAGGGTACAGACACACGAGGTTGAAATCGAGGTTGGGAGCCTTTCGTACTGAGATCCATGAGAGGTGAACAATGCGCTCATCGTCGGGCGTAATAAACCAACGCTCCTCAGACCCTAAACGAGCTCTAAAACCTCGAAAAATATGGAAAACGGTTACGCACGACTAACACAGGACCATGATATCCAAAGGTGTTAGGATTATTTACAACTTCAAATTTAAAATAAATAATGGAGTGACACTCAAAGTATCCCGATTCAAAGTGTGTTAGGCTTCATTGAATAGGCAAGGCACTTCCATCGCATCCATCAAGGCTTGGCCCTCTTCGATCACCAAGCAACTAAGGTAGCTAGCAATCCCTACGGGGGTAGAAAAAACCCGGGCATCCTCCAGAACAGAGAAAACTATCGACCGCCTGCGGTCAGGGTTAACACTTGGGCCGGGAACAGATCCACCAGCTTCGGGCTCGATGAAGACCCACTGGCACCCGATGATGGTACATTCCTTGGCACCGACAAGTCACCAAGTCCGGTGACATATTATGAGGCAGTGGACTCTAACCCATCCAAGAAGTTGTGGATATCAATCGCCCCCTGAGGCCCCACTTAAGAATGACCTTCTAGCATACCGGCCTTGCGTATCATGGCGTCTAAGATTTGAGGGGACCTGGTAAGGTCGATCGCCCTAAGCTCATCCCTCGGGGCACCTCCCTCTGCCCGAGAAGTGTCGGACCTGGTCTCTCTCTCGACCTCCCTGGCCTGAGGCAAAGCAGCCACACCCCATTTCGATTCGTAGGTACCGGCCAATGCCTTCTTAACGGCCTCCTCAGTTTGAGGAAAAGCGGTCCGCACCCGAGCTACTAGCTTGGAGTAATCTTCTTCTTCTTCTTCTTCTTCTTCGGACTCATCCCTCAGTTGGCGGATCAAGTCCGATGGGAGGGCGCTGGTACTTTCCTTAGCTTTATGCGCCAGCCTCCTCTTTGATTTTTTCTTCTCCGAGTCTAGAGGGCTCGGGGCCCTTTTCCTCTTCTTCTCGACATCTTGCCTCGGAGAAGGGGACTCGAGAGGCACATCCTCACCCTCTGATGGAGGCCTCAAAACAATGTCCTTGAGGAGACCTACAAAACAAATAGAGCCAATAAGAATTCGACAACACAAGGAGAAAGTCAAAACCTTATCGAACCAGAAAAGGAAACTTACCATGATTACGGGCCTCCCACCGACCCTTCGATAATTCCATTCAAGCACGCTTGGAGTATGGTCTCTGTGACACAAGGTCCTCGACCCATTCCTTGAGTTGGGGAACCATCTAGCATCTGGGCCACAACCGCAACACCAAAAACACCCATAAAAAAGGAGATAAGAGGAGAAACAATAGATTAAATCTTCAAGGCAAAGTAATACTTACGTTTTATGTTCCATTTCTCGGGAAATGGCATGTCCCCGACATGGATCAAATCTGAAGTCTTTATTCGAACAAAACGGCCCATCCAACCTCAGTCCCGAGCCTCATTTATACTCGAGAACGGGGCCCTACTGGTCCAACGAGCAAGCTTGACTAGCCTTCCTCGATAGATTCAGGGACTGTAGAGGCGCATAAGGTGATCAAGGGTGAAGGAACACCCTTCGATTTTGTTTACAAAGAATCGAAGGAGAATTACTATTCTCCAGAACGAAGGGTGAATCTGGCCAAGAGTCATGTCGTACCTCTTGCAGAAGGCAATATGATCGGGTCTAAGGGACCCAACGTGAAGGGGTAAGTATAAACACTTAAAAAACCCTCAACGTGGGTAGTGATTGACTCCTCAGACGAAGGCAGCACCACATGTTAATTGGCCTAGTTGCAATATTCTTTAACCTTGGTGAGGAGATCATCGGTGATTGTACATATGTACCTCGAGACCGGCTCGCATCGACCCGGTACCGAGGAAGTTTTTTCAATCTTAAAATCGGCAACGGTCGGGCACCTTGCAGGAACGAACTCCTCAGGGTGTGATTTCGCCGCAGCCCCATCGCCGGCGGGGCGTAATGAAGAGGCGACCTCCTTTTGCGGGACAGTCTTAGAAGTTTTTGCCATTGTAGAACAGAAGAAAAGAAAATTAGGAAGGTATGTTTAGCGGTATTTTTGAAGAACAAGAATAAGAGGAGCTTTGAACGTAAAGTTTGAATAAAAGAAAGTTAGGGTATTTATAGCTTGCTGATGACGGTTCAGAACCCGTAGTGGCCGACCAACAACTGACAGGTATTTAATGCCTTGGTAATTGGGCCGACGGTACATTTCGATATCCGTTTGTCGCTTACGTCATGGCCCATCGAGAGGGGATTCGGAAGTTCATATCGTTTCTCGTCATCTTCTCTCCGAGAAACGAGGGGACTATCTGTATACGGTCAAAATCAGATTCGCCTCTTGTGCGACTAATCGAGATTGAAAAATGGTAGGTTAACGTTCAACCTCGAATTATATCAAACTGAGGTGCGAAGCTATATCGTTAAACTCGAGACCATGTCATCGAACAAAATCGAGATCAGACGAGATTGAGGGAAATTTACCGAGCCGAATAACAGAAGGACGAAATATTCGCGATCAGTTGTAGATCACAACGGAAATCTCGGCACGTATCAAGGATAGACCGATTGATTGGCAAATCATGAGATTTCTTATCTTGTATAGAATTGTATCAAGAGTAGGACTCCCCTACTATATAAAGGGGGTCTGATCATTTGTAAGAGGACATATTACGCAACATAAAGCAATATACTGTCATTTTCTAGCTTTTATCATCTTGTTATTCTGTTCATACATCAGTTGAGACATCTCTCGGATCAAGGGTAATCGAACTCGAGGGCCAAGATTGTTCAATTTGATAAACAATTTGGCATAAGGCTGCTCTATTCGTGTGGTTTGCATTAATTATATTCTTTTATCGTCAATTTTAATTTTAATCTATTTCCTTAATTTGTATTAAGTTATATTACGTATCCTTAAAACCGCGTATAAATTCAATTGTTATCCGATTTTTAGGTTAAATACAATGCACTTGAATGTTGACGAGATGATCTATAATAGTAATTCGATTAGTTTATGAAATTTCGTAAAATTGATGCACTATAATATCAAAAATTTGGACCATGGTCTATAATAATGTACCTAGAGGCTAGAGTATTGCATTACTTAACTCAAACTATTTTATAATAAGCTGCTAAATATGAGAATAATAGTACATCTAAACCTAAAAGAGTTTATGTATTCTAAGGGGGAGATTCTGAACGACTGTTGAAGTCTCCAAGGGTCATTCCTCGATCCGCGAACAGTGTACCGAGATTTCTCTTTGTTCTCCTAATCTCCGTCTTTTGCTCTTCAACATGTTGACGATGGTCGTATCGTAAATTCCATAATCATTTTGCAGTCGAGCACGAAATCTAAATTGTGGTTCATATCATCTTTGATCGCTTTAAACTCCCACCGCAAATTATTAATCGCTTTAGTATTTCTATTAGCACGGATTGTATTTGTTGTATCATTCTTGTGCCATTTGTTGTGCTATTCGTTGCGCCATTCGTTGTCCAAGGGTCCATAGTGAACTGACTTTTATTAATTTCATGAATGCCCAAGGATACAGTTGTCGGCTATTTATAGATTGTGAAGCACCTTTTAGGGCTACTAGTCACGTTTTTTCAAGGTAGATTTCATAAGCGTGTTTTTAATAAATTTAACTTTGGTCTATAATAAACAAACTAGAATTGGTAGTGTTGCATTCCTTTTAAGATTACCATTCAAGTGTTTTAATGATAGATTTCAAAAGGGTGTCGTAATTTATAATTAATTTTAGTTTAATCTATATTAAACTCAGCTGAGGTACTGATGTATCATTCCTTTTAAGTGAGGAGGCACTTTTTAATATTACTATTCACGTGTTTTAAAGAGAGATGTAGGAAGTGTGTCATTAATTTTAGTTCAATGCCACGATCCAAATCCCACCTTAAAGCCGTGATGATGCCTAGCCGAATTTGCTAAGCAAGTCAACTCGCATTTCCACAAAGATGAAGTCCATTTTCTTAAATTAATATTAAAATAGCATGAATAGAGACATTAATAATCCAAAATAGTAACAAAATCTGATAAAGTCATTACACGACCTAAATACGACCAACATCGCACAATTCCAAGACTAGGTGGTACAAGTACATGAACTACTACGATAAGAGAATATGTCTGAATACATAACCAACTGTCTGAGATACAAATACATAGGAATAATAATAGAACAGGGACTCGAGAACTACAAAATAGATTCATGAAGTGAAGCTCACCCTGAGTCTATGTGTGAACTCCAAGCTCAGTCCGAAACTCTGCCAAGACCTACCTGAGGATCTGCACAAAAAATGTGCAAAAGCGTAGTATAAGTACATCTCAATCAGTACCCAGTAAGTATCAAGACTAACCCGGTGAATTAGTGATGAGGTTCAAATCATATGATACTCATTACTCAAATAACCAGTTCGATAAATCAATAACTGAAAATATAATATTAAGTGGAAAATAATATAAACAAATCCTCAAATAGAAAGAAGGCATATGAAATAGCATGACGAACAAATTTCATAATTTATAAAAATACAACACAAAGTTTCAATGAAAAATGAGTATAGGATTAACATATTGCTTTCGTCTCATCACAGTAATAATATCAGAGATGACATCCAAAACATCACATAATCTCAGCAAGAATAACCCCTGAACAATACCATCCTTATCTTACCGCGTGTGCTAAAATAAAGTAAATGCCCGTCTTGTCTCTCCATATGTGCAAATCTGATATAGCCCGCCTTGTCTCACCACACGTGCAATATCAATAATAACAATAGCATGGCAAAGACCTCGTGCCAACACCCAAACAATCTGCCCAATACGTCCACATGTGCCACAATCATAATAACATAATATGCCAACAATTGTCACCAAGATATAAACTCACAATCTGCCAATACAATGCATAAGGACATATCAATACAGAAATGCGGATGGGTGTTCGACATATAAGCATGAATTAAGTTAACTCAATTTAGCAACAATATCACAAACGCGCAACTTGGCCAATTTAGGAAATAAAATCCTAAAACATTATCTCTAGCATGGAAAAATAAACTCAAGTAATCATCCAAGTGAGTACACGTAGCACAAAGATCTCCCAATCAAAACAAGGCAATAAGAGCGATCTCGGGTCAAATCCGGTCATTTTTATACATAGCACCCACATATGCGCTCGTCACCCACAAAATTCGGGTGTCACTGAGTACGTGAGCTACTAAAATGTCAACACAATGTAACTGCTAATACAATTATCTAGAAAGATAGAACAATGCTAAATAAACTGAAAAGAAGGAGAGTCGAGGTGTGCGGACGCCAAAGCAGCTACCTCAAAAGTCTTCAAGAAGATGAAGCTCCAAATCTAGCAACCGCCGTGTCTGGATACACCTGGATCTGCACATGAAGTGTAGAGTGTAGTATGAGTACAACCGACCCAATGTACTCAATAAGTAATATGACTAACCTTGGGTTGAAATTAGTGATAAGCTCAGAAAGGTATAGTCCAAATCCAGATAATAACAACGCAGATATGACAGGAAAATGACAGCAATATCTCAGAGAAAATCTCATAATTACTTTGTAGAAACTATAGAAATGTAGGCATGCTTTCAAGTTTTTAAAGGTTTGAACTCAACACGGATAAAATATGCCAAGTATGACTAATATGAGGTATGTTAGATCTCGATATCTACATGTCAAATATGCATGTCAACTGTAATGCAACACAGTGAAAAAGCCATATGCTCATACTCTGAGAGTATTCAACCTCACTCAGCACGCTCAATTACTCGGCACTCCCAATCACTCATCACTCTCAATCACTCAGCACTCTCAATCACTCAGCACTTTCAATCACTCGGCACTCACACTCGGCACTCACACTCAGCACTCATCGGTACCTGCACTCACTGTTGGAATGTCATACCCTGGGGGAGGGGGGGGGTGGATCTTGCCCAAGCGCTAATATAAGCCAATCATGGTACGCTGCGGCGTGCAACCCGATCACACCATGAATAAATAAAACATGTTGCAGTGTGCAACCCGATCCCATAAATATCACTCACAATCAGGCCCTTGGCCTCACTCAGTTATCAATCTCTCCAATCTCTCGGGCTCACAACACTCATGCCAATCAACCCAAAACAATTATACAAGATGTAATAATAAATGATAATAGAGACCGAGATATGATATGCAAATGATGAATGCGACTGAGTATATAACTACAATTTAAGTAAAATAACTCAACAACAAAAATGACTTCTGTGGGTCCCAATAGTACCAGCATATAGCATAAACATGATTTCTATGATGAATCACATCTCAATTTCTCTAACACATGGAGAATACATGAATAATAACAAGATTAGATAACTACACAGTTCCACAGAATCAACCGAGTCATAATTACTACAGTGCACGCCCGCCACCTAGCATGCGCGTCACCTCAAACCCAATCGCATAACACGCAGTTCAGGGATTCATACCCTCAGAATCGAATTTAGAAGTGTTACTTACCTCAAATCGTGCAAATCTTTACTCCAACAAGCCCTTGCCTCGCGAATCGGCCTCCGGACGACTCGAATCTAGCCACAAACAACTTAATACAATCAACACAAGCTATAGGAATTAATTTCATATGATAAATCTAGGTTCTTTAAACAAGTCAAAAAGTCAACCCAAAAGGTCAATCCGGGACCATATCTCGGAATCTGACAAAGTTAACAAAATCTGAACACTCATTCAATAACAAGTCCAACCATACCAAAATTATTCAATTCCGATCTCAACTCGACCTTCAAATTCTCAAATTATGGTCTATAAAGTTTCACAAATTTCCCCAATTTTTCCAACCCAAAACACTAATTAAATGGTAAATACAATGATAGATTCATGTATAAAAACCAAATACGAGTTGGAATCACTTACCCCAATCAACTCCTTGAATATCCCTTCAAGAATCGCCCAAATTCGAGGTCTCTAGCTCAAAATATGAAAAATGGGTTCAAACCCTCGATTTTGAATCTTTATAACTGCTGCCCACAGGTTCCTCTTCGCGATCGCGTAAGAACAAAAATGCTGCGCTCATAAAAATGAGCTACACTAACGCACTTCACAGGTCGCAAATGCGGTGAGTAAAACCCCAAAGCTACGTAATCGCGCACCTCCTCACACGATCGCGATGAACAAACACGTGGCTTCAGGCCACCCCTCCTTCCTTCTTCGCGAATGCGGTACAACCCTCGTGTTCGCGTAGTACAACTGACCAAAGCTCCACGATCGCAGACCAACTCCTGCGAATGCATTGAATATTTTCCCTAGTTTCCTAAACAAGCCTTCACAATCCCGAACCTTCTCACGCGACCGTGAATAAGGAAACCAGACCTGGAACATCAACAATAACACAAGTCCAAAATTCACTCCGATTCCAATCCGAATCACACCCGAGGCCTCTGGGACCATATCCAAACATACCAAAAAGTCCTAAAACACGATACGAACTTATCCGAGGCCTCAAATCACATCAAACAACATAAAAAACATGAATCGCACCCAATTCAAGCCTAATGAAACTGATGAATTTCCAACTTCTACAATCGATGCTGAAACCTATCAAACCAACTCCGATTGACCTCAAATTTTTCACACAAGTCATAAATGACACAATGAACCTATTCCAACTTCCGGTACCAAAATTCGAGCACGGTAACCACAAAGTCAAATCTCGGTCAAACATCTCAACTCTCCAAACTTTAACTTTTTCAACTTTCGCCAATTCAAGCCAAAATTACCTACAGACCTCCAAATCAATATGCGGACACACTCCTAAGGCTAAAATTACCATACAGAGCTATCAAAACCATCAAAATTCTATTTTGGAGTCATTTACACATAAGTAAACATCCGGTCAACTCCTCCAACTTTGGCTTCCAACCTTGGGACTAAGTGTCCCAATTCATTTCGAAACATCCCCGAAACCAAACTAACTACCCTGGCAAGTCACATAACAACAAATGAGCATATAATAAGCAATAAATGGGGGAACAGGGCTACAATACTCAAAATGACCGATCGGGTCGTTACAGTGCATGATGTGATAAGTTTGTAAACCTCATAGCATACTCGGACACAGTCATACCTCCATGGCGCAACTGCTCGAACTCGATGCACAACTCATCCCTGCAGGTTTGTGGAAAAAACTCTCTCAAGAAAAGATCAGAGAACTGGGACCAAGTAAGTAGTGTTGTGCCAGCTGTCCTTCTTGCCTCATAAGTCTGCCACCATCTATATGCTATCCCCCTCAGCTGAAAAGTATTAAGGTCAACCCCGCTCGGCTCCACCGCGCCCATAGTACACAAAATGCGGTGATACTAATCCAAGAAATCATGTGCATCCTCAGAAGCCCCTCCATTCAACTAGGGAGGATGAAACTTCTGAAACCTCTCCAAACTCCTCTGCTCCTTAGCTGACACACCAGGTCCTACCTCCGGTTGAACTGCAACTACTGGTTGTACCGGCATAGAATGCAGTGTCTGATAAGCATGATATGGCTGCTCTAGTGTTCGGGCAATGGGAGTCTAAGCTGCTCCCCCAGCCTGTGAAGTAGCTGGTGTAACCGGAATCAATTCTGGCTGGGCCAAAGTCCCAAACATGCTCAGAAAATGTGCCAAGGTCTCCTGAAGTCTAGGGGTAGCAACAGGCTCCTCAGGTGCCTGCCCCACAACCAGAGCTATTGGTGGCTCCTCAACTGTTGCTCTGGCAGGTGCTCTAGCTGTAGCATGTACCCTTCCTTGGCCTCTACCTCAGCGCCGGCCTCTCGGCGCTCTAGCAAAGGGTGCGGGTGTCTACTTTACTACTCCAACATCTCGTGTCCTCACCATCTGTGGGAGAATAGAAGAGTAAGGGTTTATACTTCGAAATCAATAAATTTGCATGATAAGGAATGAAAGAAGTTAAAATTTTCTAATAGTTCCGTAGCCTCTCAAAGATAAGTATAGACGTCTCCGTACTGATCCACAAGACTCTACTAAACTTGATCATGACTCATAGAACCTATGAATCTAGGGCTCTGATACCAACTTGTCACGACTCAAATCTCACCTTAAGCACGTGATGGCGCCTACGCAAACTTGTTAAGCAAGCCAACTCGGATATCCACAAAAATGAAGTCTTTCTTAAATTAATATCAAAATAGCATGAATAGAGACAGTAATAATCCAAAATGGTAACAAAATCTGATAAAATTATAACACGGCCTAAGCACGACCAACATCGCACAACCCCAAGACTAGGTGGTACAAGTACATGAGCTACTACGATCGGAGAATATGTCTGAATATATAACCAACTATCTGAAATACAAATAGATAGGAATAATAATAGATCAAAGATTCGGGATCTATGAAATAGATCTATGAAGTGCAGCTGAGGATCCACCTGAGGATCTGTACAAAAGATGTGCAGAAGCATAGTATGAGTACATCACAAACGGTACCCAGTAAGTATCAAGACTATACTAACCACGATGAAGTAGTGACGAGGTTCAAGTCATATGATACTAACAAGTCAAATAACTATTCCACAAATCAATAACTGGTAATATAATATGAAGTGAAAAATAATATCAACAAATCATCAAATAGAAAGAAGGCATATGAAATATCATGATGAACAAAATTCCACAATTTATGAAAATACAACACAACGTTTTCATGAAAAATGAGTACAATATTAACATATTACTTTCGTTCCATCACGATAATAATATCGGAGATGACATCCAAAATTTCACATAATCTCAGCAAGAATAACCCCCGAAACCATCATGTACAACAACATCGCAATACCATCATTTTCTCACCGCGTATGCTAAAATAAAGTAAATACCCGCCTTGTCTCGTCACACGCGTATTAATAATTTATCCCATCTTGTCTCGCCATATGTACAAATCCAATATATCCTGCCTTGTCTTTCCACATGTGCAATATTAACAATAACAATAGCATGACAAAGATATCGTGCCAACACCTAAATAATCCGCCCAACACGTCCACATATGCCACAATCATAATAACATAACACGCCAACAATTGTCATCAAGACATAAACTCACAATCTGCCAATGCAGTATACAAGGACATATCAATAAAGATATGCGGATGGGTGTTCGACTTATAACATAAATTCAGTTAGCTCAATTTAGCAACACTTTGACAAATGCCAAACTTGGCCAATTTAGGAAATAAATTCTTAAAACATGATCTCTAGCATGGAAAAATAAACTCAAGTAATCGTCCAAAGTGAATACACATAGCACAGAGATCTCCCATTCAACACAAGGTAATAAGAGCAACCTCAGGTCAAATCCGGTCATTTTTATACACAACACCCACATATGCGCTTGTCACCTCACATATGCGGCGCATCGATCATATCAAAATTTACAAAATAAGGCCAAATCCGAAGGGTAGTTTTCTTATATAAAGTTATGCAAGATACATAATCAAACAAGCTAAATTAGTACTCTAAAAAGCCATTCCATCTTAAATCAGCCTCCGAACGGATCAAATCTAGCAAAAAATAACTCAATAATATCAAACACGGCTAATGGAATTGATTCTAATTAATAAAGCTCCGATTTTAATAAAAATTAAAAAGTCAACCAAAAAATCAACTCGGGCCCACCTCCCGGAACCTGATAAAAGTCATAAATTCTGAACACCCATTAGAATACGAGTCTACCCATATAAGTTTCATCCAAAACCGATTCTGAATCGGGGTTCAAATTCCCATTTATTATTTTAGAAAAGTTTTGCCAAAATTCCTAATTTTCTTTACTTAGATTCATCATTCAAATGCAAAAATAAAGGTTGGAATCATGAATAATAACAAAATCCGAGTTAAAAACACTTACCCTAATCCAAATCGTAAAAATTCCTTCAATAATCGCGTAAAATCGAGCTCCTTATGTCCAAATATGATAAAATAACTCAAACCCTCGAAAATGATATCTTAAGTCTGTCTATCACTTTTGCTTCTGCGACTAAAATAACCGCTTCTGCGACACAAATCTCGCTTATGCGAGTTCCACTAAGTTGTCGACCATCCACTTTGGCGGACCAAGTTTCTCTTTTGCGGAGCCATTTCTGCGGTCAAAATATGCATTTGCACCATCACATTTGCGCCAGGATCCCCGCATATGCGAATCAAGCTACCTCCCCCAAACCCCGCATTTGCGACTAGTCGTCCGTATTTGCGGACTTGCACCTCTGGTCCTGACCTCGCAGGTGCAAAAACATCAGAACAACTATGCCAACCTAGGACAAAATAATTCGGACTTATCCGAAACTCACCCGAGCTCCTCGGAACGCAATCCAATCATGTCAACCAATCCCAAAACATAACACAGACTTACTCGAGGCTTCGAATCACACAAAATAACATCAGAATCGTGAATCGATTCAAACTTAATGAACTAATTCAACTTTTACACACCAGTCATAAATCACCATATGAACCTATTCCAAGGCTCGAAATCCCAAACGGACATCGATAACCACCAAGTCAACTATGGGTCAAACTTATGGACTTCTAAACCTTCAAATTACCAACTTCCACCAATTAGAGCCAAATCAACCGAGGAACCTCTGCATCCAAAATTCGGATATACACCTAAGTCCAAAATTACCATAGGGAACTAATGAAACTATCAAAACTCCGATCTGAGGTCAAATACATAAAAGTCAAACTTTGTCAACACTTCCAACTTAAGCTTCCAAACTAGTAACTAAGTATTCCAATTCAATCCAAAATCTCCCCGAAACCAAACCAATCATCCCCGCAAGTCACATAACAACAAGTACACCTACGAAAAGCATAAAATTGGGGAACCGATCTCAAATATACAAAACAAACGGCCGGGTCGTTACGTTTAGTCTATACTAAATTAACCTGGGGTACCTTTTGAGTGATGAGGCACCTTTTAGTGTTACCGTTCATGTATTCTAAAGATAGATTTCAAAAGTGTGCCATGATTTATAATTAATTTTAGTTCAATCTATACTAAACTTCCGTGGGGTATTGGTGTGACATTCCTTTTAAGTGAATAGGCACCTTTTAGGGTTACAAGTCATATCTTTTCGGGGTATATTTCAAAAGCGTGCCGTATTTTATAATTAATTTTAGTTCACTCTACACTAAACTCATCTGAGGTACTGGTATACCATTTCTTTTAAGTGAAGAGACACCTTTTAATGTTACCCTTCACGTGTTTTAAAAATAAATTTTAAACGCGTGTCGTGATTAATAATTACTTTTAATTCAGTCTATACTAAACTCACATGATTATCCTTAGCAACATATAATTTATATTAAACCACATGCATTGTCTATTATCAACCTCTAGGTCCCAAACACAAAAACACCTAAAACCCATGTATAAACTCATTTTCTTCCTTGGAACTTATCTATGTTGGTATTTAAATGATAATTTAACAATATGTATATCCTTATATTAATATAACCACTATTATTGTTAAAATATTACAAATAGATATTATTAATCTCAGCATTACATGTCTGTACGTTGTAATTCTTGGATACTATAGTAATTGTAAATTGGTTATAGAGCCCATTGTATTTGTTACAATATAGTTTAGTTAATAATTGCAATATATCTAAGGAATCCATTTGATATTGTTCCAATAAAAGAGTGTCACAACAATCAAGTTAATAATACAACAACAACAACCTAGTATAATTCTACTAGTGGGGCATAATCAAGTTGATAATATATACTTATAATGAATAACAATTTCTTGCAACCCTTTCATTAACATTACTCATTGATTGGCATTAATTTAGACCAATATTAGTCGAGGAACCATTTCATGTTGCTAACATATTGTTAAGTTGTTAATTTCAGCTATTATACTTTTAGAATGTTGTATACGGTCGAAATAGATTTCGCCCTTCGTACGATTGATCGAATTCGAAATATAATCGATCTAAGTAAGACTTCGAGATGGGTTCCGAAGATGGTACAAACAAGCTTCGAGTCCGCGAGGCCGATCAATGTCGAGCTTGATATTATTATCAAGCTCGAATCCAAATCGAACTATGATGCAAAGTAAAGTTGTCGAGCTTATGATCCAGAGACCGATCAACATTGACCCCGAATCAATTCAAGGGTCCGAGTCAGAATCGAGCTCAAGCCATGATCGAGAGCTTGAGTCAAGACCGAAAAACTAGAATCAATATCGAGCTCATAGACAAGAGCCGTTGCAATCCCACTAGAAGAGAGAATCTTGTCAGAAATTGTGGGAAAGCTGATTTATCATGGGTCTCCCACTACGTATTTATTTATATCCAAAGTAAGATCCCTCTATTATAAAGGGGATAGTTATCATTTCTGTAGACACAAATTTTTGCTAACATTATAATCCAAGCACCATATTCTCCTATAGTGAAGAGTTGTTCTTTCAAGCTTCTTAATTTGATCCCACTTGTTTAGTCCTAAAATTCATCTTCTTTACAACCTTGTCTATTTTTGCATTTTTCGCAATCCATACTTGATATTTCCATTTATCCTTGCGATTTGTATTAAGTTGCACCACATATTCTTAGAACTGCATACAAATTCAACTCTATCCATTTTTCGGGTAAACAGTTTGGCACCCACCATGGGGCTAAGGATAACAGTGGTTATTTGATATGAATCTGCAAAAACACACCGTTTTATTTTTCGCTTGTTTCCGAAAATATCTTGGATTTCGGATTAGCAACTACTAACTACCAGTCAAATGGCCCCACCGATCGACAACGAATCCGGTCTTCAAGATGAGAACAATAACTTGACACCCAGTACCGAAAGACCACTTATCAATGTCGTTGGAGCCCGAATCAGAGCACCGATAGATATCAATTCGCATGTGGCCATTGAGGCAAACCTACATTCTGAACCCGAAAATAGCATTCATGGTGGCACTCGGTCTGCAGCTCGAGATACCCATAACGTCGAGGAAAACGGCATCAGCTTGCATATGATTTTTGAAATGTTGCATGATCAACAAGCAGCAATAGCTCAGTTGCAGAGCCAAACCCACATACAAAGCAGGCCGGAGCCCAACCCAACTCGAGAAATCACCCATAGAACGGAGCCAGCCATAGTGAAATCAAATGAGCAAGAATTGGGAACTACTCCCGAAATTGCTAAATTGCTCAAGGAACTCACAAAGAGAGTGAAAGCCAACGATAAAAAAGTAGAAACATATAACTCTAGGGTCGATCAGATCCCGGGAGCTCCACCAATGATAAAAAGGGTTGGATTCAAAAACATTCGTGCAAAAACCTTTTCCCTCGAGCGCAACCCTAAAACCAATCCCCAAAAAATTTCGCATGCCCGAAATTCCCAAATATAATGGAACGACCGATCCCAACGAGCACAATACTTATTACACATGTGCCATCAAGGGTAATGATTTAGAAGATGATGAAATCAAATCTGTGTTGTTAAAACAATTTGGAGAGACCCTCTCGAAGCGAGCAATGATTTGGTATCACTACTACTACCGAATTTTATCGACTCGTTTGCCATGTTAGCAGATTCTTTTGTGAAAGCACATGCCGACGCCATAAAATTCATAACAAGGAAATCGGACCTCTTCAAGGTAAGACAAAAGGATAACGAGATGCTGAGGGAGTTCGTATCTCGTTTCCAAATGGAACGAATGGATCTGCCACCAGTCACAGACGATTGGGTTGTTCAGGCTTTCACTCAAGGTTTGAACGAACGAAGTTCAACGGCTTCATGATGGTTAAAGCATAACCTGATCGAATACCCAGCCATCACGTGGGCCGGCGTGTATAATCGGTACCAATCAAAAATTAGGGTCGAAGACGATCAATTGGGGTCTGAACCCGCTATTAGAAGGGATATTAATCAAGAACAAGGTCCGATCGGGGATCGATACCGACTGTACAACGAAAATCGCAGAGTCAGTGAATCGAGACATAACCCCGGGCAAAATAACAAAAGAAGTGATCGGGGTCAAGGGTCCCGGGGCCTGATGAACGAAAGTAGGTTCGATAGGCTTGCTGGATCTAAGAAAGCACCTCGGTTATCAGAATATAACTTCAGCATTGATGCATCCGCCATCGTGTCCGCTATCGGACACATCAAAGATACTAAATGGCCTTGACCCATGCAAACCGATCCTACCCAGTGGAATCCTAATCAAATGTGCAAATATCATGGCACCCATGGCCACAGAACGGAAGATTGCTGGCAACTAAGAGAGGAAGTAGCCCGGTTATTCAACAAAGGGCACCTTCGAGAATGTTTAAGTGATAGGGCGAAGAACCATTTTAAAAACAGGGATTTCGGCAAGCAAAATGAACAAGAAGAACCACAACACGTCATTCATATGATAATCGGCATCGCCGATACCCCTCAGGGACCGGTGCTTAAACGCACTAAGACATCGATTGTGAGGGAAAAGCGATTTCGAACTCAAGATTACACACCCATAGGAACTTTGTCCTTCAATGATGAAGATGCAGAAGGAGTCATACAACCTCATAACGATGCATTGGTAATATCTATACTCATGAATAAAACTAAAGTTAAGCGTGTGTTGATTGATCCAGGTAGCTCGGCCAACATCATCAGATTGAAGGTCATAGAACAGCTCGGCCTGCAGGACCAGATTGTACCCGCAACCCTGGTTCTAAACGGATTCAATATGGCATGTGAAACCACCAAAGGCGAGATAATTCTACCGATAAACATGGCCAGAACCATCCAGGAAATGAAGTTCCACATGATCGAAGGCGACATGAGATACAATGCCCTTTTCGGAAGGCCATGGATCCATAACATGAGAGCGGTACCTTCGACCCTGCACCAGGTCCTTAAATTCCCAACATCGAGAGGAGTCAAAATAGTGTACGGAGAACAACCAGCCGCAAGAGAAATATTCGCCGTCGAGGAAGCAAAACCAATATCCTCACCTTCGCCAGTAAAGGGATTGGGCTCAAAAGAGGAACGAGATACCAAATAGCAATCACAGACATCGGCTTTGACCCAACCAGATAACTAAAAGATCGAAGAAGATGATGACCGGAGGATCCCTTGATCTTTCATGATTCCCGATGATTCCGACGCTACCAAATCAACGATTGAGGAATTGGAGCAACTCACACTAATCGAGCACTGGACCGAACGGAAGTTATACCTGGAAACGGGGTTGTGCCCCAAACTCAGGAAGAAACTTATTCAATTTCTTATCGATAACATTGATTGCTTTGCCTGGTCCCATTTAGATATAATAGGGATCCCACCGGACATAACGATGCATCGGCTAAGCTTGGACCCTAGGTTCAGACCGGTGAAGCAAAAGAAAAGACCAGTCCGAGGTATAGCACGCATTCATAAGGGACGAGGTAACCAAACTTCTCAAGACAGGGTCCATTCGGGAAGTGAAATATCCCGAATGGTTAGCTAATGTAGTTGTAGTGCCTAAAAAAGGGAACAAACTTAGAATGTGTGTGGATTATAAGTATTTGAACAAAGTATGCCCCAAAGATTCCTTTCCGCTGCCCAACATCGATCGCATGATTGATGCCACGACCGTCCACGAGATCCTCACTTTTCTCGATGCCTATTCCGGGTATAATCAAATCCAGATGAGCTCGGAAGAACAGAAAAGATTTCATTTGTCACCAAATATAGAACATATTGTTATAATGTGATGCCCTTTGGGCTAAAAAATGCAGGAGCTACCTACCAACGCCTAGTAAATAAAATGTTCGAAGAACAAATAGGTAAATCAATGGAAGTTTATATTGATGACATGCTAGTTAAGTCCCTGCGCGCAGAGGACCATTTGACCCATTTGCAGAAAACGTTCGAGATTTTGAGGAAATACAACATGAAGCTCAACCCCGAGAAATGTGCTTTCGGGGTCGGTTCGGGCAAGTTTCTCAGCTTCATGGTGTCAAATCGGGGAATCGAGATTAACCCCGATAAAATCAAGGCCATCGAAGACATCACCATCATTGGATAGCGTGAAGGCTGTACAAAGGCTAACGGGACGGATTGCAGCCTTAGGTAGATTCATTTCAAGGTCATCAGATCGAAGTCACAAATTTTTCTCTCTACTAAAAAAAATAACGATTTTGCTTGGACCCCGGAATGCCAACAGGCACTAGAGGAACTAAAACGATATCTATCCAGCCCACCACTACTTCATACTCCAAAAACAGACAAAAAACTCTGCTTATATTTGGCAGTATCAAAAATCACAGTAAGCGGTGTCCTAGTTCGAGAAGATCAATGTACGCAATTTCCCGTTTATTATATAAGTCGGACCCTAGGAGAAGCAGAAACTAGATATCCGCACCTAGAAAAATTAGCACTTGCACTGATAAGAGGCTCTAGAAAGTTAAGACCGTACTTTCAATATCACCCCATATGTGTATTAACCACTTACCCGCTCCGTAATATTTTACACAAGCCTGAACTATCAGGCCGATTGGCCAAATGGGCCGTCGAACTCAGTGGGTTCGATATCGAATATCAAACCCGTACGACCATCAAGTCTCAAATTTTAGCAGACTTTGTGGCCGATTTCATGCCAACCCTCGTACCCGAAGTCAAAAAAGAACTCTTGCTGAAATCAGGTACGTCATCACGGGTATGGACCTTTTTTACGGACGGGGCTTCGAACGTGAAGGGGTACGGGTTAGGCATAGTTTTAAAGCCACCGACGGGTGACACTATTAGGCAATCTATCAAAACTACCAGGTTGACTAACAACGAGGCCGAGTATGAGGCCATGATTGCAGGTCTCGAGCTAGCTAAAAGCTTGGGGGCAGAAGTCATTGAAGCCAAGTGTGACTCTTTGCTGGTGGTAAATCAAGTAAACAAAACCTTCGAAGTTCGAGAAGAGTAGAATGCAAAGGTATTTGAACAAACTTCAAGGCACTTTGCACCATTTCAAAGAATGGACTTTACAGAATATTCCACGAGAGCAAAACAATGAGGCCGATGCACTTGCAAATTCGGGGTCATCGGTCGAGGAAGGTGAGATAAGCTCAGGGACTGTCGTTCAACTCTCGAGATCCGTGATCGAAGAAGGTCATGCCGAGATAAATTCTACAAGCTTAACCTGGGATTGGAGGAATAAGTATATTGAATACTTAAAAAACGGAAAGCTCCCATCGGACCCTAAAGATTTAAGGGCCATACGAACCAAAGCTATTCGATTCACGTTAGCTTCGGATGGAACGCTATACCGAAGGACATTCGATGGACCATTGACAGTATGCTTAGGTATAGGAGATACCGATTACATCCTACATGAGGTGCATGAGGGCACTTGTGGGAATCACTCTGTTGCAGGGTATTATTGGATCGATATGGGCAAAGATGCAAAGGAGTTTGTTCGAAAATGTGACAAATGTCAAAGGTTTGCACCAATGATCCATCGACCCGGAGAGCAACTTCACTTAGTCCTATCCCCATGGCCATTCATGAAATGGGGAATGGATATCGTTGGCCCTCTGCCATCGACCCCAGGTAAAGCTAAATTTATTTATTTATGACTGACTATTTCTCTAAATGGGTTGAAGCACATGCGTTCGAGAAAGTAAGAGAGAAAGAGGTTATAGACTTTATCTGGGATCATATCGTATGTCGATTTGGGATACCCGCTAAAATAGTGTGTGACAATGGAAAATAATTTATCGGCAGCAAAGTGACAAAATAAGGATATTATCAACACTGTATCACCCAAGTGGGAACGGACAGGCTGAATCAACGAACAAAACTATCATTCAAAACCTAAAGAAGAGGTTGAACGACGCTAAAAGAAAATGGAGAGAAATGAAGTCCTTTGGTCATATCGAACAATATCAAAATCTAGTACGGGGGCAACCCCGTTCTCCTTAGTATATGGCTCCGAAGTCTAAATACCAGTCGAAGTCGGCGAACCTAGTGCCAGATTTTGATATGCAATAGAAGAATCAAATAATGAGGCTATGAACACTAGCCTCGAATTATCGGACGAAAAACAAGAAGCTGTTCTCCTCTAATTGGCCGCCCAAAAGCAACGAATCAACAGATACTATAATCCAAGAACCAAGCTCCGCCATTTTAAGCCCGGGGACTTAGTGCTAAGGAAAGTCACACTCAATACCAAAAATCCAAACTAAGGAAAACTAGGACCGTACTGGGAAGGACCATATCAGGTTCTCAAAAACGTCGGAAAGGGATCATACAAGCTCGGCATTATAAACGACAAACAATTATCAAGCAATTGGAATGTGTCGCATCTAAAACGATACTACTGCTAAGGTACGACCCTCCCATATTCGTTTACATTTCAAAACTAAACCCTACAGAAGTCCGATCAGGAGCTAAGATGGATCCTTTAATACAAAGCCTTAGGTCTGAAAGCATGCGTTGCACTCTTTTTCCCTTAGACCGGTTTTATCCCAAATGGGTTTTTCGGCATGGTTTTTAATGAGGCAACCATTGGTCGTGCTAACTTAGAACAATTCAACAGTATCCAAGGCCTCTTTACAAAAAATGTAAGAGCCAAATGGTCAAAACGAACCATGCTCATGTAGTTGGCCCGAGCCCTGACACAAAACATGACATATGTATAATGACTTACAAAGAAAACTTTCTTATTTACCCACATCTTATATCCAAGAAAAATTTCCTCTATTTCGAGATTTATTAGGAAAACAGGCTTAAGGGCCGACTGCTACCCATTAAATAGGAAAAAATGTAAGAGCCAAATGGTCAAAACAAACCATGCTCATGTAGTTGGCCCGAGCCCTGACACAAAACATGAACACATGTATAATGACTTATAAAGAAAACTTTCTTCTTTACCCACATCTTATATCCAAGAAAAATTTCCTTTATTTCGATATTTATTATGCAAACAGGCTTAAGGGCCGACCGCTACCTCTTAAATAGGAAAAATTGTAAGAGCCAAATGGTCAAAACGAACCATGCTTATGTAGTTGGCCCGAGCCCTGACACAAAACATGAACACATGTATAATGACTTACAAAGAAAACTTTCTTCTTTACCCACATCTTATATCCAAGAAAACTTTCCTCTATTTCGAGATTTATTATGCAAACAGGCTTAAGGGCCGACCCGCTACCCCTTAAATCGGGGACTGCCAACCGAAAATCAACGAAGCCCAAGGGCTACACCGACTCGAGTTCGAGCAAGCACTCACTCGACAACTAAGCCTACGGGCTACTCTTTTCTTGAGTTCGAGAAATCACTCACTCTACCATTTAGCCTATGGGCTACTTTTATTTTGAGTTCGAGCAAGCACTCACTCGACTATTACGCCTACGGGCTACATTATTTTGAGTTCGAATCATTCACTCGACTACTAAGCCTACATGCTACTTTTATTTCGAGTTTGAGCAAGCACTCACTCGACCATTACGCCTACGGGCTACATTATTTCGAGTTTGAATCATTCACTCGACTACTAAGCCTACGGGCTACTTTTAATTCGAGTTCGAGCAAGCACTCACTCGACCATTACGCCTACGAGCTATATTATTTCGAGTTCGAATCATTCACTCGACTACTAAGACTACGGGCTACTTTTATTTTGAGTTCGAGCAAGCACTCACTCGACCATTACGCCTACGGGCTACATTATTTCGAGTTCGAATCATTCACTTGACTACTAAGCCTACATGCTACTTTTATTTCGAGTTCGAGCAAGCACTCACTCGACCATTACACCTACGGGCTACATTATTTCGAGTTCGAATCATTCACTCGACTACTAAGCCTACGGGTTATTTTTATTTTGAGTTCGAGCAATCACTCACTCGACCATTACGCTTACAGGCTATATTTCTTCGAGCTCGAATCATTCACTTGACTACTAAGCCTACATGCTACTTTTATTTCGAGTTTGAGCAAGCACTCACTCGACCATTACGGCTACGGGCTATATTATTTCGAGTTCGAATCATTCACTCGACTATTAAGACTACGGGCTACTTTTATTTTGAGTTCGAGCAAGCACTCACTCGACCATTACGCCTACGGGCTACATTATTTCGAGTTCGAATCATTCACTCGACTACTACGCCTACGGGTTATTTTTATTTTGAGTTCGAGTAATCACTCACTCGACCATTACGCTTACGGACTATATTTCTTCGAGCTCGAATCACTGACTCAACTAATAAGCCTAATGGCTACATCACTTCAAGTTTGAGTAAGCGCTCGCTCGGTTATGGAGGCTACGAAGTCCAAATTTGATTAAGGCGTGAATAAAATCTTCACAAGACAGGAAACAAAACATAAGCAAGTCGGCAAAAAAGGGAATGTTTTTATATACAAAATTATTTACATGATTGATTACAACGTAAAAAGTAAGGACTAAGCTTCCTGGTCATCCCCAGGAGCGGTCTCTTTTCTATCGGGCTCCCCCACATTCTTGGATCCGCTCTTACTCCCATCGTTATCATCATTGTCATCATCATCGTCATCGAAAACCAAGGCTTTAGCATCGGTTTCGAGTTCTTTGACCCTTTTTATCTCTTCAGCGAGGTCGAAATCTCGAGCATGGATCTCATCGAGGGTCTTCCTCCGAGATCGGCACTTAGCAAGTTCAGCGACCCAATGTGCTTGAGTATCGGTGGTCTCGACTGCCTCTCTTACTTAGACCTGGGCAGCTTCAGCATCGGCCCGATAGACGGCCACGAGTGCATCCGCATCGGCCTTTGCCTTTTCGGCGTCAGATTCAGCCTTGGCAAGTACAGAGGACAACCGAGCCTCGAGCTCCTCTATTCCTCTTGCTTGGACCCAGCTTTTCTCCTTTATTTTTCGAAGTTGGTTTTCGGCCGATGACAATTGGGCTCGAGCAGTTTCTTTATCTATAGCAAAGTGGTCCATTCCTTCTTTCCACTTCAAAGACTCCGCTCTTATCACATCAACTTCTTCACGGAGTTTTCTGATGATCTCAATTTTTTGCTGCAGCTGTGAGACCGAAAGATTAGCCATCATTCCGGTATCAAGCCCATAGGCTTTTAAAAGCATTATTACCTGCTCGGATAGATTGATCTGATCTTGGTGAGCCCTGGCCAACTCAACTTGGAGGTCTTTTATTTCCTCTCCCCTTTGGCCCAAAAGGAGCTTTAAGGAGTTCCTCTCCTCCGTAACTCGTTGAAACTCGGCCTCGTATCGACGTAGCTCGGTTCGGGGCTGAGAACATGATTCTCGATGAACTGCCGTGACCTGCAAATAAAGAAGAAACGAAGTCAGAAAAGAAAAACAAACTTAAAGGTAACGCCATATGATTTAAGGCCTACCTGATTCAACGCCTGCTGCACTTCGTGAAAAAGATCTGATGCGTCACTTGCACCGGCAGTGTCTTCGACGCCGATGAACATGTCACGAAAAGGATCCTCTCCATCATAAGGCCTATCTAATTCGAGAGACCCCAAAGCTTGGGTTTCCCAAATCGCCCTTGCGGAAAAGGCAGGGAAGGTGGGCGAGCCTTCGATTGCTACTACCCCCAATGAGTTATCTGGGGCATTCTCTTCGGTTCGAAAAAATTCGGGAAGAGCCCCTTCAGACATATCCCCCATCCGTCGGCTTCGATGGGAAACATCTTCGATCTCCAGCAACTTGGGGACTCTACCCGAGTCTCTCTCCGATATATCCTCAGTTCGAGGCGGAGCCTTATGAACCACCATCGATCCAGCTGCCTGTGGAGCGTCGGTGGTTTTCTTTGTTCGGGCCACCAGAGCATACCCATCATTCTCTTTTTCTTCCTCTTCTCCATCCCTCAGACGCAAAACTGATTCTACGGTCAAAGGAATGGTATTCTTGTTCGGCTTACAAGCCGTCCTCTTCTTCGGTTTTTTATCTTCGAGGACATGGGCTCTTTTCCTCTTATTTTCGTTCACCGGCTTTGGGACGGAGGCCGAAGCCTCTTCCTCGACAGACGAGGGCCTCAAAACCGCATCCTTGCCTACACTTGCATACGGAAAAGTTTATTGAAGTATGTGAAAAGCATCTTATTCGAATTACCAAAAGATACGAGAGAGGTGTTCACCGTGATTTTTGGCCTCCTATCGGCCCTTTGACAAGTCGCGCCATGAGCGCTCGGCATATGAGGAGGTCGAAACCAGATCAGGTACCCAGTTCTTGAGATCGGGCACTGCGCCGGGCATCCAGGGAATTGCTGCATCACAAAAGGGGAATATTGGTGAGAAAAGAAATGAAAGAACAAAATAATAGGAGATAACAACAGAATTACACTTACGCTTCATGTTCCACTCCTCGGGAAAAGGCATCTTTTCGGTCGGGATCAGGTCCGAAGTCCTCACTCGAACGAAACGACCCATCCAGCCTCGATCCTTATCCTCATCTATACTCGAGAACAAAGCCTTGGTAGCTCGACGTTGGAGTTTTATTAACCCTCCTCGAAAAAGGCGAGGACGGTATAATCGGACAAGATAATCGAGGGTGAAAGGCATCCCCTTGATTTTACTTACAAAATATCGGATCAAAATAACGATCCGCCAAAAGGAAGGATATATCTGACCTAGGGTTATTAAGTATTTACGATAAAAATCTATGATAACAGGGTCGAGGGGGCCTAACGTAAAAGGGTAAGTATACACGCTTAAAAACCCTCTCACGTGAGTAGTAATATCCTCTTCAGGAGACGGCACTACCACCTCTTTGTTCTCCCAGTTACAATCTCTTTTTATTCGCTCTATGTGCTCCCGGGTTATCGAACAAGTATATCTCGATACGGGTTCACATCAGCCAGGAACCGGCGAACCTTTATCAAGTTTGAAATCGAAGGTAAGAATACACGCCGCCGGAACGCACTCCTCAGGACGAGGATCCACCGGTGTTTTATCGGCGGCAGATTGGGAAGAAGAAGCTTTTTCTTTTTGGGGGACGATTTTGGATGTCTTCACTATTTTGGATTTAAAGAAGGTGACAAAGATTTGGTAATTTGGAAGAAAACTTTTGCAAAGAGGAATCACATATTTGCGTGTAAACTCAGAGAATACAAAAGAGAAATTGGAAAATTTGGAAGGTTGAAGATGTAAAAGTGATAAATGACTAAAGGAAGGGTTATTTATAGGTTTAAGCAATGGCGGTTCAGTGTCCGTCTGACATGCATTAAATACCTTGAAAGACTAAAATGACGGAACAGCTGTCACGTGCGTCATGGTCGAGCCCAATGTAAACGTCAGCTTATTATCCGATCGAGCCGTTGAAAAAATCATATCGTTTCTCACCACATTCTTCCTGAGAAATGAGGGGACTATCTGTATATGGTCGAAATAGATTTCGGCCTTCGTACGATTGATCGAGTTCGAAACATAATCGATCGAAGTAAGACTTCGAGATGGGTTCCGAAGATGGTATAAACAAGCTTCGAGTCCGCGGGGCCGATCAATGTCGAGCTCGATATTATTATCAAGCTCAAATCCAAATCGAACTATGATGCAAAGTAAAGTTGTCGAGCTTATGATCCAGAGACCGACCAACATTGTCCCCGAATCAATTCAAGGGTCCGAGTCAGAATCGAGCTTAAGCCATGATCGAGAGCTCGAGTCAAGACTGAAAAACTCGAGTCAATATCGAGCTCATAGACAAGAGCCGTTGCAATCCCACTAGAGGAGAGAATCTTGTCAGAAATTGTGGGAAAGCTGATTTATCACGGGTCTCCCACTACGCATTTTTTTTATATCTAAAGTAAGATCCCTCTACTATAAAGGGGATGATTATCATTTCTGTAGACAGAAATTTTTGCTAACATTGTAATCCAAGCACCATATTCTCCTATAGTGAAGAGTTGTTCTTTCAAGTTTCTTAATTTGATCCCACTTGTTTAGTCCTAAAATTCATCTTTTTTACAATCTTGTCTATTTTTGTATTTTTCGCAATCCATACTTGATATTTCCATTTATCCTTGCGATTTGTATTACGTTGCACCACGTATCCTTAGAACTGCGTACAAATTTAACTCTATCCATTTTCGGGTAAACAAATGTCATGTTTTCTGTTATAATATTATTTTAAAATTCAAAAAAAATAATTATTAGATTGTAATGTATCTAAACTTTTGTTTAGTGTATAATAAATGCGTCAATTGAGTTGTAGTTCATAATACAAGAGCTTGTTTATTAAAAGCTTACAACATGCTTGTAACCAATCTTGGACGAAACGAAGCAATTGTTCGGTTGCCAATATTTCAACTAGTCAGGAAACATGAATAGTCACTTGAAAAAGCTAGCAACTTTCTCCTATCTGTGCCTATAAATTCAATCTCAAGCAAGGAAAAAAATTTCACTTCATCATCATCTCACTCATCAGCAAAAAAATAGTTGCAAAAAAAATCCGCCAAGGAGAGTCCCCTGCCAAGACTGTCTACAAATAAGAGTCGATCTTAATCGGCTTGTACGCCAATTAATAGAAGATGAAATGCGCCAAGAGATAAAAATCAGGCGCATTGCCCGCATGCTTCAAGCACTCCTCACCGTGCTCGGGTTGAACTTCAATGACTACATCAGCCCTCTAGTTCCCCTTCCTGTGGCGCTGATTAGTTTTTTCTTTTATTTTTTTAGTATCGTAGAAAAAAGAGCCCCATTATAGAAGCTCTATAATTCATACTAATGAAGTTATGATTTGATGTACTATATTGTCTCTTCAGTCTGCTTCTGCTACTTGTTTTTGATAATTCACGACCGGTTGTGTATAATCCACTACCATAAATTTATAACAAACAAGCAGAAACGATTTAAGAAGATGGAATAATACAGTTATTTATAATCCTCTACCATTGATTTATAATTAACAAAACTTTGTAGTATACTAAAAATAGTTGCAATGTTCCAAATTATAAATTGTCACGACCCCAATTTTCTTCCGTAGGCTGTCGTGATAGCACCTAGCCTCTAAAACTAGGTAAATAGAACTCTCAAATAACTCAACAACTATCATAAAAGAACTTCGCAACTTAATAGAAACAAACTCCCAAAATCCGGTGATATCAAGTCACAAGCTCTACAAGAGTATACTAAACATCCCTATACAATACTATCTATAAAAAGGAAAAATGAAATAGAACTAGATAGAGAGTGACTCTGAGGCCTGCGGACGTCGGTTGGTATACCTTGAAGTCTCCAAATTCGAACTCGACTCACTAGAGCCTGGGCTGGTAAGAGGTACCTGGATCTACATAAAAAGATGTGCAAAAGTATAGCAAGAGTACACCACAACGGTGCCTAGTAAGTGCTAAGCCTAACCTTGGTAGAGTAGTGACGAGGTCAGGCTAAGGCCCTACTGGAATAAATAAGAAAACTGAACAGGTATATATGATAGTGTGATAATAATAAACAATGAATATGAGAAAATGACGAGATATACCAAGAATAGCTACACTGAACTAAGGCAAATAACGCATCACGGAAGAGAACAAGGAATAATATGCCAAGAAAACAAAGCAACAAAAACAACAAGTGATGTAATAGAAAAGTATCAACAAGAATCACTACCCAGGTACCGCCTCGTAGTCTCATATCACAAAATAATTCACAATCTTTCCTTTTATCACCGCGGGAGCCATGCATTTAGTTTTGAAAATTGTTTTTCCCGAAATAACTTCCCGCATTTTAGCCCACCTTATCACACCGCGTGGCTTCAAGTAGTTCCCCTACTAGAAACACTCGTATCAAGCCCACCTTATTTCACCTCATGCGTTTCAACCGCAAATCCTTATACCACCATATGTGTAACGACCCGACCGGTCGTTTCGAGAGTTGTAGCCCCGTTTCCCCTATTATCTGCTTTTTTGTGTTCTACAACTGTATTATGATTTATCGGATTAGTTGGTTCGGGTCCGGAGTGATTTTAGAATAAATTGGGATACTTAGTCTCTTATTTGAAAGCTTAACTTGGAAAAGTTGACCGGATATTGATTTATGTGCAAACGACCTCGGATTTAAATTTTGATGGTTCCGTTAGCCCTGTTAGGTAATTTTAAACTTAGGAGCGTGTCCGCAATATGATTTAGAGATCCGTAGTAGAATTAGGCTTGAATTAGCGAAACTTGGAATTTTGGCGAATTTGGCCGGCAGTAGAAATTTTGATATCGGGGTCGGATTTGATTTCCGGGAATTGAAATAGGTTCGTGGTGTCATTTAGGACTTGTGTGCAAAATTTGAGGTTAATCGGGCATGGTTTGATAGGTTTCAGCGTCGTTTGTGGAATTTAGAAATTTCAAAGTCATTAGGCTTGAATCCGTGTGTAATTCATATTTTTGATGTTGTTTAAGGTGATTAGAGGATTTGTCTAAGTTTGTATTGGGTTATAAGATTTGTTGGTATGTTTGGTTGAGGTCCTGGGGGCCTTAAGTTGATTTCGGGTGGTTAACGGACTTGATTTTTGAGTTGATGAAGCAGCTAAAGTGATGCTGCTACTGGTGTAACCGCACCTGCGGAGTGGGCACCACAGGTGAGAGCATGCAGAAGTATGGCATGAATCGCAGAATCGACCAAGGAAGAGTTGGGCAGAGGTCGCAGGTGTGAAGACTTTCCCATACCTGCGATGGTCGCAGAAGTGGGCAGGTGGGCGCATGAGCGAGATCGAGCCGCATGTGCGATGGGTTTCCCGCACCTGCGATAGGCGCAAATGCGGTCCTTTGATCGTAGAAGCGGAGGTATCAGATAAGTGACTTTCACAGGAGCGGGAATGTTTCCGCAGAAGCTGCCCCGCAGGTGCGGATAAATGGCCGCATGTGCGAAAAGTCTGGGCAGAAGGTTTAAAAGCAAGGGTTCGCGATTTTTGTCTTATTTCAACATTTTGTACTCGGACTTAGGCGATTTTGGAGAAGCTTTTCGAGGTGATTATTGAGCTAAGCTTCTTGTACTCATTTTGGATCATAAAACTTATTTCCCCACTGATTTCCCTGCCTAATTAGTGAGATTTTGAAGTGAAATTTGGGGGTTTAGGGCCTGAGAATTGGAGAGTGAATTTTGGGGATTTGGATGACCAAAATGTGTCAGATTTTGATAAATTTGGTATGGTTAGACTCGTGAGTGAATGGGCTTTCGGGTTTTGTGACTTTTGTCGGATTTCGAGACGTGGGCCCGGGGGCCGGGTTGAGCCTATTTCGAATTTTGGCTTATAATTTCATGTTTTGCTTGTGGAATTGATTCCTTTAGCCTATATTAATTATACCGTACTGCTTGTGGCAAGATTCGGGGCATTTGGAGACTGATTCGAGGGGCAAAAGGTATTTCGGAGTAGGATTTTGCGCGGTTAGAGGTAAGTAACAGTTTTAAATCTGGTCCTGAGGGTATGAACCCCCGGATTTTGGTATGATGTGATTATTTTGGAGGTGACGCACATGCTAGGTGACGAGCGTGTGGGCGTGCACCGTGGGGGATTGTGACTTGGTCCATCCCGTGAGACTGTAAAGTTGAATAGCTTATTGTTAATTACCCGTTCTCTCTGTTTTCTAGAAATTTGACTGTCATTCATGTTAGAAATCATGATTAAGCCATATGATATCACTGTTGGTACCCTCAACGGTCGGGTTCTTGTTGAATTAGCCGCTATTTGCTGTCTTGTACTCAGTCATAGTTTTTCTTGCATGTCATATCTCTGGTTCCTCTTATTTTCTTGTTGATACTTGTTATTATCTCTTTTGGTTGACTGGTATGATTTCTGAAAAACCGAGAGGGCTGGAGAGGTTAGTGACAGAGATAAGGCCTGAGTGCCGAGCTGTGAGCTATGTGAGGGTATATGGATCGGGTTGCATGCCACGACGAGCCTTATGGCTATTTATGGACTGTGGATCGGGTTGCACACTGCAACATGCCTTATGGCTATTTATGGACTGTGGATCGGGTTGCACGCCGTAATGAGCCTTATGGCTACTTATATGATTGGGTAGGGCTGCATGCCGCAGCGATATAGCGCTTGGGATGAAAGGAGCCCCTTCGGAGTCTGCACACCCCAGTGAGCGCAAGTACCTACTGAGTGTAAGTACCTAGGGCTGAGAGCCGAGTGATTTAGCTGTTGTGATGAGTTGAGTGATTGTTGCCCTAAGAGGCTGTACTTGCTTTCATTTGTTGATGCACTTAGTTGCTATCTGTCATTGCTGTAAAATTTCTGAAAGATTTTATATCCGGATTACCTGAACGTGAAATGTATATAACTGATTTGACTTAAACTGCCGGATTTAAAAGTATGTCTATTCTTTGCTGAAATTATTGAAAATGAACTGTATTTGTATAGCTCGTCACTACCTTCTCAATTCCTTATTTATTTTTGTTACTTACTGAGTTGGTTGTACTCACGCTATACCCTGCACTTCGTGTGCAGATCCAGGTATTCCCGGTCATAGCGAATGTTGATATTTGAGCAGCTGATTCCGAAGATTTCTTTTTGAGGTAGCTGCACGGCGTTCACAAGCCTTGTCTATCCTTCATTATCTCTCCTACAAGTTTATTTCTGTTCCACAAAGGTTTTCTTAAATATTAATTGCTTCCATCTAAAATTTCAAAGCTTTTACTGTGTTAAGATAGTGAGTTGTGGCTTGCCTAGTACCATGATAGGCGACATCACGACGGTTGGTTTTTGGGTCGTGAGAAGTTGGTATTAGAGCCTAGGTTACATAGGTCTCACGAGTCATGAGCAGGTTTAGTAGAGTCTTGCGGATCGGTACAGAATTGATTCAGCTTGAAACATAACTCTTTGAATTCCTTCCACGCATTTGTGTGCGCATGTGAGCGCTCGGTATCAGTTGTGCATCGTCGGCTTGTGATTCCATGAACGAGGTTCGAGATGAGTATTCTGTGTTTTGGTGATGGGCCAGTCTGGAGGACTTGAGGCCAGGGTTAGACCGCAGCTTAAGCTCGGTAGTTTCGGTTATGAGAACTTATGAGTTTGGACTCATGCGACCGGTAGTGTCCCTATGAGTGGAAAATTGTGGCTGTGAAAGGGTATAACAAGATGTCAATTTGAGGCTAAGCAGGGGGTTATCTCTTGCGGAGTAATCTATGTAGGTGTGTTCCTTATAATGTTGAGCGGGAGAGTTTCTATTCTACTAGCGAAGTGTATGTGTTGAGATTTGAACTTGAATCTGGGTGAGAAAGTTGACTGACTGTCAAGAGAATAAATACGAGTTTAGCGGATGATTGAGGTACTTATGATTGTGTTACCTGAGCTTGTGAAGCATTTTCGTTGAATCGACTACGGGATTATGACAATAGTAGAGTATGAGTATGGTGAGTTATCAGATGATTTATTATATGGCTGTGAGCTAAGTGGGGGAGTCTGCTATCTACGATTTGATTGCACGATTATGTGCTGTATTCTTTTTTGCCCGAGGCATACTTGTGGATTAGTTATGACTGCAAAGGTTGAGATTAAGGATGACTCGAGTAAGGAAATTCCTGAATACGGGCTGTATTGCACCTTATGAAAAATATGAAAATTATGGAATGAATAAGTTGTTATTTTAAAATATGTAGTGCTTACGAAGTATGAATTTGATTGGTGATGTTAAGGAAGGGTTACTTCTTTGGGGGTTGTTGTGCTAATGGGGCTTATGCCTTTTGGCCCGTTTAGGCGGTGCAATTTAGATTTGAGCAAAGTGGGTGACTCCCGAGAAAATCCTAATGGGTTTGAGAATTATATATAGCAATTGAGAATATTTCCAGACTTGTGTATGGATAAAATTTGAGATTTGCATTTGAAGGTGTCGGGACTTGCGGTAATTTTGTATGACTATGGATTCTACATTTCAGTATAAGAAAGGAAAGATGAACTATTTTAAATTCACATAAGGTATTTTCAGAGTGAGTGTTACGGTTGTGGTATTTATGGGGTAATTATGATGCTGTGAGACTTACAGAAAATTTGGTGGCAATATTCTTGGGTTTGGTGACTTGCGTGGCTTGGTCGAGTTAGAGGGATTCAATTCTGATAGCTTGGTTATGTGCAAATGGATTTCAAAGTGTTCTTAATAGTTTCAACCATGGATTGAACCGGATATATTCTACCGGTGTGGGGAACGTGTTGTGTATTGTGATTTCCTCCTGGAAGGAAGCAAGAGGAAGGTTTCTAAATGACCGGGCATATAATTTGCTAGTTACCCAGAGTTGTTAATGAGATTCTTCTGCTTTTCACCTGATGGCATGATAGATGTGGTGTTGTGCAGGATTAAGATTTACATGTACAAGGTGGCAGTTCGGGCTTAAAAGGAAGATCACGAATTATGGTCAGAATGGCCAATTTTAGATATTTAGACGAATGTTATAGCTGCTCGGTAATCCTTGAGAAAGGTGCGCATTTCAGTAGGCACATTGCCTTTTGACTTACAGATCATTGGTATTGCAGTACTCACCTGGTTAATAGACTACTGATATTCAAATTATTGTTATGTGGAATGAAAGAACTATGAAAGTATTCCTCGTGGGATGATCGTGCATGAAAGATGTGTTAGTTATTCGAGTGTTGGAGTTGGGATCAGTATGGTGGTTCATATGTTCTATGAATTTGGAGATTGAGAGTTCTCTGAAGCATATTATTTCAAGGTTGCGGCCTGCTTGAGGTAAGTGTTCTATTTAAACTTAGTGGAGGCACTAGTTGCGCTAATTATTTGTGATAGCTACGCGCTATGAGTGCGCATATATGTGGGATTTGAGCCCATGTGTGGGCATCAGAGCAAGTATTCATACTCCAAAGAATGCTTAGGCTATGATCTGCCTAGAGTTGACTGTTATGCATAAAGTTATAATGTTTCTCGTATTCGTACCTTTTTTGAGAACTATCTAGGCTATACTTGAGGTTACAAAGAGGCTGATCCCTTGAATAAACTGGGTAGTTACTATTTCTGTGTTAGCCTGCCGATTTGAGTTATGATAGCACACTTTGCACATGCCTACTCTATGGCGTGTTATTTATACCAGTCCAGGAGCATGTGAATCTTATTTTATTTATCATGTACATGTGTACTTATTTGATTGCTCCTGTATGATATGCTTGGACCGAAGGCCTGTGACCATGCCAGGTGGATTATGTTATTGGCACATGAGTTGTCCGTGCAGATCCATGTACTGATATTATTGGCATATGAGTTGTCCGTGCGGGTCCAGTTATTGTTACTATAGCACATGAGTTGTCCATGCGGGTGATGTTAATGTGAGCTCTAGAAGAGCTGGTTACTGTTATTAAATTCATGTGTCTTGGTTCCACAATATATAATGAGCTTATAGCATTGAAGTTGTGGTAGTGCTTGTTGAACTTGCAATACGGTTCTCTACTTTGAGACATCTTCCATTTTGGGTACAAGGTTGCGCAGTTGTGGCTTGATTTGTATTGGTGTGGCATGTCAGTGGGGATTGTTGTGTTTAACAATATATAGTCATTGGACCTAGAATGGGTACTATCAGATTTTGTTACGGTATATTGGGAGGATAATATTGAAAGTCGTCTTAGAAAGTGATTATGGTTTGGGTTGGGGTGAGAGAGCTCCATGACTTGTTGATCTAATGAGTGGTTATGAGATTACGTGTGTATCATTAAATATCAGTGGTGTATGAAGATTTTGGAATGAGGTTCGGTTGAATGTGGGGTTTTCTACTAGTACTTGGTTGGTTTGAGTAGTTACGGTGATTGAGAATGGTGTTGCGAGTATGCGAGTTGTGTAGTATATTATGCAATTATATCTGGGGTTATAGTTATGGCTTGATACAGCTTGTTTAAACTCATACAATGTGTAGATGTGAGACTCGGGTCTTGTAAAAAATTTTGGACGTTGGAAATTTGGGTTCTAAGTTTTTACGGACTAAGGTTAAAGTTATGATCATCAATTGTATTGTGTTGTCAGGCCTATATGGAATAGGGTAACGTGAGATCACCCCTGGGTATGTGCGTGGTAAGGTGGAATAGTGATTCAAAGGTTTAGGAACAACTCTTTGCACGCAGTTTACATTACAGTTTTGGAGAGCAGTGCAGTAAAAATTAGGTACACAGGTTCAGTTAAGTACAACATTTCACCCTCAGACGGACGGACAGTCCGAGCACATTATTCAGATGTTGGAGGATATGCTGCGCGCTTGTGTCATTGATTTTGGGTGTTCTCGGGATCAGTTTCTGCCACTCGCGAAGTTTGCTTATAATAACAGCTACCAATCGAGCATTCATATGGCTCCGTATGAGGCTTTATATGTGAGACGGTGTAGATCTCCGGTGGGTTGGTTTGAGCCAGGTGAGGCTAGGCTATTAGGTACAGACTTGGTTCAGGATGCTCTGGAGAAGGTTAGGGTGATTCAGGATAGACTATGCACAGCCCAGTTGTTACATCTCGTGTTTTCGTACGTAAAAGTTTCGTCGTAAGTTAATCGACGAAGACTCGGGGATGAGATTATCTTGAGGTTATAAGCATTTATGCTATTTTAACAAGCGATAAGTAAGTGTCGTGAAGGATAAAGGGGAAATGAATCAAAGAAAATAAGTTTCGTTGAAGGTTGTCGATTTGGATAAAATACGGCGGGAGCTATAATACCTGCTATTTATGGACTAATACCATCCAAGATACAATATGGCCGTGATAGTACGATGTATAAAGTGTATTAAAAATAAGTAGAATTTTAAGTAATTTGAGATAATTTTATGTTAATTATCGGGTATCGAGATATTATCTAATTATTTAATTAGTTATAGGATATGATTAAGACCCCCCACCCCATGTGGCAGCAAGACACTAACCAAACAAATGACTCTTGGTCATTTGTGATTAGGTGGAAACCTAATATATTAATTTCAAGACACTTCATTTCTAGGATTTTGAATACAAACAACATTTCATTCTCAACCACTACAATCAGATTCCTACAAATCCTTACACAACACTACAATCAAGAACGTGATCTTTAGCACATTAGCAACACAATTTCTTACAAATTCCTACAATTCCTACAAGTTCCTACAAAGACATTACAACGTGATTTCTTCAACCAACGAGATTTCTTAGAACAGTAGCAACGTGAAATTTTACGGTTCTAAAGGAGTACGGTGCAACCTTTTTCAAGAATATCATACGGATTTTTCCCTACTCCAGGTATGTTAAGGCTATCCCGTCTTTCTCTTTGGCATGATATATACGACACAAACGAAATGAGCAAATGCACAATTTCCATAAATTACTCTATTTGTAGAAATGCTAGAGATGTGTATATTCTTGTTTTCCCATAAGTCTTATTATACTATCGTCTGTTCATGGGTCTCAGAAAATACGTAAGTTGATAAAGTCTATTTCATGATATTAATCAGAGGCATAATGGTCTTATGAGACTCCGAAAGATTTTATTGACGTACTTATCGTGCATTGCATTTATTTACATTGACCCATGAACAGATGGCGTTATATACACGTATATATATATATATATATATATATATATATATATATATATATATGGGATATGGAAAAAGGTAACGACGTTATATATGCACTACCACCTGATCAATTGGTATATGTTGATGATTTTGCCCACAATGGCGGAAGTGATATGATGGGATGCCCTCAGAGGATTGATGATATTATGTACACCTATACCTATGCATGACACGACATTTATACACACGTGCATGCCATTATAAATATTTCAGGATTACAAACTTATTCAGACTTATAGGTGGATTGTTTTATTCCATGTTTCATCTATGTCTTTTATGTACTGATTTTTATGTTCTATATCTTTTATGTACTGATTTTTATGCCTTACATACTTAGTACATTATTCGTACTGACGTCCATTTTTGCCCAGGGACGCTGCGTTTCATGCCCGCAGGTGCAGGTAGGTAAGCTGATGGTCCCCCTTCTTAGGATCCTTGATCAACGAGAGTTGGCGTGCTCCATTTGATCCGGAGCTGTTTTTGATTTTGGTAAGATATGCTTGTATACATATATGGGTATGACGTGGACCAGTCCCGTCCTTGTACAATTGTATATTCTAATAGAGGTATGTAGACAGTATGTATAGTTGGATAGTATGTGGCCTTGCCTGCCTCCAGTTTTGGGTATATAGTTGTGTATAGTAGCCTTGTCAGCTTGCCCTACGTATTCTGCACGTATATGTACATATGCCTTTTGGGCAGGTTTCCTTCATGTATGTTATTCTCGTAATTTAGTAGATGTTATTCAGGTTTATAGCTTAGACGAATGCTTTGGGGTGTTCGACAAGTAGGACTCGGGCACTTGTCGCGGCTCATCGATTTGGATCGTGACAAAACTGGTATCAGAGCAGTTCCATCCTAGGGTTGTTTACAGACCGTGTCTAGTAGAGTCTTGTTTATGGGTGTGTTGTGCACCACACTTATAGACATGAGGCTACATGACATATAGGATGTTATTCCCCCTTCTTATCTTAGATCGTGCGATATAAGAATTTATGTTCCTAACGATATGTTACGCTTTCAGCGATGCCTCCGAAGACTACAACCGCCCAGAAGGGAAAGTCTGTGGCTGGTGAGACTACTAGTCGAGCGCCACGAGTTATCAGGGCTCGGGGAGAGTCTCATAGTGAGATTCTATCTCAAACTTCACATACCCCTCCCTCTCCAGAAGGGCTCTGAGGGGCACCAGCTCCAGCGCTCGCCCCTGTACATTCAGCCCCTCAGCCAGATGCACCGGGTCAGGAGATGAGAGATGCTATTCAGCTGTTAACTCGATTAGTAACCGCACAAGCTCAGCATCGGGAAGTAGGTATTGGTCATGCAGATAGGTTCGTCAGTGCGAGGGTTCGTGATTTCATTAATTTGGACCCTCCGGTATTCACTAGGGCAGATCCAAATGAGGACCCTCAGGTATTTATCGATAGAATGCAGGGGACTTAGAGGGTAATGAAGGCCACTGCTACTGAGTCAGTTAAGCTAGTTTCCTATAGACTCCAAGACATTGCAGTTAATTGGTACGAGTCTTGGGAATTGTCTAGAGGGGAGGATGCCCCTCCAGCAGTATGGCAGGAGTTTACAGAAGTTTTTCTTCATAATTATCTGCCACCAGAGCTTCGGCGGGCCAGAGTTGATAGGTTCTTGACCCTTCGGCAAGGTAACATGAGTGTGTGGGAGTACAATCTTCAGTTTGATTTGTTGGCTAGGTATGCTCCCACTATTGTATCTAAGATGGAGGATCGGGTTCACCGGTTCGTGATGGATTTAGAGACACACTTGCTTAACGATTGTATGTCGGTCTCACTTCAAGAAGACATGGATATTTCTCGTATTCAGGCATACGCTCAGGGTGTAGAGGAGCATAAGCAGAAACAGAGGGCCGATCGTAAGCATGATAGGGCCCAGAATAAGAGAGCGAGGTCTTCGAGTCCTTATGGTGAGTTTTGAGGTGGTCAAAGACCACAGTACCCGAGGTACCCAACCCAGTCATCAGCTAGCGCACCCCCTCAGTTTGGCGGAAAGAGATTTGATCGTTCCAAATATTCAGGGCCTGGTCAGAATTCCAGGGCCTCAAGTTCTCAGTATAGGGGTGAGTCAAGTCAGATGAGGCCGCCCTTGCCACGATGTGCTCAGTGTGGTAAGCATCATGCTGGGCAGTGCCGTATGGGGTTGGGTATTTGTTATACTTGTGGTTATCCGGGCCACGTTATGAGGGATTATCCGACGAGAGGTGATGCAAGCATAGCTCAGTCAGCGGGATCTGTAGTCGGTTCGTCATCATTAGTACGCCCCATGGCAATGTTCACAAGCACCAATGAGTCGTGGTAGAGGCAGAGGCGGAGCATCTAGCTCGAGCGGTGCTCAAAACCGCATTTATACATTAGCAGGACGACAGGAACATGAGTCATCGCCTGATGTTGTTACATGTATATTATCAGTCTCTTCATATGATATATATGCACTGATTGACCCGAGTTACACCTTAGCATATGTTACTCCGTTAGTTGCTAGTAAGTTTGGAATAAAACCTGAATTGGTTAAACCTTTTGAGGTGTCTACACCTGTTGGGGACTCAGTGATAGCTAAGCGAGTATATAGAGGTTGTATAATAGTAGTTCATAGTCGATCTACAGTAGCAGACCTAATTGAGTTAGATATGGTAGAATTTGATGTTATAATAGGTATGTATTGTTGGCTTCTTGTCATGCCAACATTGATTGTAGATCAAAGATGGTCCGATTTCAATTTCCAGGGGAACCTGTTTTGGAGTGGAAAGGTAATACGGCATCGCCGAGAGGTAGATTTATTTCCTATATAAAGGGAAAGAAAATGATCAGAAAGGGCTATATTTATCACTTAGTTCGGGTTCAGGATGTGAAAGTAGAGTTACCAACCATTCAGTCCATCCTTGTGGTTAATATGTTTCTCGATGTTTTTCCCGATGAGGTTCCTGGCCTTCCACCAGAGCGAGAAATTGAGTTTGCTATTGACCTACTACCACATACTCATCCAATATATATTCCTCCCTATAGAATGGCCCCCGCAGAGCTAAAAGAGTTGAAGGAACAACTAAAGGACTTGCTTGAAAAAGGCTTTATCAGACCTAGTACATCACCGTGGGGAGCACCTGTGTTATTTGTGAGGAAAAAAGATGGTTCCTTACGGATGTGTATTGATTATAGACAGTTGAATAAGGTGACGATCAAGAATAAGTACCCGCTCCCTAGGATTGATGATTTATTTGATCAGTTGCAAGGTGCCAAGTGTTTCTCAAAGATAGACTTGAGGTCCGGGTACCATCAGGTAAGGGTTAAGGAGAAAGATATTCCGAAGACAACATTCAGGACTAGATACGGGCACTTTGAGTTTTGTGTTGTGTCGTTGGATTTGACCAATGCCCCAGCAGTATTCATGGATTTGATGAACCGTGTGTTCAAACCCTTTTTAGATCTGTTCGTAATTGTATTTATTGACGACATATTGGTGTATTCTCGTTCAGAGGCTGAGCATGCAGATCATTTGCGTATTGTGCTCAGAGTACTACAAAAAGGGAAGTTGTATGCAAAATTCTCTAAATGTGAATTCTGGTTGAACTCTGTAGCTTTCCTTGGGCATATCATTTTGGGTGAAGGTATCCGGGTTGATACACAAAAAATTGAGGCAGTAAAAACTTGGCCTAGACCCATGACACCGACGAAGGTTCGTAGTTTTCTCAGTTTGGCAGGTTATTACAGGAGATTTGTAGAGGGATTTTCTTCCCTTTCGGCACCTTTGACAAAGTTGACTCAGAAGGGAGCAAAGTTTCAATGGACTGATGCTTGCGAACGGAGTTTTCAAGTATTGAAGGACAGATTAACTTCAACACCAGTTCTAACGCTACTAGAAGGGACCGATGGTTATGTTATCTACTGTGACACCTCGGGCGTTGGATTGGGTTGTGTTCTGATGCAGCATGGTAAGGTTGTAGCTTATGCTTCTAGACAACTACAAAAACACGAGAAGAATTACCTAACCCATGATTTAGAGTTAGCAGCAATGATTCATGCACTAAAGATGTGGAGGCACTACTTGTATGGAATGCATGTTGATATCTATATGGATCATAAGAGCCTCCAGTATATCTTCAAGCAAAAGGAATTAAATTTACGACAAAGGAGATGGTTGGAGCTACGTAAAAATTATGACGTTGATATTTTATACCATCCGGGGAAGGCAAACGTGGTAGCCGACGAACTCAGCTGTAGATCTATGGGTAGCCTATCATATTTATAGCCAGAAAAGAGGGGAATAGCCCATGAGCTTCATCAGCTAGCTAGTCTTGGAGTTCGGTTACTGGACTCAGGTGATATTGGAATTATTGTTCAGGACACGGCAACATCCTAGTTAGTAAATGAAGTGAAGGAACGCCAGTACGAGGATCCTGTGTTAGTTCATTATAGGGATACCACCCCTTAGAAGGAGAAGACATCGTTTGAGATTACAGAAGATGGGGTCCTCAGATATCGAGGACGATTATGTGTCCCTAATGTTACAGGGATGCATCGGCAGGTTATGGGAGAAACTCATTATTCTCGTTATTCTATCCATCCAGGAGCAAACAAAATATATCATGATATCAGGGAAGTATATTGGTGGGACGGAATGAAAAAGGATATAGCGGAGTTTGTTGCTCAGTGCCCTAATGTCAGCAGGTCAAGATTGAGCATCAAAAACCCTATGGATTATTGCAGGCTATAGAGATTCCGACTTGGAAGTGGGAAGTAATCAATATGGATTTCATCATAGGCCTACCTCATACCCAGCGTAAGTTCGATTCTATATGGGAGATTGTTGATAGGCTTACAAAATCAGCCTATTTTCTGCCCGTTAGGACTACATATTCCGCAGAGGATTATGCAAGGCTTTATATTAAGGAGATAGTACGACTGCATGGTGTCCCTGTATCTATTATCTCGGATAGAGGAGCTCAATTTACAGCTAACTTCTGGAGGTCCTTCCAAAAAGGATTGAGGACTTAGGTAAGTCTTAGTACAACATTTCATCCCCAGACATACGGTCAAGCTGAGCGTACTATTCAGAAACCTAAGGATATGTTACGAGCTTGTGTGATAGACTTCAAGGGTAGCTGGGATGATCATTTACCGCTTATTGAGTTCGCATATAATAATAGCTACCATTCTAGTATTCAGATGGCTCCATACGAAGCTCTTTACGGACGAAAGTGTAAGTCGCCTATAGGGTGGTTCGATGTTGGGGAAACTACGTTAGTTGGACCAGAATTGGTACAACAAGCAATCGAGAAAATTAAGCTTATACAGGAAAGGCTATTAGCAGCTCAAAGCCGTCAGAAGTCTTATGCGGATAATCGACGGCGAGACTTGGAGTTTCAGGTTGACGACTGGGTATTCCTAAAGGTATCACCGATGAAAGGTATTATGAGGTTCAGTAAGAATTGGACCAAATAGGATCATATGCAAGGTAGGCCAGGTAGCATATGAGTTAGACTTACCTTCAGACTTGGAGTCTGTACATCCAGTCTTTCATCTGTCTATGCTCCGAAAATGTATTAGGGATCCTTCTAGAGTTGTGTTAGTTAACGATGTTCAGGTCACAGAACAACTATCGTATGAGGAAACTCCCATTGCTATACTAGATAGATAGGTTCGGAGATTGAGAACTAAAGACGTAGCTTCGGTGAAAGTGCTTTGGAGAAACAATAATGTGGAAGAAATGACTTGGGAAGCCGAAGAAGACATGAAGTCTAGATATCCTCACTTATTTCCTCTTCCAGAGAAGGATCCGACTGAGACATCACAGCTTTAAGGTACGTGTATGGATTCTTGTATTAGTTATTATCATTGGACGTGTGAGGCCATTGTCATGAGTGACAATTGCGGTCCTATGTGGCATTGAATTATTGAGTTTTCTACAGAAAGAGTTGACAGTAGTACTGTTACAAAGGCGGCTCTGCCAAAGTTTATATAGATCTCAGGGAGTTAAACATTCGAGGGCGAATGTTTCTAAGAGGGGAAGGATGTTACATCTCGTGTTTTCATACATAAAAGTTTCATCGTAAGTTAATCGACGTAGACTCGGGGATGAGATTATCTTGAGGCTATAAGCATTTATGCTATTTATAACAAGCGATAAGTAAGTGCCGTGAAGGATAAAGGGGAGACGAATCAAAGAAAATAAGTTTCGTTGAAGGTTGTCAATTTGGATGAAATCGGGTAGCGGGATATTACCTAATTAATTAATTGGTTATAGGATAAGATTAAGACCCCTCCCCCACCCCACGTGGCAGCAAGACACTAACCAAACAAATGACTCTTGGTCATTTGTGATTAGGTGGCAACCTAATATATTAATTTCAAGACACTTCATTTCTAGGATTTTGAATACAAACAACATTTCATTCTCAACCACTACAATCAGATTCCTTCAATTCATTACATAACATTACAATCAAGAACATGAGCTTTAGCACATTAGCAACACAATTTCTTACAAATTCCTACAATTCCTACAAGTTCCTGCAAGGACACTACAATGTGATTTCTTTAACCAATGAGATTTCTTAGCACAGTAGCAACGTGAAATTTTGCGATTCTAAAGGAGTACGGTGTAACCTTTTCTAAGAATATCATACGGATTTTTCCCTACTCCAGGTATGTTAAGGCTATCCCGTCTTTCTCTTTGGCATGATATATACGACACAAACGAAATGAGCAAATGCACAATTTTCATAAATTACTCTATTTGTAGAAATGCTAGAGATGCGTATATTCTTGTTTTCCCATAAGTCTTATTATACTATCGTCTGTTCATGGGTCTTAGAAAATACGTAAGTTGATAAAGTCTATTTCATGATATTAATCAGAGGCATAATGGTCTTATGACACTCCAAAAGATTTTATTGACGTACTTATCATGCATTGCATTCATTTACATTGACCCATGACCAGATGGCGTTATATATGCGTATATATATATATTATATGTATATGGGATATGAAAAAATATATATATATATATATATATGGGATATGGAAAAATGTTACGGCGTTATATACGCACCACCACCTGATCAGTTGGCATATGTTGATGATTTTTTCCACAGTGGCAGAGGTGATATGATGGGATGCCCTCAGAGGCTTGATGATATTATGTACACCTATACCTATGTATGACATGACATTTATACGCACGTGCATGGCATTATAAATATTTCAGGATTACAAAGTTATTCAGACTTACAGGTAGATTTCTTTATTCCATGTTTCATCTATGTCTTTTATGTACTGATTTTTATGCCTTACATACTTAGGACATTATTCGTACTGACGTCCCTTTTTGCCTGGGGATACTGCATTTCATGCCCGCAGGTACAGGTAGGCAAGATGACGGTCCCCCTTCTTAGGATCCTTGATCAACGAGAGTTGGCGTGCTCCCTTTGATCTGGAGCTGCTTTTGATTTTGGTATGATATGCTTGTATACATATATGGGTATGACGTGGCCCAGTCTCATCCTTGTACAATTGTATATTCTAATAGAGGTCTGTAGACAGTATGTATAGTTGGATAGTATGTGGCCTTGCCTGCCTCCAGTTTTGGGTATATAGTTGTGTATAGTAGCCTTGTCGACTCGCCCTACGTATTCTGCACGTATATGTACATATGCCTTTTGGGCAGGTTTCCTTCATGTATGTTATTCTCATAATTTAGTAGATGTTATTCAGGTTTATAGCTTAGACGAATGCTTTGGGGTATTCGACAGGTAGGACTCGGGCACTTGTTGCGGCCCATCGGTTTGGGTCGTGACACCAGTCCAGACAGAAGGGTTATGCAGATTAGAAGGTTCGCGATGTTGCATTCATGGTTGGAGAGCGGGTCTTGCTCCGTATTTCGCCTATGAAAGGTGTTATGAGGTTCGGGAAGAAGGGCAAGTTGAGCCCTCGGTTCATTAGGCCGTTGAGGTACTTCAGAGAATTGGGGAGGTGGCTTACAAGCTTGCCTTGCCACCTAGTTTGTAGAGTGTACATCCAATATTTCATGTTTCTATGCTCCGGAAGTACATCAGCGATCCGTCTCATATTTTGGATTTCAGCACGGTTCAGTTGGATGGAGTTTCAACTTATAATGTGGAGCCTGTGGTTATTCTGGGCTGGCAGGTTTAAAAGTTGAGGTCAAAGGATATAGCTTCAGTAAAGGTGTAGTGGGGAGGTCAACCGGTTGATGAGGCTACTTGGGAGACCGAGCGAGAGATACAGAGCAGATATCCATACCTATTATGTCTCTAGATATGTTTCTAGACCCGTTCGAGGACAGACATTTGTTTAAGTGGGGGAGGATGTAACGACTCGGCCGGTCGTTTCAAGAGTTGTAGCCCCGATTCCCTTATTTTTTGCTTCTTTTGTGTTCTATAACTGTATTATGATTTATCGGGTTAGTTGGTTCGGGTCTGGAGTGATTTCAGAATGAATTGAGATACTTAGTCTCTTATTTGAAAGCTTAACTTGAAAACGTTGACCGGATATTGACTTATATGAAAACGACTTCGGATTTGAATTTTTATGGTTCCATTAGCTCCGTTAGGTGATTTTGGACTTAGGAGCGTGTCCGGAATATAATTTGGAGGTTCGTAGTAGAATTAGGCTTGGATTGGCAAAAGTTGAAATTTTGGCGAATTTGGCCAGTAGTGAAAATTTTGATATAGGGGTCGGATTTGATTTTCGGGAATTGGAGTAGGTTCGTGGTGTCATTTAGGACTTGTGTGCAAAATTTGATGTCAATCGGGCATGGTTTGATAGGTTTCAACGTCGTTTGTGGAATTTGGAAATTTCAAAGTCATTAGGCTTGAATCCGTGTGTAATTCGTGTTTTTGATGTTGTTTAAGGTGATTAGAGGATTTGTCTAAGTTTGTATCGAGTTATAAGATTTTTTGGTATGTTTGGTTGAGGTCCTGGGGGCCTTAGGTTGATTTCGGGTGGTTAACAGACTTGATTTTTGAGTTGATGAAGCAGTTGAAGTGATGTTGCTACTGGTGTAGCCGCACTTGCGGAGTGGGCACCACAGGTGAGAGCACGCAAAAGCGTGGCATGAATCACAGAACAGACCAAGGAAGAGTGGGGCAGAGGTCGCAGGTGCAAAGACTTTCCCGCACCTGCGATGGTCGCAGAAGCGGGCAGGTGGGCGCATGAGCGAGATCGAGCCGCATATGGAAATTTTGATATCGGGGTTGGATTTGATTTCTGGGAATTGGAGTAGGTTCGTGGTGTCATTTAGTACTTGTGTGCAAAATTTGAGGTCAATCGGGCATGGTTTGATAGGTTGCGACGTCATTTGTGGAATTTAGAAATTTCAAAGTCATTAGGCTTGAATCTGTGTGTAATTCGTATTTTTGATATTGTTTGAGGTGATTAGTGGATTTGACTAAGGTCGTATCGGGTTATAAGACTTGTTGGTATGTTTGGTTGAGGTGTCGGGTGCCCCGGGTTGATTTTGGGTGGTTAACGGACTTGATTTTTGAGTTGATGAAGCAGCTGAAGTGCTGCTGCTACTGGTGTAATCGCACCTGCGGAGTGGGCACCGTAGGTGCGAGCACGCAGAAGCATGGCATGAATCGTAGAAGCGACCAAGGAAGGGTTGGGCAGAGGTTGCAGGTGCGAAGACATTCCCGCAACTGCGATGGTCGCAGAAGCGGGCAGGTGGGCGCAGGAGCGAGATCGAGCCACGATGCGATAGGTTTCTCGCACATGCAATAGGCGCAGTTGCGTTCCTTTGATCACAGAAGCGGAGGCAGCGGATAAGTGACTTCCGCAGGAGCAAAGATTTGTATGGAATATCCTACTCCTGCCTAAGCTTTCCGATCAACCAATCCCCTATTTCAGGGACATCTGTGTTAGGTAGGCCCAGGGATCACTGATTGCCTTCTGGACCCTTGAAAAAAAAAGCTGAAATCAAAAAGAAAGAAGAGAAATTGGGCCATCTTTCCCGAGAGAGGCCGCCTTCTCTCAGGCCAGCTTGAAGTTGCGGTTCTGAAAGATCTCTAAGGTGGAGTTGATCCCGACGGGAATGTTTCCGTAGAAGCGGCCCCATAGGTGCGGATAAATGGCCGCAGGTGCGAAATGTCTCGGCAGAAGTTTTAAAAGCAAGGGTTCGCGATTTTAGTCTTATTTCAACATTTTGGACTCGGACTTAGGCGATTTTGAGAAGATTTTTGAGGTGATTATTGAGGTAAGATTCTTGTACTCGTTTTGGATCATAAAACTTGTTTCCCCATCTAATTAGTGAGATTTTGAAGTGAAATTTGGGGGTTTATGGCTTGAGAATTGGAGAGTGGAGTTTGGGGATTTGGATGACCAAATGGTACCGGATTTTGATAAATTTGGTATGGTTAGACTCGTGAGTGAATGGGCTTTCGGGTTTTTGTGACTTTTGTCGGATTTCGAGACGTGGGCCTGGGGGCCGGGTTGAGCCTATTTCGGATTTTGGCTTAGAATTTCATGTTTTGCTTGTGGAATTGATTCCTTTAGCCTATATTAATTATATTGTACTGCTTGTGACTAGATTCGGGGCATTTGGAGACTGATTCGAGGGGCAAAAGGCATTTCGGAGTAGGATTTTGCGCGGTTTGAGGTAAGTAACAGTTTTAAATCTGGTCCTGAGGGTATGAAACCCTGGATTTTGGTATGATGTGATTATTTTGGAAGTGACGCACATGCTAGGTGACAGGCGTGTGGGCGTGCACCATGTGGGATTGTGACTTGGTCTGTCCCGTGAGACTGTAAAGTCGAATAGCTTATTGTTAATTACCTATTCTCTCTGTCTTCTAGAAATTTTACTGTCATTCAGGTTAGAAACCATGCTTAAGCCATGTGATATCACTGTTGGGACCCTCATCGGTTGGGTTATTGTTGAATTAGCCGTCTATTTGCTGTCTTGTACTCTGTCACAGTTTTTCTTGCGTTTCATATCTCCGTTTCCTCTTATTTTCTTGTTGATACTTGTTATTATCTCTTTTGGCTAATTGGTATGATTTCTGAAAACCCGAGAGGGCTGGAGAGGTTAGTGATTAAGATAGGGCCTGAGTGCCGAGCTGTGAGCTATGTGAGGGTATATGGATCGGGTTGCATGCCGCAACGAGCCTTATGGCTATTTATGGATTATGGATCGGGTTACACGCCGCAACGAGCCTTATAGCTATTTATGGACTGTGGATCGGGTTGCACGCCACAACGAGCCTTATGGCTACTTATATGATTTGGTCGAGCTGCACATCGCAACGATATAACGCTTCGGCTGAAAGGAGCTCCTCCGGAGTCTGCACACCCCCAGTGAGCGCATGTACCTATTGAGTGTGAGTACTGAGGGTTCAGAACCGAGTGATTTAGTTGTTGTGATGAGTTGAGTGACTGTTGCCCTGAGAGGCTGTACTTGCTTTTCATTTGTTGATGCACTTAGTTGCTATCTGTCATTGCTGTGAAATTTCTGAAAGATTTTATATCCAAATTACCTGAACTTGAATTATATAAAACTGATTTGACTTAAACTGCCGGATTTGAAAGAATATCTATTCTTTGCTGGAATTATTGAAAATGAACTGTATTTGTATAGCTCGTCACTACCTTCTTAGATCCTTATTTATTTTTGTTACTTACTAAGTTGGTTATACTCACGCTACACCCTGGACTTCGTGTACAGATCCAGGTGTTCCCGATCATAGCGGGTGTTGATATTTGAGCAGCTCATTTCGGAGATTTTTTTATTTTAAGGTTGTTGCACGGCGTTCGCAGGCCTTGTCTCTCCTTCATTATCTTTATCTCATTTCAGTTCTTATTCCTTAGACGTTGTATTAGACTGTTCCTGGTATAGATGCTCATGTACTCGATGACACCCTAGTTTTTGGGATAGATTGTATTGTGATGCGGGTTATATTTTTGTTCCACAAAGGTTGTCTTAAATATTAATTGCTTCCGTCTAAAATTTCAAAGATTTTACTGTGTTAAGATAGCGAGTTGTGGCTTGCCTAGTACCACGATAGGCGCCATCATGACAGTTGGTTTTTGGGTTATGACAACATGCGTATCAATATCACAACATATCACAAATCGCACATCGAGTGCCAATAACACAACTTGCCAAAGAAGTCAACAATAATAATGTTTCCACAATAAATAGCCCAAGGCTCAACCACAATATGCACAAGAGTCTCAACAATAGCAACCGAAAGTGAATAACTCAACAAGAATGGTATTTCAATAATTTACAACTTTGCCTCAATGTGAATTACGACCTTTATAATTCAATACCAAATTCCACAATAAGATATTCCAAGAAATAACAACTTCAAGTAAGGGACTCAACGGTTGAATAATGAATAAGGCATAGAGAGAACAATAACTTCAAATAAACATGTAAAGATAATGAGCAAGTAAGAGTTAAGACAAGTATTAATGATGACAAGTAAAACATGTGAAGATAGACTAACGATGATGAATATAACATGTTATGGTAACTCAATTAAAGGCGTGAAAGGAATCTACATAGCTAAAACCGGCCAATTACCACATTTAGTCCGTGTACACACTCGTCACCTTGTGTACACGGCTTTCACATATCACAATTAGCACAAAACAACACCAATTCCAAGGAGTAATTCCCTCACACAAAGTTAGGCAAGTCACTTACCTCAAAACACGCTAACTCAATCCACTAGTAAGCCTTTCCCGTGATTATCTAACTCCGAACGGCTCGAATCTAGCCAAAACAATTTCATACCATAAATATAAACTATAGGAAGCTATTCCGAACAATAAAGTTACAATCTTTAAGGAGAAACAAAAAGTCAACTCAAAAAATCAACTACAGACTCGCGTCTCGAAGCCCGACCAAACTTATAAAATCCGAATACCAATTCGATAATGAGTCCAACCATACAGAAATTACTCAAATCCGACTTCGAATCGCCTTTCAAATCCCCAAAATTTAGTCTAAGAAGTTTCATAATTTTTTCCCAAATGTTTCAACTCAAATCACTAATTAAATGACAAAAACAATGATGGATTCATGTAGTATAGCCAAATTCGAGTTAGAATCACTTGCCCCGATGATTTTCTTGAAAATCCCTCAAAACATCGCTACAAATGGGCTCTCTAGGTCCAAAAGATTAAAATGAGAATAATCCCTCGAAGACCCCTTTTTCTGCCCAGCGATTCACGCTTCTGCGAGGCCTTAGCCGCATTTGCAGCTCAGCACCTATGGAATTTCCATCGCAGGTGCGGCCCTCACTTAGGCCCCTGAATACTCACACATGCGAACACCTTAAGCGCACCTGCGCTTGCACTTCTGCGGAAGACCAGCTGCATCTGCGCGTCCGCTTCTGCGCATCACTGACCGCACCTGCGGTCCAAGCTGGCCAGACTCACTTTCGCTTATGCGGCTCGAGGGCTGCTTCTGCAGTGCTGCACATGCGGCCCAAAGTGCGCAGGTGCGATTGCACCAGACACAACAATGGTTCAGCAATCAACCAAGCCCAAAATTGCTCTGAATTCAATCCGAATCATACCCGAGGCCCCCGGGACCCCGTTCGAATACATCAACAAGTTCCAAAATACATAACGGACCTACTCAAGGCCAAAAATCACATCAAACAACATCGATTCTACGAATTGCAACCCAAATCAAGCCTATTGAAACTATGAATAGCCGACTTCCAAAACTAATGCTGATTCATACCAAAACAACTCTCATTGACCTCAAATTTTGCACACAAGTCATAATTGACATGACATGTCTATTCCAACTTTCAGAATCGGAATCTGATATCAATAAAGTCAATTCCCAGTCAAACGTCTCAACTTTCCAAACTTTCAACTTCCTAACTTTCACCAATTCAAGCCGAAACGACCTATGGACCTCCAAATCAATGTCCGAACACACTTCTAAGTCCAAAATCACCATACGGAGCTATTTGAACAATCAAAACTCCATTTTGGAGTTGTTTGAATAAAAGTCAAACTACAGTAAACTCTTTTAACTTAAACTTCCAACTTAGGGACTATGTGTCCCATTTCACTCTGAAACTCACCCGAACCAAAATCAAACACCCCCGGCAAGTCACATAACCACAATACAATATAGAGGAGGCAACAAATAGGGGATCGGGGATAAAATACTCAAGACGACCGACCAGATCATTACATAAATATATATAACAAACTATTTCAAATGATCCAATAAACCATCAACTTTAAACAAAACAACAACAAACTAGAATCATTTTCACCACCCTCTAGATTTGCAATGACAATATATGCTCTACCTTTGAATTTTTTCTACGACAGTATGTACTTTGGCACAATCTTAATCTACTGAAATAACATCAACAGAATTACAAGTACCAAAAGGTTCAACGACAGGTTCAGAAAGACTTAAAGGTTCAACTAATGAGGATTTGTCATGAGGATCATCAACATGATAAACTAAAGGACTAGAAGAGCCATCAACAAGATCAACCAATGAATATTTATTTTTAGGATCATTAACATGATCAGCCAAAGGACTAGAAGAGCCATCTACAGGAATGTCAAGGCCCAATTTTCACCACAGGCCGTTATGGCGCCCAACGGTGCTGTTAGGCAAACCAACGGTGAACTTCCAACTTAATTATTTATTTTTAACTTTTAAAATCAGGAATTTTATTAAATAAATGGAATTAAATCTAGAACTCGTGGAAACATACGTTCTTCCTTACTAAATCACAGAGTATGAATAATACATAAAGCAAAGTGATAATAATATTAGGTACAACTGTGAACATCCACTAGACCCCCAAAACCTGGTGTCACAAATACATAAGCAATCTAGTGGGATATACAAAACCACTATAGCTATTGTCTGAGATAAAATAGACAGAAATAATAAACTGACAAGACAGAGACTTCGGGTGCTTCAGATCGAAGCATAGAGAGCAACTCACCGCTAAGTCTTCGGGTAGTGCATCTATACGCTCGAATGACCACTTGAAGTACCTGCTTATGTTGGGCATATTTCTATATGTTTTAATGTTACTTTACCCATGTTTTAACCTTTTTTTGGTGCTATTTGGTGTTTAAAATGGCCAACATGTGTTAATTATTAATTTTTTGAATAATTAAGTTGTGTGTTATGATTTAGGATGTTTGGAGTGCAAAAATGTAAAAAACATATGCTCCAGCTATAGGATAAGAGGGTGGATGTGTCGCATCCAACCTAGAAAATAAGGCTATTTGAAGCACCCTTAGCAGTGAAGTCTTAAGAAGGCATCCACCTTAGCATCCGCATCGGGGCGCAGTAAGGTTGAGGGAACAGAGGGTGGACGCGAAGCATCCACCCCAGCATCCGATGTTGAGAAGTTCAAGCTGAGACAGACGCGAAGCATCCAACTCAGCATCAATCCCTGAAGCTGATTCGAAAAGGAAAAGGAAAGCTTTGGCCCACGACTTTTGTACGCAATATATAAGCAAAAAACGCCTCTTTTAGGTCATCTAACACAATGGGAAGCGGAGAAAAGGCATCACAGATTTTGGAAACCACGAAATACGTCTTGAGTTCTTGCTTTTTCCTTATTTTCTTGATTTTTATGTATTCTTGGGAATTAATTGAGATTGCTACCATGACTATGCGTGGCTAAACTCGTTTATTCTGGGGTTATGGTTTCACATGAATATTGATATTTGAATATTGATTTGACGAGTTAATTTATCATATTGAGTTGTTTATTCATATCCTGAGTTTAATTATTTTACTGCCTAGCTAACAGTGAAATACTATATATGAATCTTGAGTTGAACTTGAAAGAGGTAATTCTTGATTGTGATAGAATTGAATAGAGCGCGATCTTGAACCTAGTCATTGGGGAATTAATTTATGAATACGGATAGAAATATACCTATTTGCCGTGCTTAGCCAATTGTGCAAGAAATCGTTAGTGCGTTCTTTTTATCTCTAATCTCATAGAAATATAGGGTTTAGAATAAATTGAATAGACGAGTAGACGTTGTCAAATTTCTACAAGTATTATTGTCCTTGCAGGTTAATAACCCAGATAAATTAATAAGTCGAGTTGATTGAAGAATTCAACAGGATCGCTATCCAACTATGACCCTGGAATCTTACCTCGCATTGAATTAAAAATCTTCGTGCTAAGTGTGATAAATCGCAACTTTAGTTAGTAGAATTAATTAAACAAAAATCACCTTGAAATTGTTCTTGAATCGATAAATTAGAAATTGCTTGATTTAGTTGATAATTGATCACAAGTCCTCGTAAAAACGATACTCTACGAAGTTTTTGGCGCCAGTTCCAGGGACTTTGAAATTAATTGTTTCACTACATCAAGATTTTACTACCTATCAAGTCAAATTTTTATTTTTATTTTTGTGTTTTCTAGTTTTAGTATAATTTAGTATGTTTTTACTTGTGTTAGATGGCATCTTTTAACAAAAATTAGTTGAATATTGGTTATTCTTATTTTGGTGATCCTTGTCCATATTGTGGAGGACTACACTTATGGCAAAATTATAAAAATAATTCCGTGAGCGAGTTGTGTGCACCATCACAATCGTTTGAGTGGAATATGTGTAATGTGTGTGATGGTCAAGGTAGCCATTGGGATGACTATCCTAATTCTTTTTATCCTTCTTCGAGCCCTTATTATGATATTTTTAATAATGTTTGTGAGTTTGATAGGAGTAATGAAGTGGAGGATTTGGAACATGCTGCCTGTATTATGGACATGGTGAGGCAAGTAGCCGAGCAACAAGATGAAATTCAAAAAAGGATTGTCTTAGAAATCAAAGTACTGCAGGCTAGAATGGAAGAATTAATGGTCAGTTTTCAAGAACAACCTTAACTCGACGAAAAGAGTGAGTTCCCACAAGAAGATAACTTTGAAGAAGCAGATATCGTGAGCCAATCTTGGCTAGAGGAACAAGCGAAATTAATGAAATTTCATGGATTTCTCTGTAATAGTCTTTAAAATATGGGAGAACTGCTGATAGAAGGAAGAATTGAGCTTAGGAAAGAGATAGACCAATTTGGCTCAGATATCTATGACCTGCAGACTCAATTGAATAAAAAAGTCCGACGTCTGATGCCCAACAACAAATTATTCTAGATACTAGCCAGCTTGTGAAGCATAAAGAGAAGTTCCAATCATTCGACCAAATTATTATTGATGATGCCAAGGTTGAGTAAGTTTTCAAAAGTGAGGATATCAAAAGTGAAGCGATTTTAGAGTTGGAGCATATTGGACCTCATTCTAACCACTTTTTAACATTGTGTTGGGATGATGACATGGGAATCGATCCTTTCGTGTCTATGGAGGAGTCAAGGAATGAAGAACAAAGTGCATATACTCTGAAATTTTCTAGGCCAAGAAGACAAAATGGCATTTCTCACTTAAAGGCCAAGAAATACAAGATGCGATATATATTACTTGGTTCCTTTATTTTCACACCACCTTCCCTGGAACGTGACAGAAAAATTGATGTAAATTGGGGATACAATTTATATCTTCAAGGTAGAATAAAAAGTGGTGAAGTTGGTGTAAGTCATGCCACAACTATAACTAAGGCACTTGTTGGGATGCAACTCAGTCTGTATTTTATTTTTAATTTTTATTTTATTTTTATAATGTCACGTTTTATTTTGTTTTTATTTGCAGATTAGGGGAAGTCTGAGTACCCGAAGTTGAAGCTGAGGAGCATGTTTGAGCTTAAGTAAGGGGTCGTCCTGACCCTTAGTATTGAGGATCATGTTGCTAGCTAGGCGCTAGAGGGTCTCAGGGAGTATTTCTCATTCTTGTTTTAATATTTTTCTCTGTGATCATGCATTGAGGACTATGCATAACATAAGTGTGGGATGGGAAATTATTTTCTGAGTGTAATTGTATAAAAAAAATTCTCATTATTTATTTTAACCCGTAGCTAAAAGTAGTCTAGTTTAGAGTAGTTTCAATATAAAAAAAATAGAAAAAGTTTGGATTTTTTCCGACGATGGATCTCTTGGACAACTTTCTTGAGATATTAAGGTCTGATTAAAAATACCAAAAAGATTTTCTTTTTCTTTTATTAGGATTTCATATGTAATAATTCCCTTGGTTTTTCTTTGGGCATTGGTTCTTTTCCAAGGGATGAATTTTGAACCGAATATTTTTTATTTGAGAGTAGTATAGGATGTAGAGACTCGGATTGAATTTGGTATATTAAGTGACCTATTTGATACCAACAGAGTTAGACCTGGGCATGTGGATTATAACACTCCCCATGAGTCTTTGAGAACTATTTGTGCCTTGAAAAGTAGAATAGCTTGTTTTGTGATGCTTAGGTTCATTTTCTTGACTTTGGTGCTAACTGTTGTGCCTTGTGCATTAAAACCGTGGCTTAGATCTGTACTTGCTTTGATTGAGAGTTGGAATGTAGCCATATAATTGAGTCATGTTCCATTGTGTGGAGAGATTTTTGTGTAGTTCCATGTAGTACATTTGTGTCTAGAACTTGCCCTGCAAATGAGTTGAAGCGAAATCCTAGATTTTGCTCAGTTTAAGAAGTGATTTTAGGCCTCCCTTGACCCGTTTGAGATTTTCTAGCCTAACCTGTGTTATTTGACCCTAGTCATCCCCGTTGAGCCTAATTCCCTTCTATTTGGTAGTCATGTTACAAGTTTTGACCTTTTTGTGTTGAATTATCTATCTTTTGAACCCTACCTCTTTGAGCACTTATAAAAGCATAATGAGCTAATAGCTAAAGTTGAAGTAAAAGATTGGTTGAGCTATGAATTAAACCATCTAAAGGTGGAAGACTTAGGAAAAATAAAGTTTATTTGCAATGAGGAACACAAGTTGTTGAAATAAAAAGAAGAACGAAAAGAAAAAAAATTGCATGAAAAAAAAATATGTTGAAAAAGAAACAAAAGAAGGGCGTTCTTGTTGCATAAAAGTGAAAAATAAATAAATAAATAGATTGGGTGTTGATAAGAATTTATAAAAGAGAGGTACTTGAAGAAGGGGGAGTGTGCTTGTAGTTATTATGTTGTAAGTGCTTGGGAAGCTTAGTCAATATCATCCATATGCATCTTACCTGTCCCTTAGCCTAAATTACAACCCTTAAAAAGTTCTAATTATTTTTAGACTGAGTATTCCTATATTAGTAAAGATTTACATAACGGACAAGCCTATGGTACCTTTTGTGCACATGTGAACTTCTTTAAGAGAGTGAGTGATTTCTTCCATTGTTTGAAGTCCTTAAATTATGTTCGAATTTTATTTGAGTGTGTGGACTATCTCTCTTTATTTTGTGGTGAGGGCACATATTTCATGGTGGATGGGTGACTTTATTTGGCTCTTTAGTCATAGTAAGTAAGTTGGCCTGAAAGTAGTTATGCTAAGGAGTCAGTTTTTGAGGTTGAGATGTCTCGAATATACTATTTGATTATTTTGAACCGCTCAATATTGTGCTTGGCATGTTTTTAATATGGAGAAGTAAGTTAAGGAATGCATATGCAAAGGGCTATTTGTTGGTATCAACTAAAGTCATGGGTGTGCTTGAGCTTAACTGAAACGTTGTGGCTTGATAGTGATAAGCTTAATTTTGTTCGGTCCATTACAAGTTGATTTTACGTTGCTCGAGGACGAACAAAGGTTTAAATATAGGGTGGTGATGTTGGGAATATTTTAATATATTTTAATGTTACTTTACCCATATTTTAACCGCTTTTTAGTGCTATTTAGTGTTAAAAATGTCCAACATGTGTTAATTATTGGGTTTTCGACTAATTAAGTTGTGTGTTATGATTTACGATATTTGGAGTGCAAAAATATGAAGAAAA